>NW_024386908.1:11746160-12357975 GCF_900408965.1 Simochromis diagramma | reverse complement strand
AAATCACCCTTGCTCTGGTAAGTAACTTCCATGTGATTAGCTTTCAGCACATATTTCATTTTTTGCATTGTTTTGTGTATGTCATGTATGAAAATGGTTAAAGTTGCTCAAACATTTAGTCTACCCTCCACATAAAAAAAGTATCATAGCTTCACAACTAATCAATTTCCTGGTTCTTTTACCTCTTATGGTTTGCAGTAAGGCTGCCACAAACGATTATTTTGATAGTCGACTAGTCACCGATTTATTTTTTGCGACTAGTCGACTAATCAGATCATGCATCCATTGGACGTAAAACATACAGCTTATTGCACCAGCATGCGTCTGGATTTGTATAACTATCATTAGCTTACAGCTTGAAGTGTTTAAGGTATGTGCAAACTAAAAATAAAGACAAGATGATAGTTTATTAAACTTTTAATAAAATTTGCAGATTGTCTCAGTGGAGTTTAATAAACCCCGGCTAGCTAGCCAGCTGGTGGGTAACAGATGTCTCCGAAAACGTCAGAGCATTTTTGCAAATATGTGATGTCTTGATAAACCGATCAGATATTTGCACAGCTACATTCTCGCCTGAAAACATCTTAAAAGTTTATTTTGTGACCCAGAAAAAGTAATATTAGAACTAAGTAGCTGCCGCCATTGTTGGAAACTGAGCTGGGCCGCGCTATGAATCCTGGGATGGGTTGGGGGTTGAGCTACGCTGGGGAAATGAACGCATTTGTCGACCGCATTTGGAGGAGTCTTCGAATTTGGAAAGCCTTCGTCACGCTGCTGTAACGTAATCGGCCTCCAAAGGATGCGGCCTGAATTTGGACACAGCTACGAAACCGGAGTTGCTTCTTCTACTTCAGGGTTTAACGGCAGCTGGCATCCTTGTACATGCAATGCTACCATCTTCTGTTTCAGTCCGTTATTACACTCTTAAATCCTACTAACTCCTGCGTCTTTTAGGATCTTCCATCCATCCATTCGCTTCCGCTTATCCTTTTCAGGGTCGCAGGGGGCGCTGGAGCCTATCCCAGCTGTCATAGGGCGAGAGGCGGGGTACACTCTGGACAGGTCGCCAGTCTGTCGCAGGGCTAACACACAAGGACAGACAACCATTCACACTCACATTCACTCGCACATTCACACCTAGTGGCACTTTAGATTATCCAATTAACCTATCCCCACAAGCTGCATGTCTTTGGACGGTGGGAGGAAGCCAGAGTACCCGGAGGGAACCCACGCAAACACGGGGAGAACATGCAAACTCCACACAGAAAGACCCCGGCCTGATGGTGGAATTGAACTCAGGACCTTCTTGCTGTGCAGCAACAGTGCTAACCACCGTGCCACCGTGCTTTTAGGATCTTACAAGGCTTTAAACGACGCACCGACTATTACATTTGTTGTCGACAATTTTGATAGTCAACGTAATCGTGATTAGTCGACTAATCGTGGCAGCCCAGTTTGCAGGCAGTTAAATATCTATCAATCCTGGAGTCATTAGTGGCCCATTCAAAAATTCTTGCAAATCTTATAATCTGAGGAAAAAATATAGCAAATGCAGATGTGCCTTTTCATTTCATTTTATAAGTTGTGGGTTCTTGCTTATACTGGCAGATATCCAGACTAACATGTATTTGTCAGGCAACAAAAACTGACACAGAAGCCCTCAGGATACCTCCAATTACTGAATGCATTTAGATGGAGGCAGAATGAGATTGTGTCACATGAATGGAGCAATATCTGTGTTTCACTATTAAATGTTGTTTTACTGAAAATGGCCATCGTATCACAAATCCTCATCAAACCACTTGCTTTGCATCATCTGGTGTTCTGATTATGTTTCTCAACCACTGATATAAAGACTGCTTTAGGCATGTGTGTGCCTGTCGGCTGTATATATGTGCTCATTTCTGTGGTGCGTACGTCCTGTTGTTTCCTGCTTTTCTGCTTCATTCATTACTATCTGTGACAGTCTGCAGGGCACTCTGAGGAACATAAACATGCAATGAGAAGTCTGTCTGTTGGTAGCTTATGGAAAGGAATATGCCCTTGGTAAAGGGTGTGTTTTGCTTAGCAGTCTTTCCCACCATTTGCAGAAGTCACTGGGAGCTCGTGTCTTTTTTACAGACGTGACTCAGGCTTTCTCACTTCTTGCCAGCATACTACAGTAAGTGTTCATGTGCTTTTAATAAAATGGTCATCTTTTGCCATTCATCAGCACTGGTCGATGTCCTGTTTTTGAGGGAATGCACAGCATTTATCAGTTATCCCTGTGTCCTACATAATGACAAAATGTCATATTTTGACATTTTGTTATGCCCAATGAGGAGAAATTATAAATTGGCACAGCTGGAAACTAATGAGATTATCATGGAAAGCCCCATGAAGGAAAGCAAATCCAGCTATAATAAAGACTAAAAATGTTGAACACAGTGATAGACGAGTCTTTTTTTTTTCTTCCCCCCCCTTCTTCTTCCTCTTCTTCTTCCTCCTCCTAATAATTATACATATATGCCTAAAAGATATGTGGTGGTCTGTGAATACATCCTTGAACCTTTACAACCTTAGAACTGTTACAACAGCAGCTAAAATAACAGTAAACTGTTTTAGAAGTTAATGTCATTCATATAAGAGTATTGAACAGACTTGCGCTTGCTTTATACTAATCATATCTATTTAAAACAATATGATTTTAAGGAAGATGATTTTATTATTGTTATTATTATTTTTCAATAACATCATATGCTCAACCTGTCCTGTTTTACTGTTTGTTTCAACACTTAAGCAGAGGTAAACTATGCCTCATCAGGCTGTGCTCACCCTATTCGGAGTCTTCTTTTTAAACCATTCACAAAAGAAACCACTAATACTACTTTCCAAACAGACAGCCTGACAAGTGTATTACAAAGCAAGATTAATGGGTTAGCGAGTTATGTCAAGTCTTTCAGTGTAATGAAGGTGGTTCTGTTTTAACCTGGGAAGAGCGCCATAGCAACCTATGCTGACCACATAACCTTTTCCAGTGTAAAGTCTGCTGTAATTTCCACTTTATCTGACTCACACTTCAGTAACATTCAGCTTATTATAGAATTATGATTATTAATATAAGATCTCCAGCCTGCAAAACTGTAGCACCAAAGGAATCTGTTGTAAAGTTATCATAGTGCAAACTGTGCATCACATTGGCCTGGTTTTTCTTGCATACAGAACTGTTGGTACCAAACCCTCCCAATGCATCCTCAAGCAAGGTTTTGGTCTTTCCTGAAAGCAAAATTAAATCAATAGGATTATATTTTCATTATGATGGGACTTCCTTTACTCAAGCATAAAATAAATTTTCTTTAACAAATAGCCCAAAAAAGACAATGCATAGATTTCAATTAAAGTTAAAGACTTATTGCCCTAGTTATCTACTTGTGTACATAAACACGCACCAGAGAGTTCTTTGAACCTGGAAAAACGATGCTGGGATTTTTTATTTTTTTTATTTTTTTCATTCAAAGATTCTTGATTTTATGCAGCATCTTTTGTGTTGGTATATTTGCCCCTTTCTTTGGAAGTATGCAGTATCGTTCAGTGTAGAACTTGAGTCTTTGATGTGGCAAAAAAGGGAAATGATGTGTCAAATTCACCCTTTCATGTGGGCACTTGGAGAGCCAGGGCTGGCAAAGAAAGTTGATAACCACTATCAAGATACTGTTATCTGTTTGGGGTTTTGTCAGTCCAGCTAACTCGAAGAAAGCCTGGCTGTGTTGAACTCAATTCGTAGAACAGCTCTTTGGTGTGTTTTTTGCAAAATGGGTTCGAGTAGTGACAGTGTGGGAATTTACTTAACATGCCATGGCTCAGTCAGGCACTGAGGAATGTATTTGTTCACTTCTATCTTAAGGCTATTGTCAGCAATTAAATTCCACTGTGGTTAGTACATACACTTATCAGACTTC
The DNA here is from genome assembly GCF_900408965.1 of Simochromis diagramma. NCBI lineage: Eukaryota > Metazoa > Chordata > Actinopteri > Cichliformes > Cichlidae > Simochromis > Simochromis diagramma. Next base: position 12,354,037 of record NW_024386908.1, on the reverse strand, counting down.
AGTGATTATGCAATTTCTAAGCCTGTAATCTAAGGCAGTCTATAGTCTTGATTAAATCATACATTTAAAAAGACACTTGTCATTTTTTATTCAATTCAAATTTAAACGATAAACACTCTCGACTTTAGTTTCCGCATATTTAAGTGTTTGGTTTTTTTTTTTTTTTTTGGGTTTTTTTTTTTTGGGGGGTTTTTTGGGTTTTTTTTCGCTTGGGCATAGCAGCATAGTGTTGAAATTTCCAGCGTTCTCCTACAGTGACAGACTGAGTGGACTTCAGACCCCAGCTTAGTCAACACCATTGTTTACAGTTCTGGCTCAAGCTGTGTTCAATTGTTTAGCACAGTCCACACAATGTCCTTCAGAGCCAAGGGTGTGCAGAGGTTTTCCTATATAGGAATTCAGTCTTTGTGGCGATTTAAGTTTCTTTTAAGTGTGTAACAGATTGTCCTACTCATCCTTGTTTATTTTGAATGTAGCTACTAGAACAATCACCTGCTCAAACATATTTGTATCCTGAGAATATAAGTATGTAGTTTAAACTGAGTTTTCATATCCCCAAGCACATGAACACATCTCAAAATGTTGATGTTTATGTATCTTGTAAAGGCAAAGTCATATTCTCAGTTTCATCCCCTCCCATGAGTAGCAAAACAGAAATGTGTATGTGTATTACTACGGTTGTTATTGGTTTACTCATATTAGGTCATTATGATGTTATTGGAGGTTTCTGTTGAATTTTCTTGCTGGTTTCAAATATCCTTGCCCCTGTGACATCACCTTTGTTTTTGTTTGGGCGTTTTTGTTTTTTTTTCTCTTCCTGTCACCCACACAAGTAGCTTGTGTTGTGTAGTCCACTGTTTGAAACGGCTGGTAGGAGGGATAGGACAACAGGATTGCACATGCCCCTTAATTCTTGGAAATTGGCTCTAATTAATTTTGTTATGAAGAGGTATCTGTTTGAAGTTTAATGATCACATGCTCATCATTTACACTCTTCTGGCTTGTCTCTTTTGAGATTTTGATCATCTATACCTCTTACATGATTGCTTATGAAGGATGGTCTACAAAGAAAATTGTGAATTTTGCACTATACGGTCACGTCTAATCAGTCAAGTTAGAGCTCAAGGTTACTTCCCCTTCTCCACCCATCATTGGTTCAAAAGTGTATGATGACTGAACAGGGTGTGTGGTGTTTGTTAACTTAAAAGGGACCCATTTTGCTCATTTTTAACTCAGTATTTTTGTTTTCTCTGATTCTCTATATAGTGTGTAGCTTACATGCACAAATAATGAAATTGAAATGGTGCTCTTATTTAGAGAAGTAACCCGTTTAACAACAAACTGAGTCAGGAATGGTGTTATAACTGGACTAACTTTTTGATGCAGACAAAATGCTCCACAACTACAGCTTATTAAAGCTGTCATTTATGAGAAAATTAAAGTTCACCTCTTTTTTTTTTTTTTTTTTTTTTTTTTTTTTTTTTTTTTTTTTTTTTTCCCCCTTTCTTAAAAAGAAAAAATGTATAGAAATGGTGGCACACCATCTGTTTGTTGCATAGTTTCTTCTGAGTGTGTGTATTGGCTGTTAGACTGACATAACTTCACAGTTTAAGAGAAAATTGTTCATTTGCCTCCCTGGCCTGTGGACACCACAATACTACCCTCTGTCCAAGTCCTGCCCTGGAGGCCATGGGCCACTGACCATTGATGAACAGACCCACAGAGCAGTGGGCCTCATCTTCTCACTGTCTCGCACAGCTGAAAGGGGCCCAGTGTGTTCATACTTGGCACTAAACTGAATCTTGTGTGATCCAGTCGGAAGTGGACAGCTCTCAATTGGGGGTGAGAATTGTTAGATTTATAAGTTGATGTTTTTTTTTTGTTTTTTTTTTTGTTTTTTTTTTTTTTTTTTTTTTTTTTTAAGTAAAAGTGACTACTGGAGGAGTTTTACAAGACTTTGATAAAACTGCTAAACTCACTGTGGGTGTGACTGCATCTAAAAGTGTGTAGTTTTTTGTTTGTTTTTTAAGTTACAGATCTTAAAAAAAAAAAATAGAGGTAGAACATGAATGCTTTAATTTGCTATGTTTTTATTGAAGCCACATTTGACTTTACTACCTCAGCATCTGAGCATTATTAAAAACTTCAAATTACTTCTGCTCTAAGTGCAGCTGAGCACAGACTTTGCTGGGTGAAAGTTCAAATACACTTTGAAGTGCCCATTTGAGAAGCATTTGCATCCTGTTGATACTTGCAAACTGTCAGCTGACATCGGTTAGATTTAACTCTGATCTGAAAATGTATATGAGATACTAGAATGAAAAGGGCCTCCAAGCTGATGAGGATGAGAGGAAGGAGAGGAGTGAGAAATTTAGCAGAGAGGAGTGAAGGGAAGAATAAACTGCCTGTGTTTTGAGGCTTTTGAGTTTGAAATGCTGGATGCGAGGACTCAAGGAGTAACAGAGCAAAGACTGTCGTACTAGTCTGGAGGAAACGGAAGCTGCCCGCTGTGCGCCTCTTGATGGTTTCTCTTTCTGCGATAATAGAGACTCAGTGTTCTGTGAGTAGCCGCTGTGGTTTCAACTTGTCATATGTGCTGGTGGGGGCGTGGGGGACCCACCTGCTGGCCAAGATTATCGAACCAGATCACACACTGCATCTGTCTGAACTGCTCTTCTGAACCTTTTATCTTTCACCATCTTATCTGCGTCTGAACACAGCTGTAGTCTCTGTGGAATTTTGTGACAGAACAGTGATGTTGACTAAATGCTGTTTTCTTGGTGGTTTTGTAATGCATGGAGGGAAGACAAATTTGAGTGTTTAAAATGTTTCCCTTCCTCCTTTTTGTTTATGAACATCAGCTTGTCTCCCCCCCACACATTTGTGAAAGAGAAAGTTACTGTAATAACATGTGAACTACACTAATTGTAAAAAGCCTTGGACCTTTTTAAATGGAGTGTGGTTTGTGCTCATAACATGGATATTCTGACTTTTAATTTTTGCATGCGTTTTCTCTAGGACCCACACACTAAGTGTAGCTTTGGGCAGCAGCCATGTCAGGCACCTATGATGACTCCATGATTGATGTCTCCAGTGACAGCTTCTGGGAGGTGAGATGCATTAAATCTTTCCTCTGTTCTACAGTTTGTAACTTGGTTATTTACACTTTAAAAAAAAAAAAAATGGCTCAAGTCAAGCAAATGATTGAGGATCAATTATAATATAATTATGCTCTAAATCATTCTTGGGAGGGGTGTAACTGCTCTCCAAAAGAAAGCCCTTTAATAGAAAACAAGCACTGTAGTTTGTGTAGGTTTTTTCCTTTCTGAATATCCATCAAGTTTTTATTTTCTGGTTTGCAGGTTGGAAACTACAAGCGCACCGTGAAACGGGTAGACGATGGTAGTCGGCTCTGCACAGATCTCATGAACTGCATTCATGAGCGGGCGCGTATTGAAAAGGCCTACGCACAGCAGCTCACAGAATGGGGGAAACGCTGGCGGCAACTTGTAGAGAAAGGTAAGATTAAATTGTACATAACGATTTTGCTTTGTCTTAAGTAAATTGAGTGTAGTTTATACTGTGCCGGTTCAGTTGCCTTAAGGCTCTTTGGGTGAAAAACCTACAATAAATTATAATTATTGTAGCATCTTAATCTTTCTAATATATTTATCACTCAGAACAATGTGCTGATTCATCATCAACAATGGGAAATTTGAGCTCAAGTTGAATCGAAGCGTGAATTTTCTCAATAACTCTGCCGTCAGGACCTCAATATGGCACGCTGGAGCGAGCGTGGGCTGCTCTGTGTACTGAGGCAGAGAAGGTGAGCGAGCTTCACATGGAGGTGAAAGCAGCATTGATGGGAGAAGACTATGAGAAGCTGAAGAACTGGCAGAGAGAGTCCTTCCACAAACAGATGATCGGTGGCTTCAAAGAGACTAAAGAGACTGAAGATGGCTTCCGCAAGGCTCAAAAACCCTGGGCCAAGAAACTCAAAGAGGTGTGACTTTCAAACTTCTCATGAGCTCAGGACATTTGATGTGAGTTAGGAAAAGTGTAGTTTAGCTTTAATAAATCATGAGCAGCGTCAGCTTTACTCTAGAACTAAACATTTAGGTCAGGCTTCACATTTGAGGATTGCAAATCAAAATTGGGCTTTACAAATTTTAGTCTGGTACACACATCACTTTGTTCTCATTTTAAATTTCATCCTCTGGTTGTATGGTCTGTAGCCTGAAAAGACAGGCTAACAAGCTACCAAACAAGGAATGTCACAAAAAGGAAATTTTAAGGGTGACTAGCTCAAGAGGTGGAAGTACTTAATTACTCAATTTTAAAAACTGCTATATTTATCACAAGATGATCTCAGCAGTCAGAGAACGTCATTTCTCTTGTGAAGTTCATTTTTAACTTTTTGGTTTTTATATGCAACCATGGTTGCATGTCAGATGATCAAAAAACAGGGTGTTAACACACCTTTGTTGCTGAGGAAGGACAGTCTTTCTTATGACTCGTATGGCATTCAGCAGTATCCCTCTGGTAGTTTCTTCAATTATGCTTCTTTGAAGTTGGATAGGGCAGAGTAAAATTTCTCAACTTAAAGTGATGGCTATTATTTTGCTCATTTTCACTTTAATTTGTTAATGTCATTCACTTTCTATGGTCTGTGGGTCAAAAATGAAATGCACTCGGTGGATTTTGTTGTCTTAAAATTCAGTTGATAAAATCCTGTCTGCTTCAGGAATTTGGCTGCACAATTCTGATACAGTTAGCACATGTTAATAAACTGTTTGGTGCTTAGCAAGCTTTCCAGTTTTGCCATCTTATCTAAAGCAAGGAAGTCATTTATCATCTTGCTGATCACAGCTATAAATTTTACCCCTCAGTTCTCATGAATACATTTTACTGACTCAGTGGTAGTCATGGAAAGAAGAGCAAACAATGTCTTAAACAACACCAGAGCACAAGCACAGTTGTATCTGGTTAGTGTTGATTTTGAAGGTTATTGCCAGGCATAGGAAAGGAAATGGTGAGGGCACAGAGGGAGACTCCTTTGGTTGAAAATGAGGTCTATGTATTTCCTACTGCTACTTTTATTTTAGCCTGTTTACTTGTTGGAACCTACCCCCCCCCCCCCCCCCTTCTTCCTGGGCATATTTATGACCGGGCATGTTGCAACCTTCAGGCTCCCACTACTTCCTGTGAGTATGATGTCACAGGGGATGGTGACATCCTGGCCTGTCATTGAGCAAAACTGTTTTGTGATGGAGATTTATTGATTGACCAGATGGGCAAGGACAAGCGATGAATGGCAGAGAGAAAATGAGGGTAATTAACTGGCTAGCTGACATGGGGGAAGTGGGTAGTGTGTCAGTATCGGACCTGCCTTCTAAACTGACTATGAAGTATTTTATTCATAGGCCCGAGCCTTCTTGTTTTGTTTTTGTGGACATTAAATTTTTTTTTTTTTTTTCTATTCAGAAAAGGGAAAACACACAAATGTCTGTTATAATTTAAAAATCAGGGCTGGCTCTTGTTGTTTTGAGCCATCTAGCGTAATGATTCCAAATGACATTTAAAAGTTCTGCTTTTTCGGTGAACAAGTGCGGTCATCAGTTTCACATAAATGTGAAGGCAGCCACTTGAACATTTTGGAAAGCATAACAAATGTTGTTTGCTTACATACTTCACTGAAAGTTTTCACATAAGTTAAGGCTGGGTAAAGAGGTGGTTATATCTTCAGATACCAGTGTTAACAACTCTTTCCACACTTCCTCACACTGTTTCAAGTTACCTGGTTACACACAACTTGTGTCATTTGCTTAATTTTACTTTAACCATCAAACCTGCAGGTAGAGACTTTGAAGAAGGCCTACCACACTGCTTGTAAAGAAGAGAAGCTTGCAGCCAGCAGGGAGACTAACAGCAAACTCGAGAGCAACAATAACCCTGAAGCCCAAAAGAAACTCCAGGAAAAGGTGGAAAAGTGTCAGCAAGAGGTCCAGAAGGTACAGTTTCCTGTGGCAAGAGACGAAGAGGGAGGCTTGTAACTGGGAAGACATTTTGTTTTGTCGCCGCCCCCCCCCCCTTCTTAGCTGAATGTGGGAATCTGCGTGAGTTTTTGTTTGTTTTGGGGGTTTTTGTTTGTTAAATGTGATTTATCATTCCTTCCCTTCTTACCTTTCAGACTAAAGAACGTTATGAGAAATCCATCGAGGAGCTGAACAAATTGACCCCTCAGTACATGGAAAACATGGAGCAAGTGTTTGAGCAGTGCCAGCAGTTTGAAGACAAGCGCATTCAATTTTTCAAAGAGGTGCTGCTGGAGGTTAAGCAGCACCTGGACCTCTCAACCAATCACAGGTCAGAAATGACATAACATCCCTTTCAGAAAGACACAGATGTGGGAGAAGTTGCAGCTTTGAATAGTTGCGCTTAAAGTGTATCCCTTGCCCTCTGTCATTGTAGATATCAGGGAGTTTACCACACACTGGAAGACACAATCTCTGGCACCGATCCTGAAGAGGACCTAAAATGGTTCCGGTCCAATCATGGTCCTGGAATGGCAATGAACTGGCCCCAGTTTGAGGTAATGTACTAAAGACCACACGTATTTAATGCATGAGTGTAAATCGGCTAGGGGAAGGGTTGAGCTCTGAGAGCAATGGCTAGAGGTTTCCAAATAGTTTTTTACATCCGAACCGGACGCTGTGTTTGACTCCTGTCACTCTGAAGAGTGGGTTGTTGTTGTTGCAGACTTGATGAGATGATGATATACACTAATAGCTGTTATATATTATTCAGTAGGGTAATTTAAGAATGAATTAAAGTACTTTAGGAAGCGTATCTTAAGAGCTGCGGGTACTCTTGAGGTGCAGCTGTAAGCACCACAGGTCAGAAATGGGGAAAACATCTGAATGAAAAAGTTTCAAGGGAAGTAAAGCATTTGGCCCAAGCAGGAGTTATAGCCTTCTGTCACTATTGGCATTGAGACACCAGAGGTAGAAGTAGATCTGTCTGCGCGTAAAGCTGCATGCGCTTCCACTGATACAATTTATAGTGTTTTTGAATACTCTTGCAGGCATAGTTGTTCCCGTGAGCCAACTTCTTCCACTTTTTCTGCCTGAATAGTGCTTATTTTTGGAAGTTTAGGTTGTTTTTTTTTTTTGTTTTTTTTTGGGGGGGGGGGGGTTAAAGAGGAATATATCTCCCCTTAGATTAAATTCTACACAACTGAGAACTGCTATCCATGGCACATTTAAGTAAACTGAATAAAACATCACTGTGTCTTCATTTCCCTGCAAGATGGAGATCTTTTTTTTGTTTGTGCAACTGTTTCAGCAACATGGTTTAGGATTACATAGTGTTATCTGCATTAAACCTGTTGTACCCCTGCTTTCCTTTCCGCATATTTGACAGAATTTGGAATGGTCTCGTCATCGTCCCTCTAAGAGATGGTCCATTGTAGTGAGTTCTGCATGAGAGGGCTATTTTCTCACAGCAGCCACGGGGAGATGATTTATTCCCACTAACCCTCTCTCATTCTGTGTGTGCCTTTGACTCAAGTTGCCTTAGTGAAACTTAACTGAGACAAAACTTCATGTGGTATATGCAGACAATATATGAATACTATCAGTGCCAGTCAAAGGTTCAAGCTTCCTGACGTTTACTTTTCCTCGATATCAGAATTGCTGTAATTTATCTTTCGTCTTTCTAACTTTTGGACTCTGACCCGTCATTTCAGCCTCTGAGGCATTCCTGCAGTTCATGTGGACTCTGCAGTGTCACATGATACTGTGTCATGGAAGACTTTGGTCTTAAGTTATAAATCAGAGGGGTCAGAGAAACAATTGGAGCTCTGAGGTTATGCTTGCATCCATCTAAGGAAGAATAAAATTATGTAATAACCTTCCTCTTTGGTTGAGGGGGAAAATTTGTTGGTGCTGTTTCTCTTTCAATGGGATATGGATGCTGCATATGTCTGTATATCCTTTACACACTCCAATATAAACAGACATGTATGCACAGTTTTAAAATTGAGAATTAGTGGATCAGCTTGAGAAACGCTGAACTGATCAGGGACTCTGGGGCTGTGTGTGTTTAAGATGCTGTGCTTATGTTCTCCCTGTACTAGCTGATGGGCTTGTTGATTCACGCTTTTCACTTGGCTAAGTTTGGCACAGTTGTACGGTTAATTTTTAATAGGTAATTTTTTTTTAATGTGTAACAGGAATGGTCCGTAGACCTCAACCGAACCTTGACTAGACGAGAAAAGAAGAAGCCATCAGAGGGCATCACATTGACGGGCATCAGTCCAGCTGGGTCAGACCAGCCTGTTCAGCCTGCCAAAACCAGCAACAGGTAGATGTCTGATAACTCATTGGTTCACTGTCTTTGTCAAACATGCAGAGAATAGAACATCTGTTTTAATACACACATCTATCCAAACTCACCACATCAAGGAAGCTGCTGCACCCTGTGCATGGCATCCTACTCTTAAGGAATGGCTGTAAACTTTGCATGAGGGAAGCTCCAGGAATGATGTTCAGTTGTGCAGCCGTCCCCATGGCAACAGTAAACATTTTGATACAGATTGTTGGGATAAAGTTATCGTCAAGAGACTGAAGTCTGCTGGTGCATAGCTGAAAGCATGCCAAAAGTACTGTGAAAATACAACCCACGCACATGCTTTATAGGCATTCATATTGGTAGTGACAAGTTGAAAAAAGGGCCGATTAGTCGGACATCTGTACTTAAAGCAAGTGGGCTAAGATGTTATGTCAACTAATACTGTAATTAACAGACTCATTTTAAGATTTAAGCAAAATATCGACACAAACCCTCTTTCAGTTTATGGTGAGTGAGTTAATCCTCCATTGATCTAATAAAATACATAAGGGATTTAAGGCTTCTATCAAAGTTAAATGTCTGGCGGTTTTTAATAACATGAAGGAGTCTTTCTAAAGCGATAAGATGGGAATGTAGTTGTCCCCAGGCATCTGTTAACTGTCGTGGCAACAGTACTGTGGACTTGACAAGTCATGGAAATGATGACAAAAGACTAATTTAGATACGCTCTATAAAAACTTGGTTAAATGATTTGTGTGTGTGTGTGTGTGTGTGTGTGTGTGTGATTGGTTTTTATGGGCCTGTGGGTTTTGGGAGGCCTCAACTCTTCACATTCCTTTGTAGCTTTGTAATCTCTCAATTTAATGTGCAAACACCTGCTGTTTGCTCTTAACAAGCAGGAAGATGTGTGCATTTAAAACTTGTGGAGGAGGGTGTAGAGGAGCTGATTGAGGGAATGCCAAGCATGGAAAGTATTTGGCCTCTGACCACTACCATTGCACTTGCTGCCACTCCCCCATATATGCTGCTTATTGTTGGTTCTTTTTGAACATCAGTGAGTATGGGTGCTTGTTTCAAGTCTGATCCCTATCTGTAGTCACAACTTGAATAATTGGATAATGGTGAAACTTGTTTTTGAGTCAGTGTCAGACTTGTCTTTTCTTTCCCTGTGTTGTTGGGTTTTTTTTTTTTTTTTTTTTTTCTTCTCTTTTGTCCTTGATTTGAAGTGTCAGACATGAATCAAACAGATTTTAAAACTCTTAGAGCTTGCTTAGAGCAATGTCAAGTCTTTTAATTCGTGATTATGAGGTCAACTTTGGATGGTTTCAGTCAGCTAAGTTACACTGTACCAGACTCCCACTGCAGAAGTGTTTGCTGTAATAATGCCACAGGCTTAACTCGGAGAGCATAGCATGACTACGCAAACAAAGGCGTTCACATTTCTGTACTTGGGGCCAACTGATAACTGCTTCTGTAAATGTTTCTATAAACAGGGAGTAGGAGTCTTGTTTCCTCTGATACAGGCCTTCTTCTGGTTTTTTTGCTCCTTGAAACACAATCACATTAATAGGAAGTAAACAACCCTCATGTGACTTCACAGGGTTTTTACACCTAAACAACCCACAGCTGGCAATTAAGGGCTCAGGGAGGGGCTCACTGATGTTTTTGATAGCTTTGTGATAATTATGACATGCAGCACTTATTAGTGGAAAAACAAGTCACACTAGAATGCTCTTTCTGTCTTTTTAGTTTCATGCTTTGTTGATGTCACTCTTATAAATATGAAAATTACTGGGTCTTCCAGCTGTCCTTAAACCTACAGTTATAGCCCCACCTCTCTTGCTGTTGCTAAATGTGCAACAGAGGCAGAAATCTCTAACCTTCAGCTGACTAATTCTATGACCTGATTAATTCTAAAATAACCTTTTGCGCGTGCCTGTGTTTCATCTAGACTCATACACTCTATTATCAGGCTTTAGAAAATGTAGCCCATGACGGGAAAACTGTCAGACGGCCCTGCTGAAAAAGCAGGTGCACAAGCGTATCTTTTTTTTTTTTTTTTTGACGGAATACATGATTCAGTGCTAGGAAGTCTTACAGAAAAAGTTGCTTCTTCAGTGCTGTCAGTATTTTCCCATCTTTTTAAAAATGGAGTAAAGCCCACATTGTTGGAGGGACTTTGCGCAGTCTTCTGTACAACTCTTTGCTCAATGACTTTTGTCTAACTCAGTTTTGAATATTTACTTAGATGGTCTTTGACTATGCCTGGCCTTGTTTGGGGTTGGATACTTAAACTGATGTCTAAACTCATTTCAATCAAAGAATGGCGTAAAAGATTATGGAGTCTGACTGTAAGAGCTCATTATAGTTACATGCACACTACTGGAACCTGCTGGGAAATCCATGATGTTGTGCAAGACCAGCTTTGTTTTGTTTGGATTCTCACTGTTGGGTTGAGGGGTTTAGTGAAAGGCTGATAGGACAACTTTAACTTGTGTGATGTGCTGATGAACTTCAAGTTGTTACCTCACTGGACACATGTTCATTTCCCCAACCATTTTCTTACATGCTTATGAACTTAAATCCCATCTCAGCTGTCGCTGAGCGAGAAGCTCTGTACACCATGGATAGGCTGTCAGTCAATCACAGCAATAGCCCTTTAGTTTCCTTTTGGACTAAAATATCGAATGGGTCGATGATCCAATCTTCTGCTTCCTGTTATGCATAACCTTTTTCTTTCTTTCTTTTTTTTCTTTTTTTTCTTTTTTTTTTTTTTTAAATCCCAAGTGTGACTCTGTATGCATGCTTGTCAACAATCTCTCACTGTGTCCCATGTTGTCAGCCTGACTGTACCAAAAGCTGCACCTGCGGGCACGAACCCGTTTGACGAAGATGACGATGAAGTGGGGGAGACTGCCGTGGAGCAGGAGATCACAGTCAACAACACCGTTGTGAATAAAGAGGAAATAAAAACGTTGGTGAACCGGAAACGCTCACCTGCAGCATTTTCTGTTTCTACCTTTGCTACGTGGAGCGTCGTTGGTGTCGCGTCTCGTGCATTTTCCTTTTCTTGGTTTCTTCCCACTACTTTTTCTTCTCTCCTTCCTCAGGTGTCATGTTGTGGCTCTGCATGGTCATTGAATGGCATTGCACACAAAGCCTGTGTCTTTTCTTCATCCCTAACAGTTTCATGTCTTGCAGAACGTTAAGTGTATGCGCATGGAGGCGCATGCTTCTGCTGTGGAAATGCATTGTTTCTCTCTTACAGTCAGATCTGGATATTTGAAATTGGACTTTTTTTTTTTTTTTTTTTTTTTTTCTTTTTTGTGCCAGCTGATAATTTAAAGGCTCTTTAAAACAAAATGAGTAAGTTTTGTGTATCAACTTTTATTCATTTGAATAACAGTTGTACCTAATGGGTGGAGGGATCCAAAAATAGCCTTGAAACCATAAACTGGTCTGACTGTAAATTATTCTTGTTGGTTTTGTTTTTTTCAGCTTTGCCTGCCAAGTCCCTTCTGATGTTTAGGTGGCTCCCTCTCCTGGTCAGAGTTCAAACTCCAATCATGCGTTGACAATTGTGATTTGCCTTGCTTCATCTTGTTGTGCTTTGGTTTTTGTTTTTTCTTACATGTCACGTTGATGGTTTCTTTTCTTCTTCTTTTTTTTTTTTTCTTCTTCTTCTTTTTTTTCTTTTTTTTGCTTTGCCCCCTATTATTTCTCTCCTCTCCATAGACTTCAAGTTCTTGTTGTCAGTGGCATATAAGCAATTTTGAAATCATTTATCCTGCATCAACCAAATGCTTGCTTTTTAGTCTGGCAGTTGTTTAGACTGACCCAAAAGGATAGTTGTTTGTTTTTGTTTTGTTTTTTTTCTTTTTTTTTTTTTTTTTTTTTTTTTTCTGGATTTGGAGATGCATTTTTATGCTTTTGGGTTTCCACTGTACTGTATTTGTTTTATTTTCCCCCCCCCCCTTTTTTTTTTTTTTTTTTTTTTTTTTTTTTTTTTTGCCCTAACCAAACTCTTTCCACCTGCCTTGACGGTTTTTCTTTGACGTGTGAGGCAAAATACCAGGTTTTTACTATGTGGTTGGTCTGTCTGTCCAGTGCAAGCAGTACGGAGAAGACTCCAGACTGGTCGGATGAGGACACAGCTGGTAACCCTTTCTCCACCAATGGTGAGGGTAATCCATTCGAGGAAGAGCCGGCCTCTCCTGTTGTATCGGTGCCTGTCAAAGCTCTCTACGACTATGAGGGACAGGAGCAGGATGAGCTGAGCTTCAAAGCAGGTACATGACTAAAAGGGGTCAGTTTGGCCTCAAGTAATCATTTATGAAGGAGATTATTTTTCTTTTTTAAACTTTCAAATTAGAATGACTTCTGTATATGTACGTAGATTAAGATTGATTAATATTTCTCTCTCCCCGTTTCCAGGTGATGAATTTACCAAACTAGGTGAAGAAGATGATCAGGGCTGGTGCAAAGGCAGGCTGAAGGATGGACAAACAGGCCTCTATCCTGCTAACTATGTGGAAGACATCCAGTAATGAATCGCCACAGATGGAAACAAATGTGAAGAATGTGTTTTATGAAACTTGACAGGCTCTTATTTTCAGCCCTCTTTCCCTATTTGTGATGACTGGATTGGAGTTGGTGGAGGACAGAAGAGAAGGGTTTGTAGAGCTTAGGAGGACCACTTTAGTCACTTCTTACCCGTGGACACTGTTGGAAACTAACTGCAAGTTTCCAGAAGATTTCAGGAAGATCCAAGACGACTTGCTGTTGGTGTAAGATGTTACTTAGAATCCCATTTATGCTGTTACAGAAATAGCTATTCAAGTACATATTAGATAAGACTGAATGAAATGTGTGAATTTGGATCATTTAAAAAAAAAAAAAAAAAAATCGCTGAGATTACGATCTTACAAATAGTCTTGCATGCGAAACACAGCCTTGATATGAAAGCCTGTTTTTAATTCATCAAGGGAATTGAACCTTTTTTTTATAACCAGTACTTGCATTTCTCCTGAAAGAATCCAGTCCATAGATGTTTTTTATTATTTGGCCTGAATTGGGAGATTCATGAACTTCATTTTAAATTAGTGTTTATATTCTCATTTCTTTCGGGGTTTTGATTTTTCCCCCCATTCAGTTTGTAACCGTTGTGGTTGTTGTTATTTAGTTTTTCAAAGGAATGGTAAAGGTCCTCAGTTCACCTTTATTCATGGGTAGACTTCCTTTAGTGACTGCAGCTGAATGTATTTGTTTTTACTCATGGATTGTTCACTTTTACTGCGTCCACTGACCCCACTCCCTTTCTCACATACCTTTCTGATGATTGTAGATATTTTTCATGCAACACTGAAAGTTTCTCACTTGAATCTTCTAAGTTCAGTTCTCGATTCTTGTCACATGCCAGGTTATGGGAGAATATTTTGTTTGATTTAGATTTCATGTTCTAGCAATAAAACTACAATTGAATATTGTATTGCATATACAGTAATATTAGAACAAATCAAACATTCTGATTGGATGATGTGCAGGAAATTCTTAATTTATGATGCCACAAGTGCTTCTGTTGTTCTGATGCTGAAATGTTGTGATGGAGAATCAGTTTGTACATTAACTGAATGTTTATGGCAAACGTTCATCGACCGTTACTGCTATATCTGTAAATATGATTTATATTTTCCTTTCAGAGGGCCATATGAGTTGCTTCGATCACCAAATGCTTTGTGAAAAATTAATTTTCTTTGGGACCTATGCCATTGCTATCACAGCCTTAATGCACAGTTTGCAAATATGAGCTGCACATCGTTCACAAAGAGCATTTATAAGTGCACCAATTAAATAACTATTACTTTTGATGCCTTCAGGCTACAGCAGAGGAGGAAAAAGTTTTGTTTTGTACATCAGTGAGGAAAGATGTTTGAGTGTTGCTAGCAAAATGCAGCGACAGTTATACTTGCACAGAAAGGTTTGTAATTGTTGTCCCACATCACAATAAATAATTTACTGGGAAAATATACAGATTTTCTTCTTATATTTTCACTGAATGTCTGAATAACTTCAATGAATTTAAAGACACTCAGAACTGAGTCTGTTTCAATAGGTAACACAAACGTTACAGATTTGATCACTATTGTACTTTATTTATTAAAAGAAGTTTGACTGCATCTAACTTTTCTGTTGCTGTAATTTTTCTTTTAATATATAGTTTTTTGTTTTGAGGGGGTATATCCTTACTAGGCACCATATGACTGTAAAATAAGTTTTATGTTGTAGCCTTATGCTATTCTGCAAGACGAGGATTTAAACAATACAACAGAAAGTTGAACAAATCTCAACAAACTGGAATATGCAGTTGGATACTGTGATAAATCTGACTGTTTTGTTTTTAAGGTTTGGCATCAAATCCATCCAAGACAAACTAGACTGGATGCAGTTTTCCCACACACTGCAGGTTTCTATTTATAGTAAAGTTATTTTTCTCTCTCTCTCTCTCCATTAAATAGTCTTGACACTGGTGTATTCCCTGGTGTTTCAGCTGGTATGATAATCATTTAGGTTTCCAATAAACATGCATCCACAAATTGCATCTCTTTTCAGAGACACATTTCATATGACACACATGTTGATATGTTATAAACTTAGAAAATATTGGACATTGTTTTAATGGGAACTGAGTGTGTGTTTGTTTTTAAAAAGCCGTATAGCCCCGAGTCACTGCATTGCTTTGTTTGGTTTTAAAGAAAACTTAATGTGTGTACAATAAATCAGATATAAAGTGAAAGGTAACTTGAGCTGCTCCCTTATTTCCCAAGTTTTCACCACAGCAGATAGATCTGCATATTTCATTTGGCACAGGATTTAGCTGGCTACCCTCCCATTTTTCTATACACTAGCTTGGGACCCCCTGGGTCTGGGTGTCTCTTCTCACACTCGGGGAAACTCAAGTAATCCGAGTTACATGTGACCTTTCACATATAACCTTTTAAGCAATACACCACAGAGCAACTCGATAACAGTCTAAAAAAAAGTGTTATTGTATTCCCTCATAAGAATCAATATAAAACATCTAACACACACACACATATACACACACATACCTTGACGTTCCCTGTAGGGGATGCCACAGCTGATAATCTGCCTCCATTTCACCTTACTCCTAGAATTCTCTCCTTGTCATTAGTAATAATGATCATATTAATAATAAAAAGGTGCCACAAAAGACAGGAAATGACCTACCACATTCCAAAATAACAATAATTAGATTAGATTTGAGCTTTATTTCTTTTTCGGTTCAAATGATCCATTTTTCATGCATTTTTTTTTTACCTTATTGAACTATTTTATCATATTTTAGTATTTTTTATTTAGTGTTATTGTATCTTATTTCAAGACACGTTATTAAAGTTATATTGTTCAGCGTTGTGTTTAATGTTTTGGCTGCGGTCACACAGAAATGCATGAAATTCGAAGATACGTAAGCTATCGCTTACTTGATCTAAAACTACATTGCCAAGAAGCCTTTGCGACAATAACACGACCACGGATCATTTCCAGCCAATCAGCGTCCGCCCATGGTGTTCTCTTACTGACGTGTCGGGTTCAGTTCAGAGAAAAAACACGGGTCTGCTTTTGATGCTGTTCCTTTAACCGCCAGACACCAACAGGTAGAAAAATGGCAGAACCCAGCAAGCAGGACATTTCTGTTATTTTCAAGCGACTTCGTTCCATCCCTACGAATAAGGTGAGAGTTAAATAAATACCAGAAAAGACGTGTGTATTCTGGTGCACAAGGAAGTCCGCTGAACTAAATATCTGACACGTCGCACTTTATGGGAAACGCCACAGCTGGCTTCAGTTTGCGACCAATTTAACAGCTGTCTGACGTGTGTCATCTTTAGAATAAGTCGGGTTTAAAAAAAAAAAAAACGTGTTTTAAAACGTGCAGAAGCAAAATATCACAAAACTTAGAAATTGTAACCTGACGTGACGTGACGTTAGCAAACGGGGTGACAGCTAGCTAGCTACATTTTGACAGTTTACATTAGCCGTGTTTGTTTAAAGCTCAGTTTCTAAGGCCTTTTCTCGACTCGGGTCATGTAAAAGACAGAACAGACATCTTCAGGGACAAAGACGTGTTTGCGACTCGCTGCTGTAACTATTATCTGTTGATCTCATTGCGAAATTAACGCCGCTTCACCAACAGCTGTTTGAGTCAGTAGCACAGTCTCCTGTTTATCCTCACAGCTGTTGCTTCGTGTAGTCGGACACTCTTCACGCTCTTGGCCTCCACCCGTGGACCATTCTACAACTGCGTTAATTTGAAAAGAATCCATGCATAAAATACTACAATACCAAATATAGTCCTGAGACAAAATGTAAATCCAGTTGTTGAAACAGTGGTTACGAAATATTTTATAAAACACGTCTTGATAACTTCCTTATAAGCAAATCGCGTGTTAAATATAACAAACAAATTTCCAGCTTAGAAATCCACTTCTTCCAGATCCACATGTGTTTTTAAACATTTTGTTAACATCAGCATATTTTAAAGAACATTATGCTCTGTAAATTGTGTCCAACAACACATGCACGACCTAATTCGCCTTAGAAAGGAAGAGATAAAACAGTAAGATGACATGTCATGTTGTACATGTGCCAACACCATGGGTAGACCAAAGGTCTGTCCTCTGACATATTTTTTTTCTTTTTTTCAATTTTTTCTGACTAGTTAAGTGCATTGAGTGCATTAGTCTAACCAATACAGCATTGTTACTCATATTACCAAAGGTTCAAAGTATCCTTTATTTATATGACCACATTTATCCCTAGATAGCATATTTTTCTAAGAAAACACTAATAATAGCTATGATTTGCAACCCTGTTGACATACATATAAAATAAACATGTCAAAATCATGAAATATTATTAAACAACACTGCTGTGGTCCTGAGTATTTGTCACATTTATGTCATAACTGAAAATAAAAGTACTATATTTCAGCCACGTTAACTTATTTTATATTTTATTTATTTTATTTATATCTGTAATTTATATTTTATATTGTGATTTTTATCTGTACCATGATTTTACTGGAAAGCACTTTGGTGTACTTCGGTCTTTAAAATGTGCTATATAAATAAATTTTGATTGATTGATTGAATCTTGTTACTCTTATTTTAACCAGGTTACCATATAATTTTTACTAAATAAAAAGTGCACCTTTGATGCCTGAACTGGCCATATCAATTTATTATTTGTTTTTATTACTTACATCAAATAAAATATCTTTAAATTATCTATATTTTTAAAAAAAATAGTCTTCTCCAGTTATAGAATGATCTGTCTCTTTTGTTAATATGATGAAGATCTCGTGTGTTTGTATATATTCTTGCTCTCTGTCCCTCAGGTTTGCTTTGACTGCGCAGCTAAGAACCCCAGCTGGGCCAGCATCACCTATGGGGTTTTTGTCTGTATAGATTGTTCTGGGACTCACAGGTCTCTGGGAGTGCACCTTTCATTTATTAGGTAAGTCAGGAATTATATATTTTCCTTGGAGTTGGAAGTAAATGGACTGGTGCTTATGTCAATGTGTGAATGAGGCTTGTTGTAAGAAAGTTCGCAAATACAGTAGAAAATGTACGAGTGCTTTTTATCTAACATCACACACTCCAATAGAAGCATCGGGATCTTTGGGTTCAAGTTTACTTTAACATGCAGACTAGAGGAGCGAGTTTGCAGACAGCCTCCTCTTCATCATGAGCCACAAGCACCTCTAACAAAATAATAACTCAAGAGTAAACAACAGTTCAGAAGTGTCTTCAATGGGAAGGTTGTGTTTGAGGATTAAACACTGAGAATTTTTTTTTTTTTTTTTCTGAGAAGATTTACAGTGCGTTACTGACACCTGCTATGATGTATTGTTTGGAGATGTTAGGATTAACAAAAAGACAGGGGGCAGAGCTTCCAGATTTTCACTGGGAGTTACCAGGACATGCAAGACTAGAAAAGAGTACATCAGAGGGATGGCTCAGGCTGAGCGGTTTGTAGACAAAGTTAGAGAGGCAAGGCTGAGATAGTATGAAGATATGCAGCGCTGAACAAAGGATGCTGAAGATGAAGCTGCCCAATGGGAGGAAAAGAGGAAGAAAACAGAGAAGGTGTTGGTGCGCGTTGGTGTGACTTAAGAGGATCCCTGGAATAGGGTGAGATGGAGGCAGATGATTCGCTGTAGCCACCTCTTTGAAGTGAAAGTGGATGTGAATGATTATTTTTCCGTTTTTGCAAACAAAAGCGCCTTGACTCCGCTGTTGCTGTAATTTTTTATTTTTTTTAATTAAATTGAGTTTAATAAAAAGTTTTTGTTTTTTTGCAGTATAAGAAATTAGGATGTGAAAATATCAGCTCGTTAGGATAGTATTAAACACTTTAAAAAATACAAGACAACAGCAGTCATAGAAATGAAAAGAAGATAAGATATGCACAGTATTTTGATCAAATTCACTCTACCTTTTATAACCCAAACTGCAAAGATGTAGTGCAATATGGACTGAACAGCTCAGAAGTATACTCTCAGCCAAAAACAGGCCTTTATAGGGTAACTAAGCATGACTGGTGTTCTTATTGTTAAGGCATAGGATTGTGTTACCTGTGTAATAAAAGTAAATTTTTAATAAGATAAGCAATTTAAAAAAAAAAAAAGAAGAAAAAAATAAACTGTCATTTCAAATGACTACATTAAAAGTGTGTAATCTAATAGTAAAGCTATTGTAGGCTGCTTCCTTATTTTGCAAGCATTCACCACAGCAGGTAGCTTCACATGTTTGACTTGGCAGATTTTTATGCCGGATGCCCTTCCTGACCCCACCCCAAAGGGATTTATTTCTCCTCCTGGACTTGAACCAGGGATCTTTCACTTTTTGGGCGAATGTGTAAACTACGAGCAGTAATCCTGGATACGGTACATTAATTGGACATAACAATCTCAAGAGATTTATTGTAATTTTGGATAAAAATAAATGACTTAAGCATCCAAAACAAATAAAACAGAATAAAGACGCTTCAGATACAGTGAAGGATATGGTAAATGGCCTGCATTTGTATAGCGCTTTTCTAGTCCATAGGACCCCAAAGCGCTTTACACTACATTCAGTCATTCACCCATTCACACACACATTCACACACTGGCGATGGCAAGCTACAGGATAAGGATAAGTGGAACAAAGGCAGCTCAAGCAAGGAGATGGGAGTGGATAGGGTTCTGTAACCTCAGGTGTATGTTTCTTTGTTCAAACACACATTCTTCAAACCCTGATCCTGTTGTGCCACACAGGTCCACCGAGCTGGATTTTAATTGGTCGTGGTTCCAGCTAAGATGTATGCAAGTTGGAGGCAACGCCAGCGCAGTGAGTAAAATATCAGCACACTATCATCCGGTTAAAACTCCAGCAGTGTGTGACACAAGCGTGATTCTACCTGTTTGCTTTCCTGTTTCTTATTTGACCTCTCGGTGTCAGATTGCATTTTTCAGTCAACATGGCTGCAGAGCCAATGCCGCCAATGCCAAGTACAACAGCCGGGCTGCACAGCTGTACAGAGAGAAGATAAAGACTTTAGCCACACAAGCAACCAGACGCCATGGCACTGAGGTAAGACTGACAGGCTGGGTTACAGTCTGGAAACGCCTCCACGTTTCTCCTCAAGGGGGGCGGGGAGAAACCAACCTGGGGCTGAGAGATTAAATGTGTTAAACACTGGCTTCCTGGGTATTACCCATATGCTTATCACACTTATAATAAACGCTCATATAATTGAATCATTTTACGGCTCTTGTTCTCCACAGCTGTGGCTGGACAGTCAGGCTCCTCTGTCTCCAACATCCCCAGGCGACAAGCAGGTGGATTTCTTCAGTCTGCATACACAGGTATAAGTGTGTGGTTTCTTCAATTGGGATTTAGTCCAGAACTTTCCACAGATATGCTGCACAGCCTGACAGCGATTATTAATTTCACTACGTGTGTCTGTGTCCTGGCCAGGCTGTTCCTGAAAATCTGAACATGGCCAAAATGAGTCTGAGCCCCTCTGCATCAGAGAAGCTTTCAGAGCCAGAAAAAGATGAAGACCGTAATGGTATCTTTGTGTCATTGCTTAATAATCTGATTTATACTGACTCACTGCAGTTTTATATTAAAATAGTTTTGTGGCTCATCACATGTTTAAACTTCAGGTAACTCAGAGGAGGGTCCCAATGTGGAAATGCTCAGTGTTTCACCAAAAGCAAACCCAGGTTTGAGTCAATACTGTTCAGGTTTAGTTAACTCTACCTAAATGCCCGTAAAAGTCTGTCTAAATATTGACTTCACTCTGTCTGTTGTTTTCTCAGAGCCCTCTTCTCTTCTTAAGAAAAAGCCAGCAGGTGCCAAGAAAACAGTATGTATAAGGTTTTATATTGGTGTCATAATAAGTACAATAAAACAATTACTTAAGGGAGGAGGGTAATATTCAGAGAAAAAATTCAAGTAGTGTCTGAGATAAATTTTAAGACAAATAGAAAGCCAGTCACGTTGTCTTACTTTACAAGCTTGGGTCAACCTGATCGTACTACACGCCACAGCCACATAGGGAGGGCCACATTTACACCCGAGTTAGGCAGTGCAGCAGTAGTCACTGCATACACACACATCACATGATTGACCTGAGGGGACACAAGAACAGGTAAATAAGGTGAATCACAACAACAGTAGGCACCATTTACTGCCAATAAAATTAATTATCTTTACACGTTTGTTTTAAATAATGAATTGGGGTCCCATTCCACATGTCCCTGCAGTTTGCACTGCCCTGCTGCCACATGGACCCATTTATAAGAGATTATAGTATAGTATTATGAGAGGTTGTTTTTTTGTTTTCTGAATTTTCCTCTTTTAAAATATGTTTTTAATCTTGGAGATTCTGAATGTTATCTCAGAATACAAGCTTCTACCCCAGCTCCGTTATCTGTTTTATTTGGTACATCATTGTAATGTGTATGTTTGTGTGCAGCTGGCCTCAAAGAAGGGCGGTCTGGGCGCTCAGAAGGTTAGCAGCCAGAGCTTCTCGGAGCTCGAGAAGAAGGCGCAGGCTGCTGACAAAATCAGAGAGAAAGAGGAGAGCTTTGCTGGTGCCAAGAAGAACGTTACAACTGAGGAGTCCATGTAAGAATACCCATAGCTTTTTATTTCTTTTTCATTCCATCTTTCTTGTTGTAATCACTTAATTGGAAAGCGAATGTAACTTTGTGTCCTCTATGGCAAGATGAAATCCATGGCTCTTTCTTCTCTTTACCTCAGGAGAAAGGGGCTAAATCATGTATATTACTTAAGCTATGCACCACATTTGGCTCGTCTGTTTCCATCTCTGAGCTTACCTACTTTTTTTCTCCTCAGTGCTCCATCCATGCGGCTGGCCTACAAAGATTTTGAGCAGCAGAGGAAAATCGAAGAGCAGAAGCTGAAAGGACTAGAGGGGAAAAAGAAGGAACAGGCTGAGAGACTGGGCATGGGTCTGGGCATGAGGAGGTAAGACAAATTGGGAGTGAGGGGGGACAAACCTCTAGTAGATTTAAGATTTTTTTTTTTTTTTTTTTTCCCCCATTTTAATGTGTCTCACTGTCATTTTTACTCTTTCTTGGCTCTTCTCTGTAGTGGAGTTTCTCACTCTGTGATGTCAGACATGCACACCATCCAGCAGGACAATCCAATTGGAGCAAAGACCACCAAAGGACGGCGATTTATTGATGAAGATGACGATGAAGGGTCCTTCAGCTCTAGGTCAGATAAAGTTGATGTTGATAATATATAAACAAAATGAAATCTTGATACTGTGTTAATAATATTACAGTTTTTTTTTTTTCCTTTTGAGTGAGACAGAGACGGGTATAACAGTAAAGCTGTAAGAAATATCAGTAGTGAAGGTAGATGAGTTTAATAGTTGGAGTTGACTATCCAAAGTAGCGGACAGTGGATAAGAGAGGTGAAGAAGAGAGTGCAGGCAGGGTGGAGTGGATGGAGATAAGTCTCAGTAATGATTTGTGACACTAAGTGTGAAAGGGAATGTTTACCAAATGATAGTGAGACCTGCTTTGATGTGTGGTTTGGAGATGTTGGCACTGACAAAAAGCCAAGCTGAAGATGTCAAGGTCTTCATTGGGAGTGAGCAGGGTGGACACGATTAGAAATGAGTACATCACAGGGACAGTTCAGTTTGAAAAGTTTGGAGATAAAGTCAGAGAGGCAATGCTCAGATGATTTGGACATGTGGGCATATTGGACAAAGGGTGCTGACTATGGAGTTGCCATGCAGGAAGAAAAAGAGGAAGATCAAAAAAGAGGTTTACAGATGTAGTGAAGGAGGACATGCAGAGGGTCAATGTGATAGGTCAGATAGATGTTTGTTTTTTCTTAAAAAAATTACTGATGCAGTTTGATTAAAACATATAATATTCTAAATTATCATAAATAAAACTGAGTATGGTACAAAAATATATATGGTGTGTGAAAAATGTAGTAGCTCTTAATGATTAACAGTTGGGGAAACCTGAAGTGAGCATTTGTTGTGAACATCCATAGCCTTTTTAAATAGGAGTAATTCTTCTTGGTGCTCTTGCACTCAAATATATCAGTTATAGACGAATGAACAACTTGGCAAAGTTCATTCTTTCAATTCAGACTGTGTTGATATTGAACTATGTGTTGCAGAGCTCTTTGTTCTTTCTGTTTCTAATATTTCTTTATGTTCAGAGTCATTTTCAAGTTACAGGATTAATGTGGGATCTGTGAGCACTTCCCTGACACTGTAGCATGATGAATGGGAGTCTATAAATCTAACATTTGCATGCTAAACAATGTGCTGACTGTGTAAATTTGGGTATCTTAGTGTCAGCGTACTAGTAAAGTCCATTATCTCTCTTTTTGTTCCACCTTATATTGTTCTTGTTGGCTTCTTTCTTCAGGGTTCTGACTCGCTTTGAGGACCAAAGTGAAACCTCAGACAGTTTCTCTTCACGGTGGGGCGATGGAGATGATGGAAGAGGCTGGATGAAAGAGAGCAAGAAACCAGAGCCAGACTTTTTCTTGTCCTCCACTATAACTTCATTTGATGACAGGTTGGTTGTTTAAACACAAAACTGAAGCTTTCTACATGTTTTTATGGTTAGGTTTAATGATTCAAAGCAAATTTTAGTTAAATACAACAATCAAAATTAACAGCAAATTAAGATAAGGGCTTTCTAGAATAAATCTGATTATGTTATCAAATAGAATAATCAGATTTATTCTATTTTATCAAATAAAATTACTAATTTACAGAAAGAAATTTTTTACACCTCAGCCGCAAAAGGCTGATGGGTGACATGCAATAACTCGAGAAGAAGGCAAAGTAGAACTTTGAAAATGATAGCATAAGTGCGTCTGCTAGCTGGCTGAGGTGTAGTGCTGGTGGTCATCAGTGTTTTTAATTGTAGCTTAAGATACTTTTTACACAAAGGTAAGACTCTTCAGTCTTAAATATGTTTGGTGTAATTTAATTCAGCGTGTTCTTTTAAAATACACGAATTGTGCTTAAAGTACTTCTTCCTGTTGTCATATTATTATTTTTTCTGTTGGTAACTGTTATCAGGCCCACAACCAGAAGGAAACCAGAAGCAGCAGCGCTCTCGGACACGGGAGAAGCTCGGAAAAAGTTTGGAGATGATGTAAAAGCCATCTCGTCTGATATGTACTTTGGAAAACAAGACAACTCTGAGGTATACAAGCACAACGTGGACACACATTCTAAACCGTGCTTTTCCTTTGATTTCATTTGGTGAATACTAGACTGGGAAATTACATTAAAAACTGTCTGTATTTGTTCCTTGGAACTTGAGATAAGCCTGAACATTAGTTCCTGAAGGTCTTTAATTTAAATAGAGGTTCTTAAATGGTCAAACATAAAACTTGGTTGAAATTTTCAAAATTTTCTGTTGTTCAGTATGAAGCCAAAACCCGACTGGAGAGATTTTCTGCGAGTGCATCCATAAGTTCAGCCGATCTGTTTGATGATCCAAAGAAGCAGACTGGTAAGACATGACTGTCTCTTCTTTTCTTAGCGCTTGTATGTTGAGCTGCTCGGTGGAACATCTTAGTATGATTGTTTGTTTGTTTTTAATAAGATGCCCACTTGTGTGATTCTTTAGTTGGATTTAACAACCTGTTAACTGTGCGCTTTTCTGATACATCTTCCAAACTCCAGGTCATTTTGTCAGTAATGAGTAGACAAACGCGCCACAAATTCAGCTGTGTTCTTAATTTTATTGGGGACTTCGGGTCACTGATTAATGCCGGTTGCTAAAACTGTATCATAAGAGAGAAACTGCACATGTTGGATGCTTGTTCCAGGCTTAGTTAGGTGGTGGTCACATTGAGAAGACAATCTTGGCCTATCCTACTTGGTGTTACACTGTTGGGTGGAATTTTAGGTGGAATGGAGGTTTTCCACCTAAAATTCCACCTGTCTGATGACCCTTGAATCTCTGCTAGAATAATTACATAATAAGTATTGAACTGTGATACAGGTTGTAATATAAAATATTATGCCCCTGAAATTATGAAAAGAAGTCTGACTTTTGAGTTTATTGTGAAGCTGTGCTGAAATTGTGAGTAATTTATCTCACATACACTGAAGTTTTGCACTAGCTCCAGAGTGATTAACCAGTCCGACTGTGCATACTGGTCGAGCTGGTCTCAACCCTTGTACCTCAGAGGAAATCTAAATACCGTAAATTCTTTCATATGATCATGTGAAAAAGCAGGTTTCACAAGACTGAAAACATTAAATACACACTTACTGCTTCCACAGGCATTAAGAAGGTAAGTAGCCTCCAGGTGCTGCTAATCAAAGGCATTTGAGTAATTGATTTTGAGCAAGTGTGAACACCTCTGTGACAGCAGACGTTTTGTTTTCCTGTTCTGGAGCATTCAGGGTGAAAGATATCAGCAATGATCTTAAAGAAGCAATTGTTGCTGCCAATCAATCTACGAAGGGTTATAAGGCCATTTTCAAACAATCTGAAGTCGCTCATTCTACAGTGAGGACAATTATTCACAAGTGGAAAACATTCAATATAATTACTGATCTTATCAGGACTGGAAGTCACTAGAAGGTCAGACCATTCAGGATTTGTAGCATTTTATTTTTATTTTTTTAGTTTCTCTGTTTCTGACTCTACAGGCCTCAGCATGTTGGCATGTTAAATGTTAATGGTCATGACTGAACAAGTATAGTTTGTTTGGAAGGATTGCCAGTTTAGGATTGCAAAGTTGCATCTGAACAAACCACGAGACTTCTGGAACAATGTCCTTCATACAGATAAAACCCAAAGTAGGGATGTTTGTTTGGGGGGGCTTGCAGTCACAGAGACCCCCATGAATTCCTCTGTATACCAAAGTATTGTAGAGTCGAATGAGAGGCCATCTGTCCAAGAGATGAATCTTAAACAAAACTGGGTCATGCAGCAGGACGATGATCATATCACAGCATTGCTTTAACGAGCAGGCCAAAATTTCTCCACAACAATGTGAGAGACTTGTAAGATCATACAGGAAATGATTGCTTCAAGTTATTGCTGCTAAATGTGCTCAGCAGGCTACTGTACTTTGTTTTACACAGGACTGCAGAGAGTCCCCTGAAAACTGTCTTTTTCACATGACTGTACATGCGAGTGGCTTCTCCACGAGTCCTCAAGCTTTTTGTCTCTCTGTCTGCTTGACTTTTTGCCTCGTGTCCACAGCGAGTTCGTACCGTCTGAGCAACGTACTCCCCAGCGCTCCCGACATGTCGCAGCTCAAACATGGAGTGCGCTCAGTTGCAGGAAAACTTTCAGTCATGGCCAGCGGCGTAGTTAGCTCAATTCAGGTCAGTCAGATATATTCCAGCGTATGATACAAGTTCATCAATAATGACGACTTCTCATGGTGCTTTTTTTTAATTTCCTTTTTTCAGGATCACTACAGTTCCTAAGTGAACATGTCGGATTCACCGTCCATAGGTATCTTCTGTTTGCCAGTTAGATGACATTTCTAGTGGGTGCTCATCGTGGGAGAGTTGGGAGGAAAATATAAATCAATGCTATGAGCAAGTCTGCAGAATGTACTTGTATATTGTATATCTATATCTAGTTTTTTATTAGATGATGTATATACATAGTCGTAGTCTTTGGGATCAAATCAAGATGAGCAGAGCACAATATTTTTCGGTGGAATTATTTTCCCCCTGCAAACACCTTGAAGGAAGATATTTGTGTATATACAGCTATGAAGAATATTCAGCCTGCATTATGTTAAGTTTGCTTTGAGCTTCGGGGTTTTACATATATAGAAATGCTGTATGTAGCAGTCTGAGGAGCTAGGAGGGCTATCCGTTTGATTCCTTTACCTCCGTAAGTACTTAAGTCAGTAACTCACTCATCACGTGCACTTTGTAGTGTTGTTTTTGTGCTTTTTGTGTTTTTGTGCCCCTTCATGCAGGGTTGAAAGTGTCCTTTCTGTCCCCAAAGTGCACTTACATTTGCTCTTCCAAAGGCAGGACCAAAAGCTGATTTAAAACAGAGGCCTTGGGGCAACAGATATACTTTTAGTAAGAGTACTGTAAGTTATGTAAACTGATGCGTCACTAGCACATAAGTGTCATTATCCTGTGAGTCGCAATTTGTTGTTGTTGTTGTTGTTGTCGTTTTGGAAGTCATGCAGAAATGCTTATAAAAAAGGAATGTGATATGCCAAAGTTTTAAGGAGTAAAAAAACAATTATTATAAGATATAAATATTTCTTTAAAACAACAAATGAGCTTCGTAAAAGCTCCAGTTGCATAGAATTAGATGCTATGAAGAATTCAGTCATCATTTTAAGAAGTAATTTTTGTTAGATTATTGTTTTTTTTTTTTTTTTTAATGTTCTTGAAATAAATGCCTAATCATCTTGGTAAATCTCTAAATTGTACACTTAGTATGGCCCTTGGATCGCCTCTATAAGACTTGAAGGATTTCTTGATGTGCTGAGACCTTTTATGTAGCTTTCAGGCCTCGTTTCCACTTTAAAAGAACAATGTGAATGATCCCTTTAAAACCATCAGTTATTTTTTTCTGTTACTTTAACTGCCATCATAAAAGGTTTTAACTTTATATATGCTATTGTTTCTAAACACAGTAGAACTACAGGCAGTGCTTGAGTTAGATTTGATATCTGTTCAGAGTAAAGCTTGCGCTTTTGCCTTTTTTCTGTCCTTTATCATTGTGCAAAGTTAAAGGGACTAATTAAAGCCCGGACTCCGTCATAATAGTACAGACTAATTTCTGAGAAGCTGGAACATCCCAGGAGTTTGATTTGACATGTTCAAATATGAAACACTAAAGAGGTTCTTAAATGGTCAAATATATATTTGTTTTTTGGGTTTTGTTTTTTGTTTTTTAATTCCCATCAGTAAATGCCTTAGTCCGGAGATCTTTGATTTACACACCTTCTTGTTGTCTCAATCTAGGTATCTTTTGCACATGTGTTGGAAATTGTGTGTGGCAGCTTTTGCTTGGTTGCACTCTAGTTTTTGCCCCTAAGTCGGCATATATGTTTTGTAAGATTGTGTCTCTGCCGTTCTATATTGTTACATGTAGGAGCTTGTATAAGCTGCATGGCCCTTGTAGCCCTCAAAATAAATATGTCAACACATCCTGAATATGAGATGGATTAAGAAACTTGTTTATTAAAACTCTAGTCCGCTGTGAACTGCTACATACAATCTTGTATAGGGGTTTTTCATTAATGAAAAAACTTACAGATAGATTTTGACCATTTTTGACACTCAAAATGTAAGTACGACTTTTGGGAATATGCCAAATAAATGGTTTGTGCTTAAACTTTTACTGTCTTCATTATTTGTGTAAATGTGTCCGTGTGCCTGCAAACTTTTTTTTTTTTTTTTTTTTTAGATTTAAGTGGGATTTGTTTTTTCTTTTTAAGACATCTTATTCACAGTACTGTGCAAAACTCTTAAACATCCAAGAACCCAGCCTGAATCTTTGAAAATGCCAATGACAGCACAGTTTGACAGGCATAAAATATTTTTGCATTAACAAGATGATTCTCAAAGAGCTATTGGCAGAAAACCTTTATCATCACGGTGAGTAGTGTGCCCTAAAAAAAACTGGAGGACCTGAGAGATGCATCTGGCCCTTCTATTGTCCCACCCACTCAATTTTCCCTTACCTACTGTACTTCCGTATCTTTTGTAAATTTCAGTGTTTCATGCAATTGATGCATTCATTTCCAATTTTTCTCTATAAAAATATAAAAGACTAAAGGGTGGCTCAAGACCTTTGCGTGTTTTTATTGGGCAAATATCACTTCGTTAAAAGTCAATGGTGTAAACCAGATAAAAGCAGCAGTTCTCACTTTAAAAGCTGAAACGTGATCTCGTCTTTTTGATAAATATCTTAAATAATCAGTGAAAATTTAAAATTATATCAGTAAAGTTCTCTTCCACATCGGACAGTCTATCAAATGTTGATCTACTTCTGCAGACATTAATCCACTTTGGCCAATTTCAGAGCAAATTCTGGCAACCGCTTACGTGGCCGGTTGTTGCGTTGAAAGTCGTGCGGTCATTGTCGGAAATTTGATGCAAAATCAAACGAAACTGCTAAACCTGGCGAAAAGTTGCTTAATTTAAAGGTTTCATCACGAACAAATAATCAGTTACTGGAGTAAAATGTTTCTCTTTAATTGTGTTTATAGCATTTAAACAACTAAAAGCGTTGGTGCTTTTAACTAGTTAAACATTACAGTATTAATATTTACGAGCTTACGAAGCACCCCTTGAAGGTCGCATTTTTCCAAGGAACAGGGGTAAAGAAAAAGTCCTTTTAAAGCGCCAACACACGCACACTCAGTCCGTTATTTTTTGCGTTTTTGAAGTTGATTTCTACATTATGAACTTCTCTCTAAAACAGGAGTCTTGTTTTTCTGTGCAAGGTAACAAACTCTGGTAAGCCCGTTTAACTCTCTAAATAGGCTATAAAAAGATAACCAGCGGTTTATTACTGCGCTAAAATGCCTACTGAACTAAAGCAGAGGAGGAAGACGCAGGCACAGAAGCAAAGCGATGAACCATCAGAAGGCTCAAACGGGAAAGAAGAAACGCAGAAAGTGAAGACTGAAGCAGGAGACAAGACAGGAGCGAGCAAAACGTCCTCGGGCCTGGACATTAGAAGTGTAATGTGCTTGTTGTCGCTCGCAGCTTGCGGGGCTCTGAGCTGGTAAGTCCACATATTAGTATTAACGCTTTCTTCAGAACTACAGAGGACTTCTCTCTGAAGGTTTTCTGACTTTCAGGTTGGTGCTGCAGCAGAATGAGAAGTTTTCCCAGATTGAGGAAAAATACAGATCTCTACACGGAAAAACTTCCAGTCTGTTCGACATGGAGGAGGAGATTGTCAGAGTTTCCGAAAAGGTACGTTTGATTGACTGTGGAGCAGATCCTCAGCGTGTTTGGACCATGAATCTGCAAATTTTGATGGGTGTGAATGTCAAATACTTAGCGATCTTTAAATATTTAGCCCGACGATAAAGAGTGTAATTCCCCTAGAATTAAATCGATTTTAAGTGTATTTTACATGAAATTACGATGTAATTATGTATCTATAAATATTTACTGCTAAATACAGTAGGATAAGGGTATAATAATTAATATTTTTTTTAGGCAAGAAGAAATAATTATACTGTAAGTATCAGCGTAACTACTTTTAAGTAGTGCTAACTCCAGGTATTTCACAGGAAAGAAGAAATCATTGAGTTTTATGTCATTTTAAGTTGCGCCCAAGTAATTTTAAATAGCCCATAAGTAATTTTAAGTAGTTTATAGCTTGTATGTTAACATGTATTTTAGAGAAGATGTAATTAGAAGTTATTATACTGTAAGTACTATGTGTAGGTAAGTTTAAGTAGGACAGCACTTCAGATATTTTACAGGAAATAATAACTTAGTTTTAAGTAATTTTAAGGTTTAAGGAAGTTATGCATTACTGAAAATTAGTTACAGTGTAATTATTTATTGGCTCCTGTAAAAACGTGAACTGTTGCCCCTTATTCTACTGTATCTAGTAGGTATTTGTAGGCAATTATTAATACTTTGGATAAAATAGATTTTATTTGAGCGGAACTGCTTTTTAACCACACACTGTATTATAAAACGCTACCTTGTTTTTAACTGGACTCTATGGCTACCAGATGTTCTTTATTTCAACATAGAATTTAGTTCTTTGGGCAAAACAAATAAACTTAACAATGATTGTGTTGTATTGGGTTGCTTAAGGAAAGCTGTGAGACAAATATTCCAAAATCTGGACACATAAAATCCAATGTGTCTGTTCACCTAAATTCCATTTGAGATTATTGCATTTCAGCCCATTTGAATTTAAGTTTAGCAAAGAAAAAGTGTCTTCTTATTATATTTTATTTATTTTATATATATTTTGTTTAACCTCAAGGGAGGGGAAAACTACGGTTACATTTTTTGCAGAATTAAACTTGCTTAGTCTTTGCATTTCTTGGGACATTCTGGGGTTTTTTACTCACCTCAAACATATGCAACTAACTTTAAGCATCAAGTCAGAAAGGATGCTGCTATACCTTTTGTAAATTCCTATGTTTTAAAAACACCTTAAAACCTTCCAATATTACCCAAAGTCAATGACAGGTAGAGCAGAAACAACTGCTTTGATTTTTCTTTGTTTAAAAGATGTCACCTGAATTTGAACCAGGACCTGTATTCTCATGTGATACTGATTTGAACCACAAGATGGTGCAGCAAGCCTTTATTTACCAAAGCAAGTCATTAGGGGTGCATTGTTATTTACAATTATGGGCACTTCTGAAAACATGGAAGTCCACCCAATGTCAAATACTGCCCCCTGGTGTTGAAAGATTTAGATAACTACAGGGATAATTACAAAAAGTACCTTTAAGTTAAAGAAAGGGAGAAAAAAATCTGTCTTCATGAATTTCATTCTTTTAAAGTTGAGTTATCACTGCACCACTTTGTGTATTATATGAATACTGAGGATCATAGAGCTCCCACAGAAACAGCACTCCTGTTTTGTGTTGCGGCTGCAGCTTGCCGCCTCTGAGGATGACCTACAGGATGCGCTCTCCACCATCTCCCTGGTGACAAAACTCCAGCAGGACATCTCCACCCTCCATGCTGCTGTCACGACAATACAGGCTGATGAAAGCTCTGCCTCCCGTGATCTGGAGAAGGTCAACGCCCACTTCCTCAACGTGACCGAGACGTGGCAAGAGAGTCTGGCAGCCATCACCACCGATCTCACCTCACTCAAGTCCGAGTCCAGGGACACTCATGCAGGAGCCACAGAGCGGGTGAATGAAGCCGAGCGGAGAATCCGTTCACTGGCGGAGAGGCTGGAGGAGCTCAAGGACAGCACAAAGAGGAACGCCCGAGCTCTGGAGCGCACAGAGGAGGACGACGTCAAGCGAGCGCAGGATCAGCTGGACTGGAACACCAAGCAGATCCACAAGCTGGAGGAGCAGATCGGCATCCTGAACAAGAGGGAGGCCGAGCTAAGCTCTCAGCTCCAGGAGCACATTCCCCGTGCGAGGGCCTGCGAAGAGCATCTGCCGGAGGTAGAAGAGGCGGTGCGCTCCATCCTCAAACTGGGTGGAGATCTGAGCGGGATGGAGAAGAGGCTGGAGGAGGTGACCTTGCAGGTGTTTGGCACTGAGGACAGCATGCTGAAAGCAACAAATGAAATCCTCGAGATCAGACAGGAGCTGGACACCCTGCAGGCTCAAAACAGCATCATGAAGATGAAAAATGAGTTGTCCGTGGTTAAAGAGGCGGTCCGTGAACTCACCATGGTGTTGAGGGAAAGTGGGGTTGACAGCCAAATGAACTCTGACGCTCTGGAGGAAGTGGAATGGAATGAGGAGGAGGAAGAGTGGGAGAAAGATGAAGAGGATAAATTGACCGAGCCTTTTCTTGATGACCTCACTGAATGATATCATTGTTTGTTTTTTTTGTCCACTAGGAAAAATGAGTAGGAATGTCCTGTTTAACTGTAGGCTGTAAACCCCTTAAGTTGAGTTTAGTAGTATCTCTGTAAACTTTGTACCTCACTTTAATGTCAGAAAACTAGCCTGATGTCAACATGAGCTCATTAAAACACTGCACTGTATTACAGAAGTCGGATACATTTACCTTTGTGCACCATTTTATTAAATATGCCCGACTACTCTCAAGGTATCCATATGCACTGATACAGTTTTAAAGCATTAAATGTGCCAGTCTTTGTTCAGTCTTCTCTGTTTTTCTCTATTTTATTCAAATGTAAACTGGATAAGTTTTAGGTTTTAAAGTTTTGATTGAGAACAAAGCAGTTTCATATCACCACCTTTGATGCAAGGTCATCATTGTTGGCCATTTTCTTTGCGCGTTTTTGTTGTTTAAACAGCAAAAGATCCCCTGATCAGTTGGAAACAAGCAATAATGAACAGGGTCAATAAAATTTCTAAGTGTTAGATTAGATTTTAAACAGAAGAAGCTTTGCAAATATCAAGACAATCCACATATTTGAATGTCACGTTTCCATCTTGTTCTGGTGTCACCTGTTGTGTCACTAAGCTTATTTAATAAAACAATCTTTTTTTGTTTTTACAGAACAATGTCTGATTTGTTTTTTCCTCTCAGTGAATCGTCTTCTGTCCTGAGGTGTTTGGTTTTTTTTCCATTGGGGAAAAAACATGTCCTGTACCACCTGTTTCAGTGTGAGAGCGTCCAGCTGATGCTAGAGAGTCTCGGGGGTCAGCGTGGGGCTCTGAAGTCTCAGCTGGAGGGTTTGGAGCAGGATGTAGCTCGGCTGAAGGAGTGGGCTACTGGCTTGACTGAGAAGAGGGCTCAGCTTCAGAGCAGCTTGACTTCACTGAGAGAAGCTGTGGGTCAGATCGAAGCACGGACATCGACCATCACAAAGGACTTTACCAGCAAGGTTACTGATGATGTTATTGATGTCGTGCCTTTTCTTTTTCTAGAGTGCAAGTGTACGTGGGTAGAGACTAATCATATTGATAGCAACTCTGGTATCGGTATCTGATTAATACTAGAGCAATCGATATTGCCGTTCAGTATGTAGCCCACTGAATTCAGTTAAATACTTTTTTGGGGGTGGAGGGGTGAAAAACTATACCTCAGCTACACCACATTTACATTCAAGGTCTAAAAGTTTAAAAATAGATGAAAAGCTGATAGGGGTGCTTTATTGTACTATTTATTGTGGAAAGTAAAAATGTGATTTAGTGATCATTAAAATCTCTTCGGAAATTGCAGGTTGATGATAATTTCTCTCATAAACAATAACACACTCTGCTATATATTTCGCGTCCCTTTATAGGTTAAAAGTAGCAGTATTGGTATCAGCAGTACGGCCGCGTATTTATTTGGTTCAGTTGATACCCAAATTTGCAACAAAAAAGCATGTTCACCTCTGCAAAAGATTCTTTTTGCTTTTTTTACAGATAACATAAAAACTAAAGACTAAATACTTACACAGTGCTGTGCAATAATAAAAAAAAGCTTTCTTAGTGCTGTTTCAAACATTTCTTTTTTCCCTATGGCCATCTAGGTGTCGTCAGTGAGGACAGATGTGCGCAGGATGGATGGCCTGCACTCTGAGGTGGAGTCTCTGCTGACTCAGGTGGGCGAGCTTGAAGACGAGGCTGCTCGGGTGGAGCACAGCATGGTGAAACGCATCGGGGATGTGCTGGCCAGCAGCATCGATCGAGTTTCCAACCTCCGATCCGCATCTGAACGCAATTCTCAGGCCATAGAGCAGCTCCGCAGACGCATCCCTGAACTCGCCAGCGCCGACGAGCAGATCTCGGAGCGCTTGGTGGAGCTAGAGAGCGGCCGGGCCCGCGTGATAAGAACGGTGACCTTTGCCAGCGACCTTAAACCAAAGGTGGCTAATATTAGGAGAGACTTTGGCGCATTTGAGCCCCAGTTGTCAGACCTGACTCTTCGGATAGGACGATTAGCAAAAGATCTCATGGAAAGACAGAGAGAGATCGCTGAGCTTCGACAGACATTAAGTAACCTCACCGCAGTCGAGGGAGATTTGAGCGTCACAAGTAAACGGGTCAACGAGATAGCTGATATAACAGACATTGGAGAGATACACAAGCCAACATGAAAAACAAACAGACACCGGCTTCAATTCATCGATTTAACCCGATTACCTGTCATACTGCTGTTTTAGAACAAGAACAAATACTGAAATAAATCTGTTTTTTATTACGAATAAAACAAATGTGAGCATCTGAACACTCTTGAAGCAATCACTATGATCTGAGGCTGTCAGCTTTTCTAAATGGCGTAATATGATCTGGACCTCGAGGATGAAGATTTGATCGCTTTATTGTTTTTCTTTGCCTGGCTCCATCTAAATGTGTCAGTTTCATTACTTACCAAGTCAAGAATCCCCAGTAAAACAAATACAACTGCATGAAAAGTTTGCTGGTTTTGCCCCCCAGAAGAAGTTTCACTTACACAACTCTCTTTTTTACCTGCACAATTCTCTCATACATTTCCATCGGGTTTCATGCCATGTGCGATGGCTTCTCCTCCTCCTTCTATAATCTCCCTGATATTCAGTATGGGCCACATAATACTAGCTTTAGGGGATACAGTAGCTTGACATTTTGAGGAATGTGCCTATTCGCGTTCCAGCAGAGCTCTGCAGAATCTCTCTCGTGTCTCCAGGGTAAATGTGAATTACTGAGTTATAGCTCCAGTTATTGGTTCTGACCAGCCCTGGCACAATCACCGATTGCAAGTAGCCACGACAATAAAACCACCTGCCACATATTGTTTAGATCCCCCTCTTCAAACCAGAAAAGCTCTGACTTGTCAAAGCTGGACAAAGGACCTCAGTGGGACCCCTGGCTCCAGTGACCTGCAGGGTGCTTGTTCGGTTTATCTCACAGATGCTCGATCAGTTAAAGTTCTGTGGAAATCGGAGGCCTTAGAAGCTGTGTCATTCTTCTCTATTCATTTATTGCGCTTCCTCTTTATAGTTTTAACTGTCAATTAACTAATAATTACTGCAGTTTTTAATCCTCTCCAGTCCAGCCTCCCATTAATATAACGCTTAAATTACACCAGTCTAAACACCATTACTACATCACACACACCACACATTTTCTATAGAAACCAAGTGTAACGAAAAGCAGCGGTTAATTGTTTTCCCTTTCTCTTTCTACCTTTTTTATGGTGCCATTATATTTCTCCACTTGCGTTCATGTTTAAGCATGCTCTTTCATTGTTTTCCAGTGTTGAAGCTACCTTTTAAGAGTCAAAGCCCACCAGTTATGCTCATTTCCAGTGCTATATTATGATTTTGGACTTGCTTCACACCCCCTCGGTTCATCCTTTGAAATAAGCCATTTTAGATCCCTTTCTTTTTCCCTTTAACCCACCAACATCGGGTTTAAGTGGATTAGCTACCCTAACTGACATGATGCAAAGCCAGTAAATAAGGAAAGGATTGAACTGTTAATCAACCACTTTCATGGCTTATTCTGTAGTAGTATAAGTGATGCAGATATCCCAATGTACAAGAATTTGGTGTGAGTACTGCACTACTAGTGTGTCTTATGAATGCCAGAAAAAAAGGTTTTCCAACTTAAAAAGATTTTATAAAGCGATGATCTTTCAGTGCCAATGGTTTTAATGTTGTGTCTGATTAGTTTGGCAGTCCATGACCCTTTTTTAATGTTTGGAACATTGAAAACGGCCGTGCTGCCTGTTTTCATGTTCCCCGTGTTTACACTGTGCTCAGAGTGATGTCAGTAATATCTTACTGACATCACTCCCCACGCATCAGTTCTTCTTACAGCTTTTACTTAACACATTGTCCTAAATCGTCTTACCTTTACCATTAAAGTGCTACAAACTTGGAAATCCAGTTTGTCACTAGAGATATGCAGTACATGAGTGTTTCCTGATGTACTCTCTAGATTACTTAAATAGTTTATTGATGTCCAAATGCCTTAAAGCAAAACAGATAGCTTTGAAGTATTCCAATGAAGTGGTCACCCAACCACAGCTTTAGCTGTTGCTAAAGGAAGCGGCTTCCTATGGAACACTTGGTAAAGAGGCAAAACTATTTTTCACTTGTATAAAGAGTTCAGCATCTGGTATTTATTCATTAAGAGGTGAAAAATCGTTGCCTGGACTCCACAGCCTTGTCACATATTATTAATAACACGATGCTGACGTTATAAATAATGGAGCGAAGACGGATTATGATTTTTCCCCTCTCCCCATCAGCCACTGGGTAAATCACGTCTCTTATTTTTTCATTCCCGCCCTTCCTGTCAATACATTACCCATGATGTAATGAACCAAAGTAAGAAATCATTTTATCATGTAGTTCACACCCAGAAATAATTCTTCACAATTTTGAGTTAACAAGTTTTTTTTTAATTCTTAAAAAACAAAAAACAAAGTGAATAAAAACGGGGTGCTCAAAATGAGCTTATTGATCCACTAGAAAGATTAAAAAACAGCCAACTGGCACAAAAACGGTGAGTTTGAAAAAAAAAATAATAGAAAAGTACAGTGCAGAATGAGTGTGGATTCACAGATCAGCAGTCCGTCTCTGCCCCTCTCACTCCTGCTCTAACTGTCCTCATGTTTGTTCTTTTCTAGTGTGCAACTTCATGGCATCAACCATCAACTCTGAAAAACCTTTCTTTTTAAAACTAGGAAAAGCTTGTCACCCGTTTGGATTCATTATTGACCCTGTTGTTGCATGTTTTGACATCCCGATGGGACATTGCTAACTACTCCTCCGTGATGTCGGGCTGTTCAGACAGGCCTGCCAGTGACTCTGTGGTCTTCTGCAGGGCTTCCTGCAGGGCAGCGATAGCCTGATCGTGGCCTTCTAGCTTGGCTGCTTTGCCTTCCAAACCAGCTACCATGTCTCTTAAGTTCTCCAGCTGCTCGGGCTTCATCCTGCTGCTGTTGTCCTCCAAAGCAGCGAGCCTCCTCTCCAGGTCCTCCACCTGCTCACCCAGGCTGGAGTCTGCTGAAGGTAACTCTGTCTTGTCTCCTTCTAGAGCAGCTATACTAGACTGGAGATCCTCCAAACTGCTCTTCACTGCCTCCAGTTCTTGCTCCAAATTAGTTTTAATGTCCTCCACAGCTTTCCCCTGTTGAGCCAGACTGCTCTCATGTGCATCATGCTTGTCAAACAGCGATTGTACTTTGGAGTTGATGTCTGACACTGAGGCAGACATTGAAACTACGTTCTCCTCCGATGCTTTGACTCTGGCTGCAAGGTCATCAGTTCTCAGCAGGGCCTGAGTAGCTGCTTCATTCACTTGCTCCTCCACATTACGAACAGCATCGGCAAACTGCTCCATGCCACTCTCTAGCATCACAGCCTTGTCCTTCAGAGCCTGAAGCGAAGCCTCGGTTGAAGACAGAGACTCCCTCAGATTCCCAGTGGTGTCTTGCATCACTTTCCTCACTGTCTCAATTTCCTGAGACACTGAGGCCACCTCTCGGTTGCGAGTCTGGAGCTCTTCCCTCACTGCACTGATCTGCTGTCTGAGGGAATCACCTGACGAGTCAGCTGCATCTTTGGCTGTTTTAATTTCAGCTACAGCATCAACAATGGCCGACAGCTCTTGTTTGATGAGAGTGGGGTCTTCGATGTCACCCAGGCGGGCTTTAAGATCAGCCAGCTGGCTCTGTGCCTCACTCTGAGCTTCAGTGAACTCTGCCACACTGGCTTTAATGGACTGGCTGGCCTCAGCTAAGCGCTCCTCAATAGTCTTCTCCAGAGAGGAGAAGTCTTTCTCTCGAGCCTCCTTCACGTCATTCATACCCTCTGAAAGGTCCCTGAGTAGATCATTCTGGAGCCTCTGAAGGGCCTCCTCCACTCTCCTCGTCTCCACCTCGGCTCTCTTCATTCGACTGATGGCCCCCTCCAGCTCCACCCGTGTGATCCCCAGAGATGACTCCAGCCCATCCACAACACTCCTCAGAGACTCCACCTTTACAAAGAACATTGGAAACACAAAGACAAATTTTACTCATACACTCTTTTCTCGCATTTAGATGTTGTTAGATTTCACAGTCTACAGCCGTGCAAATGAAGCTCAAATTCAAAGTATAAAAATGAAATCTCTACAAGGTTGAAAAGATGGTGCAGGAAATATTCAGTTTCTCAGTATTGTTATTCCTTGAACTGTATCAGAGCTTCACAGTGTAAGATAATCTTATACTGGGGCTCAGTGCAGTCCCTTGCTTCTAAAGGCCACACATCCTTTTTACACAGTTTGCTTCTGATTTATCAATCCTAGCAAACAGAAGGTTTGCAGTGGGCTGCTTTTATGTGCCTGAGATGAATCCTGTCTCCTCTCTCTTATTGGTATCATTCAGATCAAGCACAAGAAGAAATGATATATGAAACAAGCCTTTAACGGAGTCTCAGTCTCCACTTTAACAGCCTAGATATGAATTTGAATTTTTTAGCAGGGCTGAGTTCTGGAAAAGATATTGCCACTTCATGTTCTTTGTGAAGCAAGAGAAAGCTGAATCTCTGCATTAATGACTGACCTTGTGAATCCATCCTAATCTGCCCTGTCCAGCTTTGCAATCAGAAACGACTTGTTCTCATTCAAAGAAACCCGCGATAAAGAAATTCATAATACTGTAGATGACGTATTATTGAGTGGGTCTGAAATTTTATTACCCACTCACATTTTAGAGCTCACAAACACAGACTCCTAGAGTACATGAAGTAAAACCACATTATCCACGTCTATATAAGTGCATACGCGTTTATTATAAGGTGATGCTTCCTTTTAGAGTTCTGGAAAATACCTGGATAAAAGAAAAGTGGCGTTTGGAAGTTCTATCCATTGATTCGTATTCTTTCCTACCTACCTGTTGAACGACACTTTCCACTTTGCCGCTCAGTTCTGCGCTTTGCCGTGCGCTCTCCCCGTGTTTTGCGCTCGTTTGGCGGATTTCATCCAGCGCTTGCTGTACGTGAAAAGCAGCGAACCCTGCAGCACCTATTAACGCCACATAAAACACCGTGGTCACAAGAAGACTCAGGCAGCTGCCTGGCCGTGGCGACCCCTGAGGTCCGGGGGCACTCGCTCCGTTGTGGCTGCTCTTTTGGGTTTTCTTCGGCGCATCTTCTTGGCTGGATGCGGCGCTCTTGTCGCTATTCTTTGGCTTTTTCGCAGTCATGGTTAGCGGGAGCTTTGAGACGTGTGTGTGAGAGAGGGCTGCTAATTTTGCAGTCGTGGATGGAGAGGCTTTTCAGTCCAGTCCCACTGACTGGACCAGCAGCGTATCAGTGAGCGCTTCGTGTCTTTCCCCGGGGGGCTTTTGCGCTGAGGTATGCGGATGGGGGTTGTCCCATGCCCAAATCCAGGCTCTGAATGGGTCTTGTCCGGTGACATAAAACACTAGGAAGCAATGAATGATTAGTGGGCTGCTGCATTTATAGTAGATTTTTATATTAGGCATGTTTTTATCTTTGCATCACGTGTGATAATCGCATAAAGACAGATTTATATAGGTGTGTCATACTCTCATCATTTGCAGAAAAACTGTGACTTTTTAATAACGTGAAGGGGAGAGAAGAAGAAAAGATTTATCAAAGTGTCAGTCGGTGTGCCATCCACACACTTTTGTCTCTATTATTCTTACAAATTTCCCCTAATGCTGTTTTTTTTTTTCTTTCTTTCTTTCTTTCTGCTGATGCAAACTTTCTGCACACAGCTCAGTGAAGCAGCGCAGCGCAGGGAGGGGCACTTTCTTCCCTTCCAGTTTGCTCCTCCTTTCATACGTGGCAGCTGAAGTTTTGGCACGGCAGCAAATCACGTACTGTACACGTTCGCGCAGAGAAGAAAGATCAGAAAAGTCACAGAGTCCGTGTGCAACTGTCAAAGTCAGTAAACGCATTATAAAGGTGAATAAATCACCAACAGTTCAGTGGTCTTAATGATCTTTGTGGCATCGTTACTCATTCATGGTATATATTTTAATAATGTTGTCATTTTATTCTTTAGGGCTTTCTAATCTGCATCTTTACTGATAGACTTTTATTTTATTTCTGGATTTTGTTCTTTAAACCACATAACGAAAACGTTCTGAGACAGAATATTAGTAATTTTCTGCCCCTTTTCTTAAAAAAAAGACGTAAAAAACGACGAAATGGTCACATTCTCGGTTTGAACACTAGATGTCGCTAAGAGAGCGTTTAAAGTCAAAACCAGAACAAGCATTGTTCTATACATGAGAGCATTGCATGTGCAGAACACTGATGAAATTATTGACGTTCGTATTAAATAAAATTCAATTCAATTAAATGCAACTGCCTATGTTTCCCTAAATGTTTTATTCAGCACAGATGTGCAACATAACAATTTTGCATATAGAAAAGTACAACAGAATTGCCAATAAAAGGAAGGAAAATGGAAATACTAATTCAGAAGATGATAAATATGTTAGCATGTATGTGTGAAAAAAACTATAAACTTAAAAAGTGGAATGAGTTACTGCCCTGTTTTATTCCACAGGGAGAGCTTATAAGTGATCCAATTCACACCTTGATTTGTTCCTTCAAAATGTACTGAATAATAATTGTGTATTAAACTCAAATGTGCAACAAGTTTAGACTATTAAGACAGTTAAAACAAGTCACAGTGTTACTTTTTGCATTGGCATTGTCTTCTTTTTGCATTTTATGTTTTGTTTCGTGATGCTTAAATGTTTTCAGTTATTTAAAGCTGTGGACTGCAGGCAGGCCAGTTCGGCACTTTCAATCCTTTACTTCTACTACAAAGCAATGCTGTTTAATGGTCTGACGTTTTTAATTACGAAGTTAAAAAAGAAAGAAAGTTAATAATAGTGACAATGATATTTCGTCATCCAGAGGACCCAATAGTGCCTGTATAGCTGGTTGAAAAGTTTTGTAGCTGTCTTTTAAATATGAGTATAAATAGCTAAATTCAATCAGTGGACAGATGTTACGTGGTATAAATTATGCAAAATGAGGAAAAGATTAATTTATCACGAAAATCTTCATTTCATTTAAAAAGTTTTTTAACTTTTTTTTAAAGTAATTTGATAAATGTCTTCATTTATATCTTCGACGTTAATTGGAAAAAAAAAAGGAAATTGAATAAATAAATAAATGGATAAACCATTTTCATTAAAATTAATTTTTAATTTTAAAGACATGAATTGAAATTACATCTTCCTTAAAATAGATCACGCCTTTAAAAATCCTGAAAGAAAAAAAACAGAATAAAAACGAAATAAAAAGATGAGACTTGTTTGTTTTATAAAAACCATCGTAAAATAGATTTTCAGAATAAAGTAAGTTACATTTTTAGAAAATGTAGATATGACAATGAAAGTACGTCCAAAACGTTTATTAATCGAGACTGAAGTGTTGGCTTGATCAGCATATACTTTTAATATAGTTTAACAAGCCCCATTTTAGATGAAATGATAAAATCATAAAGAAGACATTTTTATCTACTGTAAAATGTTACCACTTGTAACACTGGCACTTACCCGGCTGTGCGTAATGGGAATTTCCTAGCAGACTATGAACCCCGCATTATTCCCCGCCCAGACGCCGTGACAGCAGACGCCGCTCCGTCCAGGTGTACGGTGTGAGGTATTGCAGTGATCCGGACCGTTTCAGACCTCTGTCGGTATATTTGCGTGAAATGGCCTAACGCGATATGCTTTGTCTCCGAGCTTGTCTGTCACTCGGACGTCCGAAATGCCGCCTCTCCGCCCATCTCGCCCCTCGTCTCCCAGAGAATAAAGCGGGAACACCGCTAACATGAACGCGGGCGAAGGGATCAGGCTGTGAGCTGTGAGTTTAAACCTCGAGTGGGAAAAGCTAGCGGTTTGGCTAGCCAGCTAGCTGTGACACCCGGCGGCGGAGGCTCGGATATCGGATTTGCGCAACCATGGCGGGGCTCATCAAGAAGCAGATCCTGAAGCATCTCTCCAGGTCAGTGATGAGTTGAGGTTAACGCTAGCAGACAGGGAGTGGAAATAAAGCGACGACGAATGGATCAAGCTGTCACAGGCGTTAGCTAGCACCCACAAAAACCTCACTTTAATGAGTTTATGCTTGCCGCAAATAGATGAAGGGTGTCCTGTAATTTAACACGTCCCTCCGTTGACTGTCACTGTGCGTTTTTGAGTTGGTAACCCTCACAGGACCTGAGACGTGGCTACCCAGCTAAGTGTGCTAGCACCACGCGAGCTGCTAATCCTCCAGACACTTGCTAAGTCGGGTTGAACCAGTTGTGTAGTTGAGTCAGATTGTTAAAATCAACAATCTCAGCGTTCACCTCAAGGTAGCTTAACCTTCAGCAACTGCCTAGCAGGTAGCTAGTGGGCATACAGTCAATATAGTAATGGGAAGACAGGTGCAAGGTACAGGTTTGTTTACATGGGTTTAAACCCCTTTTATCTGGCACTTTTCGCCTTTGTGTTCCCCTATCAGGCATCATACTTAGTGTACATGGAGCCTCAACGTCCTATTATTCAAGATAAGGTCATTTAGAAAGTGAAATATATTGTCCTGCCCCCTAACTCAATATATTTAACAGCATTTTGCGTCACTGTTAAACACCCCACCATATTATATCTATGTTGCCCTTTAATGCCTCTCCAAACGTCATGGAATAGTAATGATGTAGTAGCGTTCAGCTGTCATATTTCTAATCCAGATCACCGATGAGTAAGTCATGAAAAGCCTACAAGCATGCAGGTGGACTGGTGCTTGGAAAGAAAGAAAAAAGCAGTGAGGTGATTGTCCTCACTGATAAAAACCTTTGTTGAAACTGTGAGGAATTTGTCACCCTGTGGATTATATCAGCATT
This sequence comes from Simochromis diagramma, assembly GCF_900408965.1. Taxonomy (NCBI): domain Eukaryota; kingdom Metazoa; phylum Chordata; class Actinopteri; order Cichliformes; family Cichlidae; genus Simochromis; species Simochromis diagramma. The sequence goes on along the minus strand of NW_024386908.1, from coordinate 12,310,664 downwards.
TGTTATTGCTGTGCCCTTGATGTTCTTGCACAGTGCTGCAGTTAAAAATTAAAATGATCTGCTGCACACCACTTATTAGTGGCACGTCCTTCAGCATCCTCATACGTGGTGTTGTGTTGAGATAAGAGCATGTACATATGACTGTGCATGCTGTCAGCAAAAAAATAGCATCTACTTTGACAGGAAATGACTGGAGGAGGCGTGATGTCATCTGTCTTTTTGCTTGCCGTCCCTTTTTTTTTTTTTTTTTTTTTTTTTTTTGTCCTGGCCTGATTGGTCTGTTTCTGAGCGGAAGAAGACAGTCAACCAGTCCTGCATCTTTCAATTAGGTGATGTCACGATCGAGGTGCTGGTGTCAGAATACCGGAGCAGGGTGGCCCTAAATGCTCTACTGCACGAGTTTGGCCACAGCAGGCTGTGATTCTGCATAGATTCTCTCTGCTTTTATCACCATCATTATCTGTGTGCTTACAGCTGCAGTTTATGTTGTGGGTGTCAACAGCTTAACTGTTGCAGAGGACATTCCTCTCTCAAATACTGTCTGTGACTAGGACTGTCACAGTGAGCCAGCATCACACCTTCACAGTTCACTGATCAAGACGTCTGCAATGACCGTTTCCCCCTCTGGGCAGGACAAGTGCACTGAGGCATGCATGACATATTAAACTAGTTGAAAGAGCCCCGTTTCCACGATGTGATCTGTTAGAAGAAGCTTTGTGTTTTACTTTTCATGCCCAAGAATGAGTTTGTGAATGCTGAGAGAGCACTGGCTGAGCTGCTGGCCTCAATGTTTTGCCCTAATGTGAAAGTGTTTAGTCGATAAAGTGTTTCGCAGAAGGTCGAACTCAGGTAGCCCCCGGGGGTGAGTTAACAGCAAGGTGTTTGCTTGTCTGCATTACGGACCGCTTTGGATATCGACACGACACTGGCTCAGAGCCTGACGCGGCGAGATCCAGTTACACACACACACACAAAAACAGATGTAGCAACGCTATGTTTCTCCTGAAAGAGGCTGTCTCAATGAGGTGAAAGGTCACACTCTCATATAAAGGAATATTACGGAGCTGGGAAAGGAGCTTAATTACAGGTGTTCCAGTTAATGAATGAGCACTCATTTCCTTATTTCTTGTCTTCCTCCTTTTGTTGCTTCTTCATTTCTTAGCACATGTGATTCTTTTAACCCTTTTGTGGCCCTTTTAAAATGTCCTCACTTTCTTCACTTTTCTACCTTTAGTCTCTTAATCTGATTCTGACTTTTGTCATTATTAGTTTATTGTCCTCAGTATACAAATAAATATCCAAGAATAGCAAAAAACAGGCAAGAGAATATACCAGAACTCAAGGTTTTGTTTTTGTTTGTCCAGCTATCAAAAAATGTCAGTGATTTCTTTGTTTCCATGTCTTGAATTCAGTCCTCCTCAAAGAAGCATACGATTTGACACGTTAAACAACTTTTTATATATTTTTTTGCTGTGTTTTGACCTCTTCCTTTCATAACGTCATTACGACTGAGTTAAATGGATGCTTATGAATTTCATAGGGCCGTCATATAGCACTACCACTAATTGTAAGTAGAGATGGAACGATACCACTTTTTTATGTCCGATACCGATGTCATAAATTTGGATATCTGCCGATACCGATATGAATCCGATATAGTGTTTTGAGGTTGAGTTGAGTCTGTGCTTTCTCATCATTGGAGTTTTAGTGGCCATTGCAGTGGGAGAAATGGATTCATTTCTTCTCCTGTGTTTATCACCACGAGTATCTTCCCATCCTCTGCTGTAGCTGTGTAATAATGCACCATAGTGATGCACTCCACTATTCCCTCTGCTGGTGGGAAGGCTATTATGGCCTGAGTCATGACTAAGTGCCTCGCTTTGGGTGTCTCATCAGTGTGTAGCTGTGAAGTGCTTAGTGTGTAGGTTGTGTTTGTGCAGCGAGTGCAATAGAGCGACATTTGGCCAGGGTCCCTCCAGGCCTTGGCATCCTCTGCTGCCCGTGACTGGGCTGGTGGATTGTTTTCTCCTTCACGCTAACCTTTTCGCTGCCTCCACGGGGCCGTAAATATTCCACAAAGACGTGCTGTGCCAACACATACTCGCCTAACTTTTTCAGGTTGCCTTCATTGTGTTGTGTTTGCGTGGAGGCGTTTAGTAGGAGTTTGTGTATGTGGGATTAAAGGGTCTACCTCCTGATGTCAAATTCAAAAAGGAAGAGCAGGCAAAAATTCCAGGCGTGCAATTAAAAGTCCAACTGGTAGCATGCTTGAAGCTTTACTGGCAATATATACTCATCACCCACTTTATTAGGCACACTTGCTAGTAAGGGGTGAGGCCCAAGGTGTTGCCATCAGAACTGCCTTAATTCTTTGGTACAGAGTCAACAAGGTGCTGGAAACATTCCTCAGAGATTTTGGTCCATGTTGTCATTAACGCGTCACACAGCTGCTGCTGATTTTTTTTTTTTGACTGTACATCCAAAGGTGCTGTTTTGGTTTGAGATCTGGGGACTGTGGAGCTCATTTGTGTACAGTGAAACTCATTGTCATTTTCATGAAACCAGTTTGAGATGAGCTGTGCTTTGTGATGTAGTCATAAAGGGAACAATACTCAGGTTGACTTTGCAGTTTGATTTGCACCAAGATCAGCCTGTCTGACGCAAACAAACACACCGCGTTCAAAGTCACTGACATCACCTTTATTCCCCATTCTGAAGCTCCTGTTTGAATTTCAGGAGGCCATCATGATCTTTTGCATGCCAAAGTGCAGTGAGTTGCTACCATGCGATTAGTTAATGTTAATGATGAGTTGAATTATAAAGTTTTTGATAAGTGTAAATATTAATCAAATATTGCAAATGAGTCCAAAATCGCTGAAGATTTATATAATAGGAGTGAAAACAAATGCAAATGCTTTTTTTGTTTTAGCCTTTTTTTTTTCTTGCCAAGTCGTTTACTTTCACTAAGCCAAAATCCACCCATCCATTTTCTTTCACTGAGGTCAAGTTGCGGTTTCAATTGGGAATCGAGAAACATGCCGAACGCTTCCTTCTCTGAGTACTTGCATGTCTTTTTGACAGTTGATCATTGCAAAACACTGACGTCAAACTCAAAGCAGTGCAGCTTTACTGTCTACATCATGTTTGCACACTGCAATAATGAGACACGTGCTAAAACCTCGCCGTCTAGCTGCCTTTGAACACAGAATTGGTAAAGAATTGATAAAGATTTTCCCCTTTAGATAATATCATTATCCCTCTGTGGTTGCAGTGTAGCTGATTGAGCAGGGTATTTCACACAAACATCACCCCAGCGATTCCAGTTCCTGTTGGGGAATCCCGAGACACTCTTGGAAAGCCAGTCTTTCCAGTAAGCTTGGAGTCTCATCCCTCCCTGCTGGAAAACCTACAAAGGAATGCACCAAGGAATCATTGTGATTAGATGCTTAAACCGCCTCATCTGTCTCCTTTTGACGCTCCCATCAGATCCATCATGATGTAGAAGCTCCTCATCCAATCCCTAATACTTAGTCAGGCCACCCCAAAACAACAAATATAACCAAATGCAGGACTGTAACGAAAGATTTTGATTATCAGATCATTAATTATTTATATTCTAGTAAATCAAATAGTAAATTTGGGCCATTTGTTTTTTTTTAAAAAATGGTGATACTGTAAATTGCAGGTTTTCATATCATATAGGTTGTCATCCAGCTAGCTAAGGATAAGTGACTGATGCCTAATGCTTAATCATTTTTCTTAACCTTTGCTATCAGAATTTTGTGACCCAGAACAGATCAAAGAAGACGATGAGATGCGACAGACCGTGGCTTGCAGCCTTCAGATACCGTTAATGAGTCCAAGCTTTAATCTTAGGCATGGCCTTAAAAATATATTTTCATTCTCGATGACCTGGCTTTGTATGAAACATTAGGGAAGCTTTTTCATCAAGTCTGATTACTGCCCTTCTTTTAATAGTGCCAGCCGATGGCTTTGAGAAACACTTTAGTGTGATTTAATGTGCGACTTGTCAAATTATCCCAGCAAGTCACATTCACCAGAAGCATCTTATTGTCCTAATTGGCCTCTAATTACATCCAGCACCTGGTGATCTGTTGAGGAATACTGACCCTAATGAAAGGCGTTATCAGTTCAGGAGGCTCAACCCGCTCTCCTGTTTACACTGAATGGGCCAGTGAAGGATTTAGAGGGCTATTTAAAGCTCACGTTCACATTTTTCTTGTTGAGCCAAGTAAAAATGTAGGAACTCCCCTTTCTCTTCCGGTAAACTGCAATTCTAGGTTGCACAGGAATGCCCTGAAGATGCCGCCTGTGTTTCCTGTTTTATCCTCTTTCTGTTTGTCTCTTTGTTTCTCACTTTGTCGCCGCAGTCTTTGTTGCTAAAAAAAACAAAAACAAAAATAGAGTTGGTAGTCCTCTGAGTCATTCTGGCTGTTTTGCCGCCTCTCTTTCTGGCACTGATGTCATCAGGGTGCGCCTCAAATGCATCGTCGGAGAGTAGGAAAAACCTGTATCCATCAACCAGATCCGCAGACATAAGCATACAGTGTGGCGGGCCAAATCTCTGCTCTTGGTTTGTGGTTGTGTGGGAAGTTGCAGGATCAGCGTACTGTTGGAGACGTCCTTAGCTGAGTTTGAGCAAAATGACTCACAAATGTTTATTAGCAGCAGGTGTTTACTGAACAGCCAAGTCATGCAGATGGAAAAAGAAGGATGGAAAAATTGGTGATGCATGTTGCATAAACGTGAACCTTGAAGCAGAAGGTTAGATTAGCTTTGGGTAAGATTCTGAACGGCAGGAGAGAAGGAGACAGCAGCTCTCTCCAAACACGACTACAGAGCAGAAACTACAAATGGAGCCGAGGGGTAGATGGTACAACAGTCACTGTAGTGCAGCCACTTTTATTTGATCACATTTTAATATAAAAAAAAAAATTAATTTTAAACGCTTTAAGGTATTTAAAAGTGGCGTCCTTCTTTGTGTATCTTTTGGCATGACCCATTTGAAACTAATCGTTTCAAATGGGTCATGTGAATCTGGTTAAGTTTTGCAGGAATTAGCTCTGTGCTGAGTGGTTAATTTTGTCCTTTGGAGAGGCAGACACCCCCGCATGCAGCCATTAGCCTGCTCTAATCTCTTTATGGGCCTGGATCTGGTCCGGTGAGCTGGAACCTGCTGACTGGAATAATGGCTGAGGTCTAGTGTGGAGAGATGAAAGAGAAAGATGACAGTGTGTGTGTGAACATAATACCCTCTACCTCTTGCTGTTGACTGGGATCTACCTGCTTAATTTAGCTTTAGTAGCCTTGATATTAGACAGCTGATTAACAGCATTTTATTTGCTCACAGTAGTGATTTATTTATGGAGTTGAAGGAAGGCAAGAGGAAGCCCCGACTGAGGATGATATACCAGATAAGGTGCAAAGGAGGGAGGGGAAACTAGCTGGCTAGCTGGCTGATACTTGATCAGCAGCAGAAATGAATATTTCACTGGTCACAAGGCTAAGACGCTCCATCTCTCAGACACAAACTGTTTCTATGTGTATGCCCATGTGTGCAGTGAATTGTTTGTGTTTTGCTTGTAAGAGTTTTAATTAATTTATTTTTTGGACTCATTCTGCTGTGCCGAGGCTCAGTTTATGCTTCCACAGCTGAATAATTTACACGGATGGCGAATACGAGAAGAATCCAGTGCTGCCAGGAGAAGGTGTTGGGTGTAAAGGAACTGGATTTGACTGATTGAATCATTACAGACATGAGCTGCCAAATCACAAAGCAGTGACAGAGTGTCCTGATAGTCTGGGTCCAGACAGACCATCTGAACAGAAACAAAAACCTTTTGTCTTCTTATGACTATCCAGTTTCTTAATGGCTGCGTAATCATACAGCACCATTTTGGGAATGCTGAGAGTGCAAGTTTTTGAGCTCTTCATGACTCTCATGAGCTCGCCGTGACTTTCTCTACCAATGTGACTTTGCTTTCAGGTTTTTAATTGACTCTTATACTTCTTATTAGGCTAACCTGATTTTGGTCTCTTGTTATATTTTTCAGCTTTTACTATTGTTTTGAAAAATTGATTCAAATTCACCAATCAGTTACCTGCTGATGCCGAACTCACACAATGGAAAACAGTAGTTTAAGAATGCACGCGACCAAAATGATTACAGCTTTGTGCAATCGAGCGAGCTTTGAAATCGCTGCTACAAAGACGGCAACATGGTCTGCGAACAAACGCAGCCAGTTGCCGTCTTTGAATGTACTTTGGTGTGTGAAGATGCCGAAAAAGCGGCAATAACATGGAGCAACTCTGCCATCAGTCTTTTAACAGTGTGAAATTGAATGAGGCTAAGTTGGCAATTACACGCAATCTATTTGCAATAAAACGAAGATAAACTGTAATAAAATGGTGAAAATGGCAAATCTGTTGGCATCTACTTACACAGAAAGTTTCACGTTAACTACTTGCATTCAAAGCAAGAACCTCGTAGATTTGAAATGGCCATTTGTTCGCCAATCTGACTTGCTCAGATTGAGTCCAGCATCGTGCAAATCTGTATTTATAATTGAGATGGTGCAAGTTGGACCGTGGTCGTTTGGAGACAGGATCGCCTCTCACTCTGCGACCTGTGCAGTGGCCTCATGATTGAAAGCGGTTGCCCAGAGGTTAAGTTGTAGTCACATATGAATCTACAACTCACAAGTTAGTCCATCCCTTCCTGCTATAATCAACCTTTCCTCAGGTTTCGCTGTGCTTCTTCTTAGAGTCACATATGGTGTCACATATCTGTGTCTTGAGCATAGACGTATGGATTGTGTTATTTTTATTAGCTTGCTCTAAATTAGGAGGTGGGTATATCAAGATAAGTGTGTCCAGTGTTGGTTGGGTTTAGTGTTGACCTGATTTAATGGTAGCTTTGGCGTCCACGCCTAATGTTATTTCAGGATGGTCACCTCTGCTGACCTCACTAGAAAAGTACAAGTAAGTAAGCACTATGGTGGGTTGAAAAAGCAATAGATGTATTATGCTAGTGCTAAAGAGTTTCAATAATAAATAATTATTTTTTAACCTGATCCCAACCAGTAATATTATTTATATAAAATAACTATTAATAGGAGTCTGAGTTACAGTAATTCAAAGCAAAAATGTATTAATATTTGTTTGTGAAATAGACAATAAATACAAAGATCAATCACACGATTTAGATCATGCTACAATAAAACTGCATGCCTGCATGTATCTTGACTTAACAGTGTTGATATACAAATGTTAGGATAATATGGTACTATTCAGTGGATCATGGCATTCTGGTAGAATCTATGCTCAGTTGGTTTACACTCAGTTAAATGTTTGTTTGTTTTTTTGGTTTTTTTTAAATTTATTTATTTTCTGGTGTAACTCAGAAAGAAAATCTCTTTCTGGTGTCAGTTTGCTATTATTAAAGATGCCAAGCCAGGAACACACTGACCAAGGAGATCAAAGCAGCTAAAAGCATCTACTCCCAGAAGCTGGAAGAACTGCTCTCAGCCAACGACCCTGCGTCAGTGTGGAGGGGCCTGCAGGAAATCACCAGCTACAGACACCCCCCACCCACTATTGAAGCAAACAAAGACCTGGCCAACGAGTTAAACACTTTCTATTGCAGGTTTGAGACGGACAGACTCCCACGCCCCACCCTCCCCTCCCCAGGGACATTGCTTCAGACATTGACCAGAAACAGAAACAGAAGCCCAGGAAAGCCCCCGGACCAGACGGCGTTTCACCCTCCTGCCTCAAAACCTGTGCTGAACAGCTGGCTCCCATCTTTACTCGCATCTTCAACAGATCCCTGGAGCTGTGTGAAGTTCCCTCCTGCTTCAAACGCTCCACCATCATCCCTGTTCCCAAGAAACCCACCATCACAGGACTGAATGACTACAGACCTGTCGCCTTGACGTCTGTGGTCATGAAATCCTTCGAACGACTGGTGTTAGCCCATCTGAAAGACATTACAGGCCACCAGCTGGACCCTCTGCAGTTTGCCTACCGGGCAAACAGGTTGGTGGATGATGCAGTGAACATGGGGCTGCATTACATCCTGCAACACCTTGACCGCCCGGGAACTTATGCCAGGGTCCTGTTTGTGGACTTTAGTTCGGCTTTTAACACCATTGTGCCTGAACTTCTTTCCTCCAAACTCTCCCAGCTCAGCGTGTCACCAGCTACCTGTCAGTGGATCACTAGCTTCCTGACAGACAGAAAGCAACAAGTGAGGCTGGGGGAGATCACCTCTGAAACTCGGTCCCTCAGTATTGGTGCCCCTCCAGGATGTGTCCTCTCACCACTACTGTTCTCCCTCTACACTAACGACTGCACCTCCAAGAACTCTGCTGTCAAACTCCTAAAGTTTGCAGATGACACCACTGTCATTGGCCTCATTCAAGATGGTGATGAGTCTGCATACTGGCAGGAAGTTGAGCGGCTGGTACTCTGGTGCAGTCAGCACAATCTGGAGCTGAACACTCTTAAGACTGTAGAGATGGCAGTGGACTTCAGGAGACATCCCTCAACTCTGCTCCCCCTCACCATATCAGACAGCCCTGTGTCAACTGTGAAGACCTTCAAGTTCCTGGGTACAACCATCTCCCAGGACCTGAAGTGGGAGACCAACATCAACGCCGTCCTCAAAAAGACCCAGCGGAGGATGTACTTCCTGAGACAACTGGGGAAGTACAGTCTTCCACAGGAGCTGCTGATCCAGTTCTACACTGCGGTCATTGAGTCTGTCCTGTGCTCCTCCATCACAGTCTGGTATGGAGCAGCCACTAAACAGGACAGGAGCAGACTGCAGCGGACTGTACGGGCAGCAGAAAGGATCATCGGCACGCCCCTGCCCTCCATCCAGGATCTGTACCTCTCAAGAACCAGGAAACGGGCAGGGAAAATCATCGCAGACCCCTCACACCCTGCACACAGACTTTTTGATCTGCTGCCCTCTGGCAGATGGTACAGAAGCCTGCAGACCAGGACCACCCGACACAGGAACAGTTTCTTTCCCCTCGCCATCTCCCTTCTTAACAGTTGACCTGTCACACTGCTCCCACTGCCAGACTGCAGCTGCACCTTATGTACATTTTGTAGTATTCATTCCACCTCATTCATTTCTGTATATAAGTTTAGATTAGTTATTTATAGTTGATTTACACAGCTTTGTGTATGTATGTGTAATGTGTATATATAGACACGTACGTGTGTGTGTGTGTGTGTGTGATTTACATTGCTGTGCTTGAGAGCCACCATCTACCGGAACCAAATTCCCTGTATGTGTCTGCACATATACTTGGCCAATAAACACGATTCTGATTCTGATGTTCCACATAGTAGTAACAATGACACCCCAAACTGTGGCGGACACTTCTATGGTCAGGTTTCATTTATTTATTGTTTTTTAGCATTTCAAATGAATATCAGGCTAGGATCTAATGCTTTTGTGGGGCTTTATCATGGTTTCACTGCATTCTTCAAATGTGATGCGGACCAAAATTGGGAATGTACAGGGAAGGCCGTGAAGCTCCGGACGGCAAAAGAAAGAATGTGAAATCAATAAAATCACAGTAGTGTTTAGAGGAGATTGTGCTGAATTGGTCTACGGAGATTTCTGCGTCAATGATCCACTCAGTGTGCGGCTACTCTGCTAACTATTAACCAATACTCAAACTGTGAATGGAGGCAGAAAACACTTAGGTCATGGACAATCAAGTTTGTGTGATTAAGTGTCTTTACTTTGTGTAAAAGCAAACAGGGACTCACTGATTCAGCATATAGCATGGGACACTGGCAAATACTTATAAATGTGCACCTTATTTTGTGAGACTGTGAGGCCTGGGTACACTTTGTCCAGTGTTAGTTACACATGTTACTGTGCTAGACTTACCCCTGTTCTTTTTCAGCATCTGTTTATGAGCTCATCATCAGTAGATTGAGCAGTGTATAAGCAATACAAATACAAATACAGCTTCAATTAAGTAGAAAACACCTTTTCCAAACACTAGCTTTGGTTTTATAACGTATGTCTTTCCATTCCTGTTGCTGGAATGTTAAATTCAACAGCAGTCATAACCTTAAATTATGGGCTTTTAAACATTTTTTTTAGTGTTTCTCAATATAATTTATTCTGTATTTAATATAACGTTTTTTTTAAAACCACAAGCGTGTGTGTGTGTGTGTGTGTGTGTTGCAATCGACATCCAATACACTGTAAGCGCTACTCTTGGGATTTGCTTGGCTGGCCTGTCGGTTTGTTTACAGCCTGTTTCTATAAATATATCTGGACTCTTCTCGTCTGTGTCCCGTAGGTTTGCTAAGAACCTGTCACCCGACAAAATCAACCTGAGCACGCTGAAAGGGGAGGGCCAGCTCACCAACCTGGAGCTCGATGAGGAGGTGCTCCAGAGCCTGCTGGACCTGCCCACCTGGCTGGCCATCAATCGTGTGGAATGCAACAAGGCTGCCATCAGGGTGAGACTCGGGGTTGTTCAATTTGTCACCTATTTACTGGAAATGACGACTTTTAGGGAAGAGCTTTGGCTTCAGATGGAAACAACCCTTACGCTTTTATAGAGAACATTAGGACTGGAAACACTGGGTTTAGGAAAATAGATTTGATTTGAAAAATGAGACATGGGTTATGATGCTGGTTCCAGTGGTGCTTTTTTAAGGAGTCATATTTAAATAGATGTGCAAAGCAGATTTTGCACTCAAGTCAAGGATACCTAGAATACTCCATAAACACACAATGTGTGTATACAAACAGTGTGCCTTAAAAACATATCATACAAGTGTTGAAGGCACACTGGTAACCTCTAGTGACTCTTTGCACTACATAAGCACTCTCTGCTGGAGCTGTCTGACACTCCGATGCGGTCATGGTGATCAGCCAAGTATCATGACTGAGAGCAGCCTCTGACACACCCTGGAAACGGTGAATGCAGCTGTATAATTTTCTTCATGACTGGACTTTTATTCAGGCCAAGGTCCATTTTCCACCTCTGCCTTCCCTCCCCCACCCGACTACCTTCCCCTCTTATCCTCAAAAAGCCGAACCGTCAGCTCATAGCATAATTTTTCAAGCCTTTTCTTCTTGTTTTGATTTGCTTTAAGGTTGCCACTTTGATGTCTGATCAGCTGTAAATGCAATGTACCATTGTTCCCTTGTCTTTACTTGTAAAAGTCCCGTCAGTTGGGGTCAGTGTAAGGGGAATATGATTTCTGAGTGAACAATGGAGCTGGTGAATTGAAACCTTCACTACAGCCTTAACGTAGCTCGCTGGGTATTTTTGTGTTTGCTATTAAACCGGCTTTTTAAATAAAACGGAAAGCAGAATCATATCTCACTTCCTCACTTGTTAGATCCCCATCTGTTCTTTGCATCTTCCTGTTACGGAGACAGTAAGCCTCACACATTCACCTCTTCCCTTTAAAAGGCCGCAATACACAAATTGGAGTAAAAATAGGTTGCTTCATTGAATGGTCCTGTTGAGTAAAGTTACACAATCGATATCTAGACGGGCAAAGACTCATTTGTAACTTCACATACTGTAGTAGATGTTTCTGCCTCAGTAGTTTAAAAGATGAGCTAGAACCCCCTGATGTCTTTGAAAACCAGAAGGAAGGCAAATGAAATGGATTTAATTGAATTAGACGCACAAATCCCGAGTATTTCCCATTACTTGATTTATGACGTCTCCCAAAAAGGAGTCGCTCTGTGACAAAAAAACCCTGAATCCGAACATAAGCATTTAATCTGTTTTGCTATATAATTTGACTTGAATCAGGAGGCTGCGTGTCGAGGATTAATGACGCTCTGGAGATGAATGAATGAGCTGCCAGTCAGTCTATACTACTCATCGATTACGTTTTTGTTCTTTCTACTCTGATGGATTTGTACATCCTGTTGATTGAAATTGCATTTTTCATTTCAGTGAACCAAAAATCTGAATGGGTGAGGTAAAGATTAGTTCTGTGTAGCATGCAATGCTGCAAAGCTGACACGCTGCTCTGCTTTCACCCACAGATACCATGGACCAAGTTGAAGACTCACCCGATCTCTTTGGTAAGTTGATGTGCCACTTTCAATCAATAAGTGAATGTCCAGGATATATGATACACTTTATTAGAAGGTTAAGAGCAGGAAATGGCAAACAAAATGTGTCAGTAAGCTTCCTAAAGCACTGCTGAAGCTTTCCTTTGACGCACTCGCACATATGACGTACGAGAGCCTTTAGTTTCCCGTCTTGAGCCCGTTTTATCTTCAGTATGCTGTCAATTGGCCTTCGTGTTGGTGCTGAACTTTTCCAAAAGCTCGTTTATGTCTGTTCCACTGGCTGCCAGTGTTTCTCTGACCTCCGCCTGAATGAGCAGGCCACAGGTGTCAGGTTGATAGACTCCCAGTCTCCAGGTAGCTTCAATTCCCAGAACACGGGCCAGTGAAAACCAGCAACAAGAACACACAGTACACCTGCCTACACAAAACCTTTAGACGCCTTCAGCTCTGAGCGTTGTGAACTTTCTGGGCTCAAGGAAACATTTTTGTGTTTTCTAATGTGCATTTCCTCTTCGGGGTTCATTAGTTTTAGTGTTAATTTGAGCTTTTTCATATCATACTGTGTTTGGCATTTGTCAGGGGCAAGATTTAACACATTCAGGTCTGGCATCAAAGTACGAAAAGATAAAATACACACCAGCGCTTCCTGACGATTGTTGGATTGGCAAATTTTAATACGTTGACAAAGACTATATAAAAGTAAGGCTGTTTGCTTATTTTGCATATTTTAGCTCATGCAGCCAGAGGATTGTTGAGCTCATGACATACCAAGGCACCCGTCCCTTCGCCAACTGGTTACCAAACCTTTATCGCAGAATCACTCAGCCTGTAATGCTGCTCCGAGTTTAACTAAACTGAAATAAACAACCACCTAATGGTCTTCACTCAAAACATGCTCAATTTTGTCATATGTCTTTCTCAATGAATTTTTATTCTCATTAGATTGTGCAGTACAACCAATCAGTGATAAGACCTGACAGGACAACCAATATACTTCTGAACTGTGATCGATAATGAGTCAGATGAGCTACTATGTCTATGACATTCTAGTCTTTGACTCGCCTGTTCTTTCAGACTTTGGATAAAGTGGTGATGGAGATGAGTACCTGCGATGAGCCTCGTCCACCCAATGGCCCATCTCCCATTGCAACAGCATCAGGACAGAGGTGGGCTTATCTTTCTGTTATACTCATTGGGATGAGTCGGATGAGCAGTGTAGGCAGCAATGAAGTGCTTTCAAACTTTTCAACAGTCCAGTTTTTGCTTGTTTTATTTTTGCCTTTTGAATGTGAATTAATGCAATATATATATATATATAGTGCTGACCAGTAATGGCAAAAAAGTATCAAAACTAATTAAAAACAGACATTTTTAAAACAGTTCTGTTGTGTCACCATACACCACTATAAATCAAATGACTCTGAGGGGCAGCTAAAACAGTGTCAGAGTACTAGCACTAAAACCGGAACCCTCCCACTCTAAAAAAATATTAATTACTCAACCACTAGTATAAAAAAGGGTCATTTTTATGAGTTAACAATGGGATGGGAGTTTATTTCTGATCATAAAGGTCACAAATCAAAGTTCAGAGATAAGACTAATATTTACTTTGCTTGTTATACAGCTATGAGTGATCAATAAAGCTTATCTTCAAAAATGAATGAATACAAAACATGGCGGTTATTTAGATAATGTGTGAGGTTTTTGTTTGTTGAAAGACGCAGATGACTGACAGGCTACTAATGATCTATTGCCCCCCCCCTCTCTGTGCATCTTACAGTGAATATGGTTTTGCTGAGAAGGTGGTAGAGGGCATATCCTTATCAATCAACTCCATTATCATCCGGATCAGTGCCAAGGCCTTTAACGCCTCTTTTGAGCTCTCCCAGCTGCAGGTCTACAGCGTCAACACCAGCTGGAGCATCGGTGACCTACGCTTTACTCGCATTCAGGACCCCCAGAAAGGAGAGGTCGGTATTTGTTAGTTTTAAACAAAATAAGGGTATTTTGACACACAACGTTCTCATTTACTGCCCTTTTTTCTTTCGCTCAGATTCTGACATTTAAAGAGATCAGCTGGCAGATGATCCGGATCGAGGCCGACGCTATCCAGAGCGCCGAGCACGAGATGTTGAGCGCCCCCATCCGCCTCATCACCAACCAGTCCAAGATCCGAGTCACTCTCAAGAGACGGGTTAGAAACCACGCATGTGCCCTTTCAGATATTCATGCTATGACATTTGACGGAGCAGGCTTGAAACCCAGACTCTAGGCAACATCGGCTTGTCCACTGTGAACAATGACCCCTCTGTGTGGCCTCACAGGCTGCAGGGCCAATAGCAGTGCTTCATTAAACAGCTGGTGTTTATTTCAGCCAAAATGGCAACCAGTATGCAGTTTCTTCAACACAAAGGGGATTTTAGTGTGCTGAGCAAAAGTAATTGGCCTGCTGAGTTCCTATTGGACAAAAACAAAGATACAGATGCTCCTTAAACTGCAAAACCTGTATTCGGTTTGTTGTTTTTTTTTTAAATCTGATAAATGTTCTTGTGAATTCGGTGTCATGTTACATTCCTGGAAACTCTTGGCAAACCTCCACCTGCATATTGCTTGTTTATAGCAGCTCTTCTGTGTGATTCAGATCAAAGACTGTAACGTGGTGGCCTCCAAGCTGGTTCTGATCTTGGATGACCTCCTGTGGGTGCTGACAGACTCTCAGCTCAAAGCTATGGTGCAGTATGCCAAGTCCCTCAGTGAGGCTATGGAGAAGTCTGCACAGCAGAGGAAAAGCATGGCCACAGAAGACCAGGTACCAGTCAGGGACTTTTTCCACACATAGAGAACGCTTATCATATTTTCTTAGGTTTTTTCCCCTCTTTCTGTCACCCTCCCCATTTTTCCATTTTTCCCATTTCCTCCTCCTCTTCCTGTTCATGCTCTAATTGTGTGTGAATGAGCCATGGTGTAATATTTAGTCCTCATGCTTGTCAAAATCACGTCTGATGCCCTATTTGTGCCCACAGTATGTCTTTCACTGTTGCTTTTTAGCATCTTTCAGTCAGTGTCCTACTTTCCTGCTCTCTACACACACACAAAGACACAAAATGTACAGACAGCCATCGCCCACTCATATTCACACCTTCCTATATCTCAGCAGCTTTACTGTACAGTAATGAATCTGTTTCCCGTAAATTGGCCTTATATGCCACCTGGTGGAAACACAGAGTACTTCACCGCTCATCTTTTTTATTGGACTCATCAATCTTCATGAGTCACTCTTGTAGGAAATGAACTGAAAACCTCATCAGTGACAAGAATAGGATGATCTATCAGAGCGTTTATAACACGGGCAAAGCGTCAACACTTAAAACGTTCTGTGTTCTCCAGGTGTCATCGCCGCCCCCTTCAGCCCAACAGGTTCGCACCCAACAGGCGTCCTCAGCTGCTGACCAGAGTGCAACCATGGCCAAGCTGTTCAGCGCCTATGATGTGTGCGAGACATCGCACCATCTCCAGATCACACACCTAGACCTGCACATCTGCGATGATATCCATGCTAAGGACAAAGGTAACGCATGTGCAGCTTTACGCGTTTACTTTATTAAGCACACAAATGACAAGTATGATTGTATTCAACTTGAGGTCTCTTGTTTTTTGCTTCTGGTGTATAGTCGTCAATAAAAGGATAACCGGTGGAGCCATGCAGCTTTCCTTTAGCTCCATTACTTTGGACTACTACCCTTTCCACAGAGCAGGTATGAATTCAGCTGTTGAGATCAGTAATCTGCCAAACAAAATAAACACGGTTTACTTTAAACAAACAGAGAATTTATTAATTGTATTTCAATCTTCATAGGTGACAGCTGCGCTCACTGGATGCACTACAGCGACGCCACTAAGACAAGAGAGAGCTGGGCACGGAGCCTCCTGGATGAATTCAGGACCAACGTGGAGATGTTAAAGAGCACAGTTCGAGACCAGCAAGGCCCGAGCCACACCCACAGTTCCCCAAAGCATGGTAAAAGCACACACGCTCACACACAGGTGTTAGGTGCATTTTTGTTGTACCCACAGCACATCACCCCTGTGGGTTTTCTGTCCTCCAGTGTCCCTTAGGGACGATGTGTATGGCTCTCTAGGAAGTCAGGAAGGAGCGGGAGGAGGAGCAGTAGGGCTTAGTGAGACACACTCCTCACTACTAGATTGGAGCCCACACGCACAGCCTCCAGCGCAGTGCTGCTGGTGCCTGGAGCCAGGTATCGCGGTGTGTTTGCGCACAGTTTGGTGCGGTGATACACACCTTTGTCTAGGCACAGAAGTTTCTCATTGGAGAACTGAGTTGTGACACTGTTTGCCGCCCTCTCTGCTGTTGTGTTTTTAGTCATTTCCTCTTGTTTTACCTACACATACCTTCTTCTTTTCCCTCCAGGTAAGATAAACACGTCTTCCAGCGCTTCCTTCAGTCCTCCTTCGCCTCAGACTCCCAAGGCTCAGCTCATGTCCAGCTCAATTGTTCTCAGGATGGCTGACTTCAGCATCTATCAGGTTCAGTAATGTTGCAGATGTTTTCTGCAGGAAATCACTGAGGCTGTATACATTTTCTCAACTACCTTTAATTCATTTTTCAGGTCTCAACAGCAGACCAGCGCCGCTCCAGCCCCAAGACCATGATCTCCTGTAATAAGAAGTCCTTGTACCTTCCGTCAGAGATGCCGGCCATCCATGTAGAGTTCACAGAATACTATTTCCCTGATGGAAAAGACTACCCTAGTAAGACTTTTGTGCCTTGATACTCAAGATACATTTATTTTCTCACCTCACAAATAAATGAGTTGATCGTGCGCTGTGTAAATAACAATTTTTCTAAACCCGGGCTCTGCTTCATGGGAGGTTTTCTATCTCCCATCACACTTTCGAGTCCATTTAGTCCAATCAGTGAGCTGTGGGGTTAGTCATTGACTCCTGTGTGGCTGAGAGAACATTGATTTTTCTGAATTACACTCAGTGCTCTGGATGAGGGATCACCCAATTAATTCATTTATGGATTTCTCACAAGCTCTATTAGCACACATTATGAGAGCCACTAAAGGTTTTTTACTTTTCTGACTTCGAGTGTGCAGCCAAGAAAATAACATTTAGCAAATTAAGTACCATTCCTTCCTCCTTCTTTTTTAATACGTATAGTGTCTTATTACTTTCTGCTACGTGTTTCTAAATATTATGTAACCTTTCCATCTTTTCCATCATGTTTCTGCTCCTCCAGTTCCGTGTCCAAACCTTTATGCTCAGCTCAATGCCCTTCAGCTGGTCCTGGATCCTCGCAGCCTGGTGTGGCTCAACCTCTTTGCCCTCGACCTGAGGCAGAGTCTGGAGCAGTTCATGGAGATCTACAAGCTCAATGACTCTCAAAAACCAGACGAGCATGTTGACATCAGGGTTGACGGCCTCATGCTGAAGGTAAGAAGGATTGCAGAGGGATAGGCCGTTTCCTGGTTTGAAGCTTGGACTGTATTTTCTCGGATTCATGCCTTTTTTAAAAAAATTATTATTATTTCTCCACTAGCTCGTAATTCCCACTGATCAGGACTCTTCTTCGCCTGCTGACCTGCCTCGCTCCATCTCAATTCAGACTTCAGAAATGGCAGCCACTAACACCCGACACCCGGCCAACTGTACACGATCCCACCTTGAAGCCCTTCTGCAGGCCTTTGAAGAGGAACCCTTCTTCTGTTCATCTTTTTCCTCTTTCCCTCGCTCCTCATCCTCTTTACCCATCCTCCATCCCGTCTTCCAGCGCCACGCTCACGAACAGGACACCAAGTTGCACGACATTTATCGGGGCCTGGTGGTGCCCACGATGGGCACGGACGCCCTCAAGATGCCTGCTGCCACTGACTTTTGGGCGCTGCACTTTGCCCAGTTTTGGGTGGACTATGAAGGAACCCGCGGAGGTAAAGGGCGGCCCCAGCCCTTTGTGGACTCCTTCCCTCTAACTGTGTGGGCGTGTCAGCCAGCAAAGCTCGTCCAGCATCAGGAGAAGCTGAGGATTGCTGCTGGACCAGGACTGTCCAGAAGCTCGTCAGCGGAGGCTGTCGCACGTTTACAGAGGAAGCGATTATTAAAGGAGTATTACAGCACTGATGCAACGACATCATCACCTCACAATAGCAATTCAGCACTGCCAGCCAGTAATGGTCTCCATAAACCCCTCTCACTAGACAGTCTGCCCTCCTCATCCTCCTCTTTGTCATCAGATAAAGATGCAGATGTGCATGTGTTGGTGCATGTGCAGAAGCATCTGAGCGCTCAGGTATTTTTTCATAAAGGCTTTTGTATCTAATTAGCTTTTTTTATTCAATATCTTTGGTTGGTTTGAAACCTAAATAGGAAGGAAAATCTACTTAATTGCTAATGGTAACAGTTCTGACCTGACCTGTTACCTTTACAGGGATAAAAAGAATAAACATCACAGATTGAAAAGAGACAGGAAAGTTAAGAAGTTAAACAATAAACCTTTGATAGTTAACAACCCCCTGAAAAAAGCTTCACAGCATTAACACATTTATACATCTTTAATAACGCCTTTATTCTGTGCGTGTGTTTAGGTAAGCCATCGGCAGTATGTGTTTCTGATGCAGCTTCAGCGCACCATCAAATCCCTGCAGCAGACACTACAGCAGGATATGGAGAAGATGAGCTCCAAGAGAGACCGCAAGGATCCTTCCCACCATCCGGCAGATCGCCAGCCGTTCACCGTCTGCTTGGGCCTCCTGCTCAAAAGCGCAGAGGTGTCCCTGCTCCTGAAGCCCATTCCGCAGCCTGAGGGTTCAGGATCTCCTCCAGGCTCGGAGCTGTCGCCCTCAGAGAGCCGAGGAACTCTGGAGCCTGCGAGTGATGCGAGAGACGGGGGAGAGAAAGGCAATGAAGGATCTGGCTCAGAAGGTGGAGGAGCCAAGCAGTCTTGCACTGTAGACCAGCTGCTATGTAGCCATGGCTTAGAGGGAGGACCCATGCAGGTTCCTGCACCTCTCGTTCCCGCTTCCACTTCAACTACACATCCCGACTTGAACCACAAAACGTCAGTGGAGGAGAGGACTCCAGCTAAAAGGACTGGGCGGGGGAGTTCAGATGAAGGTGGCGAGGTGCTGATGGATGGGTTGTCTGGAGGTGATGATATGGGATCTAGGTTAGACTCCAAAAACCAACCATGTGACCATCTGCCTGATCCACTCAGCAGCAAAGACTGGAGCGACAAAGACAAGGCTGCAAAGATGCCTCAGTCAATATCCAGGTATTCAGTTTGTCTCACGAATGCTATTAGTTTCCACAACAGAGTCATTACTAATACGTTAAGGCAGAACTGTGCTGCTTCAACATTTAGACTCCGCTGAGATAAGCCAGTAATTAGTTTTGTTTATACAGTTCAGTTTCACACATTTGCAGAAGAAGAATCGCTCTACCAGGAATCAGATGCTTGCAGTACAGGCTGTGTAAGTGCATTATTAAGTTAGTGCTGAACACCAAGAGATAAACAAAAAAAATATTAAGGATTCAACAAAGCATAATTTTAATAAGGTTAGTCTGCTGATGATTTTGTTGATTAACAAGTTAATCTTTGTAGAATCTTTTCCAGTCGGGAAAGCATATTAAAGAGGCCATTACAATGTCAGCATCCTAACTAATGTTGTACAGATGCTTGTTTTATCCAACCAAGGTCTAAAGCCCAAATTTGCTACCATACAAGGACTAGAATCACACCCATAAAAAAAACAAAAACAAACATATCCCCTGAAAGGTCGTCTCCTTGTGTTATCACTTTCATCACTCCTGCTGCGTTTGGATCACTCTCTGGTCGATCTGACTACTCGTTCATGTGCATTTGAGATTTGCCCTGGTTTTCATTTATTAAAAGTGACCCTACAACCTAAATGTAACTTTGCAGGGAGCCAAATGTTACGAACAGGGCTGAGGGGGGATTGTGTTGGTGTGGCTGCACCGCAGTTCAGGACGTTCTCTCTCAGGCGTCAAGATGTTACAGCAGGACTCTTTATTAAGAAAAGGATGCCCCCGGTTGTGTTAGTCTTGAAGTGTTTCCTTCAATTTGGATACTCTGTTCTCTTCTGTGCTGAAGAGTGCGCTTGTAGCTGGAAACGGAGCTCTCGTCACCAGGGAGGAAACTGCGAAATTGCAAATATGCATTTGCAGATCAGATCATGGCTTCCATGGAGTAATCCAAATATAACTGAGAAACGCAAAAAGAGGCCCTTGAAAGTGACAACAGGCAACTTTAAATTGGGATATGTTTCTTTTTTATTTGTGGAGTTTGAAAAAGTTTTGATTCAATTTTATTTATACAACGCCCAAATAACAGCAGCAGTTGCCTCAAGGCGCTTTATATTGTGGGGTCAATTGTACAATAATACCAGCGG
This sequence comes from Simochromis diagramma, assembly GCF_900408965.1. Taxonomy (NCBI): domain Eukaryota; kingdom Metazoa; phylum Chordata; class Actinopteri; order Cichliformes; family Cichlidae; genus Simochromis; species Simochromis diagramma. The sequence continues at coordinate 12,290,132 of NW_024386908.1, read as the reverse complement.
TCTCCAACCTTTTTTGCGCCACGGACCGGTTTATGCCTGACAATATTTTCACGGACCGGCCTTTAATGTGTCGCGGATAAATACAACAAAATAAAACTAGTACCGGTACCGGGGAAAAAAAGAAGATTTATTCATAACACACGTGAAAAGACCCAGGAAAACCGAGTTAACGATCAAAACGATAACAAAATAACACTGAAAACCGATAAAAACCCTGAAAACCATACATTTCACACCTGAGCCTCAACTCTCGCGGCCCGGTACCAAACGACTCACGGACCGGTACTGGTCCGAGGCCCGGGGGTTGGGGACCACTGATAATACAACAGAGAAAACCCCAACAGTCATATGAACACCCTATGAGCAAGCACTTTGGTGACAGTGGGAGAGAAAAACTCCCTTTTAACAGGAAGAAACCTTCAGCAGAACCAGGCTCAGGGATGGGCAGACATCTGCACTGACCAGTTTGGGTGAGACGAGGAAGAGTAATCAAATGTGTAATTGGGGGGGGGGCTGAAATCTTAATTTCCATATGATCTTTAAAGCTTGAAACATACCAATTAAACCACTTCCAGACTAGTTCAGCCTTCAATAAGTAGTCCAGAAATGTTCAGCTGATGACTTGATTTAGCTGACAGAAAATTAATTGACGGCAGGGTTGTTAGTTAATGAATTGATCAAGTCATTTCTGTACGAAAAAGGCTAAACAATCCCTTTTTTTGCCCAAAAGTTTAAAGTGGTTCCTTAGGTGACCGTCATATGAAACTAGTTGTGCCTTTTATAAGAGAGAAAAGCAATGGAGTAAAATATGGGGAGCAGGAGTGTGTAGGCACAGGATAAGACAACTGTACTAAGTGCTGAGTACACCCTTAGCTGCAAACATAATGTCAAAAAAAACAAATATCTATTAGATTTTATAAGTAAACCAGCAAACATATTTTCTACTAGATGATTTGCACCCTGTTTAAATAGCGTTGCGGTGCTGAATCCAGAGAAGTGATCGTATGTCACAGTTGTCAGACTTTTGTTAAATGATCCAGACAGCTTTTTCAGAAAGCCCTCTGTGCCTCGCTGTCATTGACCTACATGAGTCTTTCTCTCACTAATTTCATGTCTATTCCTGAACACAAGAGCTGTGTGTCGAATTCCCACATGAGTGCTCGTCAGTCTGAATGTTCAGTCTTCTCACATCACCTGTCTCACTTTCTGAATGTTGGCCGGCCACAAGCTGCTGTCTTTTCTTACATGTGTTTTCTCATCTGCCGTCTGTCGACATTTGGATGTTCTGTGTTTTAACTCATTCATTTCCTTTTCTGCCTCTTGACCTTTGCTTTGACCCATGCGAGGTGTGCGTGTGTGTGTGTGTGTGTGTGTGTGTTTTCTCTCTATCAAGGAAAGGAAGTTTGTCTGTGGTATCTGATCTCCTCAGCTCCTCAAACTCCAGCAGATCCACCTCCCTTTATTCCATGTCCAACATGTAAGCCACTGGATCTGTGACTAGCTGTGCTAATGAGGGTGTACATGTACCCTGTGTGTGTGTGTCCTTGTGCTTGTAGTCTGTGGATGAGCACAAATGCAAATGTGTATATGTGCATCCTCTGTGGGCATGCATTTGCATGAGCGCATGTCTGTATGTGTTAATCTTTTTCTCCCCTCTGTTTGCTGTCTATTTGTTAACCCTTCATGGTCAAGATGAAATGGGAAGCTCTTCCTTTGTGACAGTCCCCCCCCCCCCCCCGCCTTGTGTTCTCAGTCTGTTGGGAGCAGCTTTATTTTTTTGTCTGATCTGAATTTTTCTTGAGATTATTTCTGGCGCTCTGGTGAGGCTAGCACACTTGGTTCTTACGTGACCTTAAACAACACTACACAAAGGAATGAAGCGATATTTAATTCATGACTTGTCGAGTAGGCTCTGTCAGCTCAGAGAGAGCACTGTGGTGTCGGCTAGTGTCGGCATAACACAAACTCCTATCAGATGTGATGAAATAGTTTCACTGGACTCCTTTTTTTTTTTATGTCACTGTTACTCAGTCTGTCATAAATTAGTCATAACTTAGAATTAATTGCATGCATGAAAATTGTACCTCAAGCAGAAACAGAGTGATCGGAGTGATTATGGTCACTACCGTCACACCACCTCATGCGCCCGTGTATGTGTGTGTGTTGTAGTGGTCGTTTGATGCGGGATCGCTCCCAGTCCAGTTTCTCTGTGTCCTATAAAAATATGAAGAAGAGCCCCTCTCTGCAGTCCCTGGACAACATCTCCATAGATAGCTACCTGATGGAGGATGGAGACACTTACAGCCTGCTGGAAAGAGGTAAAAATATCGTGTAGTTGCACTAAGCTCCACCATTTTATCCTGACCTTTGGACTTCTTATGTGTTTCATGGAGTAGAGCATATCTCCGCAGGGATCAAGATTTAATGATTTGTGTAGGTGTAGTTGCAGCTTGCTGTTTGGCCTTAAGGTGGCAGCATTGTGCTGGTTGTGCGTTGGTGAACTGGATTACATGAGAAAGGAAAAAGTTACACTAATGAATACAAAACATGATATACTATACTGCATCAACAAAATTTAGGCCAACAATGCAGAAGCTGCGTGTGGAAAAAATAACTACAGCCTTAAGGCTTCCATAGGGATTAAGAGGGTAAAGAGTAGGCAGGTGCTGTTAATCAGATGCACTTGTAAAAGCTGAGGTTTTGGTAAACTGGAAGGGTTTTGGGCATTTTTTTCAAACAGTCTGAAGTCCATCGTCTTACACTGAGTGACTATTTAGAAGTGGGAAACATTCAACACAGTTGCCAATCTTCCCAGGAGTGGATGATGTAACACATTCACCAGAAGTTCAGACCCCTGCAATGCTCAGATAAACTGTAAAAGCCCAAGAACTGCACCTCAGACACTACAGGCCTGTCACAAGACAGGTTCATGTCTTAAAATTTTAAAGTTCATGACAGCATAGCTAGAAAAAAGGCTGAACAAGTACGGCGCGTTTGGAAAGGTTGTCAGGACAAAGCCTCTTCTCTCTAAAAAGAACATGGCAGCACAGCTTACACAAACCACAAGACTTCTGCAACAGTGTCCTTTAGACAGATGAGACCAGAGTGGAGGTGTTTGGACATGATTCACAGCCCTATATTTGGAGAAAGCCTGACACAGCATATCAGCACAACTGCTGGGTGATGATTTGGGCATGTTTTGCAACCATAGGACATGGGCACCTTTTGCAGTCATTGAGTCCAGCTAAAGCTAGGCCCAAATTGGATCATGCTACAAGACGATGATTCCAGGCAAAGTAGCTAATTTACAACAGAATTGCTGAAAAAGAAAAGAATAAAGGTGCTGCAGTGGCCTCAACCCGATTGAGCTGCTGTAATAGGACCTTAAGAGAGCTGTGCATTAACGAATGCCTGCAAACTTCAATGAACTAAAGTAGCAGTGTTGTTAAAAAGGAGTTGCCAAAATTCCTTCTTAAGGACTTTGAGACACTGATTAAGTTAGACAGAAAAAGGTGAGCTCAGTTATTGCTCTTGTAGGTGGTTCTGCAAACTATTGAATCACGACATGCACTTAGTTTATAACAGATCCTTTTTATTATGTGTTATGTAAAACGTTAGAGTTCATCAGAGGGTGTCTGATTCTCTTTATCATGATCATACATGTGTTTATTTGTCTGTGTGTGTCACATTTGTATTCCTTTATGTACTTTGCAGACGACGTGTCCATCTCAGGCTTCAAGGACGTCATCAGTGAACAAAGCACCGCAGAGAGCGCCATCGAGGCAGCGACTGGTCAGGAGCACGAGGGGGGAGAGTCCCCTGACTCTGCCAGCGCAGCATCACAGAGCATTGATGAGCCCACCAAAGATACAGTAAGAAACAGAGAGTGGTTTTGGGATGAATAATAAAAAGCCAGCATGCGCAGCTTATTCGATTTTTAGATATGTATTCCTCACCTCCAGGTGTCAGTGCTGGTGTTGAAGGTGCAGTCGGTGTGTGTGGGCATGGAGGCCATGGGCGAGAGCACAGCCGTGGCTCTGGAGGTGGGCCGGGTCACACCCAGCCAGCTGGGAAATGTCAGCCTCAGACAGTACCTCAGCAACCGCAGCCTGGGTAAGAAATGCAAGTCGGCTACGCGCATGTTTTAAAGTTTTGTCTGAGAATGAGCATGAGACAAACAGCTTTTCATGTGAGCTCTAATTATTTTTGAGTGTTTTTTTTTTTATTTAAATGTTACAAATGCCAAACTATCACATGAATATTGCCACATTGTCAATTGATAATTAGCAAAACCAGTGCCAATACGTAAAATTGTGTGCACCTGTGTTTGTTAATGGATTTAGACTCAATCCAGCTATAGCTTCTTTTTTTTTGAGGAGGTGGAGGGTGGAGTGTTTCAGAGAGTAAGAGGGATCATTAGGACAGGGAGAGGAAGGAACATGTGATAAAGGTCCTGGAACAGACCATCAGGATACTGAGGCGACACCTCCTGACATTTAAAAAAAAAAATGTTGTTCACATTTGAAATGATGGGGTGAACAGCAGCTTACATCAGGACATCCACGTTTCTCTCTCAGCAGATGCCAGTGAAAGCAGGAAGGTGATATATAGAGAGTGTTGGGGGGAAAAAAGACGTTTGTTCTCAGTTACAGCAGTGATTTATTGATCATTTAAGGCTTTGAGTGCTTCTCAGATTTGAGAATGAATTGCCATCCTTGGTGGAGTTTCTGGGACAAAGCCAGACATTTCATGGCACATCCCTGTGTGATGATTGGTAGATGAATGCAGCCTGAGTCTGAATCCACTTATCTTCTCAAGTGCACACACACACACTCGCACACTAACAGCCCACCACTACCACCACCCCCTTCACCTTTTTTATTTACCCTCCATAACTCCCCACAGGTATGGTGTGTTCAGTACCAATACCTGCACAAAGCAGCCAAGGTAACTGCTGTGTGTTAATGCACCATCTGTAGCCTAGCGTGCATGCTTGCATTGGTGCCTCTTTTTCCATCTGTGTACGTGTTTGTTTGTTTGTGTGTGTGTGTGTGTGTTACGGTTTGCAGGACTTGCTCAGTGGCATGCGCTGCAGATGCAGACGGCGTGTGTTGCAACGCATGAGGAGTGTGTGTTTGCTCCTTTTTTTTTCTTTTTCTTTTTTTTCTTAAGCAGCAGCAGCACGGGGTGCTGATGTGGTATTGTGTGTGTGTGTGTGTGTGTGCGTGTTATCCACTTAACAGAGGATAAATGTGACCGTAATGGAGTGAGTGGTCCCATTATTTGCAACATTAGGCCTGCAACCTTCAAATCTACGCACATTCGTGCCATATTTAGGGTAACAGCTACTTTTTGTGCTGACAGCTTTAACCCCAAATCCTCCCATCCTTCCTCTTTCACCCTCTCTCTCCATCCTCTCCTGTTTTTTTTCTTTTTCCCTCCTACTACCTCATCTCTCCACTGCAGCAGACTTTGCAGTTTCAGTCCAGTGATTCAGGCAATGAGAGAAATGCCAGCTTTACCCCTCGCCTCCTCTCCTTCTCCTATCTCACAAAAGCTATCCTACCTCCCCCCCTCTTCCTTCTTTGTTTCCCTCCACCTTCCTTTTCACTCTTCCCTCCAGGTCCTACTCCATCTTCCTACTAATCCTCTGTCATTCACCCCTCCCTTTCCTTCACCTTTCCTTTCCTTCGTCTCTCTCCCTCTGTAGGCCATTTCCCCTCCCTCCCCTCCCTGTCTTATCACAGTCATTCAGTTCTTGGCTGCCGGCTCCCTCGCTCTCTCTCCTCACCCACTCCCATCTTCCCTGTCTTCGCCTCAACCCTGGCTGCTCAGGATTGAGAGAATATGCAATTTTATCTGAGGAAAAGCTGACAGAATTCGGTGTGTGTGTGTGTGTGTGTTTGAGTGTTTTTGCTAGGCGTGCAGTTGCCCTACAGTATTAACCTTCTCCTGACTGTCCTTTAGAGAGCGTTTGAAAGGGAAGTGACGCGCTTCTCGCTGTCATAATAAAAAGAGTGATTTCTTTAAGTGGCCATTTTCATGCCTTGCTAAGTGTTCCTATTGCGACTCTCTCACCTGTTCAAAAACTTGCCTGTATTTGTGCGCTTGCCCAGTGAACGTCCCCCTTTTGTGTGCTGACGTTGACGACTCCTTGAGACTTTTCTCACTTCACGTCTTCTTTCTCTCTGTACTCATTTTTTTGTCTTCTTTACTTCTGTTTCTCAAAAAAAAAAAAAAACAGCAAAAAAAAGAAGAAAAAAGAAAAATAGGATTCTTACAGTCACATTTTGTAGTTCCTGTAGTCATATTCAAGTCTTTCAGGGGTGAAACTCTTTTTTTTTTTTTTTCCATTGGTACACCAGCAAACCTTTTTCTTTTCAGCTCCTTGGAGCTTAGATGTGCTAGGTGTTTTATTCATATAATAAATAAAGTATTAAACGAAAACTTTTGCTTGTATTTTCCACCAAACCCTCAAGTCCCCAGGCTTTGGAAATAATTAAACATTACAGCTGCAAAGAGCCGATGGGACTGTAAAAGATCTCCTTCAGCCCACCTTCTTAAATCCTTCCGGCTTCTTTTCTTTCGTTCTTTCTTTCTTTTTAACTTTCTGTTCAAGTCAGTCTCCCACTCGTCTTTCTGATGTTATTCTTCCTCTGTCTTTTCATTCATCCCACCTCTTACTTTGAGCTTGTGTAAACCTGATATTAAAATTCACCCTTTATTTAGAAGAAGTAACCGTGATGACCTCGAGATGTTTTTGACACATTTTAAGAAGTAAGGAACGTCCTTAAACTTCACCGTGACAACAATGTGAGCATATTAAACTTTATTAATGTCTTAAATGCCCTGCTCAGCTACAGCATTAAAACCATCTGCCTAATAGTGTATAGTCCCACCTGGTGGGTGTTAGCAGTGGATCCTTTTCATGATGTAGTTTGCGGGGTGACACCTTTGTGGAAATCACCGATGCTCAGATTTGGTTGAAGATAATTCGAGGTTCAGTGCACAAAGCTCCTTGTGACATTCTTTTAGTGGTTCCTGAGCATGTTTTGGTAGTGTGACATGGTGTGCTTGGTCTGCTGCAGTGTTTTGGTGGGTGGTAAGTGACATCCACGTGAATGGTAGCACCCAAAGAGTCTGATGCTTCTTGATTTCTGCCCCAGCATTCGGATGGCAGGATGAGAATTAGCTTAAACAGCAAGAAAGCATGGATCCATCCTGCCTTGTATCAACAGTTCAAACAGCTGCTGGTAGAGTAATTGTTTGGGATAATAGTGGGTTTTTCTGGTGCACTTTGGACCCCATAGTATCAACCGAGCATCATTTAAACACCACAGCCTTCCTGAGTATTGTTGCCGACTATGTCTGCCCATATTGTACCGACTGTTTGATGACTGCTTGCAGCAGGATAACATTGCAATGTCACAAAACTCATTTTAAACTGGTTTCTTGAGCATGAAAATGAGTGTTCTTTACTCAGATATCTCCTACTTCCATCCACTGGATAAATCTGCAGCAGCTGTTTGATGCTGTCATGTCAGTATGAAGCAAAATCTCAGAGGAATGTTTCCTGCACCTCGTTGAATCTGTGCCATGAAGAGTTAAGTTGTTTCTGAAGCCAAAAGCGGGTCGAACCAAGTACTAGCAAGGTGTACCTAATAAAGTGACTCTACACTGATGTTGAGAAAAGGGAATGAAAAAGGAAAAAAGAGAGATTTTGGCACCATCTTTTTTTCTCTGACATAAATTTGAGACCAGTGTTCATAGTAGGTTCAAAAGCATCTCGAGATAAAAGTTTGCAGTCAGCTAATATCAGCTGATGGTTTGACCTGATTACACAGAGAGATTAAAACGGTCCAAATCTTGAATTAGACAAGAAGTGAAATTTGCTTCTTGTCAGATTCCTGGGCACTTTCAAAAGACACACCAGCCTTATTTCATGTTGGGTGGATTTTAATGTCGGGTGTGTTTAAGCTGACTTGTCTTATCTCCAAGCTTCACAAATGTGGCGTTGATGTTAACAGCTTACATGTCTTCCTTCCCAGCTGGCGGCGAGACCAGCTCTGCATCCATCCAGGGCCTTCACGGTCCGGCGGTCCGGGCTCGGCTGGAAAGCGGGCCCTGGGCCGCCGCCCACTCCCCGTTGGCTGAACGTAACGGCTTCCTCCAGCTGCAGCTTCACGATTACACGGCGAGCTTCATGATGTCCTCGCTCCGCAACCTTTCCCTTTTCCTGGAGGACGACTCGGCCTCCCAGGTGCTGCCCATGGAGATCAGCATCAGGGACACACACATTGATTTAAAGGTGAAAAGACTTATTTCAGTTTCGTACTTTGCAAAGTTTGTGTTTTACCCCGAGGTTACTGTTGCAGAACACCAACAGAACTGTTTCAGTGGGAAATTTGTCTCATTGCTTCAAATCCAGTTTTACTAACGGAGCCCATAACTCACTGCCTCAGACTAAAGCACCCTCTTGTTACCAAGTTAAATATTTTGAACAGTGGCCTAATTGGCATTTGGATTTGAACTAAAGGTTTAATGACACAGAAAGAAAAGGCCTTTCTACTCTCTGTTTGGTTCTTTCATGGTCAAGCAGCTTTGCTGTGGAACTGATTTGAGAAAATGGATGTGGACTAAACGTCTCACTCATTCTGTCTCTGGTACACTCAGTCCCAACAACATGTGCTGTGTCTCCTGCAGGATGATGACCCTCGTGATAATCCCAACTCGGAGCCCTCGCCGGTCATGCTGCACATCGACAGCCTCATCGTACACAGAAGAGACGACGGGTCTTTCTCTATAGGAGGTGACAAACGTGCACGCATTTTCATCTACCAGATATTTCCACCTCCACTCCAGCGCTGATTCACTGCAGTTATATAAGATGACCTATTAAGTGGCTTTTTAAAGTCCACGCTCGCTGCATCCACACATCCGAACTCCCTCCTCTTCTCCCTCTCTCTTTTTCCTCGCAGTGGATAGAGCAGGAGAGGCCAAACCCAAGCAAGCGGCCTCAGTGATTGACAGCTCTCTGAGTCCAGTCCCCGAGACTGTGGGCGGCATCTGTGGTGTTTCAAAGGCGACGCAGACTCAGGCTCCGCCTACCAGCCCCCCTCCATCTGACAAGGAGAAGGTGAGAAATACAGCAAAACACAGTGGAAAGAGAGCATAGAGAGCATAGAGGCAAAAAATAAACAAACACCACATGTGCAAACAGTGTTGATGTTCATGTTTTTGTTCTTCTTCTTTGTCATTTTCTCCTACAAACAGCTCCAAATGAGAATGTTGTTTCTTTCTGATCATTCTGGAGGCTGAAGCATGGTGTGCCAGGTTTTGCTTTGGTAAAGCTATTCCAGTTCTGTGTTTGGCTTCAGTTTGTTTCACAGTGGGAGTGATATTTAGAAACTTAGGAAAAGCATTGCGTTTTCAGCCAGATCTACAATCTACTCGATGCTTATTCATTGCCACCAAAATAGCTAAATTACCTTTTAAACTTTATCCCACGGCGAGGGTCTGTTTGGAATTACAATACTGTTTAAAGTCTTGAGCCTCTCTGCATTTATTTTTGCTGGAAAAATGGAAATTAGGTGCAGCAATTTATTGACCACCTTTATTCTTCAGCACAGCCTGAACTCTCTTAAGCAAACTTTCTTGTAATTTCTTTAAGTAGTCTTCACAAATAGTTCTCCAGGCTTCTTGAAGGACATTCAAAGTTCTTGCTTGGATATTAGCTGCCTTTTGTTTTGTTCTTTGTCAAAATGATCCCATGTTGCGTCAGTAATGGTGAGGTCCAGGCTCTGAGGAGGCCAGTCTGAACCCACTGCCAATCAGGTGCTTTCCAGATACAGATATTGGATGGTGAGACCATTTCTGATGAAGCGTCAGTGAACAGTAGATGGATCAGCTGAAGGGTCAGATGCATCTCTCAGGTCCTGTTTCAGGTTTTGACTGGATATTTTCCTATTTCTTAAGGAGATGATGACTTTCATATATAGATAGCTTTTTTTTTTTTTCTTCCCCTTTGTCCTCCACTTTTTCAGGTTCCTCAAATTTTTTTTAAAGACACACTGCACACTATGCTGAGATACACTGAGCTTTTAGCTAATAGCTCTCTGGGGATCACCCTGTAGGTGCAAAACTACTGTTGATGAACACATTGTGTTTTTGAAACTGGATGTTAGTAACAAAGAGTCTAAATGGTCTCTGTCCATTTCTTCTATTGATTAAGACCGCTTTGAAATATTACCACAAAATCTGTCTCTTTGCAAGCACAATAAAAAGAAATGAGAAATGACTCAAGACTTTTACATCATACTGTAGGCAGCTAAGACCTATTGTCTCATCTGGCTTTTTGGTCACGGCTAAAAGACAGAAGTCATTATGTGCAAAAGCCACACTATAGTTCAGTGGAATCAGACATGAAAAGCCCCTGAAACTGTTCACTGTAGCCGTTGCTTGTTCTTCTTCCTCTTTGTGGTAAAACTTGCTGCAGTCGTTAGGTTTTCTGTTCAGCCCAACTTTCCAAAGAAGCAGTATTTCTCTTAAGTTTTCGTATAAGCAGCGATCCCTGGGGGGGTATAATAAGCCTACCGATGAGACACCTGAATGACTTCATACCTGTAGGGAAACTGAGACTGGAATGGTTGGAGCTGGCTGATTAACAGCAACTGAACTGCTGAGAATGTCAGCGGTCAATGAAGGATGAAATGTTCCATATTCTGTATGTGGGGCAGATTGTGATGTTTATTTATTTCTTCTTTCAGATGCTGATCGAAGAGAATGAGTGTTTAAAGGTGGAGCTTTCCCGGGCAAAGATGGCGCTGGCTGAGGCTCAGATGGAGAAGGACTCGCTGCTTCACCGACTGAAGAACCTCAAAGTCAGCACCAGCTAGACCGCCACTCTCGAAGACCCTACAAGTCTCGCAAAATAAGAAGGAAAAGAAGATGATTTTTTTTTTTTTTAAACTACAATGGGGGCTCCCTTTTCACGAGCCACCGCGTGACTTCAGACTTATACAAATAAAACAATCCTGAGTCTTTGACGACTCTGAGAAAACGCATTTTTACACACTCGTCATCTGTTTTATGTTTTCCACTTTTAATAGTGGACAATTCACACGTTTGCAGCGCTAAGAAGGATAAAAAGCGCACCTGTGTGTGTTTGTGTGAGACAGCAAGAGGATGAGATTTCTAACTTTGGTCGTGCCTACAGAAAACCATTCCCAGAAACCTTCTGTTGTTCAAGTTTCAATTAAAAAAAGCATCCCAGCTTTTCGTCAGTGAGCTTCACTCAGACCTGTAGGCATGGGAAAACGCTGAATGTCGTATCTTCAGAGGAATGTCTTACTTTGCACTGCGCTGAAATTCGATTTGTAATCCAGCGCTTTCATATTCAGAGGGGAGCGACGAATCATGTTCCTGCTCGTCCTCGCAGCGTGTACAGTGTATATTGTGCAAGAATGGGAACACATAACTATTTTCTACAGAACTTTGAATGATTTTGCAGTGATTCAGTTGAATGAGTGTATGTCTCAGTCAGAACAAGCATTTCTTTACAAGTAAAGTGTGAATTTCCATGGCTTTGACACCAGTCTGTTCCTCCCCGCCCGCACCCATTCCCATTTATTTAATTTTTTTTAATTATGTGTAAATAGCTCCTTAACATGTGCTGCACTTTTAAAACTGAGGCAATGTAAATACAACAATCAGAACTGTGAGAGAAAAGTTGAGCCGACGAGTAGAGACAGTGGAAATAAACATCCACTCTGAGAAAAGAGGAAAATTAGGGCACCGTAAAGCTGCCTGATTACTTAAGTGTGTGTGTGTGTGTGTCTTTATGTGAATTTTCTAATCTGCCATCTAATGTAATTTTATTTTATTTTATTTTCCATGGACGCACAAAGACTATCTGTTCATGTGCCCATGCCTCACGCTTGTGCGGCTACTTTAGGGGGAGTGACTTTTCTAACAGCACATGCTTCGGCACAGCACAAAAGGATAGTTTTTGGCGTCTGTGGATTCGGAACATTAAATCGGTCTGAAGGTGCATTTATTCATTTCAGGATGTTTTTTTTTTTTTTTTTTCTTTTTAATTTAAAACAATGTTTTGGTTTGTTTGGTTTCCTGAAACACAGCTAGTTGCCTCCACGAATGAGCGATTCAGACTTGAAATTAGATTTTCAACAGAGCTGTCTTCTTAAAGAGGAATGTTTTACTTTACGTCTGCTTTATTTTGGCCCATTTTTCCTAGATTTTTTTTTTTTTTTTTTTTTGGTGGGGGGGGGAAAAAAAACAAAACTATCTTAAAAAGACAAAAAAGAAAAAATACACACGTAATAATAAGTTGTATTTTTGTCTGTCAAAGCTGCTGAAATACTCGCATAAATAAAAGGTATCCGACTGAAAAGGTTTCACTTTTTCTAAGTGTCGGGTGTGAAGTTCTTTGCAGACATCTTTCTCGGCTCATTATGAGACTTCCCGTGCCTACGTCTAAAGCTCATTACTGTCAGTAGCTTAAAAATGTGAAACACAAACTGCCATGAACAAACAAAACACACTGACGTTGTTCTTCGGTCTGTGAGCATTTGTTTTGGAAAAAGACAAAAACGCTGAGCTATGTTTTAAAATGTTTTTATAATGGTGAATATGTTGATCTAAAACATTAAGATCAACATATTCACCATTACCTCATTGCTTGTTAGTTGCCTGTTCATTCTTTATTAAACTCACTATCAATCCCATATTAATTGCTTACTCTATTTGGCCATTAAATAAGAGTGTTCCTTCATAGAATACAATGTTACCATGCTTTGCTCCGTCTGGGCCTTATAAGGTGGAGGAACTGTGAGAGTAGATATTTCCTTTAATAGCGCTTAAAAAAAACGCAGCCTATTTTTATGCAACTAAACTACAAGCATTAAGAACTCCTATTTCAGTCTCTATGACTGTTTCTGGCTCGATGGTGAAGTTTCTATTTAGTTAATGGCCCAGAGGGTGTGCATAGAACATGATTATGCTTAGTAGGGCATTATAATTGTATGACAACTACGTAATAAACAAATAGAAAATGAGCGCCATAGCACAAAGTTTTACCAAACGTTAACTCCGACTCTTTAACACTGCATTAACCTAGCACTGTTACAGTATGATAGTTTGAATCCAGCAGGGGCAGAAAGATGTTTATATGTACGCCTCTTTGTCTTATCCCTTGTCAAATAGTTGTCGTCTTCAGCTTCAGACTATTATGAGGCTCCCTCTTTAGCTACCAAACTTTAAAAGCTGGGCTTCAATCACTGTTGGCTAATAAGAGAAAAACCACATTGGCTGATTTAAATTTCTAAAATGGGCAGTTTCTCCTGGTCTTTTAGTGCTTCAGCGATTTCTGCTATTTCTACACTTTATCTCAGCCTATACAGGAGCACTAAATATTTCATTTTTTGTATGTGAAAATGTGTTGTTTTGAAGCACAGCCGTATAGCTCATACATCTACAATTTACACAGCAGCAGCAGCAGCAGTGTTGGCCTCCTAAAAATCACCAAGACACCGGTGACCCTTCAAGGGTCAAAGTTAGGTTAACGACCGCCCCTTTTTGATTGATTCTCACACAAATGGCTTTTAACAAAATGTATGTGACTTGATTTGAGAGGTAAATTTATGTAGGTGCTAAAAAAATTTGGCTGGATGAATACAACAGGCACGCTGGTGTCAAACGTATCTAACACATGTTTATATGCAGTTTAAGTGAAAAATAACAAATTAAAAACGCATAAAAATTCATTCTGACAGCACAACCGCAACATAACTTACTTTTGAAACTTCTATTTGAAAGCTAGATTAATGAACACTTTTAAAACTGCTCATTCATTTATATATGTGTATGTGTGTGTGCGTGTAAGAAATACTGCTAAATATTGAAGCTTGGAGGGTGAAGCTCTTTAAATAAGAGTGCAGCCACTTTGTCGGCTCAAACGTGCTGCACTGAAGCGCTGCAGCAGAGCGTTTGGTCTTTGTGAACATAAATGGTCATGACATTTTATGGCTGGAGAAGTGCAGTGAGTCATAGAAGGACATTAAGTGTTCAAGTGTGTGTGTCTAAGAGACAGAAAAGTTCTGCTCTCCTCTGCTGTTTACATACTGCAGCTTAATGTGTCTGTGATGACAGCTACGTCACAGTGCAGACCCATTTATGTAAGCAAAGCTTACATGTTCACTTATATACTGCTAGTGTGTGTGTGTGTGTGTGTGTGTGTGTGTGTGTGGAGCAGAGTACAGGGATTGCCAGCTCCATGTGCGGCAGGATTGTGGGAAATAGGATGAACGAGAGAGGCATCAGGTTGAGTCTCGGCTGAGTGCGAAGTGCAAAATCTGTGTCCAACACCCAGTGTGGCTGCAGCTGCCTCTTCACTGTTTCATCCTCTGGTTTTAGTTCAGCGTTGGAGCGATCCTGTGATATTTTATACAATGATATTGTGCAGGTTTAATAAAAAAACTGAATTATTATAGAAGCATTATAGTATTACAGAAAAAATGGGTTTTGTTTGGTCTTTTTTAAGAGGAGCATTTCGATTTCAGCTTGTGCCACGCAGTCTATTGTTTTCAGTCATACTAGTGGCACCTCTTATGAGGAAGGAAATGACAGTCTGCTGGTAGGTTCACTACTTTGAACAAGATTAATATAGACTCTTCGGCCACTTAGGTACATCAGCTAATTACAGAAAACTGAGGTTGTATTTCATACAGGCTCACTAACAGCAGACAATAAGAGACTGAAAAACATTCTAAGATCAGAATACGAAAGTATTGCCATCGTGTCTTGAATCAACGGTTCAGACTGGTGGTAATTTAATGGTGTGAGGGATACTTTCTCAGCACACTGTGGGCTCCTTAATACCAACTGTGCATCATTTAAACACCAAAACATACCTGAGTATCTCTTTATGATCAGTGTACCCATCTTCTGAAGGCTGCTTCCAACAGGATGGCACCATGCATGTCACAAAGCTCAGATCATCTCAAACTGGTTTCATAAACATAACAATGAGTTCACTGTGCTCAAATGGCCTCGACAATCACCAGCTCTCAGTCCAACAGAGCATCTTTGGGACATCTTTGGAAATTCACATCATGCATGTGCAGCAGACAAGTCTGCATCAACTATGGGATCCTATTGTGTTAGTATGGACCAAAATCTCTGAGGAGTGTCTTCAGCAACTTGTTGGGTGGGTGTACCACAAACAATTAAGGCAGCTACAAAGATAAAAAGGGACCCAATCCAATAAGGTGTACCTAATGAAGTGACCAGTGAGAATATCTCATGAAGTAGCAGCTGTATTTTCATGACTTTTTGTTTTGTTTTTTGTAAAAAGCAATTTATGTATGTATTTGGCACCTCAGGGCCACCATACATTTCCACCAGCCTAAGCTTCTACATGTTCACAAAGTAAACAGCACGTGATCATGATGACATGTGTTTTTAAATGATTATTTCGCATCTGCAGACCTACACATTACTGGGATATGTATGTCACATCAATACTGTATAATCAATAATAGTAGTAACCTGTGCAAGCACAGGCTTGATCCAGCTCTCTCACTGAGCAGCATCATGTAATCACTAACATGTGGGTGTGAGGATGACAGTAATATCATAAGTCTGTGCGAACAAAGAGCTTTTTTTCCCCCATCGCTGCAGAAATCTGCTATTGCTGACCTGATTTCAGATCAACAGGTGACACGCAGGACCTTAATCTGAATGCTGCCACAGCTGGAAACACCTGGAGCGAGCACACACAGCCTTTGAAGCCTCAGCAGCAGCTGAGGGTGTATGTTTCTGTGAAATATAATCAGGTTATTAAAAAATTTAAAAAGAAAACAAAAACATTTGGATAATTTGGGGGTTGTTAGATATTAAATTCTTACCTAATATACTGAAATTCATAAAAGCTGAATTGTAGTTTACTGTCATCTTCGCATAGATGTGAAAAAGTAAAGTTTTATTTGCTCCAAGGTTGACTAATGAAGAAAATCATAAATGCATATTTAAATTATTCTTTAATTTCAAGACTAATCATTTGAATTGCCTAAAAGCGCTTATAAAATTCGGGGGGGAAAACTGCAGCTGCAGGTGGAGTGCTTAAAGGCAACATTTGCTTCTAAATTCCAATTTAGCAGGTCCAAGCTTGCACCGACCTGCAGAGTGGGGGCGCAGTGGAGAGGGTGGAGGGAGTCTCAGTTTCCCAGGCTGTCACATCAGCAAACATAAGAGAAAAAAAACGACAAATCCCTCCTCTGCATTCACACAAACTCTGCTCTAGCATGACTGCGGGATATTTTAGGAGCTCACCTGCTTCTAAATCTATTCAGCAGTGACGAGAATACACTGTCCGCACAGAGGAGGAGTGCGCATGTGCAAGTGTGCCAGAATAAGTTTGAGGTGTGAGAGCGGCAGCGGCTGCTACTGCCGGCGGCTGCTGCGAGTGTGAACCTAACAAAGGCATAGCCTCCCGTTGGTGCTGTAGCATCGTCATCCACGCCCAGACTGTACAGTAAGTCTGCCAGTCAGGTAACCCGTGGTAACAGAGGAAGCACAGCAGGAGTGCTTTCAAAATAAAGGTTTAGCATCGCATAAGTGATAAGGGACAAAATCTAATTAGATTCTCTTCAGTACAGGAATAGCATAATGATTTTAGCTTATTTTATCTCCAGAGTGTTTATTAGTAAGCACCAGAAGCAAAAATGATTTGAAAGAAGGCTTCTAATTAACAGCCGATTACCCCGGGGGGACCCAGTACTCCAGGGGGCCATTAAAAAAGTACTAATTTAGCAGTAAATGTGTTTGGGAATAAGTGCAGCAGAAGTAAACATGGCTCAGAAATAATAGTGATTATTTGTATAAATGATTAGCCCCAAATGAGTTCTTCTGCTTTGTTTAGGGTGTATAATCATATTGTGCTTTGCTTATATTGAAAGCTAAATAGCAATTTGCTCTCCTAAATACTGTCATAAAGTATCTACCGGGCCTCAAAATAGATCTAAACAAGTCAGTATTTATTCAACCTACCTAACCTGAAATTCTGTCTCCATAATGTAGCTATTGTACCCCATAACAGCAGTTAATGTTCTCGATTTGGAGATGTTTTTTTGCTGGCTTCCAGCTTCATCTGGATCCAAAACCACTCAAGTGTGAGATGTAGAGGAATTTAGGATGAGAATAAAAAAAGAGCACCTAAAAAAAGTTGTTTTATTTTGTAAGCAGGAAAAGGAAGCCCAGTGTTTGACGACAGGTGTGTTGACGTTGGGGTTCAGGCGACACAGAAAAGCACCGGGCAGTGCGCTTGGTTCGCAGGAGAGGAGTGCTGAGTGCAGCTGGGGGAAGGAGAGCTTGTTGTGGCGGCGGATGGAGTTTCACCTCCCGGCTGTTACCGGCAGGAGCGTCAGAGACGAGAAGCGGAGGGGAGTGAGAGTTGGGAGTGAGAAGGAGTTTGTTTTTCCTTTTTGTCCCCCCTCTCTCTTTTAAACCCTGGTTACTCTTCACTTCACACTTCAGGGATTCGCTTCGGTTCTCCCCGCTGCTCCTGATTGCACTGCACCGGGGAGAAGTGCAGTGAAGCGGACCCGTGGATGCCCGTGAACTTAGGAGAGCAGTGCGCGCCAGAGCTGATCTGCAGCATCAGTAACACCTTTTTCCACCGTGCAGCAGCAGCAGCAGCAGCATGCAGTGATAGGAATCCTTTCTGATGCTTTCCCACACCAGACAGTGAAGAAAGGTGTCGGGGGTGGGAGGAAAGGAGGCGTATATGGGAGATTTGTTGGATTTCTATTTCCTTGTCATTGCAAACTTGTGTCCGGGATGGGGAAGGAGCAGGAGCTGCTGGAAGCCGCCCGGACTGGGAATGTCGCCTTGGTGGAGAAATTGTTGAGCGGAAAGAAGGGAATACTGGGGTCAGGCTCCGGCTCCATCCCTCTGCCCAACCTACTAAGGTAAGCAGCCTGCTTGAATTTGCTTCCCATGACCGCAACAATGTCCGGAGGGGCGGGGAACCCCGGAGGGGGGAGTGCTGGAGGGGATTCCACAGGGTGGAGGGGTACACTGTAAAAATTAGGCACATTTTAGCTTCATCTCAGGTCAGTGCACGAGAAATGAGCCAAGAAACCGCAGCTCCAGTCAGCCAGCCCTCCTCTGAGCTGCAGAAAAAGACCTCCGCACTGAACACTGTGTCAGCTGCTCGGTACCACCACAGGGCTTCTCGGAGACAATAGGGGTGTTTAGGGGGCTCTTCGTGTTCGGTTGCAAAACCCTGTTTGACACAGGAGGGGAAGAGGAATGTTATGCAAAGTCCAGAGACCAGCATGTGAAGCAAAGTGCACTTTTAAAGCCACACAAACGGGCATCAGGCCAAATCATAACTAGACACAGCACCCTGTTATCCCAGGCAGAATTTGTCGATATGTGACAGTTGAATGGGGAGTCAGCTCCTGTCCTCTGCTGATCCCACGACTGGGTCGAGTGTTTAGAGAGGGAGAGAGAGTTCCACACACTGACAGAATGCAAGTGTTTGTAATTTTCAGTTCAGTCTGTTTTATATATGTTTTTGTGCAGCTATGAGGTATTTCCGGGAAAATATTATTATTGCTAAACTGATGCCGGTGTGGTATTTATATCGCACCATGGCTTTTTATTATTTTTTTTACATGATGCTGGGAAGGCCTGACAGGCACAGCGTCCAAGTTGGCTTTGAAGCTGCTCTGCAGCATTCATGTGCTTCTTTGTGAGAAGACAAATGGTAAACAAACACTGGATCCTCTAACAAAAGGGGATGTGGATTTCACTCGAACTGGCTGCTTCTTCAAACACGAAGAGGTACGTGAGCGGTGTCAGGAAATGCTGTTTGTTGTCAGGTTAACAGGTGGCACTGTGTTCAGAGGCTCCAGATTTCACCTTGTAACCTTGAATGATGCATAACAGGTAAATTCATTAGTTTCGGTATGCTGGGGCGTGATCACATTGTAGCGTGAAACTACAACCTTTAAATGACCCCCCCCCCCCAAAAAAAGGTTTAAATCTCCCTTCCAGAGCAACTGCTGTGGTTATTATTGTCCTCCTCCTGCCCCTGCAGCCGCTCCCTGCTCGCTTTTCGGGCCCAGGCTGAGCCAGGTGATTAGGAGATCAAAGAAGGGGGGCGTTTGGGAAGAGTACAGCCTCAGGCTTCCCGAGCAGAACGTCTCATGACTGGGATAAGGTCGCATGCTTGCAGGGGGAAGACAAACCAGTCCACTACAGGTGTCAGCACCTCTGTCAGGGTCTTAAAGAGTCCTTATTCAAATAGAGACATCGTGATTCAAGTTCTGTTTAATTAGTCAGACGTTAGCTACATTCGAAGACAGCCAGATCTGAAGATTAGTGTCTTCACAACCCAAAGAAATGGGAGAGACAGCCGTGCTTTGAGACATTCAGCCCAAGTGTAAAAGCACAGAGAGGAATCACAGCACATGGTGTCTGTTATGTGCAGTTGGTGATAATTTCTGCAGCCCTTGTTGTGTGAATAATACATGTAATAGAAAAAGAGAGAGAAGCTCCCCGCTGGCTGCAACAAGTTGTGATCAAGACAGGACAGATTTTTGCTTCACTCCTCATTATGATACCTGTGGTCATGTTCTGCATTTAGTTGATCCCATGTATTTGTGTTCTTCTGTTTTTGGATGCTAATTTCCTCTCTGAGATAATAAAGTAACTGAATTTTTGTTTAGGTAGAGGAAGGAGTTGGTGAACCTGTTTGCTCGCTCTTGTTCTTCTTTTTGGTTCATTGGTGGCAAAAGACTTCTGTAGTAGAGAGCCGGCTGACTGAACGTTCACAATTGGAGAGGATGTTGTCTCGTTAGAGTAATCCATCCACACAACCATACATTTATTATCTTCTCCTTACGCAAAGTTGGTTCTAGTAGCTACATGCTATTCCAGTTCATCCTCGGGGATCCCAAAGTGCTCCCATGAAGTGTTAGATGAATTATATAATCTCTTCAGTGAGTTCTGGGGGTGTCTCTCTAGATAGGTGAGGAAAATCTCCAAAGGAAGGCATCAGGGAGGCAACCAGATCAGATGCCCAAACCCTCTCACTGTGATTCTATTCTGAGCTCCCTGTGGATGTCTGCGCTCATCATCTCATCTCTAATGCTGAGCCAAGCAACCAACACAGGAAACTCGTTTCAGCTGATCGTATCTGCAAAAGAGATGTCGCGATACCAGAAATGTAGTCATTATGGATGCCAGTAGAATTACATGATTCTCGATAGCCAATCGGATACTTCAACAAAATGATTACTCAGTGTACTTAAACATAACCTCCATCCATCCTCCTCCTATCACTTATCCAAGTCTTCTAAACCAGCCATGAGATATAATCTCACCAGCGTGTCCTGGGTCTGCTCCAAGGCCTCCTCTAGGTGAGACATGCCCAGAACACCTCACCTGTGAGGCACCTGGCACCATTCTGGTCAGATGCCCGAATTACCTCAACTGGCTCCTTTCGATGTTGGGGAACGGCAGCTGTACTTCCGAATGGCCAAGCTCCTCACCTTATCCCTAATGTTGAGCTCGGCCATCCATCAGAAGAAGCTCATTGATCATGTTGAATTAAAACTCCCCTTGAATTCTCTGAAGAGGTCTGGATATTGGGCTTTAAGTTGCTTTGCCAAATTAGGAGTTTTTCCTGCTTTTCACTACCCAGAACTTGTGACCATAGGTGAGAGTTGGGATGTTGTACATTGGTAAATTTAAGAAGTTTAACTTGGGATATACCCAATTCACATTACTAATATTTATTTTGGTTGTCGCCACTACACGTCACTGAATTTCATTGACTGATTGATTCGATTTCCATGCTTTCTGGTTAGTGCATCTCTGCTACTCTGTTTCTGTGTGGACTTTCCCTTAGGCCCCGTATGCCCGAAACCCTGTTCGTGGTGCTGTGTTATGGATTCTTCGTTTTGTCATATTTAAAAGTAAATTAACATTAGTTTGGGCGATGGCGTTTCTTTATCCTGTCTGCAAAAATGTGTGTTGATAAAAGGGATTTAACTAAACAACGACACCCAGTTTGTTACTGTCTGTATCTCATCTCTGATGTCCTAGAACTGTACACATTGTTCCGTATCGTGTTTACTTTATGAATTAGGTTTGGGAGTTTAATTTATCGAAGGGTGAAAAGCCAGATTTTCCACTGAGGGGGCGGGGGTGGTAAGAGGTGGAGTGTTTAGGTCATTACAGCATGAGAAACAAAGCGCAGTAGCTAGAATGAAACATGATTAATTTGAAGGGTGAAGTCGAGGTCAGTCAGATGCATTATGGGTGGAAATACTGTATGTCTACAGGTCATTTTCAGTGAGTTATGTCTGCTGTTACACATGCTTGACTTTTATTCAGTCAAGACACAGGCCCCTGAGGAGATGCCTGAAAACTCCCATAGGCTACACACACACAAACACGCAGACACGCACAGATGTGGCAGTCTTGTTAGAGTCATGTGTGTGTGACCAGATGTGTGACACACCTCCTAATAGAGAGCTTTTTGTGCTTTAGCAGATGAATGAGTCAACAGAGAGGTCATAGTGATTGGAGGAGCGAGTGCAGGCTAATGTTGTGGGAATGATCTCCAAAATCGATGCATACTTTCCCATCTTAAGGCCTCTGAGCCATTCACGGCATTCCTAAGTCATGAGGTTCCTCTGAAAGAATCGCACTAAACCGCCAAGTGGGACACGAACATTAGGCGCACACGTACTGTATAAACACACTAGAGGAGGATGTAGAGAAGGCGATCCTTTGCTGCAGTTTTGTGGCGTGGAGTGCTCCATATGAACACACGTGCACGGTGGAAAATCAATAGTGGATGATCTCATCACTCTTTAATGGGCCACATTCTCATCTAGATGACCCGTACTGTACACGGTGGCTGTTTGTCTGTGCTGGGAGGGAACAATAAATAATAAAAACCATCCCCGAAACACTTACAGCTGCACGTCCTTGTAATATTTACGTTACATAATGTTGCATAATTTACAGAGATCCTGTATTAGTGGCACATCAGAGTTTTGTGAATATGAAAAACAGACCTCGGGGATTGGTCATGTCTGGTTGAAAGCTGAGCTGCTTAATCAAATCAGTCCTGGCACTGACACCAAGCCAGTGACTCAGAGTGGCCAATGTCTAATTTTAACAAATGTGCCTCCTCTTTGTGGCAGTTGTTCAGAGAAGACAAAACCTTTTATCATATCCTTTTTTTTTTTTTATATGAAATGCCATGTCCTGGTTTCTGGCTTTTAAACCTATTCTTTGGTGTTTTTTTACCTTACTCATTGTGCATTTTTTTGTTGGACTTGTGACATGCCAGCTTCACTTGTCAGAGTTTGCGCTGGTCCTCATTTCATATATTTCGCTGAAGCTGTGCATTTTTGTCCTGTTGGAGCATTAGCATCTAATCTGATCACGCCACGTATGTAGTTAACGTGTTATTCAATAGTGGTAGACAAGCAGCTTCTGTGCGTATCAAATGCCCCAAAGCAGAACTATCTCTAGATAATGGCAATGCTAAGTTCTGAAGGTGGCTTCTTCTTTTTTTGTGGATAGTTCCTTTTTATTCAGTTCAATTCAATAAAACTTTATTGATCCCGAATGTTGGCCCCGAAGGAAATTGGAACTTAAAAAGGAAGAGAAAGCAAAAAATAACTGGTTTAAATACATTTGGCCAATATTTCTAAACAGCAAAACCCCAACTTTTTCCATAAGGCTGATTTTTGGGGGTGAGCAACATAAATTAAAGAGCCGTTTGGAGTATTTTTGAATACGAAAACAAGGCTTCATTATATTATATTATATTATATTGGACTGTCTTCTTTAAAGTAGTAAGATGCTGCATTGTAAATGTTTTATTTAAACAGGTTGACAGTCTTTATTTTTTAATGAACAAAAAAAAAAAAAATCTAAATGATAGTGTGTGAGTCCCTGATACTGCTGTGAGGGGATAAAGTATCAGAATGTGTACTTTTACTTCAAGCAGTGTTGCACATGGGCTGATATTAGCACTGAAGATGAATTTGTGATGACATGCTGTTATTGTACACATCATTTTCTTTGTGCGGTGCCTCATAAAAAGAAATGAGGATAAATGCATGCGAGACAGAGTATTGACTCTGATGGGGTGATGGTGATTGAAAGCTGATACGCACAAAGAGAGTGACTCATGATTCGGCAGATGGCGGATGATCCCTCTTCACTCTCGCTCGCTCTAACTCAATAACATTAGGGGAAAGCCCTTCTTGTTTGTGTGTGTGTGTGTGTTTCTGTGAGGGGGGTGGGGGATAGGTGTGTTTACTTCCCTTCTCTTTAGCAAACAGACACCCCATAAGAGGAGAGAAGTGACTCCCAGAGGACACACACACACATGCACACACTCCTCCTGTATGGGCTGTCTGTTTTAATTGGCATCCTCACAGGCGGTCTCCCTGGCTTTTATTTTCTGATTCTTTCCCGTGCTTGTGTTGGAGTTTTTAGGCGGATCACTCTTTTTAGCACTCAGCATGGGGCTCTGTGTGTGTGTGTGTCTGTAGCTGTATGACATGTTGTCCAATGAGGATGAAGAGTGAGAAAGAAACCCACAAATCTGTTTATTTTTCTCAAGTTGCTTCACAGCCGCAGCACTTCGGCTCTCTGTTTCAGGAAACGGCAAATCACACAACCAAAACCCAAGTGTGGATAGCAGCCCCTTTGTGCTTGGATGTGGCTTTTTGTGAGACTTAAGTGTGTGACATAACCATTATCCTTGCATAATCACTGCTAGCATTCACAGATGTGTGTGTTTGTGTGCGCAGAGCAGTAAGAGTGAGAGCTGATGGAGGAATTGATGAGCTGCATGTGGTGCAGGCGACCTGGACTGGTCAAAGGTTAATTCTGGAGAATGCAAGTCATTTAAGGACATAGACACACATGCACACACACACAAACATACAGACTCACAACTTAAGAGTATTTGTGTGTCGTTAGTTGTTGTGCATATGGTTTAAGCAGTTGGTTAACATGTCCTAAATATTCATCCAGCCACAGTGAGGCCAACGATTACCAATATATTCACGGGGAGAAACTCCCATCACATGAATGTGTGTGTTGTCATGGAGACCTCAACACTAGGGCTTTGTTCTACATAACATTGACCCATGCTACTGCAGGTCTTCAGGGACCTGCAGGTAAATTAAAAAATGATTTAACAAGTTGAATTTTTAAAGAGGCAAGACGCTAAATTAGAAAAATAAAATGAGGAGACTCGCTGGACTCTGCCAGTTGCAGATATGATATTGATATATTTGTCCAGATGCTGTATGGAACTTGGCTTAAGCAGTGCTTGTGCTGATTGGTCTGCTCAGTTTTTTAAATTATTCATAGGTCATATATTGAAAAGCTTGCTGGAAGTCTCTGGACTGTGGAAAGAAGGAGGAATATCCAGAGAGAAATCATTGGTGGATTTGAACCCAAGACCTTCTTGCTTTGAGGCAATAGTGCTGATGGCATCAATAATATAAAAAAGTGAAATTACTAACTTTAAAGTTAAAGATTATCTTTCATTTACAGAGCTATTTTCTGACCCTGCACTTGTTTTAAACTGCATCAATGCAGGAAAACGGGAGACTCAGCAAGCAATGAATCAGTGAAAACACAAAGAAGGAAATACTCTTGTAATGATCACAGTTGGTGTTATAGAATTGCATTAGCAAGATATTTTAGAAGATTTGGGTAAAATTTTAAATCCCACAATAGTTATATAACCATATAAAGCTAGAACATATAGTTATGCTATTGAGAACAGTTGATCTTATTGACTTTATATTGGATTTGTGTCTTTTTGCAAACAATAGCTGTGCTTGCATTACTAAATATGATAGTAAACTGAATATATTAGCACTTGTGACTGGATGATAAACAAAAAACAATCTGGGTTGATTTGTAATTGTGTTGAAAACATATGAAATTAGATTTCAAATTTAAGCAACATGTCAATAATTTAATTTTAGCTGGCCAGAATTATTATTATTTTATTATCTAGATTTCTATTGATGAAAAATTGCTGATGTCTCGAATGATCGCATGAGTAGGAATTTAATTGCTGAAATAAAAAACTGACATTCTAACAAACACATCTGAAAGGAGCATTTCTCGCTGTTAGAAATGAATTGTTAATTTTGTGCAAACTGAATTATACGTTTTTGTAATTAAAAATTTTACCAGTCAAAATTATGGTTTGAATATGTTTGCTTCGAATGCTAATTAGACCAGGAACAATTTTTGATGTGTGCAATTGCTGCTACTGATCAAATATTAAAGGGATTTACATGCAAATGGCAGGAATCCTGTTGGTGGTATGAAGGTTATTCTTCCAAAAGATGCCAGGTATTATATTAGTGTAACTATCATAATACATTACAATTAGAGCAGGGCGATATGACCAAAAATATTTATTACGATATACATTTGAAAATTTGCGATAATGATATAACTGGAGATATAATTGACACTAGACAAAATACTTTACAACTCCACAACTTTATTAGTGCAAAAAACCAAAAAAACCCATCAATGTATTTTCACTTAAACAAGCAGCTGTTTTTATTTTTATTTTTATGTGCATTAAAGTTATATAAAAATTTAACAGTACAAATTCCTTGCTGACAGTTTAACCAAAACGCATTTCCAGTGGAAATTGGCTGACATATCCTCAGCATAACCATGTATAATATCCACAAAACCTAAGAGGTTATGCACACATAACACGGTAATACTATGTTGAAGCACAGTACGTATCACTCCGCGAGGCAATGACCGGTGGTGCTTTTAGAAAGCACTTTTATTTATTTTTTAATGTATTCATTTTTTAAATTTAATTATGGAAAAATGTATGAAAACCACACATTTGCCTTCATATTTCTATAATTACTGTTACGCTTTACTGTGGCAAAGCAAGAGAAACAAATGAATGCAGCTATGAACATGGTTAGAGAGTAATTAGCACCAGACTGTTTGAGTCTCATAGATTCAACCTGCTTCACCTCTGACCACACCCAGCACCACTAATGGGTGAGACTGGCTGCGGTCAAATGGGTCTCTGGTCGCTCTTGTAATTGCATCCAACAGTGATGTCATAGTTTGCTAGTGGGAGAAAAAACATAAATTAGGGGGTTCCCTTTAATAAACACTGTTTCTTGATATTTTGGCAACCAAATCAGATATTTAACCTTTACTGGGATTTTATTTTCCCACATGTTCCCACATGAAGCTTATATGTGCTACAAAAAGTATTTATTTATTACTTTAATTAGTCAGTATTTACTTTTGGAAAAAAAAGTTCAGTTGCCACACGACCTTGAAAAGCTGCTACGTTTGTGTTACGCACTATACTTATATAGTGAAGTTTTGCTTAAGTTTGGTTTAACTGTGGTGTCAGTGCATTGAGGCTGTCCGGAGCCAGACTGATTGAGATGGTGTGTGGGTGTGTGTGTGTGTGTGTGTGTGTGTGTGTGTGTGTGTGTGTGTGAGAGAGATCAAACTCAGAGACTTCTTACATCTCCATTAGGGTCCGGGCCAAGTTCTGCTGCAGCGCTCTGCCAAGAAACTGAGACCTCCATATTCACTAAGTCAGACAGACACACACTGGATTTTTCTCTGCTGCACTCTAAGCCTCTGTCTGCCTTTGTTCCTCTCTCTATCTAAATCTTTGGTTTTTGTCTCAAATCTCTTTTTTTCTCAGTCTCCGAGCTCTTTTTCCCCCCTTTGTCTCGCTCACTCCATCTGGTGCCCTGGATTCTCTGTCAATATCTTCCTGGCTTCCTCTCAATCACTCACTCCACTCCACAATCTCTCTCCTCCCTCTATCCCACTCCAGAGACAGACGATCAAGCCTCCCTACTGTTGTCCTTTATTGTTTTCTCCTCCCTCTGCTCCCTACCTTCTCCTATCTTATCAAAAACCACCTCCCCCTCTCTATGTCTCTTTTGCTTTTTCTCTGACTCGCATCTCATGCCGCTCTACATCTGTTATCAGTATGTAGGAGCATCTTTTACCCATCATTCGTCGGTGCAACATCGTGTTGGTTGACGGTGGCAAATGGGGAATTCGGGGAATCCGCTGCACCGCCTGCCACTACAAGTACAAACTGGGATTTATTAGTGTTGTCCTGGTTGAGTCCTCTGTTCGAAGAGGAAATGTAGCATTGTGTCGTCCCCGGTGAAACGGTGATAAAGTGGTGTAGAGAAATGTGTCAAAGCTGTGTTCTCCAGATGATGATTGCTACATGCTAAACCGCAAATAGAGACAAAAATTGAGCATTAAGAATTAGCAGCTTTGCACCAGCACTATGAATAAGTAAATTAGCACTGCAGTGTGCCGTTGATTTAGATCTGTTAAGATGTGTTCAGACTACAGCTGTTCCCACTTGAACTTAAGCACTTATCCTGACACTTACTGACTCCAATTTGATGGTGAAGTGTGTAACAACATAATGAAAATGAGATTAGAGAAATGGAGAAATATAAAAGAAAAAATCGAAGTTTCAGGTCATTTTTGAGATCTCAAGCAAAAAATGTGCTTCATGCGCACATTCCAAACTGGCCTAATGACAATTTGCTGCACTGGATTTTTGTAACTACATGATGGCAAAAAAGTTAAGAAAGTGAAATGGACATAAATAAAGTTAATATTGTGCAGAAACGAATCAAGATTATGTGCACAGTAATTAAGCTATGATAGGCTCACCTTGTCTCACCTCAGCAGAGAGATGATAAGTACTGAATCAGACCTAAAATAGTGCAGTGTTTTTGGCAGTAGATGGCAAATATACAGTAGTATCACTGCCAGATTTGATTTGAGTTTGGCTGTGCAGGATAGGACTAATACTGGCTGAGATCTAGCTTTGGTTAGCGGGATCGGGCCAACTTTGGGCCCGAGTACACTCTTGGGGATTTAGTGAGTTATTAATTACAAATTTGGCAACAAGATGTGCTAGATTTAGATTTAGTCTGGGACACTTGGGCTCTTTCCATATTAAATACATAAACATAATGTAGCCTGAGATGAAAGAAAAATTCATCCATCGACTGGAGCCTATCCCAGTGCCCACTTTTGACAGTTCGCCCATCACATGGCTAATGCTTAGAGACAGACAGTTCATGCCTACTCTCAATTAAGACTCAAATGTTAACCTAACATGCTTCCTTTCACTGCCCTTGACTGCCAGTGAACCCACACTTGCACAGAGAGAATATGCAAACGCCACACAGAAAGGCTCGGCCAGCGGATTCGAACCCAGAACCTTTTTTCTGGGAAGCGACACTGCTAACCACCGCCAGCTGGAAGATTAGTTATTTGTTCAAGTAAACTTTCTATAAAAATATGTCATGAAAAAAATGTAACGCATGCTAAATCCATTACCAGGAGTTAATTTAATTGTTTCACGACTTCCCCTTTACATAAGTAGATTTTGCACACTTGCCCCTCTGGTCATGTTGAGTCTCGTCTTGAAGGGCAAAACGCGGTGATACTGAGTGAAGAAGACACACAGGCAGCAGCCAGAGGAGAGGCGAGTGGGGGGGAGAGGTGTGACGTCCAGGCTGTCACACTAATCTACAAGTGTGTGTGACCCCACATAACACTGCATGTGTTGTGGAGACACACGCATTCCACTCGGCTCCCCGCTCTCTGATAGATGGCAGTATTTAATGAAGCGCTGCTTTTGAAGTAGATAAGATGTGGAGAGAAGAGGGCTAGAAATGCTAATGTTGTTATGTGGTTAGGGCAAGGGCTACGCTGGAGGGCACTGCAGGGAAATTATGCATGTAAGCGTGTGTCTTGTTGGTTTGAACTACTTTGGACATAGATTTTTTTTTTTTATGGAGCTTTTAAATTAAATGTTTGTGCATATATTCAGTATCTTTGGTGCTTTTGGTGTTAAAAGCGTGAACATTTAGTTTTTTCAAACTAGGCGTCAGACAGTGAGACATATGATCGAAACCACTGCTCTGGAAGTAAATCCTCAGTTCTTTTGTAAACATCCATTAGAATTGGCAGTGCTGCTTTTAGGTATTTTTGGCCTGCTGTACTTACTGTATATGTCTCCTGTCTGCTCCTGTCCAAATAGACCTGCAAACTTTAGACCTTTGACAGTAGCACTCAGGAACCGAAAACCTCTTTACACATTCCAGTTGGCATTTTCATTGCAACTGTGAAAATTAGGTAAACTAGGCACTAGCTTTGCTTGAGAGCCAGATTTACATGTGGTTAGATAACAACACAGAATGAGGCTGTTTGAAGCTTTGGTTCAAATGTCGTCGCACAATTTTTTTATTTTTTTTTTTAGTTTTTAGAATTACAATATTCTTTACAGACATGAAGTTGTAAAACTAACTCTTCTTCATTTTGTGTCTTAGCCTAGTATTGCACTTCCTAATTTAACACCACAATTTGGGGAAGGACTTCTGCTATTGTAGTATACTCAACAGATACTTTTGTTTTGTTTTTTCAGTACCATATGCTGTGTGTGTTTGTGTACAAAATGAAAAATGTAGTATTTACATTTAAATGTATTTAGTAATGTGTCTAGATTTTTGTTTTATAATCATATATATCCCTCAGAACTGGTGCAGATCGATATCGTGTCTCAACTGCAGTATAAATAAGAATAGACATTAAAGAAACATGAATGTTCACCACTAATGTACACATTATCTGTGTGCACACACATGCACTAAGCGCACATGTGAAAAATACATATGAAATGACACGGAGAAGGCGAGCGGTAGAGTGTGATTTCAAGCCTATTGCACCGCTCTTTAGCACGTTCATTGATGAAAAAACTCCAGAAACTCTTTCATCTCCAGTCTATGCAAATATGGAGTTTTCCCAATTATGCTGCGCTCCCTCGGTTTCTCTTTCTCACCCCCGCACACACACGTACCCACAGCTAATCACCTCAGATTAGTGTGTGACTGAACACCTCCCCAGCCTGTCACAAAAAGACCCTGTATGAATATTAAATATGAATTCAGATTGTGTGCTCTCCTGGCATATTGCTTCTCACAGGTGTCTTATGTAATTTGTCACCATATGTGTGGATAACACTGGCCTTTACCTGTATGTGTGATGAGTTTATGGTTCGCGCACGCGCGTGTATGTGTGTGTGTGTCAGAAATACCTATCTTGGCTGTGATGGTGTGTAATTGCTTCCCCACTCATCTTCCTCTCCTTGGTGCTAACTGTGAGGGAATGCAACCAGGAAGTGAACTACCTTGAGCTGATAGCCTCCCATGGGATACACACATTTCCCAGAAGGATGCCAACAGTTGCCTTTTTATTGTCTTTTTCTCTCATGGTCTCTGTGTCACATAGGAACACAAAAGTGGTGCACTCAGTGTGTGATGTGCTACCGGCTGGTAGATGCATCATCATTGTACATACAGATATAATGTATTCAGGCACTTGTATACTTTCCATATCCACCCACACATAACCGACACACACGTTGGATTTTGTGGGCCAGAAGTGACTCGGGTGTCCTTGTGTACAATAGTCTTTCATATGTTGTAGTTGTGATAATATAGAACCTGTAATCAGATGTGGTTTATTAATAGTTAAACTTTAGACAGGCAGAATAATGGAGCTTTACCTAGTTAAATGTATTAAATTTTTTTTGTGTCAGAGGGTTATTTTAGTACACTGTTGGTGCTTTTGCTGTTTTCACACTTGAAATAGAAGTGAAGAATGATAGGGTGTGCCTTGCATTGTAACCATAAAGACCCTGAGCGGATGCAAGAAATGATATACAGCGCAATGCAAATTCTTGGTAATCTGCGCAAACTAGCTGTCAGTGAAATGCATGACCCCAAATGATATTTTAAGACCATGTTGATGTTTGCTTATTTAAAAATGTTCAGTTATTAGTTATCATTAATCTCTGGCTCCCTTCCACAATGCGTTTTTCATCCGGTCTTCCTCCCCTCACCCTAACCGGTCACAACAGACAGCTGCCACACCCTAAGCCTGGTTCTGCCGTCGGGTTCTTCCTGTGAGAAGGGAGTTTTTCCTTACCGCTCTCTCCAAGTGCTTGCTAGGGGGGTCAGTTTGGATGGTTTCTCAGAATTATTGTAGGGTCTTTACTTTGCATTATGCAGCTCCTTTATGTAAATAAGCTTTTAAGTTTTATCACTTTTTGGGTAACGAGGAGACCCTTCACATGCTACCAAATCAGTCATCTTCTGGAGACTAGAGATATATGTGCAAAATCTAATTACAACATCAGCAGTAACCACTCTACAGTCTCAAAACAAAGAGCATGTAGGTGTCACCCACCCCAGGGTCAAGCCTGGATGACATAAGATAATAACTTAGTTCTGTAACGCAGTTTTACTTCCACCCATAAGAGGTGACTGGACTTTCAAAGTTTTTAAAAGTTTATTGAAGAAGTTGACCAGCAAATTCAAAAAGTTATATTCGTTTTTCGATGGTGACAACTTCTCCTACTTAACCCCACTCTGAATGCAGATGGAGCCTCATCTGGTGCCTGCAATTCAACTCTCTTCTCCCATACATTTCTAACTCCATCACCAGCGTTCTCCATCTTCTTGATAATGAGCCCCGATATCTGGACTCCTTCCATAACTCTCTCTCGCCACAGAATCGTCCCTCGTATTCCAACAGTCCCCTGGCCAATGTGAACTACGTGATGAATGAGTCTTCTAAAAAAAATTATAAAATATTCAGCTGGCCTTAAACCCTTAAAAGAAAATGGAGAATATATCATTCACCTAGTCCTCATTTTGCTTTCCACTACCACTAAATTCTGAATTCACTTATCTCCTACAAGCACCGAGGCTCAGAAAGCAGCCGGGTGTGAATTATCCTGCAGATTGTTTTATGCATGATGGTTAAGTGCAAGATTCTTTTGACTGATGGAAAGGCAAATCAGTATCCCAAAAAGCTTTCTTTGCCATGATTAGGTTTGCCTGTGGTGCATTATTTTGGGGAAAAGGCAGAGACCCGGGGGATGGGGAAGGGAAGGATTTTGTGTTTTGCTTTTTCCTTGAGTCCTTGGAGGAGGTAGTCAGCCCCCTCCCTGGAAAAAAAGAAGAATGGGAAGGAAACAGAGAAATATGTATGGAAAAAAATATCTGGAAGGGTAAAAGGCTTTTGTGTGTGGGAGGAAGGAGAAGGAATGATAGAAAGGTCTGGAGCTGGGTATGAAGGTGATATGTCTATGGGTTCAGGCAGTGCATGTTATGCATTCACACACCTGGCAACCCTGAGGGACAGGTCTGCAAAGTAGAACTGTAACCTGCACACATCCTTTGACTCATTCCCTTCTTTTCCCCCAACTTTTCCTTTCCATCCACTTCTCTGCTTCTTACTTTTTTGTCAATTGTTTTTTTTTTCCTCATAAGTATATACATATATATCTGTGAGAAGACCCCCCTTGCATCATGACACCCTGTCTTGTCTTTGTTTTTCCTTTAAATGTTTTTTCCTGGCAACCACAATTTCATTGTACATGTAGCATGAGAATAAAGGCCTTTCTATGCTATTCTAAAACATGGCTAATATGTTTATAGCTATGTTAATGATAAAACACTTCAAAGTTTACAGTCTCAGATCAGATTCTAACTATATATGAGAGCAAAAAGTGCCCAAGGGAGTTGCATAATGTCTGTGAAGTTTGAAAAAGAAAAATATCTGGGCTCTGGACACTGCTTTAGCTTTCTCTTATCATCAGCTTGAAGCTAGCAGTCTGAGGCTATGTTAGTCACAGCTAGCATCATGGGTAATGCAGGTGTGCGGTTTTAAAAGAAGAATGTATGGAATTACAGAAGGAATATATCTGTCGGTTTACAGCACTGAATTTGAGCCTCTTTTGAACTGTCCAACATTTTTACAGTACTGCTTTGGTAAACTGGAAGAGGACTCTTGAATTTTTGAGCTTTTCAACCCACTGCCTTTATTTCTTTTAGCAGTCTAAACCACAGATGTAGCTAGCAATCCGTTTAGACTGTTGTAGCTGTATACTCAGATCTGCGGTTAGTATACTGTTGCAATCTTCTTTTTAAGTGACGACTTCAGTGAGGTCTAATGTTACAGTCATGGAGACTGCGGCAAAACCAACATTTTTGCAACCATTATCACACCGATTGCCTTTGAAATGGCTCCTTCAAAGATTGAAACCGGGTTTAACATCAGTCTGCCATCAGTTTATAATGGAATGGGGTAAAGTCGGCCATTGTGTCCAATCTGTTTGTGGTGATAAGACAATTAACCGTGATAAATCAGTGAAAATCACAAATCTGTTGCCTGTTTTTCCAATCTTTTTTCATCTGCAGAAATAATTCACTTTTACTTGCATCCAGAGCTCTAACAGAACCTCACAGATTTCTAACAGAAATTCATAAATTCCTCTACAAATAGTGACAAAGTTGCAGTAAGATGGCATTTTAAATGCAAAATGACATAGGCTCAACCACATCTCTGTGCAGTAGAAGACTCAACTCAGCTGGTTGTATTCTAGTTGCATTGCTGTTTAAAAGCACCTTTGTCATTTTGCAGTTAAATTGCCATCCAACGATTTTTGTTCATTGGTGCAGATCTGTTTGGGAGTGTACACAGTCAGTCCGAGCCGGATTGTGATTGTTAGAAGATGGCTTGCCTCTTGTGCAGTCGTCTTGCAACTGAAAGTTTTCGCTGAGCGGTTGAGGGTGTTGCCTTCAAAGACTCGAGCCTGTCTGTAGTCTGTATTTGAACATTTTGTTCATAGTTAAAAAGTTGGAATGATAAGATTTTGATGCACACTTCCATCTAAAAACATGCCTGGTTTTTTACCAGATCAGCAGCGATGGGTATAAAAACCATGTCCTATTAAACGGGTAGTGCATTTGTAACCACTGGCTTTAAAAGAGTCACGTGGATATCTGAATTAACACTGAGTTTCCTCACAGATTGTGTTTCTGTTTTATCATGATGCAAAACTGCTGGTTTTATGTGTAACTATTCCTTACTCTGCTTTGATGGTGTTGGTAATTTTTGTGTGAATTCCTGCTTTTACCTCATTAGTAACAGAAAATGGAAGCAGAGCCACCAGAGAGACATCTGCGCTAACTTTTGTGAAGGTAGAATGGATTGTATTGAACTGTGCTTCCACATCGAGCAGATGGTTGTTCAGATTTCTTACACTTCCTGCTTGGGTGCTTTTTCTGGTTAATAAAGACGAAAAAAAAAAAAGTTGGACTTGATGCTCCAGTGACTCACTCTTTCCTCTTCAGCTACTAAATGGTATTATGTTTTGAACTAAAATACTTACTTTCAGCCCCTTTAAAAGCGTAAAAGTTTAAAAAAAAAAAAGTATTCCCAGCATGTACGCCTGTTCACTCATGTCTCTTGGCATTCTCCCCAGAAGTTCAAAAGCAGCATTAGTACAAATCCGACCCTCTTAAGGACTTCCCTTTTCCTTTCCACCCCTCGTCCCTGCTCGTCTCTGACTCATTCTCAATAAAACAGGGAGACACTGTAAATCTGCTGAGTAAGCACTCCCGAATCTTCAACTTGTGAATACAGCAGAGCCACCCCCCACCGCCCCCCGTAGAGTTCAACCTACGCGCCAACCCTTTGTGTGTATGATTATGTGTGTGGCTGTCTAAACGCCTGCCTGTCTTTGCTTGTGTCCTCTGGTGTCTTTCCTTCTTTCTCCTCTCTTCCCTCCATCGCCACCGTGCTGCCTTGTACTCCTTTATTGTCGGTCGATGCATTCTTCTTCTTTGCCTCTTTGTCTGCGTCTGGCAGCCTTGCATGTGTGTCTGTCTGCTCCCTGTCTGTCTTTCTGGCTCCTCCACAAAATGATTTTTATAGCTTCTCCCCTGTGTCTCCACCCTCACACCCCCTCATTTTTCTGTCTCTATCTCTGGCTCGCACCGTAGTGTAACCGACTAATCAGGCCATTCACTGATTACACGCTTAACGCTAATCATGTATGCGTGTGTCTGACTGTGTGTGTGCATGTGCGGTGCCTTTTTGATGCTCAACATGTTTGCGAGTGTGTCATTGTGTCTTTTAAAAACGGCGAGGGGCATTTTGTTGACACTAAGCCTTCTCCGCGGTGTCGTCGGCTCATTGTTCGACATTCAAGTGCAAAAATGCAAAAATGCAACAAAGCGGATGTGGGAAATGATGTGTTTATGGCGAGCTCCTGCCACGCTCTTTGTTACCTGCCTGTGTGTGTGTGTGTGTGTGTGTGTGTGTGTGTGTGTGTGTGTGTGTGTGTGTGTGCAGGTAGACAACGATGGGGTAGGAGGGATGATGATGAGGAGGAGAAGGAAGCATGTGAGAGGAGTGGGTGGGGGGGATGCAGAGGGGGGAAAACCAATTATTGTCCAGATAACAGGCAGGCTATGGATTTTCTACCAGGCCTCTTCTGCAGCTCTTTCATTTAGTCTCTTTCTCTCTGTCTATTTCTGTCTCTCTGCCCTTGTACTAAATTTAAATTTCACTTCAACCGAGCTTTATTGAGATGATTAAAAACAAAACAAAAAATGGACATTGTATGGATTCTGTAATATCTGGCCTTGTTATCAGAGTGTGTGTGGTCTGATTAACAACAGAAAACGGGCTGTTGAAATGTGTCAGACAGCAGAGACTGACATTTTGTCAATATGCCCCCTGCCCCTGTGCGTGTCTGCGTATGTGCGTCACTGTAACCGGCAGGCAGGCAGATTATCTAATATGCATTGCCATGTTGCCCTTCTGCATTAGAGGCTTTGTGTCCTTGACAGTTGACAACATCACACACTTGACAAAGGGTTTGAGGTTTTAGAACAATATCCAGTATTTTAGCTTATGTCAGTCATAATTAACAGCACTGATTTTGAAGAATAATACACAATGTCAAAATATCGCTTCAAATATGTGAATTTACATAGCGGGCCACACAGGCACTTCATTTATTTATTTTCAAAGTTGCAACTAACCAGCTGGCCCTTACCCCTTCCTATGTCTGGTGACCCTTTAGGCAGGGGGGAGCACTGGCCTGGGGCTCCAAGCAGATGTGTGCCTTGCCTAGTGGCAAGAGGTGCTTCTGTTATGTTTGTATGTTAATCATACTAAAAAGCTATTTGGTGGTTAGCAAGGTAACAACTTGTTAAGGGTAGGTGCTTCGAGGATTTATATCACCAACAGTCTTCACATGACATGTGATCTGCTGGTGAATCTTATAGATTTTAAATATTATTAAATAAATAACAGTGTTAACCAAATTGGTTAATAGCTGGTTGCGTTTTTGGAGTGAACATCAGTGAAGCATGATAGACAAAGAAGAGTCGTTGCCAAAAAAGTGTGCAGGGGAACTCCCGGGATGACTCAAAGAAATACCACGAATATGCTCAACCGAGAAACACAACCGCAAACAACCTCAAAGTTTATCCCACAGCTCATCAGTCAGCAGACATAAAGAGGTGTTAATAGAGAAGGAGAGAAGCCAAGTAGCTACGAGGAAATGAGCTGGAAATAAGACGTCTTAATAGTTTGTAATACAGTGGTGCTAGTATTTTGAAATGCATTCATAGTTTGGCTTTAACATTTTAAAAGATGTCAGAAAAAAATCAGTTCATATGCAGATTTGAAAACATGGCCAGCAGATGGATTGTTTGGCAAAAACAACCACCCCTACAGCTCATAATGGAAGATGCCAAATTTACGCTCAAGATTAGATTTGCATTTATTAATTTACAGCGTGGATGAATCGATAGCATAAATCTTCTGGTGTTCGTGAACATAGTAGCATGTAGTCTGAGTCATTTTGCTTTGTTAGCTGGGTATAAGTCTTCATGGGTTACGATGCCAATTAAACAAAGCCACAGCCTCTGACTACAGTAAAAGAGCTCAGCTGTTAATTGGGACTTTTATGAAAAAATTAGGAGTAATTATCATTTTGGCTGAGCACGAATGTGTGTGATGAATGACATCTCATCATCGTTACTGTCGCTGATGTTGACATTTTCACTCAAATTAAGCAAAGTGACATGCTTTGCTAATTTTATTTGAAAGCATCACAACAGTCGCACAACATCTGGATCAAGCGGGAGTCATTTACGCACGCTGAACTCGGTGGAAACAGCAAAAGGAAGCAGCAAAGGGAAACCAGGCGTTCAAAGACATGAATAAAATGAATACTGGTTTAGAAATAAACATGAAGAGATGTTCACAGCTGGACCAGTTTTTTTTTTTTTTTAAACATTCATCTCAAAGATTTCTTGCAGAAAGTTCCATCGATGTCCAAATAAGCCGTTTTGCTGGAACGACGTTCTACAGAGCAAACAGCCCTTCTGAAAGCTGCTTTGTAATCATCTTTTACTCCTGAGTCTGTTATGCTGAAAAATAAAACTAGCTTTTTAAATATATACATGTATATTATCATTTTTGTTGCTTGGAACAGCAAAAATTCATTTTTATTTAACTCTCGGTGTCATTGAAATCCAGTCTACCCCCATTCCTCACCTCTCAGCACAGCACCACATGCTTCAGCCTCATTTTAAGCGTTGTGGCTGTTTGTGACAAAAATCTGTCCGTAATGACAAGTGTCTTCAGTGTTTACAAAGATTGCATGTTTCACAGCTGTGATGTGAGCTCCTTTATATTTTAGGCAGGGAGGTGTGCTAATTTACCGTTTGGATGGATTCTTGTGTTTGACAACAAACCTGCAGTGACGAGTCCCTCTCCTATTGAAGTGGAAGTGAAGTAGCGAATGGGTTTACATAAAGATGCGCAGTGACTCATCATCCTCAGTGCTGCCCTTTTCATTAGCGTTAATCTTTCCTCTTCCATTATTCCCTTCTTTCTCCTTCCTTTCTCTGTCCTGCTCTTTGGCGCGTCTCCCGTGATTCCTCTATCGGCCCATCTGCACAGCTGAGTCACTGTCCTCTCTCTTTTTCTTGCTGGACGGCTGACGCTCCATCTGTCCTCTTGGGTTCACTGCTTTTAAACTCTTAAAAAGGCTCTTGCTCAAATGCACACTTGACCTCACTGCCATCTTTATGATGTATCACTGTTTTTGGTTTCATTTCACTCTTCAGTGTTTACACACACTTCATCTGAAGCAGCTAATAATGCTGACATTTCAGTCTGTTCAGCTCACAAAGAGGCTTAGAGACACAGAGGCAGACAGATGTGTCAGCCCTCTGGTCTGTTTAAAAAATATTATCGCAATGCCCTTCATACCTTCAGCTAGCTTTGTGTCTGTCAGCTTGCACTCCAGTAATAGCACTTTTAGTACTGCTAAATCTCAACGTTATGCAAGCAGAGTTTAGGTTGTCAGTCTACTGAAATGAAGCATTGTTTTTATGAGTGACAGATAAAAGGTAGACGATAGAGTGACTTCATACAGTTTAGTCCAT
This sequence comes from Simochromis diagramma, assembly GCF_900408965.1. Taxonomy (NCBI): domain Eukaryota; kingdom Metazoa; phylum Chordata; class Actinopteri; order Cichliformes; family Cichlidae; genus Simochromis; species Simochromis diagramma. Next base: position 12,251,676 of record NW_024386908.1, on the reverse strand, counting down.
AATCTGGTAGATATAGACAATTTGTGTAGTTTGCCTCTGTACATCTCTACTGTAGAAGTTTGCATTTACTGTGTAGGAATTACAGACACAGTCTCTCATTTTCAGAGGCTCAAAGTTAATTGGACCACTAGCTGAAAAGAAGTTTCATTGAGGTGAGGTCCATTACTTAGTTTTTTTTTTTTTTTTTTATGACAGATGAAGTAGAGATGCTATCTTGAGCCAATTCAAAGCTTTTCACTGGACTTTTTGATATAAGGCCCAAAGAGATGTCTGTACAAGTGAAGAAGGCCATCAGTGCATGGGAAAAAACAAGTGGATATGAATGTAAATTGCAGAGAAAAGCAACTTCTTCTGCATTCATGAATGTAAATCTAGAGGGTTTGCAACGAGCTGCAAACTGGTTACACTCCACATAAAGAAGGCAAGATTTGACTTTCCCAGAAAACATCTATAAGTTCTAAAAAATCTGCACAGCTCTGAAGAAGGCTCTTTGGATACATAAAATCAAGTTTAACCTGCACCTTAACATTGGGAAGAGTGAAGTATGGAGAAGAATTGTGCCAATGGACATTGGTGTCAGGAATTCACAATGGTGAAAGTTTATGGCGATAGCTGAGTCAAGGTGATCTAATTTTCCCATTGATGCACTGTTGTTGTTGTTGTTATTGTTATTATTATCATTGAAGCGGTTATCCCAGCCACCAGATCTGAAGCTTATTGCATCATCTGTCAAACACGGCGGAGGCAATGGCCATGTGTGGCTGCCAGTGAAACTGTGCCACTACTGTGTCCATGACATGAGTCCTGATAGAGGTATCAGGGTGAATTGTGACAGTAACAGAGCTATAGTCCTTGCTCTGATTTAGCAAACTGCTGCAGAACTGATGGGGCAGCACTTCACAGCGCAAATGGATAATGACCCAATGGATAATGCAAAAGCAACCCATGAGCATCTCAGGGCAAAGACATGGGATATTCCAGCAGCAAATGCATTGAAGGGATGACAGAACATCTTAAGGAAGGAAATGCTAAATTTTGGTGACGTCCATGGGTTCAAAACTGCAGTTGGTGACTGCAAAGGATTTTTATCCAGGCATTAACAGCAGTTCATGTCTTTAAAATTGTACTAATTAGTTTGTCAAATTATTTTTTTATAGTTAAAATATTAATTTTTAACCTCTCTAATTAAAGTCAGAAGCCTGCACTCGATTCACATATTGATTGATTGATTGATTGATTTAAACTCCACTGTGGTGGTGTACAGAGGCAAAATACAAAACTCCTAACAAACGATGGACCTGACTGTATAACCTGTGTGCGACTGTGGCAGCATAGACTAATGTGGGTGGAATCGGTTGTGGCATGTTACTTGAAAATCCATAGTCTTTGAAATGTCATTGATATTATAATCTAAAATAATTTTATATAATATATATATTTTCTTTCTAAAAATATTTTTCATGTAGTCGCCTTTGTTAAAGGGGGGGAAAAAAGAACCCTTAAGGAATAAATTTATATTTTAAATGTTTAAGAATATAACTGTATCCTGTCCAATTAATGGAAAAACTAGAGGGCACCGTCACTTTATTAAACTCGTAGACGGACACTTTATTCAACCCGTTCTCCGTTCACTGGGGGAAAGTGCACTGCTGATTCAGTTTTGCAGGCTAGAAAGCTAATTAGCTGCTCTGCTGCAGCACATTAAACAGCATATAAATGTACCTGCAAATGTCAGTTTGCTCCGGTAGGTGCTGACGACTTCCTTCCTCTTCAGCAACACTAACACACTGTCTGTTCAAGACATTTAGCTACAGCACAAGTTTGTTTACTCTTCCTGTCGTTCTCCACTGCTGTCAAACACAGGCATGGCATGCTGTTTGCCATCTTGCTGACACAAAAAGAAGCTTTGCCAATATTGTCCTTTATTTTCATAAAACAAGGCTAGACTAGAATTTAATTTGGTATAACTGAGTGTGATTAGCTGGACTTTTTTTTTCGTTACAGTAGGCTAAACAGTGCTCGAAGTTGGTTAGATTAGTTTAGGATTAAACGAATTTAAAAATGTGGTGCATTTATAAATCACATGAGATTTATATTGCATGCAACTTCTTGACTGGATGCAGACACATTTTTGTTTTCTTTGGAAAAAGAAGGATTATTATTAATTTTTTTTTTTAGAAGCTTTCCTCTACTACAGTTTTTTTTAAGTAATTAATTTATTGCTATCAGTAAATAAGAATTTTAATTTAATGAAGCAAAATTCCAAGTTTCTCAAAATGTACATTTGCTAAATTTTGAATTAACTCAAAATTTTGAGACAACTAACTTCAGATTTTGAGATACTGTCAGTAACAGTATCATAAAAAGCTAACGTGCTAAAGTGCTAACTAAGCTAATCAAACTGACTGCTACTTGTTACTTTATACTACAGAAGTAAGATATTTATATTCTTATCTAATCCATCCCAAGAAAGAGAATACAATTGCAAGCTATTTGGCTGCAAGAAGTGATGACTAAAAGTGATTCTGGCTGAATTTTACTCATTAGTTGCAATAACCTGCTGCTAGCTGTTCGTTAGCTTAACTTTGGAAAAAGACTTAAAATAGTTTTATTAAAGTTAGAAAGCATTTATAACCAACATTAAACTCTGTTAATTAACATCTTATATTTGTATAAAAATAGCACATTTTAATTGATCTGATAGACTTTAGGCTACATTTTGGCAGGAAGTGATCGCATTTTGTTTTCTTTGGAAAAAGTTATTATACTGTAATAACGATATAAATATATTTATTTAACCTCACTCAAGATGAACTATTTCCTTAATACACTGATACAGACGAGTACCCTCAGACTAGTTTTGAGACCAAATAACTTAATTTCATTTTTCAGAGTGATTTGTTGACTGAGCGTCCAAAAGCCGCGATATTATTAACATCAGTTTTACTCTGTAACCAGAGTTATTGGCGGCGCTAGAGAGCACAATATATAAATCAGATAGTGATCAGATAAATCTCACTCTCAAATCTCACTTTCATGGTAACTGTATTAGAAGTCGATTATGAGGTAATTTAGAACATAGTAAAAAAGCAGCTCTATGGCACTGCTGTTTGCAGAAATAAAACCAAATGACACAACCTTGTTGCAGTTTTTCTATTAGTCTAAGTTTTACTTTCTAGAGATGCGGGTTTAACTTACTTACTTACTTCAAGTTACAAATTCTTTCTTCAGTTTCTAATTCTGCAGTGTGAAACTTAAATTACACTGTTAGAGCTGAATGATGATACAAACTAACGACCTGTTGATAGTTGAAATGCCACCAGTTCCTCAAACCTGCCATGGGAAAAAAGGTTTTATGGGTTTAATTTTAGCGAGCCACATTTCTCTGCTTTAAAGTAGAGTTATTTACTTCTTTGTAGTTTACTTTGGTTTCTCTGAGACACAAAATCTTCAGCCAATTTGATACACTGTGTGTAGTTTTACTTAATAAGTGAAAGAGAGATAATATTTTCATATGAATGAGTGTGTTTGTATCTATGACTGCCTGAGGATGAGATGGTTCTGAGACTGTGTGTATTGCTTGTGTGTGTGTGTGTGTGTGTTCTTTCTTTCTATCTTTTTTTTTTTTTTTTTTTAATCCTGTGTGTGAACTCCAGACAGTCCCCAGTGTCTGACTGGGCTGTAAATAGCCATGGGAAAGACACACACACACACACACACACACACACACACACACACACACACACACACACACACACACACACACACACACACACACACACACACAGGACCGAACAAGGAACAAGGACACAAATAAATGCTTTTTTGGATGTTTTCTTCTCAGCATCCAGAGATTTTGGCTTGTGAGTAAAGCTCTCCTTCTCCTCATCCCTTTATCCTCTCACATAGCACGCCTCCCCCCCCCCCCCTCTCTCCCCTTTTCTCTTTGTGGTAATTAAGTGGCTCCACCTTCACTGTGTCTGATGGGGTTTTGATGCGAATCCAGAAATCACACCGTGGTTTGGGTTCTAACAGTTTTGTGATTTCTTATGTGATGTTTTCTCTAAGAGAGAGAGAGTGTGTGTGTGTGTGTGTGTGTGTGTGTGTGTGTGTGTGTGTGTGTGTGAGATAGACCATTTTGTGGGATTGATATAATTGTTTGACTTTCACATTTTATGTGTTCACGTCTTGGTACTGACCGTGATATTCCTTTGTTATTAAACCTTTTTATTGATTGTGGGTGCAATTATTTGTGTGTCCTTGGTCAGCTTTTTTTTGGCCCTCATGCTCGTGCTTTAAAAAAGTGGCCACACCTTTAATTTTAGATTTGTCATTAAACGGTTTAGTGAGCATTGCATTAGTTCTCACAGACCATGGAGGCAGAATTGTGCAGGAAATGTTTTTTTTTTTTTTTATGAGTGGATTTTACATGTAATGTTTTGGATGGTATTTATTATTATGATTTTATGTGTTCTAATATATAATAATATAATGGTATTATTAGTATTAAATCATGTATTCTCTGTGCTTGCCCATTTAGACTTATGTACACTCACCTTCCACTTTATTAGGTAACTGCTCATTAATGCAAATATCTAATTAGCCCAGTTACATGGTTGTAACACATGGCATTTAGACATAATTGTGGCATGGTTGCTGGTGTTAGACAGGTGGACCTGGGTGTTTCAGACAGTGTTGATTTTTTGCCAAGGTTTACAGAGAAAGGCCCAAAAAACGAAAAAAAATCCTTACTGAAGCCACAATACCTCAGCAATAGTAACTCAAATAACCACTCGTTTCAAGGGAGGCATGCAGAAGAGCATCTCTGAACGCACAACACATTGACTCTTGAACCAGACGGGCTACTGCGGCAGAAGAGCTCACCAGGTGCCATTCCTGTAAGAACAGCAAACTGAAGCTACAATTCTCACCAAAATTGGACAATAGAAGGAAAAACATTGGCCTAAAATGGTTTAGATATAATAAAATAACAATCCTATTTAGGTTAAGAGGTCTTGACTGAAATATAGTTTCATAAAAGAGATGAGCGAAATGAGTAAAATCTAAAAATTGCAATCACCTGTTTTTTCATTGGGAGGCTGAGATGTGTCCTGATTGCTTCACTTAAGTCCTTGAACTGTTTTTATTCTTCGTTTAACAGCAAGATAATCCCAAATCGGTTTGTGGAAAAAGTAGAATATGAAGTCACATCTGTATCAATATTTGAGTTTGAAATTACGCAGCTATGGCACATATATTCAGTCCTTTTCCTTTCTTGTTTTAATTGCCAAAGCTAAGTATTGTAACACAGAAAAATGGTTTAAAAATCACAGGGGAGCACCTTGTGTTTAGAGATACAAAGTGGACCTGTCAGCTACATCTAATGATGCAGGAGTGTTGACAGTGGAGAGGAGGAGAATTAAAAGCTCCCTAATGAGATCAGACAAGCTCACTTTCTTCTTCATGTACACACCTGCCAATTACAGCATTGTTTAACCCAGTGGAAAGCCAAACAGCTTGTCTGCTTTATCTCTAAATACTCGTCTGTCATACACTTAATTTCAGGAAGCAAGAAAGAAAAATGGAAAATGGAGAAGCCGTGCTTTAAAGAAACTTTTAGGAGAAAGTTGTTTGACATTTTGCCTGGAGGTAAATGGCAAGTTTTCCATTAGTTACTACATGAAGAAAATTAACTTGGCTGCAGATACATAAGTCAGGTGCAGATCGTACCTGATTCAATATCATAATATTAGCCCTGAGATCAGAAAGAAACATCAAGTTATACCTGATGAATTAAATGTTTCTATCAAAGAAAGAATCAAACATCAACCATAAAACTGCAAGTCCTTTAAAAAGATGAGTTAACGAAATGTAACATGCCCAAAACATCAGTGATGTAGTAGCTCATCCAACTCATAATCCATCACATTTTACAGTTACCTGTAAAAATGGCACATGTAACCTTTACCTTGAGAACATTTAGGTTGAAGACACATTAGGTGATCATTGTATGCTATTTTGATTAAATTATGCACCAAGTCTTTTAGAGTTCGTAGTATCAAACCCAGTCTAAGAAGTAAAGTCTTGAATTATCATGACCAGCCAGACCCTGTTGTTTGAAAAACCAGCAAGTGCAACTTTGCTTATTGCTCAAAATTTTAGGGAACGTAGTCAATGTAATTAAAATTCACTGAATAAGCTCTGTGAATATCACCAAATCATAAACATAAAAGCAAATTCTTTAAATAGGTTGATATTAAATAGAAAAAACCCCGAACTTATCAGTTCCACTGGAGGCTAAAAATGCAACGTGGCTTGAAAATATTTCTTAGGATGAATATGTTAGACACTACATAAACAGCTGATATTCATAGACGGGTTTAGGCTGACAGTGTGGAGAGATTGCAGCTGATAGAGGAGAAGCGAGAGAGAATCATTTATAGTAATGCTCTCACAGTTGCTGTCTTTTCTTTCTCTCATTCCTAAACTAAAATGTGAACCACAGATTGCTGTTTCCCTGGCAGCTGAGACAGCCATCGCAGGCATGCTGATAGTAACTGGCATCTCAGCCATTTTTACCAATGAATGGAGCTTTCACAAGTGATCTATCACTTCTTCTCTCTATCTCCCCTAGAGCTCTTCTTTGCACGATAGCGTGTCTCTCCACCAGGCTCGGACACACATATTTAGTAACACACACCGCCAACTGCGCGCATCCCACATGTCATGTGCCACCTCCTCTCGGCAGGAGCAGTCAGCCTGGATCTCTGCGCTCTGCTTCCCGAGGTGTGTTGTCTGGATCAGGGGGTGTCTGACCGTCTGTTGATGTCACGGAAGCCACTGGCAGGGGCAGAACCGGGTACCAGCAAGTCCCAGCAGGCGTCACGCTGCCTGCTTTTTACCATAGTATCTCTACAGGGTGGCTCACGTGTAAAGTATGCTTCGGACGTTGTTACTGTTGGTCACGGGCCTGAGTCTAAACACGAAATCTTTACATTCAGTTAATAAAGGACTCGAGAGGATTTAGTTTTTATTACAGGCAGAAAGGAGGACACCAGTTAAAAGTAAAACAAAACATGTGTGAGGTGTTTGGCTTTTTTCTTTTTTCTTTTTTTTACTTTTACCACTCAATCAATAAAACATTTTGTGCTTGTAACCAGAATGCATTTTGTTAGATCATGTGCTTCAGTGGAGCTACCATACTGTTATGGAGCATGTTTATGAAGGCACGATGTCTGTCCACACTCAAAAAATGAGGACTTGCTGAATTTTAAATCATGTTTTAAGCAGTTTTATGGGGTATTTGGTACCAAATGTAGTGCCGTAGAGACCTGAGTGGTCACAGAGGGCGCTATCCCAGAGCCCACGTTAGGTAAGGTATTTGCTTGCTCTAAGCAGACAGGTTGTGCCCATTAATAATTATCATCACATTATCCCCACCTGTTTGTTTATTCAGGCTGCAGGTAGAAATGCACAGTTTTGACTTCTTCCATTTCCGATTAAATACTGATATCAGGAATTTAGGTTTTTTTAGGTTTTGATCAGGAATGACCGGGAGAGAAGGGGGAGTGGATATGTTGGACAAAGGATGTTGAATATGGAGCTGGCAGGCTGGAGGACAAGACGACGACCACATTCATGGGTCTAGTGAAGGAGGACATGCAGAGTGTGGGTGTGCTGGAATAGGATGCTAGGGAAAGGGTGAGATGGAGGCAGATGACTCTCTGTGACGGCCCCTAAAGGAAGCAGCCAAAATAAGAGGAAGGCCTTGAGTTTAGGCATCTGCTCATAGTTGTGCCAGCTTGGCCGTAGTTTTTGCTTAGGTAAAAAACTTTTGGAAACACAAAAAAAAGCTGCTGGTGTAACAGGCGTGAAATGCCTCCAAACTGTTGCTGCAGTCATGCCACATTAGCTCTACCCCTAGCTGTTTATTGTGGCATACCAAAGTAAACACAGAAAAGAACTGAGCTGAGTAGTTCACCCATAGTTCGGCACATTTCCACGATAGCCAGTCCAAATAGTGGACTGGCTATCCGTGGCTGCAGTTGTATCTTTCATAGCTTCATTTACAGCTCCTTAGTTTGCTGGCTTTGTTCACTTTAAAACCAAAATGATCCCAAATGATGAGTGTGCAGAAATAAAATCTCAGGTCACATGTTTCAATGTTTCACATGAAACTAAATACATAGTCATAAAGAATTCAGACAATTTTTCCTTCCATTGTGTATAGATGAGCTGCGCCGGTAAGCTGATGTATTCTCCATTGATTTTTAGTAGCCTCAGAATGAAGACTGAGACATTTCAGAAAACCGTAAAAGAAGTATCACATGAAGTCTTGCTCTAGAAAAAACCAAAACTTTTAGGAACACTTCAGTTCTACTTTGGTACTCCTACTTATTTTAAAGGTTACCTGAAGCAGACAGAGCTGTTAATGTAATGTCAGATTTTAAATGTCTTCCTGCAGTTCAATTTTATTGACTCTTATTTAGCAATGTCTGAACCGACTGCAACCCGTTTTTAAGAATGTGCTTTTCTTAAATTTTGACTGTAAGCACCATGTAAATGTAAAAACAATCACTTGTGCTTAGTTTTATAAACTTATACTGTATCTGTTCTGTGAATACAGTCAGCCTGCATCTGTCTGTCTCTCTTGGGGCTCATTCTGCAGCGCTGTGGCCTGCCTAGATCGATGCTTGTCTCCTCGAATGCCCTCCCAGCTTAGCAGAGCATAATAGCTCCTGAAAGGTCGTGACCTCTCTAATGAGCAGTTCATATGTTTTTGTTTTTGTTTTTTTTGCCTGTCCCGTTTGGCTCTTTTGCCATCAGAATTGTTGTCTAAAGGCAAAGAAAGATGCCCAACGGATTTACTTTACCAAATTGACCATCCCAGCCTTGCCGTAATGGTCCATTTGATTCACCTTTTATTGTTTTTTATTTTATTTTATTTTCACTTACTGAATACGGGACAGACTTGACTGGGGGAAAGAAGGGGAGAAAGAAAGAGGGAAAGAGAAACAGCTGAGAAGAGGGACGGGGGAGAAGGACAAAAGACAAAAACCAACAGAATGAGCAGAAAAGAAAAAAAAAATGCATATATCAATCACCTGGATCACCTGCTGAGAAAGAAAAAAGAAAACAAGCAGAAGAGAACAAGAGTAATAGAATAAACAACATCACAATGATATATGGGAATATGACAGTAAATACTAAATATTAAACATTATTGTGCAGCACATAAGATCAACAGAACACAGTGTGCTTTGAGGTAGGAGCCAAAAAGGGTGTAGTTTGTGGGTGTGATCACCCGTGTGTACACCTGTGAGCATGGACGCGCTTGTTTTTTTTTGTTTTTTTTAAAAAAAGGTTCCTTCATGTAATGATCTGCTAGAGGGTGTGGGGGGGCCACAGCCCCGTCCTCCAGGGCATGAAGCAGGTATGGAGGAGATCAAAACTCCAGACATCCAGAGGCCCCCAGAACACAAGAGACCAAGGAAGACTAACAGAGGGGCAGCCACGCCACTGTCCCAGAAAGAGCTGAGGAGAGTCCCAGATGAGGGATCACTCAGCAGCCGCGGAGCAGAAGCCAGGGGGAGTTGCAGTGACGCGCCCGTGAGCTCCGCCGGCAGCCAGCCGTGCCTGAGTGACCGAGCCCCAGGCCGAGAGCAGTTCATATGTTGACCCACCTCCCCAGACTGTGAATTCATGACAGCAGACATCCAGTTGTTTCCCCGAGGAAGTGAGTTCGCTTATTTCGCTGTATGACTGCGCGTTTTTGCCCTGCAGCTGTTTTTGTCAGCAGTTAGCTGTTAGCATGTGACAGTTTAGTGGTCAACAGTGATCCTCCTATAGGGAGTGTATTATACAGAACACAGATGCTGTGTACACCACGCTAAAGGTTAAAAATATCTAAACATAGTTTAGATTTTTTTTAACTGTTTAGTGCTTGTAGCTGTTGTGTATGTAGAATTAGCAGGGACTTAGTAGCATTCATAGTTGAGACCCCCCATGAGGTTTGATATAGGTCATGTTATGATTTAGATTCACAAGAAGCAATTAATGTGATGGAATTGGAAGGACCATCTACACTAACTGGCTCTAACAAGGATATAAAAATATCTAATGTAAATGTATGATACAGCAGAAACAGAATGCCTACAGTCCTGTGATGTTCTCCCACAATCCAAAGGGCTCTCCCTCCTCTCCTCCTACTGTGGTGATGGCCATGTGGGAGTTAAATCGCTGCTCAGCTCAGGATTTTATCGATCTGTTATGGAGGAGTCCTCCCTGGCAGCGTTCCTTGCTGCCTATGAATCATGTGGATAACTGTGTGGTGCATCGGCTTGCCAGCGCACTGTAAAACCGAAAAACTGGATCTGAAAGAAGGTGTGTTGATGGTACACGGAGTTTTCCTCCACATAACCTCCCACCCTCTTCTTTTTTGAGCTCCTGTTGGTATGCTGAGCGTGAATAATTGCTCTGCTCTGCTGGCTGGCATGATAGCAACTTTACTCTCTCATTAATGTGAGTGACAAAAGAATTGATTACAGCTATAATTTCCCTGTTCACACTAGCAATATTTAACTTTGAGGGAGAGTTGAGCAGGCAATTGAGGCACTGGATATGAAATGAATAGGGCCGTGAATGAATTAGTATTTGACTAATTGCACAAAAGAGGATGTTGCATGGGAGAGCAATGACTGCAAAAGATGCACCAGCCAGACAGAAAGCGTTGTCATGATGAATTTTATGTCTACACTGATGCAAAAAGTTAAAAATATTAATAATAAAAAAAAGATCACTCTTATTCTTTAGCTTGTCACACTTTTCCTCTGTCAGTGATTGCTGTTGGTTGCTGATACTCAGTTCTAACCATCTAACCATCTGCAGCAGTGCTCATCAAAGTTTGATTTTATGGTGCGAAGCACAACACGGGAACTACCAGCATCATCTGAAAGCAAACCTGCAGCTTGGTGTGTTGCATGTTGTCTATGAATGAGAAATGTGTACATGTGAGTGAATGAAAAGTAGTTTAGCTGTGTTTTTATTTACATATTGGTTGAGAAAGTGTGTTTTACAGTATTCTTTTAGCTTCTTTCAGCCCTTACACAGTGATTCTTACCATTTTCATAACGTTTGAGATTGAGAGTGATCTCTGCAGTCCTGCACTAATTAAATGCCGCTTCAGTGTATTTGTATTTCGCTTAAGACACAATTAGCTGGTCTAAAGGGAAAAGTAACTGCGTCTGCATGTTCCAGTGCTTAATTTTCATGCCACTGAGCAAAGAATATAGATTATTTTCACTAATGACTAATCAAGGGATTATTTTGGCATTAGTCCATTAAATCTGATAACGTGACCATCACAGCCTCCTTAGAGACTAAAGGGATGCCTCAGGACCATGCAACGAGTAATGAAACTTGATCTAGTGAATATTTTTTGCTTGATAATTTTTTTTTATAAATTCAAGTTAATGCATTTTTAAAAATTTGCTTCGCTGCGAAGCGGCTCCTTGTGACGAGGACAAATTTAAATTCTAAATCCAAGTAAATAATAAATTATTGTGACGTACATTACTCCTTGTGAGTAACAGTCATTGATCCTGCTCAAAGAAATTAAAATCCGTTGCTCTCTCTTTCAGCTTGACGCTATACTCGGTGTCCTGCCTCTTCTGCCCCCCTCTCTCTCATCTGTAGCCCTCATACATCTGCCTGCTTGTGATAATAGCTACCCCAGTCAACAAGAAGCACGGAGGGCAGCAGAAGGGGGGGAGGACTGCTTCCACCGCTCACACACGCTCAAATGCGCTACACCAGCTACACAAGCTCAATTAAATCACAAAACATGTAGCTCGGCTTGACGATTGCAGGATTGGTAAATGCTTCCCTTCTCAGTGAATGCTTGGTTGCAGCCCAGAGCCAGTTAGTTTGTTAGTATTCAAGACATCCATGCAAGGCTGAGCAGGCAAGTGGGAGAAAGAAGGGAAGATGGGGATGAGATGAGAAAGGAGAAAGAAAATGCAAAGAGTTACCAGTTTGAATTTGTAGCATCCTGGTCAACAACCGCCCACCGCTTGTGTACATTCTTCTTCTTCTTTTTTCTAGACAGAATAAAAGTCACAGAGCTAGAAATCTATTTTCTGCATCTATTGTTGAACATCCCACACAGGTCATACCCACACGAAAGCAGGTGAAAATGCTAATTTTCCATTAAATTGGTCTCTAGCCTGCCAGCTCCCTGTTCTGTGTGGTTTTCGATTGTGCTCGAGTGAGAACGTTGCATCTAAGTGCCTGCTGGATTTGGAGCAAGCTCATGGGCGTCATGTCTGATAATCCCGCACACTCTCCCTTACATTAGAGTCACACCAGGGAAATCGGGGGTTGGAGGCGGAGGCACGATCAAAATTATTGCGAACATGTGTAATGAACTTGTGATCTTGTGGCCTTTGAAATGGACTTTGGTGCATCCAGAGCGCGCTAAAACTGCAGCGAGATGGAGTCGTCACATTACGACTGAGGCAGGTCAAGTTGGCATGCAGTCTGCTTGTGAAAATATAGCAATGATAAATTGATGAAAATGACAAATCTGTGGCCATTACCAAAGAAATAGAATATTTAAAATTGTGGCAATGCATCTGAATCAAACAATCCCTTGTTCTGTGTTAAATGTCCCAATAGGTTTAAGAGCATTTCCTGGAGATCATGTGTGAAAATAGCTCAGAAGTGTTTTATTTCAGGGATTTCTAACAGATGCTTGATCAGTCCCAGTGGTCAGCGCTTTAATCACCATTTTGAGAGACATTTATGTTCTTTAGGAGATGGCACCTCTTGACTTTGGGTGATCCCCTGGCTTTTTACTAACAATATGTTGAAAAATCTTGAATCAATTACCGTGAAAGCGTGCACACAGATTCACTCTGCCCTCATAAACTCTAATGACTTTGGAAGGTGCTTAATTTTGTGCCTAGAAAATCAAAACTCATTACTTAAAAGGTTAGTAACGAGGGCCGTATTTGCTATGTTGTATGTTTGTTCATAAAGGGCTTTAGACAGATGGAATGATTTTTAGTGGTCAACACCTTTCTAATCTACACATGGCATGTAATAGGTGCATAAAGTTTCCTTTAAGAAAACTTAGCAAAAGGGGTAAGACTGTTACTTCAGACGTTTTTTGCAGTGTGTAGAGTTGTTAAGTGATACCATCCGTCTTTGCTGTTTTGCGCCCCTGTGGGTCTTGCTGAGTCACATATTCCAGAACATCCAAGCATGTGTGTGTGTGTGTGTGTGTGTGTGAGAGAAAGAGAGAGTGCATTTGAATGTGTGTGTTCATACCTTTGTGACGTTACTTTGTGCGTGTGTCATTCTTTTTGCCAAAGAGGTCTTTGGCGTCAGCTGCGACATCCTGTCTCGTTCTAAGCCCCACAAACTAGACAGGCTGTACAGTCTGATCTGTCTCCCGGACAACCACTGGGGGTGAAACTGAGGGGTCAGGGGGATAGGGCAAGGGAGAGTGAGAGGGGTGTATGTGTTTGTGTGTTGCTGTCCCAAGGATGTTTTGGTGCTGATTCAGAGGCCCAATTTAGAACAGTATACCCATGCTTTTTCTATTCATTTGTGGTGTGCATGTGCTCATATTTCACATGCTGGTTAGTTTGTTGGTAAAATGCTTAAAACAGAGAGTGACATCTTAACTGTTAATATATGTGGTACCAAGTTTGGTGAAGATGTTCACACCCTTTAATGGCTCCCTTTTGTTGCCAGCTAGTGCTGGAAGACGTCACTTGGCTTTATTGTTTGTCTCGTGATACCTGTTAAAAGTCTTAGATAAACTGGCAGGTGATATTTTGGTGAATAACAAGAAATTCCATATGAACGCCAAAAATGTGCTAGACTATCATTCTACTTTCCGACTTTAATGGCTTCTCTGAAGTAAGGTTGGGCGATATTTTCCAGCTGGCCACCGTTAAACTAATATAGTATGACTATATTAGTTTTTTCTTTAGAAATGAAATCTATCTATGTCATTCCAACACTGACTGGTCACTGATGTTTGTAGCAAATGGTAGTTTTGTTAGAACTAATAGGCATCTGGTGTTAGAACAGTAAAGTAAGTTGCTTTGCTATTTGGGAGGTAGTTTATATATGGCCTTGTAATAGTTGTGTCCTGCAGTGATTAAGTTCGTTAATGTTTTTACTCCTTAGCTGTAAAATCCTGATGGGGTGTTGTTTGAACAATGATGGCGTCCACTTGAATACTAGGGTCATACATCTCAGGCTTTGATTACACAGGCGATACATGTTAGTAGCTTCACACTACGGGTTGTGGCTGCTTAGTGAGATTTACAAAAAATTATGACAAGTAAATTACATTATCAGATTGCCATGATATCTGGCCGATGGATTGTAAAAATCCAAAGTAATAGGACTTTAACTGTGTTATTATGGTATAAAAGGCCAGCTGGAGCTAATAAACCACAGTGAGAAAACCTTATAGTCTGTCAAGCCCAGCTTGACAAGCTTAGTATGACCTCCAGAATGGGTCACAGAAAGGAGTAGGGGTTTCACGAAGGCATCTGTTTTCCTGAATGTAGAACTGATACTGAATGCATCAAGATACAGGATAATAATAGCAACATGCAGCAAAGCTTCAGGCACGGGTCTGCTGACTTATGGAATTTTACAACCTTGGTGCCCCTGCCTGAAAACCTCAGTCTCCATGTTTTATGAACCTAGTACGTGTGGCCAACAGCAACCTCTGACCTGAAGACTGAAGTGTTTAGGAAGAAGCATGAGCTTTCAACAGGTCAGCGATATACTGGAAACCAAAACTGAAGTAAAATGCGATCTTTTGTTAGTGCCAGTTAAAGTCTTGCCTCAGCATTCTGTACAGTCTGAAGGTGATCCAAAGCTGATTTGTTGGAACAAGTAAAAAGGCAGTTACAGTAATCCAAATAACTGGCAGATGGCCACACCTCCCTGAGCCTGGTTCTGCTGGAGATTTCTTCCTGTTGAAAGGGAGTTTCTCCTTTCCACTGTTGCCAAAACACTTGCCCACAGGGAGTCATGATTGTTTGGGTTTTCTCTGTATTATTGTAGGATACCTTACAATATAAAGTGCCTTGAGGCTTGTTATGATTTGTCACTATAGAAATAAAATTGAATTGAATTAAACTGAATAAACACAATAAATCATCTCAAGTTCGACCTTTGACACTAGTAGTCTGAATATAGAAATATTTCTTAGATCATAACAATTCTGAACCAGCTGTTTGGAGTGATTCTCAAGTGACAATGAACTGTCAAATATCATTCCCAAAGAAGCCTAAGAAGTTGATATAGTTGAAGCTGATATAGCGCTTATTTTCTGAGACCATATGGTCAGCAGCAACGTTTCTGTTTTACCTGTATTTAACTGGAGGAAGTTGTCATATAACCATTGCTTGATTTCTGCAATGGTTATACTGAATATCATCAGCATAAAGGTGATAAGAAATATTATTGTAATGTCTGATAATTTGGCCTAGAGACAGTAAAGCAAAAGCTTGTAACTTTAGCAAGTGTTGCTCATAACATTAGTGCACTACCATCATTGCTTTAAGTCTGTATAATGTTTCATGTGCTCTTACACTGTATGTTCAGCAATTTTTAAAAATCTGGTAAAAATTTTCAAAGCCACTGAGTTTTATTTTGTTTTTTGCTTTTTAAATTTTGGTGTAATATTTAGTCTTAAGAATTGTGAAAAGTCATATCTACGATTTGTTGTTGACATCCCTAATAAGGATAAGATATTTGTTTAAATGGTCCAGTGGCATCCTAGAAAGGGCAAAAGTCAAGCAATAGCTATGTTGCAGCTTCATTTTTGTTTTTGCTCATCCCAAATTTTGTATTCCTCTAGTCCAAATAGCCTTATAGAAAAGAAAAGGACAAAACATGTACAGTAGTGTGCAAAAGTCTTGGCCTAGCCCTGTTTAAAGTGGTCTTGAACACTCAAGGTTTTCTAGGCGGTCTTTCATAGGTTTTCATAGGATATTGGCTGGTTTTTAACTTATTTTCAGTGTAGGTCTTGTAATGTTTGTTAAAAGAATCTTAACACTGACCTATGATTTGTTCAAACATTTAAAAAATGCACCTAAAGCAGAATTTATGGTTCAGTGGGGATAGCGCTGTCCATCTGGGCATGGCCCGTCTGCCTGCAGTCGGCTCTGTTGTCAGGTAGAGGCAATATACAAACTATGGTGTAAAAACTAGTCAGTAAGCTACTCTTGCTTGTGCTATTGTTGGTCTGTCAGCCAGAAAGTTCAGGCTGTATTGTAGAATAAAAGTGGTCAGACCAAATATTATCTTATACTAAAATTATACAAACTCAATTTTTTTCCTTATATATTCTATTTCCTTTTATGCTTTCACACATTTCAACAAACAGCTGCACCTGTTTTCTGTGAGAAATAAAAAGAAGTGAGTGGCTGGCTACTTTTGCTCTGTACTGTACAGGTATATACCAGGAATTTTGATGAATCCTCTGCATTGGGATGTATGGTTGAGTTCATGTATATGCAATTTTTACTGACGCCAGGTGTTGAATTGCATAAGGCTGTTTGCATGGGAGGGTGACACAGCAGTATTTTGTGTATCACTGTGTATATTTTTTTCCACAGGTCACATTTTGTAGCCTGAATGTTGAAAGCTTAACATTTCTGCACCTACTCATGTTCTAACTCACTTTCAGGGCAGCACATTCCACATTTCCATCCCCTTTCTACTGTAAATCTACAGGAACCTAAGACATGCTGCAGAGTTATGCCAGCAAGGCCATGTGTGGCAAATGGAAGTATATCAAATGATATTGAGAATGCTTTCAGTACCACACAGACCTCCCTTCAGCATGGCACACTGGTGTGGTTTTCGTCTGGGTCAGTGCTGGACTATACCAAGCTGTTAATGCACTCAGAGCAGTATGTCTGAAAGTTTTGACTCAGCATGTGTCTCAAATCCCAGCACGGTCATGTTCATGTCATCAAAAGTGAATGTAAAAGCTTTGTGCTCCACAGTCTCTCCAATCTCAAAACAATTACATGCTGAATAAACATCTGATCTATTGGCCCGCCAGTCTAAATGCTTAAAAACTTTGGCTTACCGCCTGTACTGTTTACCATAAATGAGATTTAAGAGGCTATAAAATCTGATTATTTTTGCCTGTTTGCTGACTCTCAAACACAAACAGCCAGAAGGCAAACTGTTGGAAATTGGATCTGAAAAATCAATAGAAATCCAGGTGCAAATTAGATTATGAAAGTACCACTTGCTGCACAAATGTACTGCTGTATCAGTGTGTGTCTTTTTGAACTAACAGCCAATCACCTTATTATTTTGTTTCCCATTTTATTAGTTAAACCTAAATGTTAAATCTAAAGTAAAACATGCTCAGAACAACACAGCAAAGAACACATTTCGATACTTGAGATGATCCCATTCCCAAACAAGAGAGTTGATATTAGGGCTGGGCCATATCATACCGGTATAATGTTGGGCAACGATAGAAAAATTTAATATCGCGATAGAATATGGGTAAAACGTGCATACACAGTGCCTTTGTTTTCATACGCACACGGCGGAAAAAGCATGGCGACGAAAGCAGATCGTTGAATGAAACTGATGAACCAGAATTGGTTTGTAAAAATGCTGCAGCTTCAGTGGTGTGGGACTGGTTTAGCTTTCGTCCGTCAGATACACAACAAAGCACTATTTTTGGTAGAGCATGCTAGCGGGCTGTCGTTGTTACCGTGTTTTTTGGAACATACGGCACACTTAAAATCAATCCTTTGATTTTTCTGAAAATCGACAGTGCCCCTTATAATCCTGTGTGCCTTATGTATGAATTCTGGTTGTGTTTAGTGACCTCGAAACGATTTTATGTGGTACACGGCGCTCAAAAATCTGTCAAATGTTTTAGTACGACTTTGCTAAGCTACGAAGCTGCACCGCTTGATGGATTGTCAGAGCATTACGGCTATCATAGGCAGGAGCCTCGCAGAGTGATACGTACTGTGCTTCAACATAATATTACCGTATTGTGTGTGTATAACCTCTTAGGTTTTGTGGATATTATACATGGTTATGCTGAGGATATGTCGGCCAATTTCCACTGGAAATGCCTTTTGGTTAAACTGTCAGCAAGGAATTTGCATTTGCACTGTTAAATTTTTATACAACTTTAATGCAAATAAAAAACAGCTGCTTGTTTAAGTGAAAATACATTGATGGGGTTTTTTTGCACTAATAAAGTTGTGGAGTTGTGTAGTATTTTGTCTAGTGTCAATTATATCGTCAGTTATATCGTTATTGCAAATTTTTTAAATGTATATTGTGATAAATATTTTTGGTCATATCGCTCTGCTCTAGTTGATATTATATAATTTTTTGTCCACTGGCATTTGTGGCAGATGTTTTCTGCTGGCAAATGACAAATGACAACAGTGGGAAGGCCAAGCATGTAATCATCCAGTGAACCTGGGTGTTTTTTCCAAAAACCAAAGTTTTTCCCAACTTTTCAAAAGTCTTCTGGAGTAGTCAGGCCAAATAGAATAAACACAGCAAAAGTTAACATGGCCACAGCATTAATGCAAATCTGAGGCTTCAGTCGAACAGGCTTTGAGACTCGTGCCCTGGCAACCTGTCTGGAAAAACCTGACAACTGCTCACAAAGCAGTATGTAGTTAAACCAGAAATGGAAACCAAAGTTGTGCTTTACTGCTTCAAAAGGCCCACCTTTTACTTTGATGGTGATAAAGGTCGTAATATTACTACCACTCCAAGAATAGTTGGTAAGTGTCTGCAGATAAGTCTGGGTTTTCCATTCAGCTGTGGCAATCTGCTAATGACCAAAGCAACCACAAGGAGGTTTTCGGTGCACCACCTTGGACTTCTTTATGACCAGTGTCACCTAGTTATAACCTTCTGTCAAACAGCTGTGGGATACACATTTTCTCAAGTGGCCTGTGGTTGACAAGGTGTCACTGACTGGTCTCTAGACCTGTGTGATTGAGGCCAAAGTCGACTACCTCCTGTATCTTCATATTTAATGAACAGACATGAGAATGGTAAAAGTCTTTTGCATTTTATATTTGTGATTGTTAAATTTCAGCTTTCAAACTGCTGGGGCAGAAGCAAGCATGTGGTTTGCTCCCTTTCAGTCAAGCCATTATCAGTTTTACACTACTGCCACCACAAGTCTGACCCATGCTGTTAACCTGATCGTGACCCGAGTTGGTCAACTGAGACAGAAAACCTTAGTTATCTACTTTGCACTCTCAGCAGACTTCGCAGACTATCAGTGTTATAGTGAGGAGTGAGACTGCAGCTTGCAGAGGATCTGTAGCCAAGGCTGTGATTGATTATGTTTGCTTCTTAAGTGTATTTAGCATAGCTGTCCCACATCAATCACAAGTACGGATTTGTGGACTTCAACTCTGCAATCAGTTGCTCTGAAACCACAGAGAACTCTCACATCCTCTACGCGACTGTGCTTTTTACTAACATTGACAGTTCAAGAGTTCCCCTTTAGAATAAAGCTACGACCACCTCAAATGTATATCATTTCTCCTTCCTGGGATTCTTCAGTGCTGCATATAAAGTAGGTCATACAGTATGTGCTTTGGAAGTACAGTACAGACCTATCTATCCATATGTGTATGCATTTTTCATGAGTCTCAGTGTGTATGTGTTGAGAGGTTTGTGTGCTTTTGTGTGTGTGTGTGCTGCCTCTGTCTTTAAGCAGGGATGTCTCCTCTGGAAGTTTCTCTCTGTGCTTCTGCTCCTGTGTTGTTAATTAGAAAGGACTGAATGGAGGAGCCTTGGAGAGCCTGCAGCGTGGCACAGAAAACCCAGAGATGGGATGGTGGTGGGAGTTAAATGAGAGGGGATGAGAGAAGAAGGCAGTGAGAAGCTGGAGGTAGAAAGAGAAAACTGCTGTGTGTGTGTGTGTGTGTGTGTGTGTGTGTGTGTGTGTGTGTGTGTGTGTGTGTGTGTGTGTGTGTGTGTGTGTGTAAGCAGAGGGATTTCCTTCCATCAGCCTCTCACTTGCAGCTGAAGTTAGCCATCTTGATGACGAGAATCTCAATGCAGTTTAATTCTTTGAGCAATAACATTGTTTTTTGCACTTTAACCTCCAGCTCAGCTCATACCTCTGCTGCTGACCTGCAGCTTATCTTCTTGACGTATGAAGGATGCTGAAGAAATCTAAATGTTGACCAATTCCATTGACTCATGTAGACACTTACGTAAAAGGCTTTAAAGCCTTTTGCAAATTAGAACATGGAATAACACTTGATTGATCCCTGTGGCGAAATTGGGGCATTGCGCAAGGGATTATTTAGTATGAGCGAGTATTAAGGATCTTATTTGTACGCTTCGAGTGAAAATACAAAATTTGCTACTCGTTTATAGTAAAGTCAGGAGCCCTACAAGATTATTATTTTCATCTGGTCCAAATTGTACATGGTGGTGTGACTCTGTTATGGGATCGTTCTGGCCCTCTGCTTGCATAAATAGGAACCCTGAGGAGGACAGAGTTGCACAGAATAGCACAGACATGAATGGGTTGCAAAGCAGCTTGCATATGCACAGTAACTTTAATTAGCCTAAATAATGTATCCTGTATGATAATTTGCTGTTGTGGACTGGCATTGACATCAGCTGTTCCCTGTTATAATTGTGGGCTAAGTTTTCCTCTTTGACCTCCCCGAATTAAGACTACACAAAGACCTTTCTGTATGAAAAGTATTTTTTTGCACTCATACCCATAAAACTTGCAGTGCATTCAGTGGGAAGCAGAGGGAGAGTGAGGATAAAGGGATGAAAAAGGGAGTAAATCAAATGGACCTTTGTCTGTTGACATATTTAACCTAAAATTAGTCTGTTTATGTGATTTGCAGCAATCCTGCGGGCGTAAACACAACCACATGACGGGGCGAAAAATCTCAGCGCTGTGAGGCGAAACTTATTAGGACCAACTGCAAACAATTTTCTGCAGATTAATGGTTCATTATGGTTCATTCAATATGTGGCTTTCTTAAGGGCTTTGCCAACTAGTGTTGTAAAACAGATCAAAATGACTCATAATGTGCTTGTAGTTTTATTTGACATGTTTCATTTTGATCTCCAAAGCCATTGTAGTGTGAATTGTTTCTCATCGGGACTTGGGGATTTGAGTGTGGATTAATACGCAACACAGATGTTCTTGTATGCTATCGCAACCATTTAGTTATGCGTCTCAGAGCATGCATGTAGACCTTGCTACTGTGTCCTGGAGATTCTCAGAGAAACTTTGTGCATCTTAGGTCTTGTAAGCTATGGGTAGACTCTGAAATTTATAGATCTGGTGCTTTGGGTCTTGTCTTTGCTGTCAGTCAAATTGGTTGTTTTTAGGAACTGATAGGATTTTTTTTGATGTCAACCACTTCCTCTATCTGCCAACGGTACATCCCATGGAGGGCTTGGTATTTTACAGTATTTTCTCTTCTGTCATTGTCTGGCTTCTACTGCCTGATGCACTCTTGTGGCAAGTTAGATACTTCCTGGTGCATTCATGGATGCTCATTGTTTCATTCTGGTTATGGCTCTGCCACTCACCAATTCTCCTTTCCTCTTGTCAGTGCCCAAAGAGTTTCAGGATGCTGGACTATCTCTTTACATATCCAGCGTACTATTGCAACTGGGTATCTGATGACTGGTAGGGCTTGGATGTTGTTTCTGGAGCACCTGTTTTACCCTCTGAAGGTGTTTGGCTGTAGCTGACCATCTTGCATTTTCATCTTTCATCGGTTTCTTTTAGCCTGTGTGATACCCAGATAGTTAGAGCTGTCCACCACCTCTTCACCACCACATGACTGAGTCTCAGTGCCCCAAAATCCTAAACAACGGTTAAGTGGATCAGCGATTCAGTTTCTTATTCACTCTTGGTGTAGAGCTTGGAGTGTATGGTTGCTTAATTTCTGTATTTGTGTCCATTCCCACTCTTTTAATAAGTTGGATGTAAAGGTTCAGCGAGAACAGTGCTTACTGAAGGTTATTAATGCACATGTCTGTCAACTTATAACAGATGCTGCCTTTCTGACCTTATTTCCATTGCTCTTCTATTTGTCCCTTCTTGGCTTGTTTGAGAAGATCTTTGATGTTTTGGAGATGTTTTTTATGTCGATCCAGTTTGTAGGAGGATTCCCTTGTGCTGCAAGCATCTCTTTCAGTCCAACTTGTCAGTAAGCCAGTGCAGACTGTGAATTTAGTCTGGCTACAGTTTATAGTGGATGCATCTATCTTTCCATCCAGCCGTCATCCGTATTCTGCCACAACTGTTTAGCTCTATTATGTATGGAATCAACCTACTGTTATGGCACAGAACACATGTTTTACACATATAAAAAATGCCTGAAAGAGTACAACAAAAAGAAATTTACAAACTGTATAACAAAAAAAAAAAAAACCAAGCAAACTGTTCACCTTCAGTTGCTCAGCTGACATCCATCCGCTTAAATTCCCTAATTACAGCAGACTGAATCATTCCCTCTTCCTGTCTCTCCTCACCCCAACAGACATGTGTCTGCAGTCTGAAGCAGCAAGAGCTGAACCTAAGCCTGCACTAACCAGATGTTCAAACTTTGAAACACAGTATGTGGTGTCGTTGTAGAATAGTGCTCACTTATCCCTCCGGAGCTGCTTTGTCTAATAGCTGGTTAAACCTTCTAAACGGTTACTAAATTTCACAATCAGATGTCTAATTTTTATGTGTCAGTGTGTGGTTGTCTGTCTCTGTGTAAGCCCTTTGATGGATGTATGACCTTTCCACATCCACGTTTTCCCTAAAACTGCTGAAATAGTTTCTGATATGCTGCAATCCAGAGTTGGATTGATGGATGAATATATTATATAGGAAATTTCAAAATATTTCTTGATGGCACTTGATGAGCTTATGTGCTGTTGATATCTTCAATTTGAGTCTCTATTTAAATTTTGTCAGCACATCTTCTGTTCAGCAGTGTTGCCACATTTTACATTAAAAAAATAAAAATGCAACGAAATGCTCACATTTCAAAGAGGTGGAAGGAAGTTGGTATAGTGATAAAGAAATAAGCAGCAGGATGTTCGATAAGGGGAGTCAGACAAGAAGTAGAAAATCGCAACCATCAGAAGAGGAAATGACATGGGGTGAAGTCAGACTAGGTGGAGACTCCAGTTATCCTGTTCCTGTATGTTGAGAATTATGTAGCATAACCAGTGTTAAAGTACAGCTTGTTAGTGAAAGCACATCATTTCAGATGAGTGTATGTGTGGGAATTTCCCACAGTAATTTTTACCCTCTTGACTTGCACCAAGAGGGCATTTTGGTGCAAGCCACGATGTGGCTGAGTCAGTTCATGCATTTGCATAAAAGAGGTAAAAAAAAAAAAAAAAGATGAGACGGAGAGTGTCCCATGCAAATATTTGAAAAAAAAAATAAATTCCTCAAACTGAGATTTCTTGACGTGTTTTCTCAACACGCACTCTTTGAGAGTGTGTTTGTGGCTTCTTTGCAATCTCCTTTAGTGAGTTTAAAAGTCTCTACCACCAAGGAGCACATTAAACACGGTTACAGTCAGCTCTCTTTGATTCTGAGTGCTTCATAAATACCTTTTAGGCCTTGTGCACCTCTCCTCTTACCAAGATTTATTGAAGCATGGGGACTGATAATGACTTAATTCATGGAGAAACATGACCCTCCTTGCTTTCTCTCTTTGTCTCCACTTCGTTATTACATAACTGTCTACTGAATGTACAGAGACAAGCAGTCTTAAAGCAGAGTTTTTGTGGGAGGCTTGAAGTTAAGCAGTGCTTTGCTTATTATGCTGTGCGGGCACAGTCCTGAGACCTTAGTAATCTTAATAACTGGACCAATTTACATTGTGGAATTTGTTGTTTATGAGCTTTAGAGGATGTGTTTTTTTACAGGACGCATTTTCCTGCACAAGCATTGGCCTTTATAGTCTTGCTCTGTCATGTATTTATAGCATTTGTAAAAGCTGTTGGGCTGTTTGCATATATAATAACACAGTGTACTCACACTGCATGCGCTTTGCATGGCTGTCTCCAATCTACCTCAATATGGCTGCTGGCCATAGATTTATATGCTGGTCTGTAATTGCCCCTTGTTTGTCTGCACCTTTTTTCAGAGGCATCTTTCACACTGTAAGTGGAGGGATTTGTAATGATGGAGGAGGCAGGCTGTGTGTCGCATGTGTGCACACGCTCATTGCCTTGTGCGTGGTTGTGTGAATCTGAGAAGTGATCATTATGACTGGGCTGTGTCCTTGTTTTTCTCTTTAAACAACCCTGTGCACTCTAAATTGCACTGCACGCTGTTCCACCATTGTGCCTGAGAGAGCTACTGCGGGATTACAAGTGACTCGGCGTGAACTGGGGCAGAGGCATTTGTTGTCTCTGTACTCGCCCCGTCGGGCTTGCGCATTGGCAGGTGTGTTCAGTAAAGTAGAAAACTGTGAAATAAGAGTTGTTCTGACAGAAAATAATTAAGCCTGTCTCATCTGTTTTCTGCATCTCGTGAGCTTGGTGCTGAAAAGCATCCGTTGCTCTCGCTTCTTACAAGTAGCTCTGCAGACATCATATGGGTTTAGGGCAGCTGTGGTTCAGGAAATGGACAAGTTGCCCACTTATCCTAAGGTCAGTGAATTGACTGCCAGAGCTTTCAGTCTACATTGCATAGTTGCTGAAAGGCTGTGAATATAAAAGCGCTGCACAAGCACGCTTTCTGTCACTTACAGACAAGGAAAGTACCATCGGTGTTGTTCATTAATCATTTATAACTGATAAATATGCTAATGTCCTAGATGTTCTAATATGAATGTAACATGACCACAATGTTACTGGTTTGAGTGCGGTTTGGATTCATGTGATTTCCCTATCTCTCTCTATTTCCTTGCAATAATGCTGGGTTATATTTAACAGAGACGCATTTGCACCAGCACGTTCTAACCAAACAAATTAAGTGGTTATGGTTAGGATGCCATAAGTTACAAACAGATGACATTAATTGATATGCAAACTGAAAAAAGTTGTGCTTTGATAGCATCTGAAACAACTGAAGGAAACTGGCTAGTTCCCATGCAGTTTAATGATATCAGGCTGAATGTGAAAGTAGACATGAAAGCGTTAAAGACCTTAATGTGAGTCTTTTTCTTAAAATGTGTTATGTTATTCAGTCAGTTATTTTGGCCTCTTATGCATGTATTCATTCTTCTTTTTTTTACTTTTACAAGCTATGATCACGATTACGTCATTACATCTGTCAAAGTCATCTACAGTGGTTGCTATCTCATCGATTGTTGGATTGGTGCACAACACTACACAACACGCTGAGTACCTCTTCATTTTGTGTGTTGAGTGTCCTTCATCTTTTGGCTTGTAGTTTAAAACACTTTTAAACTACTTAATATAATCCTTCACAACGAACTCTTCCGTGATCTATTAGCTGC
The DNA here is from genome assembly GCF_900408965.1 of Simochromis diagramma. Lineage (NCBI taxonomy): Eukaryota > Metazoa > Chordata > Actinopteri > Cichliformes > Cichlidae > Simochromis > Simochromis diagramma. The sequence goes on along the minus strand of NW_024386908.1, from coordinate 12,226,159 downwards.
CCTGAGCGACCGACCTATAAAGCATCTACATACATTATCAGCATTTGCCAGTTGTTGGGATGACAGTGGGCAAATGGACGTTTTTTTAAATATTGCCCTTCAAAGGTTACACAAAAGCAAGTCTTTGGAAAAGAGTGTTCAGTGACTCAAAAGTGAATCGCATTTAAAAAAAATTGGTGTGTGTGTGTGTGTGTGTGTGTGTGTGTGTGTGTGTGTGTGTGTGTGTGTGTGTGTGTGTGTGTGTGTGTGTGTGTGTGTGTGTGTGTGTGTGTGTGTGTGTGGAGGACAGACGTACATGCATCTAAAGTAGCAAAGAAGTCAAGCTGCGAACAGACTCGAGCGTCGGTGCAGTAGATGGTTACTTTCAGCTGTCCTCGCTGTTCCATTCCAACTGAACTGCAGGCTTTTTCACAATTGGCATGGGGGTACAGCAGATTACAATAGTCTGTGCAGGATGTGGCAAATGCATAAATAAACAGTTACCAGGCTGTAGGACTAAAATGTTGAAATGTTTTGAAATGAGCCTTAAAAGAAGCGTGCTGGTGGACATGGTTTGTGTTGAGCTGTTACCTGTGGTGCAGACAACATTTTTCAAGGACAAAGTGGAGAGAGCAGAACTTAGCTGCAAGAAATCACAGAGACCACCTCACACCTCCATCATGCACATGTACAGTATGATGCAGCAGCGAAGATGCGCTTTTCAGGCTGATGTGTTTTGGAGAATGCGCTCTAGCCTCGGAGCAGCAGAGGATGAAAGCACAGGGCGAGTATTCACTGTGGACATAATTGGGTGTAAATTAATTGCCTCTCATGCAATAACCTTCTAGATTGAATGAGTGTCTCCCTTTATAATTCTGTTTTGGGAGTTCTGACTTTGAAGCACCTATGTCAGTGATTGAATCCTTCTTAATGGGATTTGAAACAATTGCTTATTTCTTCACATTTGAAAGTCTTAAAGCAATTTCAAAGCAATTGTATATGTATATGTTTGGCCTCTTGTGCATGCAGGCAGGAAGATTAGAAAGTGGTCCTAGATGATATCAAATATGTGCAGGTTAAAGATTCACATTATGGATTTGAAAATGAAGCTAAAATCTTGGGAGAGCCAAGACAGACAGTTTGATTTTTAGTAAAGTATCCTTTCTGGCTGATGCCACTTGCCGTACGCCATGTATGTGTATACACACACACACACACACACACACACACACACACACACACACACACACACACTTGGCAGATTTATAGACATTCATGGAAGAGCTATTTTGATCGATCTGATAAATAACACAGGCCAGAGAACCTCATGGTTTAAATACCTTCTTGTGGCGGGTAATTGCATGCAGCTGTGTGCGAACGCAATTTGGCAGTGCACGTCTGCATGTATGCGTATGTGTCAGCCCTCTTTGGCTTTTTGTGTGTGTTTGTGTGCGCGCGCGTGATTGGCAAGCGAGGAGAGAATAGCTGCTAAGATGGGAAAACTTGTGAAAGTATAATTTTGTTTACGAAAAGAAAGAAAAGGAGAAAACGAGTGCGATAGAAGCAGACAGCGAACGTTGCGCTTACACTCAGCGTCTGCAGGGGACAAATAAGGTTCAGCTGATGAGCTGCTGCAGTCAGTGGAGTGATGGATGTGTTGGCTTTGACCTTACGGGACAATTTGCCTAAAATAATCAAACCTGTGCTGTGAAAAAGTTTTTGCCTCCCTTCCTAATTTCTTATATCTTTGTGTATTTGTCACACTTACATGTTTCAGATCATCAAATTGTAACATTAAAGTAAATGCAAACTGCAGTTTTTAAATGATCATTTTATTTATTAAGGGGGAAAAAGCCACTAGTACACCCAGGCCTGATTACTACCAGACCTGTTGAATCAAGAAATCAGGTGAATATAACCACAATGTAAAGAAACAGCTGAGAAACAAAGTAATTGAAATCAGTCTGGAAAGGGTTACAGATTCATTTCCTAGGCTTTAGGACTCCAGTGAACCCTGGTGAGAGCCATTATCCACAAATGGAGAGAACTTGGAATAGCGGAGAACCTTCTCAGGAGTGGCCGGACTTCCAAAATTAGTCCAAAAGTGCATCAACAAGTCAAATAGGAGGTCATCAGAGTACCCACAACAACATCTAATTTCAGGCCTCACTTGCCTCAGTCAAGGTCAGAGTTCGTGATTCAATAATAAAGAAGGCACGGGCAAAAATGGCATCCATGGGAGAGTTCCGAGGAGAAAACCACCGCTGTCAAAAAACAACACAAAGGCTCGTCTCATATTTGCCAAAAAACATCTTGATGAGCCCCGAGACTTTGGGAAAATATTTTCTGTGGACTGATAAGACAAAAGATAAACTTTTTCAAAGGTTTGAGTCCCGTTACATTTGGCAACTAACACAGGATTTCATTAAAGAGCATCATATCAACAGTCAGACATGGTGGTGGTAGTGTAATGGTCTGGTCCTGGAGGTGCAAATTCCTCGACTGTAATGTCAAAGACTCATTTCCAGTTCTCACAAATGCTTGATTGCAGTTCTTGCTGCCAAGGGTGGCACAGCCAGCTATTAGGTTTATGTGGTAGATATTTTATCACACTGGGCCAGGTAGGTTTGGATAACTGTTCTCCTCAATACTCAGGTTATTTTTCACTAATATAAAAAAATTGTTTGTTGGTCTGAAACACGTAAGTGTGAGATTTCATTAAAGCCCTTTTTAGGAAAAAATGCATAATTTATTTAAACAGAGAGAGTGAATCCCTGCTTTGTGTCTAAACCCAAAAATGTCCATATGTTTCTTTTCTGTATTTATTTTCATGGTTTAAAGGATTATTGTGTTTTTTCAATCAAAGCATTGTTTGAGTTTAAGCCACTTCTTCTTCTCTAAATTTCCCAATGTGAGTTAAATTGAAATATACTTAACAGATTTTTTCTGCATTTAAATGAGAAAATATTACACTGCTCTCATACTGCTTGTTCAGTATTCGGCTGGAGTCAGGGGACGATTAGTCTGCCTTAAGAACAGTAGCACACAGCTGCCCCTGCTCTGTCAAAGCATCACTTATTTTATACATATGCTGTTTGACAGAATTAAAACTGTATGAAAGCAGACAGCAGTTAGTGAGATTTAGAGGCTCAGGTGTGCTGACCTCTAAATATGCTTTCAGTCTTTTTGTTGAGCTAAAGTAACTGCCTCCAGCTTCATGTTTACCCTAGATATAGATATAGAGATAGATAGATAGATAGATAGATAGATAGATAACCAAAAACAAATCATATGCAAAGGAGTTGTCTGCAATCTCATTAAATTGCCTGAAAACAAACACCAGGGCCAAGAAAACCAATGCAGCTGTTGCTGACATGAATCAACTTGGACGTCCAAAAGAATTAGCCTGTACAAGATGTTGCTGTATCTGTCAGCTCATAAAGACGCATGCAAATCAGTAACACAGTGTGCACCGAGGGCTTGAGGAGAGTGATTGGCACACTGGAGAAAAGATGTTATATCTCCCTGCGTAGTTATTTTTCCAAAGTGGCAAATGTTGCACTCAATGCAAAATGTCACAGTCGAGTACTTTTGCTTTGAGTTTTACCCACGTCCAGCATGCAGGTACAATGAAAGGACTGAAAGACCTTCTATTTTGCTTGTTTTAGAGCCACTTATGTGAGTAAATAAGCACTTTATTTGTCTGAAAAGATGTTTTAATTAACAGGAATATGACACAATATAAAAGCGAAAGCAGTGTTGATTTAATTTAATGTAAATCTTTGGTACAACATGGATGTAAAGGCAGTAAACCCAGCTTTCTCACTAAATCCAGTTAATATCCATGATAAGTAATCACAATCTGAATGTGCAGCTGTAGACATAACATCACAATATGAGATACAAGGTGCTGCCTTGTAGATACCAATCCAGGAGTGCCATTGCAGCTGACCAGTCATAATGTTGTGGTTATCCTAGCTTTGTCAAAAAGGCTACATAAAGATGAGCTTATGGTAGATGAAATGATAAAACAAGACTTCCACTCACGAGGTAAATATCCCACTTTCACTGCGTTTTGAAACAGTCTTTCTAACTCTTTACTCTGGCAGAAAGCCCTGAAGGCAAACCCCTCCCCTGTGGTCTTTGCCTCACGTTGCAAAGCCACAGCATCGCAAAAACCTGACTGGTCAGTTCCACTGATGGTCCCAGAGCAACAGCAATGTATCTGTATTAGCTGGTGCTCTTTTGGCTTTGTGCCTCCCCAACAGACTGCTGGCCTTTGTGTTTATTGGAAGGAACAGGAAGGCTATATTTGTTTGCTATAGCATATCATTTTTTACCTGACATTTCTATTGCGTGCCTTAATGCTTGCTTACTCAGCCTTTTATACAGTTGAGAATGCACACAATATAATTTTCAGCTGTAGATAGGAAATGATGAGCAACAAACAAACAAATCCATCCTGGAAAATGAGCCCAACAGTTTTTTTTTTGTTTGTTTTTTTTTGTTTCATTTTTTGTTTTCAGCCTCTTTTGTTGTTGTTTTTTTGTTTAACCCAGAGTAATCTGATCAGCTGCTGAGTTATAGACTTCTATCAGGAAACTGTATAAAGGGACTAAAGCAGCCCAGATTAACAGTTCAAATTAACAAAATCAGATAGCGAGTGCCTTTTCTATTGTATTTTTCTTCATGTATTTTTTTTAAAGGCCCACATTTCTTTTCTTTGACTGTATTTCTGATTAATTTATTTAATTCTCTCAGTCTTGTATGAATGCTTTTGCCGTATTGCCAACCTCTTGTGCTTTTCCTCAGCTCACTAAGTCATATTTAAACCTGCAATTTATGTGGATAATTCCAAATTTGGAGCATGCTTTTTACAACAATAAGTGTTGGTGCACAACTATCTAAAATTTCCCGAAAATAACCCCCTAATACTTTAATACCACAAGCTGCGGAGGACAAATGCGCTCTGACCCCAGCGCAGTTGGTATTCGTTTCAGTGTCGATTTGAGCCTTGTTTACCTGTGCTTGCTGCAGCAGCAGATGTGTGAGCCTGTGGTCTGAGCAGTTTAAATGGGATGCGGCAGTCCTGCTGACAGGCCTATTACACACTCAGAGGAGAAAAAAGGGGGGAAGCCATAAGGAGACACAGCTGTCCAGCATAGGAGCACGCAGCATTCGTCATTAAAAGAAAAAAAGAAGCTCGTTATGGCAAAAATATGAAAAAAATTATTTAAAGTGAACAATATATAAACTGGTCAGCTGTTTACATACCAAGCATGCACGGATATCACAGTAGCAGTTGCTCTTATTTCATCCCTGGGGAGTTGTGTACTGTGTTGGCTACCATGGTAAAACACATAGTGGACAGATTGTTAGAGCAGAAGGACGTTTACTCTTTGTATTTGCCTGGATTCCAGTGTATAAATAAACATAATATATACATATTATATCTATATATCTATGATAAGAGACAGATCTCTGTGTATCTGTTTATGTATTTTTATTTTGTGTGCAAACATCAAGATTTGAGCAGCCACATTTTGGCATGCAGGTACATCATGTAACTCTGAGGGTCCTTATCTATATAAAATAATGTGATGTCATCATATTGCCTAGCGACCACCCAGCAACAGGCTAAAATGACCCAGTTTTGGCATTTATGAAGTTAGAATCAACTAAAAAAGGACAAGAAACATTTTTTAAATTCAGTGTTTAGAAGTTTAGAAATGTTTCGAAGTCCTTATATAGCCATGGCTCCCTGCTACTGCACTGATGTTGCCCCCCCCTCCCTTTCACAGGATATATTGCATGCTTTGTCACACAGCAGAGCTGTAATCAGTACAGGCACAGTCTGAAAATGTTTGTAAGTGTAACACAGACACAGAGCAGGAGTGTAAATGTTTAGTTTGGGACTAAACAGAAGTGTTACTTTGTTTCTTCAGTGAGCGCGTGAGAGTGGACCCTGCTTTTCTTCATAATGACTCCCACTGATATCGTTTTATCACCATTTTCATTGAGCCTGCATGGCTAATTTCCTCGTGGCAGAGTAGATAATGAAGATGGACTTGGCGTGGCTGTAACTAACCTGATGAGTTGCCAGATGATATTCAGCCTGAACTGACTTGCAGAATCACTCAGGTTTCATGTTCTGTATACCAGGAAATGGAAACGGATTAAAATGCATTTGTAAAGTTGAACTCCCTTTAAAGGTAATGGTTTAGTTTGTGGAGGCAGGCGTCTGGGGTCACACATTTCATAAACTTTTTTTTTGTGTGTCTTGTATTTTCAGTGCAAGATTTTGGCAGGGAAATGAAAACAAAGCAGGCGGCTTATGGCAAAGGTCCCTTCTTTTGAATATTCAGACTGCCCAGGGAAATATAGCAATAGCAATAGCAAAAAATGTGTTTGGTGGGTTTTTGTTTTGCTTTGTTTAAATGTTATGGCAGTCATCAGATATGAAATGGCTTCCCTTTGCATTAAAAACACTCAAAGGCTTCAGTCACACAGTCCATGAGACCAGTTGTTAACCTGCTGGCGTTTGCCGGGAAAAACGTGCACACTCTGATCAGTGTGTGAGAGGTTTCTGGATGTTGCTGGCTGTCACTCGGCAAAGGAAAACAAAGCAGAGAAGTTCTGCACCAAAAACCTTGTGATTACCATGGTTGCTGACAGATTTTCATGGTCACTTTAATTTGCATGAATGCCAGGAACCTATATGCAAACACTCGCTGAGCTGTAGTAAAATTTGAAAAAGTGTGTTGCAAACTCGAAACGGAGACTGTTCGCCTTCAAGTAAAAGTTAAAAAGTGAAAGTTTTGCCTTACTGCTGAAATCAAATGTGCAGTTTTTATTTAAGGGAAGACAGTTTAATTTTCTGGTTTGCATCAGACTCCTCAGTTTCACTGTGGCTTAGTGAGTATTTGCATAGAAATGCAAACTACAAGCGACTGCACGAACCAGAAGACATTTCTGGTGCAGCCCTGTATGCCTCTTTGCAACTAATTTCACTTTGCAACTGCCAAACAACCACTTGCCAAACAGTCAGAGAATAGTCTGTTTTCCCTAGTGACTGGTGGTTGCCAGGCCAACTGGTCTCTAGGCTTGCCTCACTAGTGCCTTAGTCATCACCTGATAAGTATTTTGATTACTGATTAATCCATCCGTCCATTTTCTTCAGCTTATCCAAATCAGGGCCACGGATGGGTTGGAGCCTATTCCTGCTGTTATGGCGAGAAGCGGGGTACACACTGGATAGGTTGCCAGTCTGTGCTTCCCATTTCAGTATTAATTGATGCATAAATGCAAAATATAATCTGTTTCCAAATTTGTGATCGCAGGATGAGGGAAAATCACAAGGAGCATTTTTCACGTTCATTTAACATGTGATAGTTTTTCGTGGCAGACACTTGATCACTGAGTAAATGATCCCTAGCTCATTTGATGGGCTAACTGACAGCTCCTTAGTGTTTCATTAAGTAAATTATTAGACAGATGTGCTGGAGACACCCATTTGTTTTTTGTGTTGAGTCATAATTAGGAGTGTAACAATTCTGAAACTAATCCAAACATGGTCTGTTTTTTTCATTTTTCCATGTGAGATATTTCTCCTCCATCTGCCCGCCCCGCGCATTTCCACCAATGTTGAGCTGTCATTAAGTTGCTTATAGATGTGTTAATAGGACATAGAGACATTGTACCACAATAGTTAAGGGCGGCAACATGGTCCCTGAATGTAAACGCATAAGAACTTCTGGAGGGTTGTGTGCTTAAAGAGATTTATTTATTTTTTATTAAGATTTTTATGTCTAAATGGAAGCTTAATAAGGGCGGTTTGGAAATGGCTTCAGTAATTTGCATTATGGTAATAATTTCCATGCATGACAAATCAGTGATGCTGTGCCAAAAAGCATGCGCTAACTGTGTTTGTGCTAGTTGGGCATGGGAAGCTGTTAATGTCTGGTTAAAGTGCGCTACTCTGGTAGAAGCCGCATTTCAAAATAAAAAAGCTTTGCAGGCGAAGCAAGACCTGAAAATACAGAATAATGGAGTCTTTTTTTTTAGTTCATGATCAAGTAATGATTAAGCAACCATGCCTGTGGTAAAAAGACTTCCTGTTTTTCTTACTTACCCCTTCTTTAAAAAAAAAAAAAGATGAAAAAGCATGACGGCAGATGAAATGATTCCCGTCACAGTCGCTCTGAAGAGCTTCAGTGTGAGTTCTCTACAGTATCAATACATTGACTGACTCAATCCACTGCATAGATTGGTTATCTCATTTAGACGGACTTCTGGACCTCATGTTTCCCATCCCTAATGCTACCGATCTGCTATATTGATGGTCGGCCAGATGGAATTGTGGCTGGCTGTGGTCAAGTAGAAATCTAAAGCTTTCTGTCACTTACTTACTGTGAGGAGAAGTGCCCGAGGAAGACACACATACGGTCCAATACACACGCTTACAGATTGTTTGCAGCGCTCCAGATTGTGATTGATTGGAAAGGCAGCTGTGTAATCAATAGCAGCAGCGGCGAAGCAGATTGTGGTCATTTCTTTTACCTCCGCTTAGGTTGAAGAGAAAAGAGAATGTCATCAGCTGCTTGTTGTCTTTCTGTCTTTGTGTCAGAGGATTTTTGTTGTTGCTGACGTTTATGTTTATCATTTTTTTCTTCTTGTTGATGGAATCTCATCACTTGTTTCATTCACATTTAGAATAATATTGCATGTATTTCACATATAGCACAAGTGATATTGAGGGTGATAATATTTGGGAATTAAAAGCCTTCAACAACAGCAGAGATGAATCTGGTGATAGATTTGTGTGTTTGGCAGCGTGGCCTTTATTGTGATTAGCAGTGACGGCAGCATAGGTATTTGGATTGTTAGGGACTGCAGGGACTGCAGGGACTGCAGGGACTGCGCGGCTGACTTGTGACCCCGTGTGAATTTACACTGTGCTTTATTAAGTGGTTTCTCTGCTGCCCTGCAGTTTTTGTCACAGTGGAAATGAGGAATTTCAGCTTTGTTTTCAGTTATTCTCAGGAGGCTGTAACAGGAATGCTTGCCGATTTTTAATCAGACAGCTTTGGTAAAAGGTTGGAAATTACAGGACTAAAAAAATCTGAATCTACAGAGGCTACTTTTTACTTGAAACCTTTATGCTGCTTGTTTCAAAGAGCTGCCAGTTTGATGTGGATTCTGTATTCAGATTGTGCAGTTTTGGAAGTCAGCTGAGGACAGAAGAGGGATGTTGCCATCATATTTAAGGAGATGGGTGAGAGATAAACTGCCAGATTGTTTAAGACTGAGTAGTACATGTATCTTTCTGATGAAGCTGTGTGTGTTTAAGTGGAAAATGTATACAGCTTTTACCGTTTCCTTTCCTTCTTTGATGTCCTGTGTCATAAGAATTACAATAGGTGCTAAGACTTTTATGTGCGCCTTATAGTCGTGAAAATACAGTATGTGTTTGTTTGTTTTTTTATTCTGCTGCTGTAGCCCATCTGCTTCAAGGTTTGATGTCTCATATGTTCAGTGATGTAAAGAGTAGTTATTTGAGTTACTGCTGCCTCCTATTCTCCTCTAATCTCCGTCATTAACAAGGTGTTTACAACCAGACAACTACTCTGTAAAACCTGGAGATCATAGTGTGGGAAAATCCTAAGAATTAGCAGTTTTCTGAGATACTCAGTTGAACATTCATATAATAATAATTATAAAGTAAGTCTACATTAATTTAGTGTATTTTTAAAATATATTGTATTTTCTTAAGCCAAAATCTTTGTAATGGCCTCATTTAAAGTAGTGTTGTTGTATTATGTGTAATACACAGTGAGTTTTAAGACTGTGTGTTTAACATCCACTCAATGCAAAGGTAAAGTATGCGTGAAACAGCATAAAACAAGCTCAAAACAGCTGCAGGGATTTGCCTTGTGCACTGTATTTAAAGATAACCAGTCCATGAGTTATTGCAGCCCTTCGAGGCTCATTGCACTGACCTGGACTCAAATCCAACACAGTCCTTAAACTTATTTTTAAAACAATGTAGACTACTGTTTTGTTTTATGCCCAATATTGATGGCACTTTTCCTTTGTGAATTTTATGTGACTTCCTCCCTCCAGACTCTCTGAGTAACTCCCCACAGGACCAGCAAATTATCAACGATCAAACTTCATCAATAGACTTCCTAAATCCCCGCGGGGAAGTTGTGCAACTATCGATTTCTTGTGTCTTGTTTTAATTACTGGTGAGAAATGAGGGGGTCGGATGCAATTTCAGTCATGCGTGCGTGTGTGTGTTTGACCCACTGCCTCCGATAGCAAACCTCAAAGTTCTTTTGTGCACCAGAGATCAGTTTGACCCAAAGATAAATTACTTCCTGCGTTGGGAAGTGGTGACCGCTTGACCTGTTGAACACGTAATTTAATTTTTGTGCCTTTTTAGGGCATCTGTCAGTAACTCACTGCATATTCATTCACGAATCATCTGCAAAATTATCTGCATGTATTTATTCAGTAAGATACCACTCTGCATATTTATGCTTATATTTGCATGCCAGTGGGGCGTTGGATGATTCATGGCATTCTTCTGTCCAGCAACCAGTTAGCGTAGCTTAGTATAAAGACTGGGAACAGGAGGAAACGGGAAGCCTGGCTCTGCTTAAAGCTTTGTGTGTTTGTGTCCAACTGACAGTTTGCTCTTTTCTGACTACTTCTTGACTCTAAACAGTGGCAACGCCAGTAATGACAAAATTCCAAAAAGCACCCGACACAAAGCAAAAACTAAACTGGAATAAATCTACGTGTTTATCGACACCATTGTTTAAGTAAAGACCGAGTATTTGTTTCCCCATTTAGTGCTAAGCTAAGTGAACTGGCTGCTGGTATCATATAGTCATTGCTGGAAAAATATGGCTTTTTCCAACCACCTCTTGCAGATCTTCCAGGGAGACTGTGAGGCATTCCCAAAGCAGCTGAGAAATGTAATCTCTCCAGTGTCTCTTGGGTCTGCTTTGGGGTCTCCTCCCAGTTGAACATGCCTGAAAGTAGGTGTTCTAGTGAGATGCCTGACCCAAGACTGACTGGCTCCTTTCAATTTGAAGGAGTAATGGTTCTTTCGAGTCCCTTCAGAATGATCTAGGCTGATCCCAGACACCCTGCAGATGAAACTCATTGTCATTACTTGCATCTGGAGTCTCATTCTTTTGATCACCAAACACAGCTTGTGAACACAGGTGAGGGTATGAACGTAGATCAACAAGTAAATTTTCCCACTCAGCTCTCTCTTCACCACAGCAGATCGGTACAGCATCCATTTTGCTGCAGATGCTACACCAGTATTAATATGTCTAGTCTGTTAATCTCCAGCTCCACTCTCCCCTCACTTCACCAACCAAAAATTGGACACTCTGCCTATTTCCAGCTGTTTGACACTGGCTTGCAAAACACTCCAGTGCGAGCAGGAAGTCTTGGCTGGATGAAGCCCAAAGAACCACATCATCTGCAAAAAGCAGAAATGAGATCCTTAGACCACTAAACCCGACGCCCTCCTCCACTTGGATGCTCCTAGAAATTCGGTCCAAAAAATTATGAAAGGGCATTTGTAATTTATCAGGATCAAAACAAGAGCAAGATGTTTTAATTGTGTTCAGTCTGTATTTTGTGTCTTTGTTATTAGCTCTCATTCTGGTTCCATTCACTCCAGCTTCTAACCTCAGAATTGGCATTGATTCTATTGTATATATTGATTCTACATACTTAAAATGGTTTCAGTACACATTTTCTGCTATATCGACCAGCTTACCAGCTGTGCTTTCCCCTGTCTCTCCTCGCTGTCATGTAAAATTCAGTCTTCTCCTTTAAAAACTGAATTAATTTTTTTAGAGTTGTTAAAAGTGGATGAACAGCTACATAAAGGAGACAAATATAGTCCAGTGCTGGGGGGATGCTGTTCAAATTAGCAAAATTACTAAAAAGGAGTTTTGTAGGAAGCTGCTGTTTTGCTAAATACGCTAAAAACTGAAGGCTGTTTTGCAAGAACTTAATCAGCAAATTAGGCCAGAAGCTGGTGAGGAAAATAACTTCATGTACAGAATAGATGACACTTATAGTTTAAATAGTTTAAATCTGTGCTGCAAAACCGAAAAATGATGCCCTTTGCAAACTTTCAAGTATTGCTGAATAGCTGCTGTATCCACACGCTGAGTGAGTGGCTGAAGTTTGACATACAGAGACTTCAGATATTTTTTATTTTTTTGACCCTGTGTCACCCACAGTGTGGATTTAGTGGTGCAGAAATGGAGCAGTAGACAGTGACAGATTGGTGATGAAGAGAGAAGAGAGAGACAGGGGGAACACCTCTCCTTGAAAAAGCTGAGCAGGACTACCTTTTAGAGTTGTGTAGGTGTGAATGGGATTTTCTTCCTGACACTGTGAGAATATGAGGTGAAACTGAAATTCCTGTTATAAAAAGACACCACACTGTATATGTCACTAATGTGTTATTGCCTGTTGCATTAGCTAATTGCCTTTTCTGTTCCGGGAGAAACATCGAGATTTTCAGTGTTACTGTACACGGGAGAGAAAAAAGGAATTTCTAGATTAAAGACAGAAGTATGCACCTTAGCAGTCTTTAAAAGGGATCTCTACTGATTTTATATATTTATATATATATTTATGAATCAGTTATCAGTTATTAATCTGTTATTTGTTGATCACCCAAGTACTTTCATAGTGGACCTTTCAATGAGTAAGACCAGAGCTATTACGTCAGCCGCCATCTTCCACGTGTATGTTTCGCTGTACCATGGTACAGTATTGTGTTATTGACTTCTTCTTCAGCATCTAAATATAGAACACTTGTAGCTGTATGCTCCCCACTTCAGTTCCAGAGGAACTGCCTCCTTGGCACACACTTGGTACGCTGTAGTCCCTACTGTGCCGAAGAAAAACAAGTACCATCGTGTTTTTAGAATTTTGGTACTTGATGGTACCATAAGTATCGGTTCTGATGACATCTCTAACCAGGTTTGTGAACATTTGCCGTCAGCTGCAATGAGCTCTGAGTCTGAGTTTATTAATTAGACAGTTAGCCATTGTTTCCTAACCTTTGCCAGTTGGTCTGAGAGTGATTGCAGTCAGTGGAGGCCAGAAATACTTGAAATTGCTACTTAAATAAAAAAAAAAAAAATTCAATTAGTTGGTTACCACCGATTTATCTGATTTGATTTATCTGATTTAAAGAATGGTAGAATGCTTCTCCGCCATCACTGCCTGCTTCTTTTATGAGCATGGAGTAATGTGAAGGAAACAGGGCTCACTGTGTGTCAAAACAGCCTTCCTTCAAAACATTTAAGTGATCTTTACTTACTTTTTCCTATAGTATGCACAATTGCAGTCACTGACTGGTCATACATGAGCGTAAAAACTCATTTGTTTCTGCTTTTTTCTTTAAAGTAGCACCTCTCCCTGTATTTACAGGGCATACATGTACTATACAGCTGCAAATGCATGCACACATTTTGTGCAGCTTACATAAACCCACTAAAGAAGTAAACCGGGGCCTCAGAAATTAAGCTGTATTAAAGATCGTGGAGCAAGATTTCTTCTCTGTTCTCTCTCCAGAAATACAATTTGCCTTTTGAGAATTTTCACACACTTTGCACTTTGATTCTCTCTCTGTGGTTAAGCTAATTTCGACTATGACACCGCGCAAACTCAGTTATGTAAACGGGCGCATCTGCTACATTAGACATGCGTGAAAAGTAGCATATTCATACCCTAAAGCATCATGGGGGCTGGACTCTCTCTGTGCGAGTCGGTTTCAAACATCAAAGGCCAGTTCCAAAGAGAAGTTAATGCTCACATGTAAGAGTCTGTCTACGTGTGTGTATTTTTTATCATCCTACAGGTCATATCAGTTAGTGAGCTTCTGCAGCACTGCTATTAATCAGCAGGTATCTCTTCTGCTTCTTCTTCAAAACAGGATATGAAGCAAGCCCACTTCCTGTCTGACTTTATCTGTTGTGATGGCAAGTGCACCTCAGCGCATATTGGTTCCTTTTTTTTATTTCCCCTGAAGTTATTGCTGTTGTTGAGTCCTCTCTTTCTGTTGAAACGCCCTTTGATTTTTCACTATATCAGGCGGCGTGAATTTCAACAGGCAGTTGGATTCAGTTAACTTAAATTCCCTCCCCACAAAGAAGAGGTTCCTTTTTAAAAAGAATCCAGAACTACAAAGGTTTTCCCAGTTCCTTCGTTCCTTTTCCTTTGATGACAGTTTGCCGCTTTGATGTAGCCTGAACTTTGCTGCAGCGTGATGCCAGCTTCAGTATCAATACTGAGTGAGAACCAGCAAATGAAGGCTTTCGCTTCCGAGTTTGCATCCAGAATGGGAAATGTCTTCCCACTTGAAGGACATTACATATTCTGTTTTTTAATGACTGATAAGAAATTACATTTATAAAGAAGTGGAGACCAAATTTAGCTCTCACTCGTTGAGCAGCAGCTTTTTTTTAAATTGCTCGAGGTATGTGTTGCTTTTCACCACATCCCCAATTAGCATCCAGTACATCAAGGTGAGCTTAAAAGAAAAGAAAATCATTTTGTAATGCCTAAACAGGCTTGGTGAAATGAAACTGCTTACTGTACTGTACTCTCACCTTTTTGGCTATATCATGTCTGCTTAGTTCTCTGCAAAAGTGATGAACAAGGAGGGAGAAACTGTCAGGGTGTAACTAAAGAAGGGTTCAAACAGAGGGCAGCATTGCTCTGCCTGCGGGGAGGCCCATCATGACGTTTGACCTCTTTACCTTTACTGCTTTGATCAAAAAGAGGGTTTGGACCTTAAGGAGAACCTGATACAAAGGAGAAAAGAGATCTGTCAGAAACCGGAAAACACACTATTAAATTTTAATGTAAATGTGCAGCACAGGAGCAGTAGTTGCATGCAAACATGAATGCAGAGACACAGCATTTCAACCCAGAGCTCCCCTTCACATTGCTGAGGTTAATTAGGTAGGACGTCGTCTGCATATTTGACTAATCCGCCAAGAGTCTGCATTCCTGCAGCAGCACCTCTCCTCCATTATCTAATCGCAAGTTGTCTTCTAAATCTATTTAAGCTCTGCTGGCTCGGTTTATGCTTCTGGTGAAAGAACAGAAAACAATGGAGGAGTGACAGGGCAACAGACTGAGTTCGGGAATTTAAGTTGAACGTGGAAGAGCGGAACAGAACAGCTGTGATAAGAGACCTGGCCTCATTACAAAGTGATTTACAAAGTTCAAGTTGTTATCCAGTGTGTGTGGCATTCATTTTCAAAAGGCGCATCGCCTGTGTCTTGTACTTTTTGGCAGGGTTTACACATTAAATACAACGTTCACAGGTTCTCTCACTGGGCAGCAGTGAATATAAATACATATCTATCAATGGGGTTGAGACACCTTCTCAGAGTTGAGGCCCTTGTGGAGCTTATGAAACAGATCAAATATGCATGAGTTTTAAAAGAAGTAATAGGACAACAAAGAATAATATTGTAATCTGTCAGGCCTCTAACAGTTAGCTGTGGTCGTAGAGGTTGAGGGAATTCCCTTGATGGTCAAACTGCACATTATAATGCTTTTTTCTAAGAGAATGCCAGACAACAATATTATTACCTGCTCATCTACACATACGCTGAACCAATATCATGTGTATTTAAATGAGTAGCTTAAAGAAATTTCCATTTGCATGAAATGTGCAAAACATATTGATTTCTAAGTATGACTAATTATGTAACGTGTATGAAAAATTAAGAGCGTTGTACACGTGGCATGGTTTTTATTATAGGTTGGACACTAATTACATCACAATGTGCTGGCTGCTATTTAAGCCAACTTTTTTTAACATGCAGGGTTAGTCCAGTACAATCAATGGAGGTCCTGCATTGTTTGAATATACGAAATGAGACAGTAAACAGCTGGTGTCATCACCAATACTAATGTGGACAATAACTGTGAGTAAAATGTTCCAGACAGGACTCCAGCTTGTGTTGATTGTGCCGTCAACCAACACCCTATGTATTTGTTCTTCTCCACACTATCAAATGAGACTAAAGGGATATCTAAGTATATCAGAAGAGGAGCCTAAGGCGGTACTTGTATCTTTAAAATATGATGAGAAGGGGGTCCTGACCAAGTGTTGGTATGTATCAAGTTGGGAGCAAGAGTGTTAGGCTAAATTTCTTATGCAAGTTCTCGTTGACGTCCTTAGAAGAGCAATAAAAAGCATTCTAACAGGAAACATTACCAACTATTAAAAGATGTGCACAGACCAACACCGCAAGGCTTTGCAGCATCTGATTATATCTGCCCAGAACACCACTGGCACCCTGCTATGTGTCTGCTCAGAGCCTAAAGCATACTAAAGTACACTTCGACGGACACAGGCCACAGCCTGTTCACCCTGCTGCCACCCAGCAACCCGCTGAACCACCAGACTTCAGAAGTTTCTTTCCTCGGGCCGTGAGGTTATTGAATTGATCTGCCACGCTGCATCATAAATATAGTTTCAAAAATTTATTTTTCTAATTTTATTTTGCTTTTGTTTTTTTGTCAGTGATATAAATAAGACGTCATTTGCAAGCTTCCTCAACCTTCTGTGGCATAATAATAAATACAAATACTGATTCTAAAACTTTGAAATGTAAAATTGATGAAATGTAAGTGACTGAAGGGAATCTGCAAAGGGGAAAAAAGCTCTAGAAGAGGCCAGAAAAACTATGCAGAGCTCTCTGTCGGCTTTAGGCCAACCCCCAAATGCAAAAGGAACTCAGTAGTGTTACACATCGGCCATTGCTCCACAACCTAGAAGTGTGCCATAAACAGAACAACTTGTTCAGCTCTGGCCTTTACAATGAGACTCACGCATGCTGCAAACAAGATTTCCTCATTTCCTCACAAAGTAGCTACACAAATTTGTTTGTCCAGGTTTTTATGATGGTAATATGCCTCGGTGTATGACTGCTGTGTTTTAGCGTTAATACGGCGATTTTGGGAGTTTGTCACTTCCAGAGATTCTTTGTACTGCAGGGCTTAATGACTCAGTGTACATGTTTGTTTTGGGGTAACACCAGTGGTAAATATCTGTTTCTGTGCTTTCAAAGTCTGTTCAAACCCAGTGAACCCACATTGGCAGCTTAGTGCTTGTATTACTGGGATTAGAGTTAAATAAAGGAAATATGTGATAAAATATTATAAAAATGCTTCTTTTAATAAACAGTGTACCTTTAACAAAAAAAATGGCATGTAGCTACTAATTACACTCATTGGCCACGTTGTTAGACACACCCTGCTTTAGAGATTTTGGGCTATAGTGACATGATAGCATCACACAGTTGCTGCATATTTGTTTTTTGTTTTTTTTGCCTGTCCCATTTGGTTCTTTAGCCGTCAGAATTGTTGTCTGAAGACCAACAAGGATACCCAATGGATTTATTTTGCCAAATGGATCATCATGGCATTGCCGTATTGGTCCATTTGATCGACCTTTGTTTTTATTATTTATTTTATTTTATTTTCAATTGTTACAGACAGGACAGACATGAGTGAGGGATAGGAAAGAGAGAAAGAAAGAGGAAGGGAAAGAAAAACAGAAGGGGAGAGGGACAGTGAGAAAGGGGGAAAAAAAATCTCCTGGATCACCTGTTGAGAGAGAAAGAATAGAAAACAAGCAAAAAAAAAAAACAAAGCAACATACTAAACACAACACCATCGCATTAATCTAGCTAAGTGTAAACAGCAGTAAATACTAAATATTGAATGTTGTTGTGCAGCACGCAGGACAGACAGCGCACAATGTGCTTTGAAGTAGCAGCCAAGAAAGGTGTGATTTAAGTCTACGAAGAGTGAACACCTGTGTGCACACCTGTGTGGATCAGCGCGCTTGTATCCCCCATGTAATGGTCTGCAAGAGATTGTAGAGAGCCATAGCCCTGTCCCCCAGGGCATGAAGCAGGCATGGAGGAGATCCAGGCCCCAGACATCCAGAGGCCCCAGAGTGCGAGAGCCCAAGGAGGACCACCGGAGGGGCATCTGTGCCACCCTCATGGGAAGGGCTGAGGATCCCCAGACGAGAGGTCACCCAGTAGCCACCGAGCAGAAGCTAGAGGGGGCTGCACCGGCGTGCCCGCCGGCTCCGCCGGCAGCCAGCTGTGCCAGAGTGGACCGAGCCGCAGGCCCAGATGCCGGAGGCCCGAGGGCCCCCCGCGCCCCGGAAGAGGCCTGACCGAGCAACAGGCGCCAGGCCCCGCCAAGTAGCCACCGGGAGTGAGCTGGTACATACCTGAGTGCCCAGCCCCGGACACCAAGAACCACCAACGCACCGACCCCTGAGGGCATCAGTCACCGGCAGGGAGTGTGGTGAGGGGAGATAGGCCTCCACACTTTGGAGGGCCTGGGAGTTCCCAGAGAGGTGGAGTGTAAGACCCGACCTGACATATAGACACAGACAAACAGGCACACACAGACACAAACATGCATTCCCACCCTCATGCACACATATACAAACACTCAGCACTCACCCAACGTAAGGATTGATGCTGCATATTTGTTAACTGCACATCCATGATATAAATCTCCAATTTCACCACATCCTAAAAGAGCTCTATATATGTAGATTGAGATCTGGTGACCGTGGAGTCCATTTGAGTACGGTGAGCTGATTACAAAGTTCAGGAAGTTTGAGATGAATTGAGTTTTTTGACATGGTGTGTTATTCTTCCGGAAGCATCCATAAGAAGATGTGCACATAAATGAATGTCAGCAGCAATACTAAGAGGCTCAAACTATGCCAATAATCCATGCTTTTATGCTCTTTATGCCAAATTCTGACCCCATTATTGGCATGTCGCAGCAGAAATCAGATCAGGAAACACTTTTCCAATTGTCTATTGTCCAGTTTCGGTGATCCTGTGGAAACTGTCGTCTCAAACCAATCTTTCCAGGACCAACAACTAGTCACATTCAAAGACATTTAAATCACCTTTCTTCCTCATTCTGATGCTCAGTTGAACTTCAGCAGGTTGTCTTGCCCATGTCTGTGTGTCTAAATGCTACTGCAACGTGATTGGCTGGTTAGATATTTGTGCTAACAAGCAGCTGAACACGTGTACTTATGTGAATGTAGAAACTGTAGGTATAGAAGCTGCTACACAACAAAACCACTACCTTGACAAAGCTGCTTGGCCTTTTGTTGAGCTACAATCTGTCACCTTACATTTTCCCAGCTGTTGTCTTGCTTAAAAAATCACCCAAATACTGTGACGACTACTCCAGGGAATTAAATGATGAAAGCTTGAATCAAATTTTTCTCTTGTCTCTCCCTCTTAGAAGTATATCGAGTGTATTTATTAGCTTTTAAACGCAGCACAAATTTATCTGATTTATCTGATACTTTTTTGCAGATTTTTTTTTTTTTTTTGTGAGTCAAATCTATCTACATTTATTTCAGAACGGATTCGAAACTGGACACTGTGTCTTTATCTCTACGTGCATTGAATTTAGGTTTTCCTCCTCTCTCCTCATTCGCTGTCAGTCGGCTCTTTTTAACAACCCATCCTGCTGGCTGGATAGGTCAGTGCTAGAAGGGGTCAGCAGAGCAGCATGATCGATATGGCCTCAAACAGTCACAGTGTGCACTGATCAGCTGAACCATTAGAAACAAGCCTTGCTGTATCTCTCTTTTTTTTTTTTTATCTCTGATCTTCTGCCTCACGATCTACTACTTGTCTTTGTGTGTGTGTGTGTGTGTGTGTGTGTGTGTGTGTGTGTGTGTACCATATTAAGAGCAAATAGTGCTGAAATGAATGATAATCTGAATTCAGAGGAAATAAGACTGCCTAGTCGTGCACTTTGTTCTGTTAGTGTGCGTATGTGTGCGTGTGCAGCCAGCCCTTAATAGCACTTTTAATTCACGTTTAGTTGTGTCTCTGTGTGCACAGCTGTTGCATAATTCCCCTGACCTTGATCATTGTGTTGATGCCTGTCAAAACCCAGTGAATGTTCTGCTGTTGCTGCTTTACTCCAGTGTCTCCAAGGAGAAAGTTCCTCATGAGATACACTATCTGTCTGTGAGAGTGAAAGTAGAAGTGAAATTTAAATGCTTTCTTTAAAAAAATAGAAAGAAATAAAGAAATAATATTTATTTTCAATTAGATTTCACTACAGGAAGGATTCCTTCGGTTCCCTACAGATATGATCAATGAAATAAAAGGAATTAAGTGTTAAAGTGCAGCTTTTATTTTGTACAGCAAATCTTCAAAGGAAGCATTGATTTTTTTTATCCTTCATTTCAGGATGCACATATGCCAAAATCAATAAGAGGGAGACATGGAGTTATAGAGATTATAGGGTGGTGTGACTAGATACATGTTTTTGGCAATTAGATACATAAAACCAGTGAGATTTAGAGCTGTGTGTGTGTGTGTGTGTGTGTGTGTGTGTGTGTGTGTGTGTGTGTGTGTGTGTGTGTGTTGTGTGTGTGTGTGTATAATAAAAAAGGCTCAACAGTCACTTTTAGAAGTTTCTTGGTGCAGCTTTTCAGCTAAGATTTGCTCAGGCTCGAATTGAGCTAATTAGTACTTCTCTCACTTGTACGAGTTCATTTGAAAAAGAGAGGTCATATAATTATAGCCCCGGGAAAACCCTGAGCTGTAAGTAGATTTTAGTGTTTGTGTGTCATCTGTATACGGGTGTGTTTCGGTGCGTGTTCAGCCTCTGTGGAGCTGGATTTCCTCGTAACTTTCTGTCTTTGTGTAATTTTATTAGCATGCTCAGCCGTTTCTCAAGTACAAGAATTGACCTCATTCGCTCCCATTATTTGCCAGTGTGATGAAGCAGAACTTAAGATCTCCTGACTGTTGCCTCCGAATGAGAAATTACAAGCCTCACCCTGGGACCCTTACATAATAAAGCTAGATTATTTTGTGTGAAGAAAAGCGCAATATGAAAACAAACTAATAAACACACTGTTACACAAAGAAACTGCTCAGTAAAACAACACCTGTACGACTTCATACGTAATTTACTTGGGGGAAAAGTGTCACTAAACATTTTAAAATGAGCAATCTCTGTCTTGAAGGGCATTTTTCTCAAGAAAACACCACAAGCCACTTTCCACCTGTCCTTGCTTTCCATGCTTGACACATTTGAGGAATGTGAATCCTAATTGGTCGGGACTGGCTTGTCATTTCCTGCTTCTAAACTAAAAGAGACTGTCGCAGCTGGTAGCACACTTACACCAGCTGATGAAATAAAGGTGGTAAATCTGTACAACTAAAAGCAGTCATAAACGTGGGTGTGTGTGTGTGCGCGTTGATTAATTGAGGCATTTCTCTGTTCCACAGCATGTGGAAGGGCCTGAACGTGAACTGCACAGACAGCTCAGGATACACACCCTTACACCATGCATCACTCAATGGACACAGGTAAGCCTGCTAATGAGTGTTTCTGTCACTCTATTTCTGCTGGATAGAAATTAGTTATAAATGCAAGTGCTACTCAGTGCACTGGAAACAAATTGTTCTGTTCTTTGTACGCTGTAGAGCTGAAGCTAAATGTTGTTTTCCATTATCAGCAAATCTCTAATTATCTGGATTTTTATGTGTTTGCATGCAAATAAATGGGGGACACAGAGATATCTTTAGATTGGTTTCTTTAAAAAAGTCTGACAGTTTCTTCTACAGATTGCACTCTGTGATTTTTCTATTCTTTAAAAAAAAAAGTGTAATTCTGTGCAAATAAATAAATATATAAATAAATTACCATAACCAAAGGAAAAGAATCTAAAAGAAGTCAGAATGTCATAAATTTTATTTAATTGTTTTCACATTTCTGCTGTGACATGATGAGAGGCCATTGTACTGTGCTTATGTCATGCTGTCAGTGTAAACTGAGTTTGAACGGGCCTTTCTCTGGATAAACCTGCAGGGAGGAGTCTTAACTGCAAACACATCCTATTAACTTGATAAGGTAGTTACACATCCAGGGGCCTGTTCCAGTAAACAACTTCAGTGAAAACTGAAGCAGCTAAACTAGTTGTGTTCCCGTCCTGCTGCTCCTGAACCAGATGTCTGATTTCTTCATTCATACAGTCAATATCAAAGCACATAATGAAAATGTTGATCGGCTGAGTTAAAAGTTGGTACAAACACTGTACAATACACTGTATGAACAAAGGTACTGTAAACCCATGCCTTGAAGCTCTCAGCACACATTTCATGTGCTGATATTAATGCCACTTCATGACTGAGCTGCTGTGGTTCCAGCTTGCGATAATACCACTTACAGCTACACCTACAGAATACCTATGAGGGAAATTTATTGCAACAATGCCACTGGTACCACTACTTGCTCCTCCTGCCCTGGCTTTACATGCATGCGGTGAGCCTTCAGCAACCAATCATCACCAGGTGTAATTCAGAGAAGAGAGCAGGGTGAAGCACTTCTAACATACATGAATTTAAAAATTAACAGGTGGTCCAATGGTTTTGTCCATATGTTTGATATTAGCCCAATATATTTATCATGAGTGCTTTTGGGATCAATTTGACATTGATTTAATCATAAATAATGGATTTATAATAAATTTAGAATGAAATCTGTAGCCTAACAAACACAAAACACTAACTCTCGTGACATTAGGACAGCTGTCAGGTCGCCAGTCATTTTCTCTGCACTGAAACATTTGCTATATATATTTGCTATTGTTTAAATAAAGCTGATTCACACATTGACACTGATCTGTGATCCTGTATCATGCTGTGATTGGTGGCACTGATTGAACATTCCTGTTGTAGTTTGCATCATGACTTAAGGACTGTTTGGACTAGACTAAATGTAATTTTGAAATCAGCACTGAATGCTGTCACGCAACATTTCTGGCTGTAAAACACGTCTGAAGATATTATCGACTGCTTTGTTCATAGGGATGTCACATAGAGATTTGATGCTTAATAACTTTGCTTATAGAGGCTTTAAATCAAAGTTAGAAGTTAGTGCATAACTATGAAAATGAAAATGAAAGCCATTACCGAAAACAATCTTGCATTTTTGGGCAGTAAAATAGTTGCCTACAGTCAGAAATACAAAATTCCTACATTATTTCCGTCCAAACTGTACAATATGTGAATGATTTGAGTGTCTACAGCTGCACAGAACTACAGTGCAGCTCCCTTTCTTCACCTGGTCCTGCTGAGAAATCCGTTACACACTTTGGATTAGCTGCGAGCCTGACTGCTATCCCGGTTTGGCGGAACTGAAGGATTAGCACCGTGTTTTGGGGGCAATTATGTGGATTTCCTCCTTCAGATCAACGGGGAAAGGGGGAGGGAAGTGAGGGAAAGAAAAATGCACCCTCACAGTGAAAATTAGGCTGCCAACAAAAAGCTTCAGAGGAGTGATTTAGCATTTAGGTGGGAGAGTGAAAAGAGAGAAGGAAGAGGACTTGGCAACAGGCAGAGCTGTTTTCAGAGAGTTGTTCTTCAGGCTGGGTTTGAATTGAATTTTTAAAGATCACAACTTTATGACATCAAAGGCGCTTTGGTGATAAATACATATTTTTCATCCTTACGCCATCCTTGTTTTAACTGTTCCTTAAACTGAAATGAAATTATAAGAAGATATAATAAACTACAGAAATAAGTAAGTAAATAGTTCGTGAAGCAGCACAGAGCTGCTTCATTGTGCTCTCCTGAGAGAGGTTTTGCCCTTCTGTCCCCTCTGTTGCTCCCTCCTGACATTTTCAATGCAAATCAAGCACTTCGCCTTGCCTCTTCAGCTGGAGTCCCCCTAATATAAAACACTATCACTGACATTACTACTCAGCAGCAGCTAAATGGATTTTTTTTTTTTTTAGCCCAATCCAACTCTGTGATTTGCTGCTTTAAAAATTTGTGTACTGCTTTATTTATCAAGAGCAGCAAAGCAGCAATGCTGCTCTCTGTAGCTGTACTTTTTCCAGTGCCTCCTGCAGCGAGCTTCCTGTAAATCCCTCAGAACCAAGGCTTTGTTTAACTAGGGTTTAGTAGGAAGTGCAAGTTTATTATCACATAAGGTGGATAAAAACCTGCATAAAAGATGATCTACTGCAGAAAGAAACACAATAAATACCACGATGGTGGAACAGCGAAATTAAGATTGTGTAGCTACAATATGAGAAAAGCTCATTACGATACAGCCGTGTTTATTGAGCATCTTTTTAATTGTAGTGTCAAAGTGACCCACGATTTGTAGGCATAGCTTTATTTCATTTCTTGCACATTCAGTTTTGAAGTGGAGAATTTGCATTTTTTTAAAAAAAAGAAAAGAAAGAAGCACCTCGTATACTGCTGTCCTTGAGTTTGTTCCCCCAAGTCAACTTAGGTAAAATATTACTTAAAGAAGAGAAAGGATGACTTTTTTTTTTTTAGACCGAAGCAAATATTGCAAAGATGAAAATGGCAAAAAAAGAGAAAAAATTATTCTTAAATGAAAGAAAGGCATTTATCTGTAGAGCTTGAACGTTTTAGTATAGCTGAGCATTTGAAGGTGAACATGCAGCATTTATGTTTCCATCTACTAAGCCTGAAGATTATTATAATAAAACCTTTATTTAGCCAGTTGTTACCAAGGTCTTAGTGATTTATACAAGTACTTTTTGTTTTTATATATAGTCAGTAAAAACTTCATTCTCGGAAAGTAGCATGTTTTGCTAGGTGCTGTCTGTGCACTGCTAAAGGATTCGAGTACTTCTTCCACCACTAAAAATGATTAATTGGTCAATATGATGAAGAGATTCTTTGCAAATTATGTTCCAAAGTGAAAAGTGCTAAAAAAGAATCGTTGCTGTCAAATAAAGTTGACTGCTTACCATCATGTGGATTTTGTAGCACCTGGCTGCCTTAACTTCCTAACTGTCTGTTCTTCCACTTGTTCCCCTGTTAATGTATTGATATCCGTGTACCTGCTTCTCTCTCAGAGAGGTGGTGCTGAAACTGCTCCAGTTTGAGGCATCCACAAATGTGTCTGACAGCAAAGGTTGCTTCCCGCTACACCTGGCTGCCTGGAGGGGAGATGTAGACATCGTCCGTATCCTCATCCACCACGGCCCATCCCACTGCCGTGTCAACCAACAGGTAAACACGCAATAATCCCTTCATCATCCTCTTAAGAAACTTCACCTTCAGTGTCACCTTAAAGTCTAGCTTTTGTTTGAGCTCCGCTATGTCTCTCCTCGGTCCAACAAAAGGCTACAGGCTCAATCAACTGCAGGCCTAGAGGTCATGCTAAATAAAAAAGTGATTTCTCAGGTGTCCTTTAATCAGGCAGCAGGCTTTAGCTTGTGGTTCTTTGTCTTCAAAATAAAAGTACATGTGGTTCTGCGATGCTGTTTCATGTTCTTGTAATGAATGTTAATTGACTGGACTCGACAGAGCAAACATAAAATCTATTGATTGTGCTACTACAGGTCAGAATAGCTACTTTGCCATTTTTTGTATTGCAGAATCTTTTAGCAGTCCATTCCTTACTTTTTAAAATGGGTTTTTATTTGTAAAGAGAGGCAAGCTGAGATGGTTTGGACATGTGCAGAGGATGGATACTGGATATTCTGGGAAATGGATGGTGAATATGAAGGAGCCTAGAGGAGGATAGGAGGAAGCCCACAAAGAAGCCCCCTTGCTGAGGCTTCTTTGTGGGCTTCTGTCGATGTCATGAAGGAGAAGATGCAGAGGGTTGGTGTGACAGAGGAGGTTTAATGGTTTAATGGAGGCAGATAATCTGCTGTGGTGACCCATAGAGAATTCAGAACAAAAGAACTTGGCCGGCATATCCACCAGCTACACTGGAAGCCTTGGATTATTTGGCTTTTTCATCAGAGGCCAAGTCAGTCTAGACTAAGTTGGACTAGTTCCCCAGACTGACAATCTGTACTCGGATATGGAGAAGGGACTCTTGTGCCAAGGCCAATAACCTCTGTTCCACTTTCTAAGAAAGTGATCTAGATTTGCACTAAAATCTAATGGATTTTTTCCTTTCCCCATGCACCACCTCTCCGTGTTTTCTGAAGCAAAATACACGCAAGTGTTTTTGAAATCGCTGCAGAACTATTACGTTGCTCTTCCTGAACAAGGACGTCCTCTTCCACTAAAATAAAGTCCTTTAGCCCGATTTCTCGGGGCATGTAAACCAGTGCTGCCGCTGGTCGTCTCATTACGGCTTCTGTCCAACAGAGCCGATCATTTGCATTTTCCAGAGATCTCTCTCTGACAGCCCGGTGAGCGTTTCAGCTCCGGGAGCATTCAGCCTGCCTCTGCTGTCATTCCTTATCAGCAAAAATGACCTTCTTCTCCTGCCTCACTCCTGTTCTGTCCATCTTCGCTGGCAGCATATTGGTGATGTCACAGCTCGCTGATGCGCTGCATCTGAAGATAAGGAAACAAAACACAGGAAGCTGTTTAATCAGAAGTGTTGGCAAAAATGTAAATACCCTAGATATTTCTTTAAAAAAATCAAATCAAATCCTGCACTTGCCGACGGCATAGTAATGGACCTCGCTGGCTATCAGAGCGTTATTTACTCTGCCTAATAAGCACAATTTCCTCTGTCACCATTAGCCAGATTGTTTCCCCATGAGAGTTGTTAGAACCTAATTGTTTGCTGTGATAAATAATGTCCTTTCCCCATAAATGAAGAGGTTCGTCAGCAAGTGAACACGGGCAATTTTCTCTTTTACCTTGTCATTGAGTTGCTGTGCGGGCAGCGTGGACACACACTGAGTGGAAGCTGCTGATGGAGAGAGTACTGTGGACAGGTGCTGACTTCTTGGCATTGTTTGACTGTGCTCTTGTACCTCTTATTAAGTACACACACAGTGAAAAACATCCCACTTATCTATGCGTTCATGTTTTCAAGCACATTTATTTAATGCTTTCTTAAATTTCCTGGAATTTCGTCAGCAAACCCCCAAAGCAGCAGCGGCTTCTCTTTCTTTGCTTTTTATATGTGGGAGGCCAGAATGGGTTTCTATGAGAAGTAATCCAGTCTAGCAAGACAAAGTTAACAGAAGAGAGATTATGTTTATTGTGTCCGTATTTGGCGCATAGTGCAAATAAAAACCCAAAGACTGTGAATTTTATATGCTGCAAGCATAGCTCTGGCTCCACTGCAGCTGAAGAATCAGTTCACGACAAAATATTATTGAACTCTCAAGCAAAATAGTTCTGAGCACGCAGTGATGTGTAGGCTATTGAGTTTAATTGAAAATGACTTTAATATAAATAATATAATTTGTGGCACTTTTGGAAGACTTGTTCTTGATACTGAGCCGATAACCTGTGCAAATAATTCCCCCCCCTTTTTTCTGGCCCTAAAACCCAGACATAAGAAATCAGTTGACACTGTATATACAGATGTGTTCTCCGGAGGAGGGATTCCCAAATGATATGCTGTGAGGCATGCGATTTTTGGGACGACCATGCATTATGTTTTCTAACACAGCTGCACAGAAAATGAAAAATGAATCCTGTATAAGTGGTTTTTGTACTCGTTTGCCCTAAAAGAAAATCCTTCATAAACCAATGTTGCTTTTGTACAAATGTTTTAAGGATTAAATTATTACTTGGAGCCTAATAGTGTTTGAATAGTGAGACTTTCTTCCCTTTTTTGCAATACTAGCACGGTGGCAAAACGGCTAAGGAGGCACTCGGTAAGCAAACATCCCTCCTGATAAAAAGCGCGTGTCCTTCAAAGGAGCACTGGATCTGAACTGGAGGTGGAAAATCTGTCTGCTGTGTTGTGAAACTGTCTGGTGGTTGAACTATAAGCGAGTGAGTGGGGATACTCTTGCAAAAAAAAAAGAAAGAAAGAAAAGTTGTGGCTATCATGGCAGGTCCAGTTTCTGCTAATGTGCCTTTCTCTGACAATGCAATTAGAAGAAGCATGTCAGGTAATGTGGGCGATATTTTGCACAGGTGTGAATAAAGGTGTGTCTTGACATTTTTGCTTGTCCTTAACTAAACTGAAACTCTCTTGTGTCTATAAATAAAGTTGCTCATTACCGTTATCTCCTGCTACCTTTTCCACACTCCTGTCATCATTTGTGACTTTATGTAAGAAAATGAGCACACAAGTTGAGTTTGTAGTTCAGTTTAAATCTGCTGCGCTGCACTGTAAATGTGCTGTGTCGGTGTCATTGCTTTTTTTTCCTAATGAAATTCTGATATTTGTCAAATGAATGTGTTTTATAATTGTACAGAATATTTCCAGTTTATCTTTAAAACTGTAAAAGTGAATGCTTTGACATGAATTGAGCTGCGGTTTGGGGAAGGCCTCGAAGGGGACTGGCGATGGCTCCCGGGCCTGGCAGATCCCCATGCACTAAATAGAAGTGAAGAAGTTAAAGAATGGAGAACAAGGAGGGAGGGTGGGGCATGTAAACGAGAATGACCAGTTTGTAGAACTGAGGGAACCTATATAGATGACAGCCGGAAGGAGCGTATTTGGAGGCGTGGTCCCGCTCCTGAAATTCCAATACATAATCTCCAATTAATCATCTAATTACACTGATCATCTTTCTCTGTAACACTCTTCATATGCTATATCTCACTTTGATGCTTGTCATCAGCTTCCATCCTCCTCTGTGTGTAATAAGCTGTTACATTAAAAAAGATAAACACACTACGCTCCCACTTTTATGAACACTGTTATGTTAGTCTGCTCTTTAGTGTCCTTAAAGGTGTTAGTTTTCTCCTAAGCACTCAGGTTTGCAAACACTGAAAACTGAAAATGTGGTACTTGGGCATTTTTATTTGTGTATTTTATATCTATTTATATTTTATATGCATGCTGCATGTTTGTACAGTATTCTTGTTGTTATATCAGCGCCAGGGTACAGCTGTTTTCAGGTTGCAAGCATAAATCAGTGGGTAAGATTTATTTAGTGTTGGTGTGTTTACGATGCCTAAGCTCCATATTTCCCCGCTGTCTGTCGTGTCTGCAGTACAGAGCAGGGCTTGCATACATTAGTCTGGGTGATGTAGTGAGTCTCACGCGCACTCACACCCATCATCAAGACGTACAGCAGCAAGCCATTGGCTGCACATTACCCCATTCTCAACAATATTACTCTGCCCACACACACAGCATTACTCGTGTCAGAGGTTGAGTATTTATGTGTGCGCGTGCTTAGTTTTATAGGCTCGCTCTGGTGGCACAGTATTTGCCTTAATATGATCTTTTTTTTCTTACAGGAGAAAGGGAAACTCAACATTTGTGCTTGCTTTTGTGCACGACGTGAGAAATGGTGACAGGAGTGTGGAAAAGGTAGCAGGAGAGAACTGCAATGAGTGCGAAAGGTCCTGAGAGTGTAAAGAAAGAGAGAGAGGTTGACAAAAATCGAGCTAGGGGAAGTTTGTGGGCCAGTTCCACTCTGCAGCCAGCAGAAGATTATTCAAGGTTAGTGGGTGTTATTAGTTGGCGGTAAACCAGTTCCAGCCCACTGTTTATTGTCTAATTGGTCCCAGTAGTTCCCATTCGCAGCTGCTTTTGTTTATTGCGGGAGCGTGTGCGCACGAGAGAGGTGGAAGCCGCCTGACTGGAGGAGATGATTATACATGCCGTGTTCGTGCGTGTTTATGCGTGTATGTGTGAAAGACAGTGAGACAGTGATTGATGGCGAGAGATTGTTTGTTTGCTCAAAGCTTGCACTCGGATTGCAAGGCCAAATGCATGTTTTGACGACTAACACGTGGCTGTTTGTGATCTCTTTCTCCCACTGAGACTGACTCAGATCAACGGCTGGGTGAATGAATAGAAGACAAGTCAGGAGTTTAATTTCATTTTATTTTGTTTTTTTTGTTTTTATGATAGAAAAGGGAAGAGTAAGGACCAGGTGTTACACCTGGCTTGTTCGGGACATTTTAACGGGGTCAACAATGCCAAAATACACATTGCTAAATCAAAGAATAGATGCAATTACCCGAAAAGTCCAAGGAGTTGCCTGAAAGGCGAGAGGGAGAATATTGTCAGTGGAAATCTCGTATACAGCCAGGCTGGTGAAAAGGTGCTCCATGAGGTACAGTACTGTGCAAACGTCTTGAGCTAGCCGCTATTTGTTTGTATTCTTCTTCCAAGCAGACTTTCTTGTAATCTTTTAAAAGTGATCTCAGGCA
Source organism: Simochromis diagramma (assembly GCF_900408965.1). Classification (NCBI taxonomy): domain Eukaryota; kingdom Metazoa; phylum Chordata; class Actinopteri; order Cichliformes; family Cichlidae; genus Simochromis; species Simochromis diagramma. Next base: position 12,195,998 of record NW_024386908.1, on the reverse strand, counting down.
ATAGTTCTTTCTGAAGGTCCTTCAAAGTTTTTCTTTTGACATTTTCATTCATTGTTAATCTTGGAAGAGACTTGCAAACCTGACGATTATTAGAGGTAGTTTTTTTTTTGTTTGTTTGTGAACTCCACTTAACACTGACCTATGAATCATTCAAGTATAACAGGCAACCTAATAACTTAGACCAATTTCAAATTGTACTTTGCTACTAGCAGCCTGTCGCAACATGTATTTATAATTTATAATTTATTCCTGCTTTGTTCAGTCAAATCTACAAAAGAAAGCTAAAGATAACAGTTTGACAGGCATAAAATCTTACTTATGCACCATCAAAACAAGACAATTTCCAAAGAGCTATAAATGAAAAAAATTGAGCCAGTAGTGTTGGCAAACCTGTCAAAAGTGATGGAATTATGAACACAGAAAAGTACCATCAGATTTTGATCTACCATGAAATACCATCTGGAAAGCATCTAATTGGCAACAGCTTCATTTTTCAGCATGACAATGATCCCAAACACACAAACACTGCAGTAAAAACATACCTGGATAGAAACGCACAATGGACTGGCCTCCCCAGGGTACTGATCTCGACATTTTAGAAGCAGGATGGGATCATCTAGTCAGAGAATGGAACCAAAGGCTGCGAATAACCAGAGGAGAGCTTTCATGTTTTCCAAGAAGTATTCCCAAAGACTGCTTAAAGAAATTACAAGGAAGCTTGTCTGAAAGACTTCAGGCTGTGTTGAAGAACAAAGGTGTTCAAAGCACATATTTACTTTTAAGCTTGTTAGAATTGTTAAAGCTGTGTTTTTGCCTGTATTTCCATGTATTTTTGCACACATTCCAATACATTCCTGCACCTGCTTCCTATTGTCTTAGCAAAATATAAAGACATGAGGAGTTTGTACTGTAGCGGGGGGGGTTGGGGCTTTCCATCCTCATGGACACGAAAATGTTTCCCCTCCTCCATCAAGGAAGCTCTTCCGATTCTTTAAATGCACATCAGGAAGATGAGAAGTGGGAAGAGTGGGGATTTCTTGATGACCTAAGAGTGAAGCATCAAACCAGTAGTAGGGGTATCTTACTGTATATGGATGTCTTTAAAAAAACGTATCCATGCTGCACCTTTACATGTGAGGCAGTTAATTCTCATAGTCTTCACACTGTGGATGGAAAATCAGCCACATGCAGTGTAAAGCATGATCATCCTGTGTGTGTGATGAATCTAGTTATCATAACTAGTGTGTTGGGACCACACACGGAGCAAAAGCAGGTATGTGTTGTGGAAATAACATTATTGCAGGTAAAAAAATGATCCAAGGAATCATGCAAAAACACTGATCTGTACGTAAATTACAAGCTTTAAATTAACTGCTGATAATTATTTTAACAATTTTAAATATCTAATGACTGTATTTAAGTTTTATAGGCCTAAAAGAGATTTTCATAATTGCCTATCTATAAAAGATAAGCTGCTGTAAAGCTCTGAAATTGAAAGGTCATTTCAGTGGGTTTTACATGTGGTACAGCTTTCATTTCATTTTCACTTTTCATTTATTTAACAGGGTTGTGATTAACACTAAACTGCATTTAAAAACCAGATCTAAAGGCTGCAAGCTTCAGCTCCAGCCATTTGAAAAATGCTGTAAAGAATGATGGCAGTGAACAAAGCCAGTATAGACTCATGGCCTATGAATTGGTGCACTCTGCATGAACCGGTAAGAAAACAGATACCACCACATTTTTAAAAACAGTAATGTTTCATATTTTTGTAGAAAGTTCTATAATTCTATCATATATTGGACCTTGACAGCCCGGCAGCCCCGGCCTGAAACAAGCATTTTTACAGTAGCTCCTTTCCTTTGCCTATAAGCCACCTTTCTTCTGATTGACTGCCTATGCCTATGTCTGTGTCTGTGCTCACAGCTGGAGCTGTGCACCCAATATGACCATAGCGATATTCCCTCTCTCTTACATCATACAGAACCAAGAGCAGAAAAAAGATGCCTGAGGTTTTGGCTTCAGTCTGTTTTGAAGGTTGTAAATATAAAAACACGATGCGACTGGGTTTAACAACATTTTCTTTTCAAACTGTTGTAGTATTGCTGTATTGTTGATGAAACGTGAAGGAAATTTGAACAGTTACTGACCAATTCTGACATTTTTACTCCAACGTACCTGCACAGATAAAAGCTAGCCTGTAAATTTTGCTAGGTGTGTATCCTTACAGTAGTTGTGTCCTGCAGATTTGCCCACTGATGGAGGACAGATGTGGTTTGTGTGCGTGGGAACCAGCACAGAACCGTCTTGGCTACTTTCTCTGTGTGGGACCTTTGGACTCATCAGTTTAGGGTTATCCTGTGCGTACACTGTGTACTGTATGCGTGTGGGTGACTCAGTATGTCAACTATGTGTCGCTGTAGGAATGTGTTCTTCTTCAACAACAGGAGGATGTAGGGTTATTCTATCCCGTCTCCTCTCCATTTCCCCCCCTCATCGTTCTTCTTTTCCTGCTCTCTTTGTCCTCCCAGAGGAGACACTGAGCAAGATCACAAGAGAGGCAGGCCTCTCACCAGCAAGAACTTCTGAAGGCTTAAAGACTGTGTGAACTGAGGCAAATGTTACAGGTCACAAGGCCATTTTCCTGCTGTGTGTTTCCATGAGAGTGCTTCTGTGTTTGTGTCTATTCGGTCTTGGTAACTCGATGTCCGGTCATGCACACATGCTGCTTCCACACAAGAAAATGAAACCATATGTGTCTTGGTGATCAACTTGAGAACACATGCTACTATTGCTGCGACAAACCGCCCTGGGAAAGTCCTCGGCCACTGAGATGCCCACTGCTGCCAAGACACACACTGAGCCACAGGTCTTTCTCATGAGTAATCTCTTAAAAAACGATATGTTACTGTATATCACATGTTTTTAAAAGCCTGACTCCCTGCCCGCAGTGGGATTCCTAATTAAAGTTTAGCAAAAGTAAACAGATTCATCTCTCCATGAATCAAAACAAGCTCTAGCCCTGAGCGATTAAAGCAAGCCCAGAGCAGATTGTGTGCGAGGGTGTTAATTGAGGTGTTATAAAAAAACATTGCAAAACAGATTTCTAGGATTTCTTTGAGGTTGTCAATTAAGACGTTTAGCTGGGGAACGCTTCAGGGAGGTCAGAGTTTACAATGGCAACCGCAGACCGGCCACCCTGGAGCAGAAGGGCGTTCGGTGTCTAGCTCAAGGACGCTTTAGTTTTAAGGAGATAATTTGGAGATGCCCATGTGTAAGCATTAAGGATCAAGCATACTGCCCCTGGTGTTGAGAAGTCCACTTTGATAATGCCATACATCATGTTTTTTGGGGGTTTGAGTTTCAAATATATTAAATGAAGTGTATTTTATTTGCAACTTTGACTGTGGGAAAGTTTGTCTTTTACTCAATCAGTCAAGATGCTCTCAGCTTCTCAGATGTGAGGAGTTGCTGCAGTTCACATCATGACAGTTGCCTTTCATTGCAGATTCAATATCTTCGGGCTTTTACTTCTTTATTGCAGCGTGGGCTCTCAGTAATCGTGATGTGCATTTTTCAGTATTTTAATGGAAAACCACAAGTCAATTTTTCCCCAAGTAATATTAAGAGAGTAATTAATAATGGTTATAAAACTGTGTGTTGCAAGAAACACTCCTGGCACCATTTACCTCAAAATGTGTTCAGTTGAGTGCTTTTATTTTGGAATTAAATCAGTGTCTGCAGCTGATGTTGCTGTGAATCCTGTGGAAAACCCCAAAGGGTTGTGCGAACGAATGTGTTTCTTGCCAAAGTGTCTGTGATCAGTCAGTCGGCTGCGAAATGTGGATACTGCAGTCTATTCTGTCTCGCTTCCCATCTTTGTTGTTTCTGATCTGGTCTCATCTTCTCTGCTATCTTTTGCAATCACTCCACTTGTCCTCACACGTGTTATTAAGTTATTATGTTCACAGTTATTATGGCTCATTTTTTAGAAATTAGTTTCTGTACCCAGTTTGACCTATTTAGTGCACAAAAAGGAGTTAAAGAAACAGAAACCACCTATTATCTCTCTCTTATTGTCCTTCAGTCTACCTCTCAGCTCCTACAATATGTTCTTCTGTCTGGATAACAGATTTTATCCACATTTTTCTCTAAAAAGAATTGTTACAGCTGTTGAGTAGGGGTGTAATATATCACTATAGCAATATATTGTTATTTTATTTTGTGACCCAGTTATTAATTTGCTCTGTAAACAGATTCTCTCAGCAATTTGACTCATTTGATTTCAATGTTCATAGGATTGTTCAAAAGGAGACATATGTGGACTAAATGCTGGCCAAGGAAGTGTCTGGATATGCTTATGATCTGGAAAGGCCTGTGCAATTGTCCTGTTGAAACAGCCGGGTATAGGTTTTAACACCTCATCACTGTACCTCTGTACGGTCAGATTTTCACCAAGAACAATCAGATCAGAGACGGTGCTCTCATTAACTAGCAAGGCTGCTCCAATAGCTTAGACATGCCTGCCAGCATCCAGCATCCTAATATCCCGACCTCGCTCAGTCATGGCGCTGAGTGTAGCTTTTTCGGGGGGGGAACCATTGGTTTTGAATTGGTGTTCAGTACACAAATTGTCATCACTGACTAAAACCAATCACCCAGAACTGAAAAGAGCTCACACAGAGATTTTAATAATGCACCGAGAACTGCAAAGATTGAAAATGCATTTCACTTTAACTTAAAAATTGCACGTCTTTCTCTTTCTTTGTTTCCCTACACCACCACATTTCGAATATGTTGCTGCTAGACACCAAATCTTTCTAGAAAAGTCAAATTGAAGTTCTTAGACAATGTAATTTTTTTTGGAACGAACTTGCATGAAAATACTTTTTCCCCATTTTAAAGCTTTATTATCGTTTTGACCATTCAAATGATTTGAGTAGTTTCATGGTAAATGCACACATCATGTAATGGAACCAGTGTTGGAAATTTTAACCTACCTCTGAAAAATGTTCTCTGGCCATACTATCACACTTTCAAGAAAATTCAAACTCTCAGAATTTTATGCTGAACTTCAGCTACACTTTTGAAACGCCATATTCCTGAAGTCATTGTAGCAAATATTTGGCCCGAAACATTTGAATGACATAGCTTAAGTAGTTCTCTTTTTATCTAGCTGTTTGAAACTGGCTCCACAGAAAACACTGCAGAGTAAAGCCTTGAAAATGGACCTGACTTCAACACAAAAATATTTTTTTATGAGCAACTAATAACTGCAGAGATCTGAGATTTTAACGTTTTCCTATCAAGAAAAGTATCATTCGTGATGGTCAGGCTGGAAGCATTTGGTTGGAAGACATTGAATGACCCATCAGCCTGAAAAAAATCATATCTTAACCTTAAATATCTCATATCTTAAAAGTTATTGGTTTGAACAGCTCGTAAATATAATCTAAAAGCTGTTTTTCTTTATTTTTCAAAACACAAACCCGAGACCTGCGTTTAGGTGACATCAAAAGACAACACTCTCCCTGAACAGGCAACGCACAAGTTCTAATAACAGAACATAAGAGGGAGTAGCAGAGACATTCACCTTGTAAGCCTCGCCTTTTTTCATTCCTCATTTACCCCGCTCTCCCCGGGCGGCGAGCTGAGCTGCTTGGATTATGCGATGCTGTAACATAGACGGAGCTCATCCTGCATATCAGTCCATCAGCATTAACGCAGTGCATGTTCAAACAAATACCTCTGCTCTTCCTCCGCTGTGGTTTCATTTCAGACCTGGCCTCGCTGATAAGGCTTGCTTATTTGCATGGATGTAGCTGTTTGGTCCCAGGGAGATGAACTGCGAGAGCACTGATAGAGTGCACCATGGGAAGTGTGTGCGTGTATGTGTGTAGGTATCATTCTGTGAGCAAAAGTTGATTCTTTGTGTCCTTCACTTAAAGAATGCAGAAGATGCGCCACATATAATCAATATATATGAGAATAAATCCTTCTTTAAAGAGTAATAAAACCATATAGCTGTCATGGTAGAGTGAGCTTTATCAAGCCAGGGCTTCATTACTGTGTGAGCATTAATATCAGCTGCATATGCTGCTGAAAGAAAGGCTGTGACACAATCATTTGTATGGGCATGTCAATAATGTGCTGCCATGCCTGTTGATGCAGCATTAGTAGACGGCTGTTGCTCAGAGCCCAATCAGCAACAATGCACTTGAGTGCTAGATGGTATCGGAAAGCTGTCAGAGCAGCATAATAGGAATATATGGCCACTCCGAGAACACAGAGGCAGGATCTTTTTTTTCTCCGCCTGCTGCTCTCTCGCCACATCTCGGGCTCTATTGCTCTTGTCTTGTCACTCTGAGTCTCTGCTCGTGTTTTAGTCACTCTTCTTTCTGTCAGGAAATTGCATTTTTCCTATCTTAAGCAGCGTGCGTGAGGCACGGCGGTTTGGAATGACAAAGCTTCATTGTCCATTTAAGGCTGCAGAGACGGAATAGGCCACAGGCGGCAGCAGCAACGTCTGCAATCTTTATCCCAGTGGTTATCACATCCATGTCATCAGTGTGTGATGCTGCTTCTTCATGACTTTCTGATGCTTGTTTTGTGTTGAATATGAAGATATCATCCTTATCACTGTTGCTAAAACCATAACTTGCTACCCTGTTTGGTTTTCTTGAAAATAAACAAATGTATACTAACCAGACACTTTATTAGGTCTACTTGGATAGTACTGGATTGGAACCCCATTTATCTTCAGAATGGCCTTAATTCTTAATGGCATAGATTCCTCATCTGGCTTTGTCCTAAATGCTGTTACTGTGATGACTCTGCCATTATGAGCTTTAAATGGAGCCAGGAAGCATTTAATCACAATGCGTCTGTGCTAATAATCTGGGTCTACAGTGAAGAGCATCGCAGCTGTCTGAGGGGACTGCGACTTCAGCAGCTTCAGTGACTCATTCAGAGCCTTTGCTGAGGCCTACGCGGGCGATCGTGGCTCAAGAGTTGGGAGTTCGCCTTGTAATCGGAAGGTTGCCGGTTCGAGCCCCGGCTTGGACAGTCTCGGTCGTTGTGTCCTTGGGCAAGACACTTCACCCGTTGCCTACTGGTGGTGGTCAGAGGGCCCGGTGGCGCCAGTGTCCGGCAGCCTCGCCTCTGTCGGTGCGCCCCAGGGTGGCTGTGGCTACAATGTAGCTTGCCATCACCAGTGTGTGAATGGGTGGATGACTGGATATGTAAAGCGCTTTGGGGTCCTTAGGGACTAGTAAAAGCGCTATATAAATACAGGCCATAGATTCAGCAAAGTGCTTTTTTTTTTTTGGGTAGATGGGTACACTATGGTTGGACGTGGTCAACAGCAATATTTAAGTAAGCGGGCCCAGTATACCTTCTGTTTTTCAGACCAGCCTATATAAACTCTAGAGAAGGCTGTCATGGCTAAATACATTGAGTTACTCCTGTGTGAATGGCTGATTAGATATTTGTGTCAATGAGCACTAACAAAGTGGCTGGTGAGTATAAAGTTTACACAATCCACCTTTTAAATTCTAACACATGGTGGTTCTTTCTGCACTCGCCATTTGCAGAAGTTGATATTCCAGTATTGGACACTGAGATGTTCCAATAATAAAGTATTCTATGAAGGAGAGTGCCACCACTCTCTCACCTTTACCGTTTACAAAGTCATGTTGTCTTTGATCTTTAATGAAAGAATGGCTCTGTCTCCAGACGTTGCTTTGTAATTGGACACTTAATAATATCGGGACCAAATGATTGTGCTGCATTTTTGGTTATTTGGGACTTGGTAGAAGTTTATGAAGGCAGGATATGCAGTTGATTAGATAAGCTGAAACTCAAATTATCCATAGGGGAGACTGAGTCACTCCAAGTTGAATATTCACACAGTAACCAAGCAAATGGAGTTTATTAAATACAACTCTGGCACCAATTATACCAGTATATTGTAATGAATGTGAATTACAGAGCGCCTGAGTGTGTGATTATTGCTCTTACAGTACAGTGGATCTGCAATCAGACCTGCTCTGGAAGGTTCCACTCGGCCATGAATGGAGGGGTGTGAAGTCCACAGGGGAAAATGCATGGATCTGATTGGCTAAGGAGAAGGGAAAGCTCTAAATCACACAGTGGTGTTCTTTTGCTGCTACAGCGTGTGCGTGTGTGTCTTCACGGGGTTTTCTTACCCTCTGTTATTCGCAGATACAGTATCTCTTCATCTCGCTCTCATACACTTCTCAGAGGCATAAATGAAAGTATAGAAAGCCATGAGAGGGAGGCGAGAGCGGGGGTGACTCTGGCTCTGGGGAGCAAGTGAGTTAGAAAAAGCCAGGAGATGAGATCTGAGCAGTGGAGTGTGGCCGTTGTGTTTTGGACTTTCATCATGGAAATATTAGAGGTGAATTGGATGATGAAAACATTTAATGAAACAACGTAAGAAGACAGGGAAATATCAATTACAAAAACGATTCACACAACAGTTATTATTATTTCATGTTTGGAGTGTGTTGTTTTCAACTGGTGATAAAAAGCTGTTTCTTAAAGAACATCTTGATAATCACGCTTGATTGCCTTTTCATGTTACAACATTCTCTCACGTTTTGTTTGCCTTTCTCTGTCCAATCAGCAGCCAGTGACATTTCTGTCTCATTGATTTGATTTTCCGTTAAAAACGGAAGTTCGAGTCATTATTTTTAAGGGCTTTGAGCTAAATGTGTTTGCAGTTATTTAAGAAGTAAAGTTCACTTGCTTTTTATTAATTGTGCTTACTGCAGTAAAGCATGTTGGAGCTACACTCTATGTGTGATATTATAAACAGAAACCTAAATGCAGATCACTTTGCATGCACAATTCATATATCTGAAATATACGGGAGCCAGATTAGTCATTGTTAAGTAAATGAGTCCTATTTTTACCCAGGGATCCCTAAGGGGCTCCCAACTACCAAGGGTTCAGGGTCTGACAGGGGCCCCTAGCCAGCAAGGAAACGGCCGCATTCTCCCAGAACAGAACACATGAGAAACTCCCGTGATCCCATGGTTGAAGTGTTGAAAAGGACATTGTCTAGTGTAAATGAACCTGCATCCCTATGTGTCTGGAGGACTTACAGCTGGCCTCATTTTCTTCCACCTTTCCAAATGGATCATAAATCAAAATGATTTCTTTCATAGTTCCTAGATAGAAGCTCTTGAAATTTTGAATATACGCCTGTTTGCATGCGAGGACTCACCTGTAGTGATGAACTTTACATATGTTTAGTTGCTTTTCTATTTTTTTTTTTCTATTTTTTGGTTTTATGGCACCCATATTTTATGGTTTAGTTTCAAAAACACAAATCGTTCATACCCAAGCCTGAGCTAAAAATAACACAATAGCCAGACTTAATCAGGTATCTGAATAACGTGTAAACAGGCAACAGGACATACTGATGATACTAATGTTTTACAGTATAGTAATGTCACTTTATTTACATGTATGTATGTATGTATGTGTATATATATATATATATATATATATATATATATATATATATATATATATATATATATATATATATATATATCATATCATATTTTCAATTCAGTTACATTCAAAAGTGTCAAGATAAGCAAAAGTAGACAAAACATATATACATTTGTATGCTGTACTGAGATAAAAGCAAATTATTATTGTTTTGTGTGTGTGTGATTTGCCGATACTATTTTTCCTGATTCTGATTTCGCAGCATATGCGAATAGAAATACTTTTTTTTTTTTCAATGCAAACCATTGTTTTCATAACAGAGATGATTAAACTTGACAATTTCCCACAATCTGCAGTAAGTTACAGGATCTTCTCTGACTTAAACTGTAAACAGTGATCTGCTACTGGAAAGGAGTACAAATGTTGAACTAACAGTAAGTTGCTGTTCACCCACCTTTACCTCACATATTTAATCTTGTCAAACAAAAGCAGCAGACTTATATACCAAAACAAAATGTCAGCTACTGTCAGATGCATTTTCCAGTGCGATAATAAATTTACCAGAAAAAGAGACATTGATGCTTTTTATATATTATTTCTCGTAACTGCTCATCCCGAGGCTGCTGGCTTGTGGCGGGCCCTTGCCGGTTGTTTCCTACCCAGTCAATCGGAGCAATTCAAGACTGGAATTCCAAACATTGCCTTTCTCTCTCTTGACAGGAATGTTCAGGAATCCAGAACAAACAAACAAACAAACAAAAAGCTTGCACAGTGTTATCTAAGAACCCCCACCCCCCAGCAAAACTGAGCACGCCGTCTGACAAACAAATGTGCTAATGAATGTATCCTAACGGTGCACATGAACTGAGGCCCCATTTTAGTTATTTCATATCCAAATCAAATCCAGATGCTTTTTAAAACACTTACCTACATATTTGCATCTACTTTAATCAGATCACATTTGATAGCCAAAATACATGATGAGGCAAAGTGTAATTAACTGAGGGAACATTTTGAGAAATTATTTTACAGAAGTAAATGTTTTGAGGTGAGAAATGTGATGCATTAAGGATTTTTAAAATGTGTATTAACAGTGGAGCTTGATTAATTGGCAGTGAGGTGATATAAAGCTAAAAACATCCAAGTACGTAACAGCGTATAATGCGTTTAATCATTGAAAGGCACAGTGAGTTACCGTTGCTTCTGTTACACAGACAGGACACCATAGATTTCTCCTAGCAGGTCTCTCAATCCCGATAGCCTTTTGGAATTTGTACATGCAGAATGATATAGTACTTGAGATATGTGTTTCATATGTGTAGCAGAAATCTCTGCAGTGAAATGTAGCTTCCCCATATCACTGGGCCAATAAATAAAGCTAACTGCTCCTCCTTCCTCTCTTCCCTTATATCTCAATCGTTTCACCCACATGTGCCCTACTTATAAATCACCACCTTCTTATATCTTATATTGCAATCAAACTTACATTCCATTTTTCTAACCTTATCTCTCTCAAAATTTCATCACCTTTCTCATCACTTCCCTGGATCTCGCCATGTTTCTATGGCTCACTTCACTTCGTGTCTCTGACTCTTTATTATTCCAATAATTCCTAAGTTCACTACCCCCCACCTTCCCTCAACTTCACTCTTTTCAATATCCATTTTTTTCGTGTTCTTCCACAGAACCACGAGAAGGAAACTGCACTCCACTGTGCAGCCCAGTATGGACACTCTGAGGTGGTTTCAGTACTGCTGCAGGAGCTGACTGACCCCACAATGAGAAACAGCCGACAGGAGAGTCCTCTAGACTTGGCAGCACTGTACGGCCGACTGCAGGTCTGTGAGAATATCTGATCAATGAAAACATCATTACTTGACGCTAAGAAAAACGAGAAGGGAAGCACTGCTTTGAATCTTTTAGTTTTAGTTTGAGCCAATAAGTCAACTCAGTGCATTTAGCCACGTAGCAAGACGACCTGCTGAAGTTCAAACTGAACATCAGAAATGATTTTAAAGTCTTTGAATGTGACATGGTTGTTGGTGCCTGATGGGCTGGCCTGAGTATTTCAGAAACTGCTGATCGGCTGGGATTTTCCAACACAACCCCCCTCCAGAGTAGGAAAGGAGAAAATATCTAGTGAACAGCAGTTCTGGGTTAAAATGTCTTGTTGATGTCAGAGGTAAGGAATGTTTCCTTCACCGTATTGAATCTGTGCGTTGAAGAGTTACTGCAGTTCTGAAGGCAAAAGGGTGTCCAACTCAGTACCAGCAAGATGTAACTAATAAAGTGGCTGATGAGTGTAATTTGAGAATAAAAGATTTCAAAGACAAAGGGATTTTTTTTAATCCAACATACAATACAAGACAGTTGGAACTGTTAGATAGAAAAGGTCCAAGCATTTCCATAATAATATATCTATGTATGTATATATATGTGTGTGTGTGTGTGTGTGTGTATGTGTGTGTATGTGTGTGTATGTGTGTACACACACACACATTAGGGGTGCAACGATACACAAAATTTACGGTTCGGTTCGATACTTTGGTGTCACGGTTCGATATTTTTTTGATACAAAAAAATGTTCATGTCTTTTTAATTTGTCATTTATTAAAATTATAAATATATATTTTAACTCAAAAGTACAGTTTTTAAATTTAATGTTGCTGAAACAACAAAGTAATAAAAAAAAATATATATCTGATTGAGGAATCACTCATCTTTGGAAAAGAGAGTTTATCACAGAGAAATGGCTCTTTCCAAAATAAAAGCTATACTATACGCTTCTTCTGGGCTATATTCTCAGCAGCATATTAAACATATCAGGTCCCCATAAGGAGAATCATGTGCTAACGGCTGTCTAAATGACTCGGGTAAAGTTTGTAGCATGCGTGCTTCCACTTGTCTTTGCACGAGGATGCTGTCGGAGTAAATGTGCAGTCATATTCGTTGTGTTCCCACTAGTGCTGTCAGCGTTAATCTCGTTGAAATGACGTTAACGCCACAACACGGCAAATCTCCGTTAACGAGCTACCGCGGATCGCCCCGTGCGTGGGGCTGGACGGCCAACACATTAACGAGCTAACTGTGCTAACGCACTAGTTCCCACCAATGTAATTGAGCATTGCGTGGCACATCCGACATACTGTTTTACTTTAGTCCATGACGCCCTTACCCTCAGGGTCATACGTCACATGAAAACCAAAATAGTTCCAAACGGCACATCTGAATTAGGGTGGGGGAGGTTCAATTTGCCATGTTGCAAGGAAAGCTTAACTTCTGTCTCGCTAGCGCATGTATATATATATATATATATATATATACATACATACATACATACATACGTGTGTGTTTGTTTGTATTGTCGCGGGGTCCTCTTTTAACCCTCTCCCGGACAACAAACTCAGGCGTAGTCGGTAAGGTCTTTTAGGGTGGATAATTTATTTAGCCGGCCTCCCCAGTGCACAGAAAATTATTATGTACAGCAAATAGAATTGACTTAGGTCAGTGTCAACAAAACGTCTGTATACCCGACCCAGCCTACACGTTACCCTCCTTGTAACAGCTCACTGGGCTCTCTCCCCACCCCGTATGACCTGTCTCTTATATCCCATAGCCCCTCCCCCTAGGCGTAACAATCATTTCTTTATTATTACTTTAATCCCCACTGTACCCCCTCAGCTTCTTTCCCGCTGTAGTCTCACAACACACACACACACATCTATTTACAGACTCTTAGGCCACTTCCAATCAGCCTACAATGTTTCACAAAACATTAAAACAATCCAAACAAAGGATGCAGTTCACGTGACCGTCCAAGCCCACGTGAACCCATCATTTAAACCCCGGAACACCATACCATCGGCTTGCATCATCCCGCATCATTGGAGATCACAGCGCGTCTCCTCGACCGACTTTATTAACAAGGTAAGGGGAAATAAGTTGGCCACCCTCTATGCTGCTCCAAATCCCCCCCTCACCCCCTTTTTATTTATTGGTGTCTGTTAGAACTAATGGTGGCGGTGCGTATATGCGCCCCGATCAGCTATCTGCGGCTGGGGCGATGTAACTCCGTCACATCATCCCCTTCCACCCGGAGGTGGCCGATGTGCGGCAACCTGGAAAGATAATCTGCCACCACATTGAGCTTGCCTGGTCTATGACGGATGGTGAATCTGAAAGGCTGCAGTGACAGGTACCAGCGGGTGAGTCGACTGTTATGATCCTTCATGGACTGGATCCAGGTGAGCGCTCGGTGATCGGTTTCCAGCTCAAACTCTCTTCCAAGTAAATAATACCTGAGCTTTTCCAACGCCCACTTAATAGCTAAGGCCTCTTTTTCCACCGTCGAGTAGTTGGTCTCCCGTGGCAGCAGCTTGCGGCTTAAGTATAGGACTGGATGTTCCTCTCCAGGGTCCCCTTGAGCCAGCACTGCTCCCAGGCCACTTTTGGAGGCATCCACCTGGACCAAAAACCTCTTTTTGAAGTCCGGGCTCCAGAGAACTGGGGTCGTACACAGGCAGGTTTTCAGCCCCTGGAAAGCTTGTTCACATTCTGCGGTCCATATGACCGGATTCCGTTGGTTCTTACCGGTCAACGCAGTAAGAGGGGCCGCAATGGTTGCAAACTGGGGCACAAACCTTCGGTACCAGCCAACCAGCCCCAGGAAAGACCGGACCTCCTTTTTAGTGCGAGGCCGAGGGCAGTTCTGGATAGCTTCCACTTTATCCATCTGCGGCCGCACCTCACCCCTGCCCACTTGGTAGCCAAGGTAGCGGGTCTCCTGCCGTGCCCACTCACACTTAGTGGGGTTGAGGGTCAATCCCGCCTTATGAATTCTTCCCAAGACTTCGGATAAGTGCTGCAGATGCTCCTCCCAGGTGTTGCTGAAGATCACTACATCATCCAGGTAAGCGGCACTATAGGGGTCACACCCCTGTAGTAATTTGTCCATCAGCCTTTGAAAGGTGGCTGGTGCCCCATGTAAGCCAAATGGCATCACGGTGAACTGGAACAGGCCGGCAGGGGTCCTGAAGGCGGTGTACTGTCTCGATGACTCCTCCAGTGGCACCTGCCAGTAACCCTTGCACAGGTCCAGAGTAGTGATGTATCTGGCTGCTCCGATCTTCTCCAGTAAATCCTCGATTCGGGGCATGGGGTAAGCGTCAAACTCAGAAATGGCATTAAGCTTCCGGAAGTCAATGCAGATACGTAGGGAGCCATCTTTCTTGAAGATAATGACCACCGGGCTACACCATTCAGAGCAGGACGGCTCGATCACTCCCAGCTCCAGCATCTGCTCCACCTCTTGTCGCAGTTTATCCACCAAGTGTTGTGGAACCCGGTATGGCCGTTGGCGGATGGGATGTCCCTCCTTTAGCCGTATCACATGTTCCACCAAGGTAGTCCTGCCAGGGTTAGCTGAACACAGCGATGGAGTCTCCCGGAAGATTTCCAGTAGCTCAGCAGCCTGCTGTGGGGTCAGATGAGCCAATACCGGAGACATTGGATCGACTCCCTGCTCAGGTTCGCTCTGTCCTTCTCTTGGCACACTCCTGGCCATCAGTGCCTCCGTTGGGGCCTGATGGGGCCGCTCCGCCCATTCTTTCAGGAGGTTCACATGGTACGTTTGCTTCTGTTTCCTTCTTTCCGGATGATGAACCTCATAAGTCACGGGTCCCATTCTGCGCAGAATGGTGTAGGGGCCTTGCCATTTCGCCAGCAGTTTACTGTTGGATGAGGGGAGAAGTAACAACACTTTTTGACCGGGCTGGAATTCACGTTGCCGGGCCTGTTGGTCATACCAGATCTTCTGGCTTCGTTGAGCATCTCGCAGGTTGACTTCGGCCTCTGCCTGGTATCTCCCCAACCGATCTCTCATCTCCAGCACAAACTGCACCACTCCTTTATCATTTTGAGCTGAAGCAGGAGTCTCCCAACCCTTCCGGAGGAGATCCAATGGCCCCTGCACATCCCAACCATAGAGTAGCTCGAATGGTGAGAAACCGGTGGAAGCCTGGGGAACTTCTCTGTATGCAAACAGCAGGAAGGGTAGCCACTGGTCCCAGTCTTTCCCAGTGTCTGACACAAACTTCTGCAACATCCTCTTCAAAGTTTGGTTGAACCTCTCCACCAACCCATCTGTCTGTGGATGGTAAGGTGACGTCCTGATGGCAGAAATGCCTAGCTGCTTGTGGAAGAGCTGCATCAACTTAGAGGTAAAGTTAGTCCCTTGGTCAGTTAAAATCTCATCTGGTATCCCCACCCGGGAAAACAACTGTACCAGTGCACGCAGAACATTAGGCGCCGTGAGCGCACGCAACGGGAACGCTTCTGGAAAACGGGTCGCATAATCACACACCACCAAAATGTACTGATGACCCCGGCTACTTTTTACCAGCGGACCCACAATATCCATAGCTATCCTACGGAAGGGTGTGGAGATGATTGGAAGGGGCTGTAGCAAGGCCCGGTCCGATTTGCGGGCTAGACATGTTTTCTGACATACAGGGCATGTACGGCAATAATTTTGTACATCAGTGTACATCGACGGCCAAAAGAAACGAGAGCTAACTCGCAGATAAGTTTTTTGGCGCCCCAAATGACCTGCCCAGGGGAGGGTGTGTGCTAAGTGCAAAATGAGGGATTTACAACTAGCAGGAATCACAAGCCGTTGGTGGTCCCCGTCAACTGCATACAACACATTTTTATCAAGAACAAACTTCTCTTTCCCTCCCCATTTCCCCGTTCCCCCTTCAATCACATTAGCGAACAACACATTTAACGTTTCATCCTCCCTTTGCAACACAGAGATATTTTCAGGCACATCCCATTTCATGTTCTTAGTGTCCGGCTCTTTTGACCATAGCTGCTTCTCAAAGCGGCGTTGGCGGCGAGATTTTCTTGGCCCTTTCGTGCCACCCTCGCACAGACTACTGTCAAAGTCTGGCAGGGGTTGGCATTCAGCCTTCGCCCGGGCCCTAGTGACCACCGGGCCTAACACATTCACTTTAACCTTCCCCGCTTCCCCCCTCTCAGGCTCTGTGGCCCGTTCTTCTTTTTCTTGCAACAAATCCATAAGCACAGGCAAGTCCATCCCCAGAATAACCTCTACCGGCAAATTCTGTACCACCCCAACTGACAATAGGTATGGCTGTTCATTAATAGTCACTGTTACTTCCACCTTTGGGTATGGGTGTTTATCACCATGCACACATAACACTTCTTCTTGTCTGCTGTAATCCACACAGTTCACTGGTACCAAGCTTTGCTTAATTAATGACATGAAACTACCAGTGTCCAGCAAAGCAGTAACCTGCTGACCATTTACTATCACTTTTTTATAGCGTTGCACATCCACTGGCTGGACCCTTGTAGGCTCCGCCTCCAGTCGGGGTGCATAGCAGGCACCCGTGACTTTGGCCTTTCGAATAGGGCACACCGAGGCTTTATGGCCTGGCTGCTGGCAATAATAACAAAGAAAGTCCTTACCCGCTCCTCGTAGATTAGATACCTTGGGGATCCCGGGTGGCTCGGGGTTGCTCTCCCTCTTCAAAAACCCCGACGATGGAAGTGGTGGTCGCTGTGGCGTCCCAGATGAGCGTGTAGGTGGTGCTCCTTTACGGGCGTTGAAGTACTGTGACACCAGCTTAGCAGCGGCCAGTCCATCTGCTGGCTCATGCTCCCTCACCCAGGTCCTCACCTCCCCTGGCAGTACTCGAATTAACTGCTCCAAGATTATCGCTTCTCCCATCTCGTCCTTCGTGTGCTGCTCTGGTCGGAGCCAGCGTCGATAAAGTCCTTTCAGGCGATAATAGGTCTCGGTGGGGCTCTCACCAGGTGGAATTATATTAGAGCGAAACCGCTGCCGATACGTTTCCGGTGAAATGTCAAACTTAATTAACAAGGCAGTTTTGAGATCTTCATACCGATGGGCTCTTTCTTCATCCATTGCAGTATAAGCCTCCAACGCCTTCCCCGCTAGCAGTGGAACTAGCCGACAGGCCCATTCGCTCTCTGGCCATCTCCATGTCCTGGCCACCCGCTCAAAACGCAACAAATAGTTCTCAATATCTTCCCCCATCTGATAAGGCGGGATCTTCGGCCCCGCCGATCGCCTCCACTCTCCCCCTGACGGGTCGATACTGCTAATCCCTCCTTGGGACTGACGAGAGGGAACCTCCGCTGGCGACTCCCCGTATTCCCTCTGCCGCGCCGGTGTAGGCAGTACCATTCGGGGGCTGCTTGCTGTTGCCGTGCTTGGCGTAGCCGTTGCTGCCGTGGTGCTAGCTCCGGCTAGTGCGGGACCTGGGCTTTGCTGACCAGCCACATCTGCGGGCAGCGGCGCATTATGAGGGGAAACGGTCCTCAGTCCCCGGAGTTCTGCCAATAACACAGTCTCTCTCCTTTGCTGTCCCGCCAGGAAGTCCCTCATCATCGCAATCAGTTCTCCATCACGTGCTGCGGTCGAGGTGGTAAGCAACTCCGGGCCAATCCTGCCGGAAATCTCCTCCTCCTCTGCTGAAGAAGACGACGCCGGCACTGTGTCCCACGCCAACTCCTCTGCTGCTGTCTTCTCCACCGGAAGCTCATGCTGCTGGGACCGCAGCCCTGTGCGCCTAGCTGGGAGGCGCGTTTTCCTCTTCCGACTAGCCATCCCACTTCTGACACCATATGTCGCGGGGTCCTCTTTTAACCCTCTCCCGGACAACAAACTCAGGCGTAGTCGGTAAGGTCTTTTAGGGTGGATAATTTATTTAGCCGGCCTCCCCAGTGCACAGAAAATTATTATGTACAGCAAATAGAATTGACTTAGGTCAGTGTCAACAAAACGTCTGTATACCCGACCCAGCCTACACGTTACCCTCCTTGTAACAGCTCACTGGGCTCTCTCCCCACCCCGTATGACCTGTCTCTTATATCCCATAGCCCCTCCCCCTAGGCGTAACAATCATTTCTTTATTATTACTTTAATCCCCACTGTACCCCCTCAGCTTCTTTCCCGCTGTAGTCTCACAACACACACACACACACACATCTATTTACAGACTCTTAGGCCACTTCCAATCAGCCTACAATGTTTCACAAAACATTAAAACAATCCAAACAAAGGATGCAGTTCACGTGACCGTCCAAGCCCACGTGAACCCATCATTTAAACCCCGGAACACCATACCATCGGCTTGCATCATCCCGCATCATTGGAGATCACAGCGCGTCTCCTCGACCGACTTTATTAACAAGGTAAGGGGAAATAAGTTGGCCACCCTCTATGCTGCTCCAAATCCCCCCCTCACCCCCTTTTTATTTATTGGTGTCTGTTAGAACTAATGGTGGCGGTGCGTATATGCGCCCCGATCAGCTATCTGCGGCTGGGGCGATGTAACTCCGTCACAGTATGTATGTATGTATGTATGTATACATACATACGTACGTACGTACGTACGTACGTACGTACGTACGTGTGTGTGTTTGTTTGTATGTATACATACATACATACATACATACATACATACATACATACATACATACATACATACATACATACATACATACATACATACAAACAAACAAACAAACAAACAAACAAACAAACAAACACACACACGTACGTACGTATGTATGTATACATACATACGTACGTACGTGTGTGTGTTTGTTTGTATGTATGTATGTATGTATGTATGTATGTATGTATGTATACATACAAACAAACACACACACGTACGTACGTATGTGTGTTTGTTTGTATGTATACATACATACATACATACATACATACATACATACATACATACATACATACATACATACAAACAAACAAACAAACAAACAAACAAACAAACAAACAAACAAACAAACACACACACGTACGTACGTATGTATGTATACATACATACGTACGTACGTGTGTGTGTTTGTTTGTATGTATGTATACATACGTACGTACGTACGTACGTACGTACGTGTGTGTGTTTGTTTGTATGTATACATACATACATACGTACGTACGTACGTACGTGTGTGTGTTTGTTTGTATGTATGCATACATACATACATACATACATACATACATAAATACACACACACACACACACACACACACACACACACACACACACACACACACACACATACATACATACGTGTGTGTGTTTGTATGTATGTATGTATGTATGTGTGTGTGTGTGTATAGGTGCGTCTATAAAATATAGATATAAATGGTTAAAACGTCATCACCTTGATTTCCCAGCACTTTAATATTTACTTAACGGATGCATCTTCTCCTGAATAATGAGCATGCAACGCCTTGAAGTCAAAACAGATATAAAAACATACCTCAACCTGTTTAGGTTTTGACCTTTTCTACATTGGAGAAGCTTTAATTTCCATAAAAGCCGCTCGATATAGAGGACTTAGGTGGCACTCCATGCATAAGAATGTGATACAAACATCTGCTCCCTAATCAGTTTAATTTGCAATTAAAATTGAATTGAAACTCCAACGACATTAATAAAAAAAAAAAAAAAAATTCAAAGTGACAAAATGGGTAAAAAAATATAATTAGCTGAGCTTTTAATGTAGCTGACAGGAGGCACAAATCCTCTGCAATTTGGGGTGAAGAATAAATTAGCTGCGTTTTATTTACAGAGTACTTTGCTCAAAAGGCAGCAGAAGGGATCGTAATTAAAAGAAAGCGCGGTTAAATGCAGGTATTTGTTCTTGTAAAGATTTTTGAAGAGCATCCTCTCCCCCAAAGATGCACACTGGTTTCTCAGTCTAGGTCATGTTTTTGTTGATTATTGGTTAGGAGGCTGATATGTGGATGATTTACTGTATTTTAACCTGTTCGTGCAGTGTGTATCCTGTCCAAGCTCCTCACTGGCAGGTAAAGTGAAGCAGCAGGTGAAGAATTAACAGGGCAAAGGAATCAGACCTTCCATACCTCTACTGCTAATTCAATTTAACTGATACATATGTGTTGGGGGAAAAAACCCTCAAATCTTGCCTTTACTCCACAGAAAGGCAGACACAAAGAAGTGTGACAAAAATGTGACAAAAAGCGTGCACATGCGAGCGCAATCCCACACAGAGGCGTGTGTCCTCTGATGTTCAAATGCAATCACACATTCTTTCTGCTAAGGTGGTGAGTAATTGCAGTCAAGCCATACAGGTTTGTCTGAGTGAATGAATAATTTATAAAGGCAACACTGTAGTTCTCTCTCCTCTCCTTTCTCTGCATAATAATGAAGGGAAATCCCTGTGGTGGAAGCTCCTGCTGCATGAAGATGTAACTAACACAGGGCAAAAGTTTACGACACACACACCTGCACGCACACGCGCGCGCGCAAAGATGCACATTAAAGGGAGGAAGCTTTCGAGAGAACTGCCTGTTGGCGAGCTGAGTTATTAAACAAACGTCATTCACTATCAGTTAAAAGCACAGGAGCCTCTTACCACAGATATATTGGCGTGTTTGAGAGGAGTTTTAAAGGATATTTTCTTTCACGATTGGTTGAAAAAGGTAAAAAATACCTGCTGATAATCCATCTTCAGTGTTTACTTAGCATCCCACTTAGTCAAGCAGATCAGGAACTGCAAGCTTGAATTTATGATTTTGAATTTTGCAAATAAATTTTACAGAAAGTTTGGTGATACTAAAGCAGACTTCTCATTTTTGGACTGTTGATTTTGTCCTGTAAAATGACAGCTGCTGGTAGCAGGTTTAAACAACTAATAGGACATTTTAAATTTGTTTTAAGGAAGAAACTTATAAAGCAGTCCAAAGTACAAGTATTATCACATCTTGATGCATTCTCAATCATCCAGGAAAGTAAATCTCCAAAAAGTTGATTCTGTTCATCTGGACGTAGCGTTTTGTGGGAGAAACGTTTCGTCACTCATCCAAGTGACTTCTTCAGTCTCAGCTGACTGCAGGTTTCCCCAACCTTATAAACAGTACATTTGCATAATGACTGAAACCAGCCCACTGAAGGAACAATGGGCTGGAGGTCAGTTCCTTAATCTTAATTATGCAAATTCTCATGACCATTGATCAACAACCACTAAAAGCTGACGTGTACCGTAAACCTACACATATGGATCAGTATTTAAGGTTTGACTCTCATCATCCACTGGAGCACAAACTGGGTGTCATCAGGATGCTACAACACAGAGCGAACACCATCCCCACTGACACAGCGGCCAGGGAGGCAGAAGAACGGCACATCAAGAAGGCCCTGAGTAAATGTGGTTATCCCAGCTGGACTTTTGTCAAAGCTGGAAAGACACCTAAAGAAAGCTCCAGCCGATCCAGGAGAGAAGGACAACCGCTGCCCAAGCGAAAACCTGTAGTGATCCCATATGTGTCAGGAGTATCAGAGCAGTTGAGACTAATTTTTTCTAAACACCGGGTCTCTGTGGCTTTTAAACCCCAAAACACGCTGCGCCAAAAACTGGTCCACCCCAAGGATCGGGTCCCCCGACACAAACAGAGTAACATAGTGTACGCCAGGGGTAGGCAACTCCAGGCCTCGAGTGCCGGTGTCCTGCAGGTTTTAGATCCCAGCCTAGGTCAACACACCTGAATCAAATGATTAGTTCATTACCAGGCCTCTGGAGAACTTCAAGAAATGCTGAGGAGTCATTTAGCCCTTTAAATCAGCTGTGATGGATCATGGACACATCTAAAACCTCCAGGACACCGGCACTCGAGGCCTGGAGTTGCCTACCCCTGGTGTATGCTGTTAAGTGCCAGGAGGATTGATAAGATTTATACATCGGGGAAACCAAACAACCTCTGGCGAAGCGGATCGCACAACGCAGAAGAGCTACCTCGTCAGGCCAGGACTCTGCAGTCTATTTACACCTACAGGCCAGTGGACACTCTTTCAAGGATGAGGATGTACACAACCTGGGCAGGGAGGAATGCTGGTTTGAGAGCAGAGTCAAGGAGGCCATTTACGTGAAAAGGGAAAGACCATCTCTGAATCGAGGAGGGGACCTAAGGGTACATCTTTCACCATCTTACAATGCTGTGATTGCAGCCATTCCCCAACTCTCTGTGAATGGTACTCATGACCATTGATCAGTGGTCTTTGATCAGTGGGTTTTGGTCAGTGGTTGTTGATCAATGGTCATGAGAATTTGCATAATTAAGATTAAGGAACTGATCTCCCAGCCCATTGTTCCTTCAGTGGGCTGGTTTCAGTCATTATGCAAATGTACTGTTTATAAGGTTGGGGAAACCTGCAGTCAGCTGAGACTGAAGAAGTCACTTGGATGAGTGACGAAACGTTTCTCCCACAAAACGCTATGTCCAGATGAACAGAATCAACCTTTTGGAAAGTATTATCACACTTTAAGTCATAGGCTTGTTCTGGACAGCATCACTAACTCATCGTCAAGCATCCTCTCCAGTTGATGATCCAATGACGAGTGGATGATGTGAAACCAAGGTGCATGATTGGATGGGGCATGAGTGTTTCTGCAGACTGGGTCTATTAATATTTCACAAACTAGTGATCTACTGCGATTTTCCCACTCAATCATCTGTAGGGTTTACAGAGAAAAGACCTGTATGTGCTGTGATATGCAAAGCCTTGTTTTAAATGACCACACCCAACCACACAAGCCTGATGTGCGCTAATTCTGGATGACAAATAATATAATTGCTTTATTTATTAATAAAAGGTCCAAGGTGGCTGCTCTGGATTTTAATCCTGCTAACATGGCTACAAAATGAAGCAAGGCCTTCCTTTGACCTTCACTTTGAAATTCGTGTTTGGTGCAATTTAGCTTTTAGCAGGTGTAAGAAGGTGACAAGTGGCCTAGTTTTTATATGTTTGCTGTTTTTGTCATTAACGTGTGGCTGTGTTTTTTGTGGGCAGGTGGTGCGCATGTTGGTGAGTGCCCACCCCAATCTCATGACCAGTCACACTCGGCTACACACTCCGCTTCACCTGGCTGCCCGCAACGGACACCACAGCACCATCCAGACTCTGCTTGAGGCCGGCATGGACGTAAACTGCGTGGTAAGAAGGCACCACCACATTCCTTTTTAAACTTAATCTCCCGAATTCTTCTTTTTCTTCTATGTGCTTCCTTCATCTGATCAGAGAGCATATACTGTATGTATATTTATGTGTTACATGGGTCCTATGGTTTGGTGGTGGGGAAGGATGTATAATTAATTGGGAGAACAGACTGTAAGAGCGAAAGAAAGAAGCAGAAAGAGGACAGGGTGTTCCAGAGAGGGCCCTCCTTTTACACATCTCTTTATATTTTCATTAGAGGAAAGGGAAACGCGGTGTCGGTTACAATATGTGGAGCTTCATTACTGCTCTGTTTCTGATGCGATGTTTGGACCTCTCCGCTCTTCTCACCTTTATATTTTGTCTTTTTGTGTATTCTGAGTTGTCTGGGCGATTCAAATACAACTTAGTCCCGACCCTTTCTGGACCATTTGCTTTTGTGAAGTCTTGTCAAAATGCAGCCACGCTTTGCTGATTTCTTGAGCACTGTTGTCTTTCTCTGGAGAAAAGCTGAACTGTTTGACTTTGATCACTTGTCTTAAATGTAGAAATATAGCCCTTTACTGTGTTAACGGGTCTCTTTGGACTTATTACTGGATTGTTCACACAACAAGCTTTATTTTGACCCGGCACAGAAGAACATCACAGCTGATCATTGGCTTAGTGGGCTTATTCGTTTTTTATCTGGACAGATCATCAATGTGTACCAATAATGGCGCTATTATTTCAAAATATAAAACCGCTTGTGATTGTTTGTTCATTCATTGTCCAACTATAGATCCATGCATCTTAACTACTTATCCAAGAGCCTGTCCCAGCTGTCAGCTGTTCTCATGTGGCAACAGTGCTAACTGCTGCAGCTACCTGCTGACCAACTATAGATACTTTTCACATCTCACAGCTTGTTATAAGGTCATCACTCATTATATGCTGGCTTGGGGGTTTTGGTGTCTAATGTGCAAGCCATTGTGACAGAAGTTGTGTAGTTTAGAACCAGGTTAAATTCATTATTCATTAAAACAGCTGGTAAACAGTTGTATTTGTTCTGAAGTCCTGCAAAGTCAGCATTAATTGGATTGTTTTTTGACGAGAGAATGTGGACTGAAGACAAGGCTTAGGATTTACGACTTGTTCTATGTTCCAAGCTTATGGATGACTAAAAGAATGAGATTACGCATACTTTGCAGCTAAAGTTCATTTCCCTTTTACAATTTGTAGTTTAGAACAAGGCTTATGAGATTTTTGGCAGAGATTACACTAACCAGGAGTTGCTCTTTTGTATGGAAAGGAGCCAGCTGAGGTGGTTCGGGCAGCAGCTCAGGAGGCCTCTTGAGTACCTTTTAGAGTCTTTCCAGGTGTGGTCAGCTGTTAAGAGACCCCAGGGTAGACCCAGAACTTACTGCATGCGCTGTATCTTAAATGGCATGGAGGTCTTTGGATGCCTGAGGAGGAGTACTGATGCTTATTCTGCTGCCAATATCACCTGATCGGAGATAAACGTCAGACACTGTATGGATATAATTTACTGGGATTAGCCACTTTTAAGTCCATATTTTGTATTTCTATATTTTATTAAACAAATTAACTTTTTTTTAATTCAACATTTTCACCAGAAATATTACTTCACTGCAAACAATGTCCAGGTACGAGCTTTTAAACAAGACAGAGGTCTAAACAGCTATGTGAAATTCATTTTACATTAAATGGCATATAGATCCCACTTTGATCTTACGTAGGCTGTACTAGTGAAATGCCACTTTTCTGTCAGTATCAGTAACTACACATTTAATCCCTGAGGTGTCTTAAAATAAGAAAGAAATGCACAATTTTAATAATACATCTATACATGAAAAAGAAATGCTGATTTATTAAATAATTGCAACGATAAAACTGAAAGTTTTTATTTAAAAAGGCTCAAAATTCTGTTTTACAGTGTTGGACGTTGTTGTTTCACGCTTCTTTACTGGAGTTGGTTTTGTTGGATTGAAGAATCGAAGCCGAAAAGCAGCTCCAGGAGTTTCAGAGCTCAGTCAGAATCTAAAGCCCCCTAAAGCTGCTGATTCTTAATTAAGGGACATTTCTGCTTAGAAGCTATAGAAACAGGGATCGATCAGAGTTTGTACACACATGCGACAAAACAATCCTTCAAAGCCTTTATAGGAAATTTCCTTCAGTGCCCCAGAAGCTTTTATGGATCTAAAACGTGTAGCTGTTGCTATGTGGATCTGAGAGACTCTAGAAGTTAACTTCTGCTGGTGCCAAAATCTGATCTGACTCTATTATCATTCACTGCTGAGACATATGGCGTAACAGATGCTACGTTCTCCCTTTTTTTTTTTTTTTTTTGGCTGTGTAAAGTACAGTTTATATACAGTATAAATAGCATGTGGATGGAGGAGGGTCTGCGACTACAAGACAAATATGAGCTTTTTTGCCCTACTGTGACAGCGTCCATTAGAATGTGTAGCAAAGAAGAATTTGATGGGCACGGACGTGGATGTGTGTCTGTGTGGATTCCATATCTGGAAGGATGAAAACAGTTTGACCTCTTGGATATGAGAATCACTGTGAGGCTCTCACAGTGAGGATATGCATGACTCAGTGGCACTGCACCTATCTTCTCTGCCTTCTGTCCTTGTTACACGCTGCGGTGTCTGTTTATGCCCGAATGTGTGCATGCCTGCTCAGATCTGAAGAGCAGGGCTGTGTTTCTCTACAGGGATTTGGCCTGAGGCTCCATGTGTCTAGAGCAGATGAACACTACACGCCTTTGATTTGCCTCATCTCTCTTCACACGTCTGCAAATCCTCCGCTCTCCCCTTTTCTTACTTTTCCTCTCTACCTACTGATCAAGAGCACTGCAAGTCTGATATCTCAAATCGTCTCCTCAGTTTACCCTTGACTTTTGCTCCGCTCGTGTCTGTTGCTGAAAATAATGCATAGAGGCATCAAGTTCTCTTTTGCTCTATTAGCTATCATTATCATACGTTGGATGAGAGTAGCTGTTGCACACTTGGCGAGTAAAATTGGCTCTTTGGTTGGTTAAACTTGATAGTCAATTAGAGTGAGCCTACACATGTCACCTGACCTGGAACGGGTCAAACACTGCTCGACTGTAATGGTAGGCATTTCTGTTAAATTGGGTTTTCATTTAATCTCCGTGTTGCACGGTAATTGGACTCTCCTGGTTTTACTCATAGACTGCACGTAAAAGATGGATATAGCAATAATGATTCCACAGCATTGGCTACACTTTTCGGACCTTACTCCCTTTAATATACAGTTTTTGCTTTTGTAAAAGCCCCATGTGGCTGTTTGCATTTGATGTTCAGTTGCAATAACATCAGGTAAACAAGCAGACTTAATGGCTTCCCTGAAGAGCAAAGGCTTTTTTAATGCCACTTAGGTGAGAAACACAGCGAGTGTCGAGTTGTCCTCTTTTCCCCACCTGCTTTCCGCTCTTCTCCATTTCCCCTCCTCTTGCCTCGCTCGTTCTTTCTCTCTGTATTTTCTGCAAGGCCGCACTGTCAGAACTGTACTATAATGTTGACGGTGCAGAGTGGATGCTGTGGGTGACTCACAGATGGCATTCCAAGAATGGAAAGCAAATTGTGCATGTGTGTGTGTGTGTGTGTGTAAAAGAGAGAGTGTGTGTGTGTACAGGTCAGTAATTGGAGTCATGCCATATAGGTCTGTGTGAGTGAGGATGAATAATTTATACATGCAGCGCACTTTCTCTCTTTTCTCCTCTCTTTTTCTCTTGCTCTCACACACTCTTTCATCCTCTGTCTGTTCCCATAATAATGAGGGGAAATCCCTACAGTATGGAGGAACGTGCCACTGAGTGACCTATAGCCAACACAAGGCAAAAGTTTAGTATAGATACACACATCTTTGTTCACAAACACAGCTGACTGCTATTTCCAACACTGTCTTGCACAAAAATATGCTTTAGGTCATTATTGCCTGCAGTGCAGCTGTTTTGATTAATATAGAGTCCTATTTTTTTGTCAAGCATAAGTAAGAGGGATGATGTGAGCATTCACATTCAGACATTTACCTCGTTGTCCCATCATGAGCAGTGAGTGTTACATTTCTGCGTGCTGTCGTTAAACCGATTCATCTGCCTTTCAATTCCAGGAAACTCGGAGTAAGAACTGCCTTCCTTATTTCCTCATGACATCACTGCATAATCGCTATGGGAAACAGGACAGGAAGTGGTAAAGGAGGTTCAGGAGGGCAAGATGTGTGTACTAGAATAGGGGGTGGATCTCTTCCTGAGATACAACCTCTGCTTTCATGCATGAGGGCAGCAGAGATTTCGTTTTGCAGGGGAGACATCCACATTGTGATAAACTCGCAGGCGCTACAAATTTGACATTTCGTCTGTTTCCACTTTGGATTCACACCTGCGGGATTTTTCCGAGGGATCTGGGCCTTTGACCTTTTTAACTTTCAAAAGACAGAGGAGCTGTCGCATATGGTGTTATAGCTTCATTTTGCCATCAATCCCTTCTCTGTGGCGATAACACCTTTGTGTCAGGGGAAACGGAAAAAGTTGAGTATTCCTGCAGAAGACGATCACACTGATGTGGTGTAGTGTTGCGTCGAGCAGAATTTCCTGGCAGTGTCGGCTGTCGTCCAGATAATTTGTCTTCATTACGGCTGGGACTTCTATTCAGTCCAGGGTTTCATCTGTGTTGTCAGGAAGCCAGCTATGAAGGA
This sequence comes from Simochromis diagramma, assembly GCF_900408965.1. Lineage (NCBI taxonomy): Eukaryota > Metazoa > Chordata > Actinopteri > Cichliformes > Cichlidae > Simochromis > Simochromis diagramma. The sequence goes on along the minus strand of NW_024386908.1, from coordinate 12,167,757 downwards.
TGCAACGTGTTCAGCATGTGTGTGTGCGTGCGTGTGTGTGTGTGGCTGCGAGTGTGAAACACGTGTCTTTGTGTATGTTGAAGTCCTTAGTATCCTCGATGGGCTCTATTGCTTCCAGCAACATGCACAGATTAGTATGTTTAATGTTCCAGAAAGACCTTCAGGATCATGATGTCCTGTTAAGCTATATAGCAGTAACTTCATCAAAGTAAAACTAGTTACAGCGTTTCCCTTATATATATATACGTTGTGTTTTTGGCTTTATTAGCGGGGTGTGTGTGTGTGTGTATAAGTCTTCCCAGCTGCACCTAATAGTCCTTGCTGAGGTAGGCATAGCAGTAGCAGTTCATTACCTCCCGTTGGTTCTGGTTGGAGTGGCCCTCCAGCTTGCTGCTCATCTCAAGTGCAGAATGAGTCAACTGGACTGCAGGACGTGAGTCTCAAGTAGCTGAATGATGATGAACATAGTAATAGCATCCCTACCTATTGACCTGATCTATTTTTGTAGCTTATTTTTGCTAATTATTCTGATTGTATGGAAACAATTGACTGAAGCAGAAATACAGTGGACAAATTCACTGCGCGCTATTTGGTAGAGTCCGACCAACGTAGGACCTTTTTAGGACAATTTATAGATCTGACTTTTTAGTCATAGTCCTTTGACTAAAAAGTTATTTCGTTTTAGTTAGAATTTAGACTAAATATTATAAGATTATAGTAGAATAAAGTGTAAAAGGTTGTTGTTTTATTAACCTTGAGAGTTGCTCAACGTGGTTTACAAAGCATCCTGTTTTCCTTGGTATCAAATGTAAAACTTGTCCACATATAGCCACGCTTCGCTTCCTCCCAAGCACTGACAATTTGTCGCTTTTTCATGAGAAGCATGGAGGATGGAGCTAGTTGTACTGTACGTGTGTTTGCAACAGCAGAGTGCCTTAATAAATGCCATTACTGATATATTAACAAGTACCAAATATTGGCCAATAATATCGGCCCAATACTGGCCCTCCAATAAATTTTAACTTTAGGTTATTTAAAATAGATTTGACTTTAGTTAAATAAAAAAAATCTGTTGGGTTTTGTCAGGAAGGGAATCTGTTATGAAAAGACCCTGTGTGGATGTACTCTAGTGTCTGGCATGTTGATAGTGAATATTGGGTCTTGTTGGCTGTGGGGTGGAGCTTTAGTGGAGGAGGCTTTAAGTGCTCGATGGAACTGTTTGGAGGCTGTTTGTTCTTGAGCTGCTTACTCTGCTTACTCTGCCCGCTGGTATGGAAAACATTCCGATGTGTGTGTTTCCACATCCTAGGATATCAGTCATTAGCATCAGCAAAGGATGCTGTAACATAAAAATTCTACACCTTTAAGTCTAGCTATTTTGGTCCTGTTCACCCTCAGGCTGTGTGATTAAACAACTGTTCTTTATGTTGTTGGACTTTTTAAATGTATCCTTGTCAGAATAATCGTCTCTCTCATCACTGCTGATACGGGATGAGACACTTACTGGCACCATCCCCGTGCTGGTTTCAGTGTGTTGCATCATATCTGTAATATCTCTATTCGTTGGACTGGAGGCTGATACGGGCCAGCGTAGGGTGAGGTGAAAGTGGAACGTTTCCACACAGGCGCCTGCTGCTTGTGTAATGGTTTGAAATCGCTGTGGCCTCGCACTGTTTGGAGGCGAGGGAATGTAACTTGTTTTAATCTCTCTGAATCTCTTTCATTTAACTGCCAGCGAGGGGGAAAAAAAAAAGATTGTATCAAATCAAAATACTGCCTTTTTGCTCCCTTTTAATCCCAGTTCCCTTTTCTTTTTTCTGTAACGCCTCTTGTGCTTTCTGGTTTTGATGTCTATTTTTGTCTCCACTTTGAATTGTTAAAGTGACTTAATATTAATACACAAATGCTATCTCTGTCTCTTGTAGACCGAGAATGGCAGTGCCCTCCATGAGGCAGCTCTCTTTGGGAAGATGGATGTTGTTCGCCTTCTGCTTGACTCAGGTGAGTCTATAAATATACCCCGGCTAAACAAAAACTGTGCGTGTTTCCTTATATGTGTGTTTCCCTTTTTTTCTCCCTCTTTTTTTTTTTTTTTTTTTCAACCTGTGGCTAGATGTTTGGAATTTTGTTTTGTTGTGTTTTCCCTCTCCTTCCCTAAATTGTGAGTCAGTTTGCCCTCAGGTGAACTCCAAACATCTGTTTGCTAAATTCTTCCTCACTTCAAGCTTTGTTATTGTTTTGGCCAGTTTCTCTGCAACTGCATAATTAGGATGTGTTGTCTTATGTCATCTTATGCAATGACTGAAAAAGATTCCCGAAGGTAGAACAGCTCCTGTCTTAACTAGTAGCTCGAAGTCATGTGGGTATAGTTAGTACTTTTACTAAAACAGCCTGGACACTGTTGTCCTTTTGACATCATTGCCATCCTCCACCTACTTTCCTTCAGCACTTCCTGTTTCCTACAGGATTTCCTCTGGGTGGCCATGTTCCTTTTGCCTTGATTTTATTAACATCCTGGATCAAAGCAGGGCTGTACTTGTCAGAGTCACTGAGCTCTAACCCGATATAGCTAAAAATATTGCCTGTCGGTAGGTGGGTTTACTGTAGAGGTGTAGGATGGGCCTCTATGCCTACGCGTAGAGAATGGCTTGTTGGTGTAACTGCTTTATCAAGTAAGCATCAGTCATTTTTTGACCAAAGAAATAACCTTTAGTATCACAGAAAAGGATCATGTGACATTCAAGTTGAGTAGGTAAATGTGGTTATTTCTGTACTTTCTCTGAGCATTGCAACGTCTGAGCTTGGCGGGGCCTCCAGTCATTACAGTGTCTGCTACTTTCTGGTCTGCTATTTACTGACCGCTCAAATAAAGGCTAAAAAGGCTAAAAATAGAAAGTTAAGAACAACTAAATAAAAACTGAATGCTATTAAACAGTAAGCTAAGTTTAGCACAACTCTGAGACATGAAGAGCATTAAACAACAAGCCGTTATTATTATAATACATTTTTCTTTTAAACACATTTGTTATTTTTGATAAATAAAAAAGCCAGGGAAGCTGTTTTTTACATCTACAGTTCCTTGAAGCACTAATCACATTACAGACTTCATTCATAAATGTACAAACCACATGAGAAATAAGGAGGGAAAATAAAAACCTGAAATGCCAGCTTAGGTGTAAATGTCCTTTTATTACAGTTTGATACATTTCTGATGGTACCCAGCAGAACGATTGGAACGACATTTATTTTCACATATGGCCTATTTGATATTGTGCATCAGTCTTTGAATGCAGTCTTTTTATGTGTCATTGTCTGAGATTGTGACTTAGCATTGCAAGAATGTGCATGTGTGAGACTAATTTGCATTCATCTACAAAACATTTGGGTCATAATCTTGGAAAAAATGCTCCCTGGTGTTTCTGACCGAGTGGTGTGTTTACAGATCTGACTTCATATTTATTTTTGTAAACTGCGCTTGAATGTGTTTAGTTCTGTGTATCTGCGGTGAAGGTGAATTATCATGAGCAAGCCTGAGTAGGTCCTGTATTGTTAGACTAAGTAATGGGTGTTGACTTTTTCCCCTCTTTTTCTTGTATTTTATGCACGTTTTCTTGGGTGTGTTTGTGTGTCAGGGATCGACACCAATCTAAGAGACAGCCAAGGAAGAACGGCTCTGGAGATTCTGAGGGATCATCCCGCACCAAAATCCCAGCAGATCACTGCTCTCATCCAAGGTAAAGACGCACACACTTTTGATTTAGATGAATTGAGAAAGTGGGGCATTTCAGGTGTAAGAATCTTATATAAGTTCACTAAATATATAACAACAAAAAGAAAGATTTAACAGTTCACCAGCGACAATGGAAGCTCCTGTATGTGTTTAGTTTGTACAATGGGTGAATGCACTGTTACTGTTAGCCTTGACTTATTTTCTTTGTCTCACTGGTTTAGCTGGATTTTAAATAAGATTGTTATCAATAAGATTCTGGAAGTTTCAGTGGATAAATAGCACTATGGTATTTCTGATGACTACTGTGCAATAAAGTCCATATCTAAACCACTTAAGAACCCTTATAATAGATGTTCTCCAGCAGTGTATAAATGAATACTAATATCGACACACATTGTGAAGGAGCAGCAAGACCTTGGCATGCCATAAAAGGTCAGACTTACATCTTCATATTGGATTTTGTTGCTTTGCTATTTAATAGTAGTTTCAAACATCCCAACTTGTCAAAGCAGGAAAATCCCTTGTTAAAATCCTTAATGATGGTTGAATTTGGAAAAGGCTCAACTAACTGGAATGCAACAATCATCCCAGGCATCAGTTTCATTTTTGCTTTTTTTGCTTTGATGAGTTAAAAAATTATCTGCTCTGACAAGAGTTTCTACTCTTGTGAAATTTAGAACCACGAGCTATGATGAGTGAAGTAAATGATGCCTTTCTTTGTGGACTTTTTGCCCTTGTGCTGTAGTTTCCGTCCTAAGAAATACAAGAAATGCATATTTATGGTGGCTGATTTGGTCGATGATCTGTCCTTGGTGTACTCTGCCTTTGATAGTTTCAAAATAAAAGTGGGAGTGCTAGGAAAAAGCATCTGCTCCCTATCAGATTTATACTATTTTTCATACTTTCATACTTTTTTTCACGTTTCAGATCATCAGACAAATTTTAATATTGAATAAAGATAACCGAAGTAACCCTTGTTAAATCATTAAATAAGTGGCCCAATTACTGCCAGACAGTGGACCAATGAGACAAAAGTTGAACATTTAGGAAGGTTTGAGTCCCGTTACATTTGGCATAAAGCTGACGCAACATTTCATATAAAGAACATCACACCAATAGTCAAACATGGTGGCAGTAGTGTGATGATTCAGGGCTGCTTCAGGGCGACTTGCTATAATCGATGGAACCATGAATTATGCTCATGAAGGAGAAAATCCGGCCACCAGTTCATGTCCTGAAGACGGTTTTGGAATTGCCTTTGCAAAGTCCGAACTGATCCCAATAAGATGATTTGACATGCTGTCCATGCTGGACAAAGATAACCAATTTACTCAGGTTATCTTTGTCTAATACAAAAATGTCTTTGATCTGAAACATGTAACTGAAGGTTCTCAGTCATCCACGTCATAGTAGTCTAAGGAGCTTGGAAAGAAAAACGTCTGGACTTCTTTAAGTTTCGTGAAAACCTTTCACCCCTCATCCGAGAAGCTTCTTCAGTTCTAAGTGCAAATGGTGGAGAGTGATGAATATGCAATACACCTATACACTTCTCTAAATATGGCAACTGCTTCTGTGATAACACTAAACTCAGGAATTGCAAATGGGTGAAGTCAAGGTAATATTAATGTTTTTAATACGCAGTTTATAGTCTATGTTTAGGAGTTTTCAAAATTATTGTGGCTGGAGGAGTAATGCAGGTATATCCAGCTATACTGTAATTTATGGCCCAAAAAGAAAAAAGCATACCGTCATTTTCAGTGTCTTCACTTTATTCCACCTGCCATTAAGATCCCTGTTTTTGCTCTTGTCCTGCTGCAGTGGGTTTTGTGTGCAACCAGTGCTTGTTTGTGTGAGTTTGCGCCGCAGTCCCCGCGGACCCAAAGATTCTCCATATTGCACCTTCTAAAGACAGTTTTATCCTGAAGTGATTATGAGGTTCAGTTTGAACGCTCTAATCTGTGGCTTGGAGGCCTTCGCTATCTGTCATTGTGTAGTCTGTGGGTGTACGTTAGGCGTGTTGTTGCGCATGATTTAAAGAGAGTGAGATAAAGACAGACAGGATTGGAGGGATAGGCGAACGAGGAGAGCCTAAATTAACCGCTAAACAGTCTTAACTAGGAGACAAAGATAGAAAGGGGAGCAGAGACTGAGCCCCAGGAATGTAACAAATCGTCCACGGTTAGAAAATAACAGACAGAAAGCTGACATTAAACCAGGGAACGCACAGCGATGCAAAGGGCAGAACAATTTAGATGTAATTAGTGATTCAAGTTTCCTATTTCAAGTTTAGCACGACAACAATTTGAGGCGTAAACAAATAACAAAATCGGGGAAAATTGTCTATATTTGTCTTGTGTTTTAAACCTTAACATGTAGTTGTTGCTTTATTATCCTTCTACTTGCTTCAGAGTTACATATGTGAAGTGGAAGTGGTTTGTTGTTGCGAAGAACCTACCCACACATCTTGAAAAATGATTTCACATAGCTAGTTGCTCCCCGAAATGCTTTTTAGTTTTAGTTCTCTTTTGTGATTCTCATCAGTCAGGCAGAGTTAAACAGCACATGCTTACCTCTGGAGGCTTAACCAGCTAAAGGTATAGTGAACAATGGGCTAAAATTCTCTTCTTCAGTTCATAAAGCGGCCCCCAAACCCAACATCTAAAACTTCTGAGTAATTTGTTTTTTGCTAATGAAGAGCAGTGAGCTTTAGAGATGGTCTGCGTCTCCGCTACATAACAGAATTGGACTCTGTTCAAGCCCTTTATTGAAACTACACGATGTACACTCAGCACTTTATTAGGTACACCTCAGCAGTAGTGGGTTACACCTGCTTTTTGCCTTCAGCACTTACTGAATTTTTCGAGGCATAGATTCAATATTGCTCTGTTCCACTACATCCCAAAGGTTCTCTATTGGATTGCGATCTGGTGACGGCGGAGGCCCTTTGAGTACGGTGAACATTTGAGTGCATGTTCCAGAAACCAGTTTGATATGATTTGAGTTTGTGAAATGATGAGTTACCCTGTTAGAAACAGCCATTAAAAGATTGGTACACTGTGTCCTAAAGGAATGGACATGGTCAGCAACAATACTCAAGGCTGTGGTGTTTAAACATGATTTTGTGGATTGGTGTGATGACTCCTTCCTTTCACTAAATGTGTCAAAAACGAAAGACATGATTATTGATTTTAGGAAGTCCTCTTATAGCTCATCACCCACTATCGTTAAAACTGCTGATATTGGGATTGTTGAGAGTTTCAAATATCTAGGTGTGGTACTTGACCATAAACTGTGTTTTGGATCTCATGCTGATGCCATTACTAAAAAAGTTCAATAAAGACTGTTGTTTTTAAGGAAAATTAGATCTTTTAATGTCTCATCTGAGATGTTGTCTTTGTTTTATAGAAGTTTTGTCGAATCTGTGATGTCTTTTTGTATTGCTGCCTGGTTTGGTAACCTGACGGTGAAGAATAAGAAGAGGTTGGGTCTTTTGGTAAAAACTGCTAGAAAAATTTCAGGGCGCTGGTAAGATGGACTTTTGGCCATTTACAATAAAAATGTGCTTAGAAAGGCTCATTCTATTGTTAATTGTTCAAACCATCCACTTCACAGTGAGTTTGAGTTGTTGCCTTCCGGCCGCTGTTTTAGGGTACCTCTGAGGAAGACCAAAAGACTCCAGACTTCTTTTATCCCTACTGCATCCTGTCTCCTAAATGCCATATAACTGTTCTGGGATTTTCTACTACTATTATTGTCATTTTATATTATTTTTTGTTTACTTTTATCCTGTTGCTAAACTAATTTCCCTTTTGGGACAATAAAGAATTTGAATTGAATTGAAACAATGCCCAGTTGGACCCCCCATCATAACACCAGCACCAGCTTGAATTTTTGATCCAAGACAGGATGTTCATGTTATTGACTTCAGATTCAAGACAGTCGAACACCAGGCCTGGTGGCCAGAATCCTTTAGAAAATGTGAAGGACATACATTTTGGACTTTCAAACGTTTTTTCAGCTTTTCCCTCTGATACAGACCTCCTACATTGACATTCATTTTAAACCAACTTCATTGAACAGTTAAATGACAGAAAAGTGATATATGTAACTCACCAGTCAGTGTATGCTAACCAAATGCCGTATAGCCTCTGTCGCAGTACCACCTACTAGATTCTTGCTCCCTGTTTTGTACACCTACTCCTAACATTTAGCTTTATTTGGTATATTTGGGATTTCCTCTACAGTTTAAAATAACTTCTGCGACCCTAATTTGGAAAAGCAGAAGAGAATGGATAGAGTTTACAATACAGTTCTGTGGATTTGCTTGTTTACACACTTGTATTTACAAGAATGAAGAGTGATTATGTGGATAACTGGGGTTGAAGATGTCAATACAGTGCAGCTGTCTGGACTTAATTCGGCATCCTTAGCTGTTCACATCCCGAGCTGTGCATATAGAATCACAGCTTGGGGGAATATTTGTTAATATGCACACAAGTGAGGCTAGAAAATATGTTTATGAAATGAACGTAGCTTTTTAAAAGTCAAAAATTCATGTCATTGTGCATATTGGTCAGAAATGACAGCCGTGAAAAGCTTGTCTCTCTAAATTAGAAGTGCAAACAGAGATTTGGACTTCAGCATAAATTGGAGAGTGAATGTGTGTGAGAGAGAGGGAAAGGACGCAGCTGTGACTCAGTGAAAAGATCAGCTGCATGCCATTTCCTGTTGGAGAGGAGATGGAAAAGCACACACACACACACAAACACACACACACACGCACAGACAGAGACGCAAAGAGCAGAATACTTGTCATTTACTCAATTGTACCAGTCGAGGGGCTTTCTGGTTGCCGTAGGCACCTCATTATGAATAGAATCTCATTTGTTTCACAGCACACGATTCATCCGACTGTTTGAATTAACAAGTTCATTTTGTACTGCCCATCAGCAACTGCTTGTGTACTACAGTTCAGTGGATTATTTTATTATTTTATAAAGACGCTGCACTTTGTGTTCTCTGCTGTTTATGGAACTTAACAAATCTGTCGAAGCATTTCGTCTTTCTTTTTGAGTCGGATACAAATTCCAGTACTAAGTGTAGTTGTATGCAAATGTGGTTGTTCGTCATAACTACTGAGCTGAATGCCACTATTCATAATAATGAAAATATACCCACACGCACGAACACTCCTCCTGACATTAACCGGCTCCCTCATTAGGACTCTGCAGGGAATTTGCCACCTAATTTCTGTCTGCAAGTGTATTCGTGTGCTTTGCCTGAGTTAAACAAGTGTTGAACTTTGTTTCTGGCCCTTCACCTGAACCCTTTTCTCCCCTCCTCTTCCTCTTTCCTTCCCTAGCCACATAATTTGTTCTGTTTTACCTTCGTGAACAGCAGATTGCTTTATTAGCAGAAGCTGTGAAGTGAATTTGCGGTGCGGGGAAAAGTGTGAATTGAATGCAGCTCAAGCTGTTTACAATACTGATGGCTGTGCTATTATATTGATCCGGTAAAATGCCTCTGAAATGATTTTTTTCTCTCTCGCTCTCCCTCCTCGATCACTCTCCAAACTTCCTCCACTCTGTGCCCTTTCTGCTCATTATTCCCGTCTTCCTGGCATATTTTCACTTTCCCCTTAATTCACATTGCTTTCATCTTGTCTGCTTCATCGTCCATCTTCTTAATTCCCCGCTGTTTCCACGTGTCTGTAGAATATATGATGGATGAGATGGAGAAGCTGAGCATCCTGGAGGAGCCTGTCCGCACGTGTCCTGTCCCTACACCTCGAACTTCTGTTCCCTCGCCTTCCGCGTCCCCTTCACTGAGACACAAGAGTAAGTATGCAGACAGACTCATGTGACACAATACAACTGAAGTACTGGACTGTGAGCTCTGAGGTGACTAAATACAGCTTTTTTTAGTTCTAAAAAGAGGAAGTGGTAGAAATAAAGACAGAAACTGGGTGTAGACAGATGACATAACAACAAATAACAACCTATGTAGCACATTCCTTTATGCATTCTGCACAAAGGCTTACAATATGTTTAGTAATATACCCAAACAACTACAAAGACATTTATATAAAGCATTTATTTATATATAAGGGAACATTACAGACCAGTCCATCATCCAAATGCATGTGTGTCCAGTTTACTCTAAGAACAACGCCACTAAACTTGATTGGAACTATTGTTTACTTTTTGCAATATGGGCTGAATAAAGCCATGGAGAGCAGCTCCTTTAGTGGAGAATAACAGTCACTGCCACTCCACACTTACCTTGTCCAGCACTGCCCCCTGTGTTACAAATATGACATTGCAACCTGCTGAGTGTGTGCTGATCTGCTCTCCTCTCAGTGATTGTCAGCAGATCCCATAATTACCTTGATTACCTAGAGAGTCGTGGAGGGAAGCGGGAGGAAGTGATTAGCACAGTGTGCCTTAATGCGACACAAAAGCAAAGCAGGAAGCAGACGGGGGAGGAGTTTTGTGTCTGCCAAACAGGTTAATCTCACAATAAATCAGACAGGCATATAAAAGATTTACTTCCACCTTTTTTTCTTTGTTGTTTTGGTGATAAAATATATTTGCTGGCGTACCCGGTTTGAGAATAACTGGCTTCACAGATACGGATCACATTTCTTACATCCTCCTCAGATGATGCTGTGACAAGCGAACTGTCCAAACTGCTTCATGAGATCAAAAAGTGCCGGGATAGGGACTACTCATTCGAGGAGCTCTGCCACACCATCTCCTCCCACTCTATGGACAGCTTCGGTAGCGGGCGGCTGTCCGATGAGGAGCGCCCAGATCGACCCAACGGCACTCTGACTCGAGCCAGCAAGGTACTCCACTAGGCTATTACAGAGGCGTGGTGCATTTTGGTTGTGGTGTTTGCCTCTCCTTTCTTGGTCTGCTCATGTAAATGCATTTTGTGGGAAGTAATGAGCCAGGCAAAAATGGAAAAAAGGGCACTGAGGTAGTTTGCAATTGAACACCTCGTTGGTAATTAAATATTCTCACACCAGAGTTTAAAGTTGTTCTGAAAAACTCCTTGCCAAAAAGAAAACTAGTAATGCATTTCTACTTTTCTGTTAATTGACACTTGACTATGATGATGGTTAACTCAAAAGTAAATGTCCGGGCCTTATTCCAGTTTCTTAAATACAAGAATTTAGTGGTTTTGCAGCACTTCTTTTTCTCCTGCTGTCTTTGGAGTTTGATTTATGCCCCTAAATATCCCTTTAGTTGGCTGCTTTGTGCTGGCCTGCTTTCTGTTTTACTTGTTCTTTTTTTTTTTCTCCTGTTTTAGTAAACAGATAAAACAAAAGTGCAAATGTCAGTGCAAATCTGCCAAATGAAAAAAAAAAAAAAAACTAGATAGTTTATGGTTGCAATTTCAGATAAGATTGGTATGAGGTCACTGGCTCAGAAAGTCTTAATTTCAGGAGTGACCGAATTGCAATCAGTCCCTACAATAATGTCTGTGTTGCTCTAGAATAAATTAAGACTTAAAAATCGATAGAAAAATATTTTGGTTCTGAGTAAAATGTTTCTGCCACATCTATAAATGTTTGACTGCAGGCAGGCTCTCTGTTTATCTAAAAGAATTTCTCTCTGCAGGCTTATCAGCTCTTATTTAGTCCTTCAAGATGTTTTATCTTACTGCACACAGGGCCCAGCTGTGCTGCAGATCTTCATTTACTGTCAAGGCCACTTCACTGGGTATTGTTCAGCTGCTTGTTAATACAAATATCGAATCGGCCAGTCACATGGCAGCTACTCAGGCATTCGGACACGGTCAAGATGACCCGTTGAAGTTCAAATTGAGCATTAGTATGGGAAAGAAAGGTGATTTGAGTGACTTTGAAAGTGATGTGGTTGTTTGTGCCAGCTAGGCTGGTCTGAGAAAAAGGAGAAAATATCGAGCGAGCGGTAATTCTCTGGGCAAAAATGCTTTGTTGAATGCCAGAGGTCAGAGGAGAAGGGCATGTCTGCTTTGAGATGATAGGAAGGCAGCAGTGACCGAAATAACTACTTGTCAGAACCAGGATGTACAGAAGAGCATCTCAGAGTTCACAGCCTTGAACCAGATGGGCTATGGCAGCAGAAGACCACACCGGGTGCCGCTCCTGTCAGATAAGAGAACGCTAACAGGAAACTGAAGTTACCGTTCACACATGCTTACCCAAAAACAGGAAGAGAAGATTGGAAAAATGGTGCCTGGTTTGATGGGTGTCGATTTCTGCTGCAACATTCTGTTGATGGGATCAGAATTAGCTGTAAACAGCATGAAAGCATGGCTTGCATCTTGGCATATCTCAGTCTGAGACTCGAGATCCGTGTGAATGAGAAGTGTTTCCAGCAGCTCACTGAATCTGCGTCATGAAGCCTTCAGGAAGTTTTAAAGGAAGTTTTAAAGTCAAAGCGGGATCAGCCTTGTATTAACAAGGTGCACCTAATAAAATGGGCACTTTGTGTACTTCTGGCTTACAAAAAAGACTGCACTTTGACTATTTTGACTACAGAGGGCAGTATCAGACTGATGCCGCTGAGTTGGCTCGTCCTGTTGAGTTGTCACTTCTTGTTACAGAAACAAAACAGGTCCAGGGTTTATTTACAATTGTAATTATTCTTTGTGCTCAAAGATCCGTTCACAGCCTGCAGATATTTTTCATGACCTTCTTCTAAATTGGTGCCTATTTATGCTGAAATATTGTTCACGCCTTCCCCGTATCTGTCCACACTCTCCTAACACAACACACATACACACACACACACTCTTACGCAGAAGAAAACTGATTAGACATTAATGGCTTGAAGTTCAGCTCAGGAGGAAGTGGATGACCTTTATCAGTGTTAGCTGACCAGAGAATCACACCTGCAGTTTATTTCTAACAGCCAGCACAGCGTGACGAAGAGGCTCTGAGGCTCAATTCCATCAGCCAGAAAGACAGAAACACAGGTCATCTATCACACCTGAACCTTTAGACCACACACAGACACACGTGCGCGCACACTCAGGCGTGCACACTCACAGGGTTGTCCAAAGAAATGCGATCGAATGTGCCTGCACTTCTCACTTATTACTGCTCGTCTGTTTCTATTTTTCTTTCTATTTCTCTCCATCTTGCTCCCCTACAGTAACACATGCACAGACACTCCAGCAAAAAATATTGTGACGCTGATCAATAGTCCAATTTTTTTTTTTTTTCCATTTCTTTAATAAGTTCACTTTCAGCGTAATTCAAGTAGCTTTTATGGACAGTGCAGCAGGTGCACAGACCTCATGCTGAGGCTCTCTCACACGTGCATGCACATTAAACACGTACACCACGTCTTACTCAGGCTGTAATTACCTGAATCCATCTTGTGCCCCTCTCTATAAGTACCAATTTGTATTCTATTACTGACACTCCTAGCTTGTGTATGTCTGTGTGTGTTTATATGTGCCCGCAGGCTACTGTCTAAACTGAGGCCGGGCCTATTTAGTATGCGATTCAGTGTCTCTATAGTACAGAAATGAACAATGCAAATATGCGCAATAACTCACACATAGATTGCATACACTCACGAAGAATGCTGGCACAGTGTGAATTCAGAAAGTCAGAGTGGAAATGTGTGTGAGTTGTGTTCAAATGAGCACTAGCATGTGCATTCTGTGTGGTTAAACCAGCATGTGTTTGTTATAATCTGATGCCACTGGTCTGCTGGCACTGGTTGTATTCTTTGCTTACATTTATTACACAAGACTTTATTATTCAATTATAATTCAAAACTAAATAATTTAGTCCACATGCTTATCTAAGTATTTCAAATCAAAGCTGAGATTGTGTATTTTTTCCAGCCAGAATTCCAGAACTTGTGTATCCCAATAACCGTGATGGAAAAGCACAGACTGTACATAAAAGGTGGATGTCATCGTGGAGCTTTAAGTAGAGTGTTCTGGCCATTTTCATCTTGGTGTTTGGAAACCAGATGTGACAAATGAGGCTTGGATGCTTTGTCGTCTGTTTTACTCTAAATTGGACCAAAATTGACATCATGTTAAGTGAATTAAAGCTAAGGTAGTGACTGAGGCCATAAACCCAACAGAAAAGTGTTTAATGAGGTCATAAGTCAAGTGAGGAAAACTTTCTTGTGGACTTGCACTCTGACTTCTTTCTACAGCTCGCCCCCTGCTGGCCACTTTTCTTTTCCCTACTTGGACTCTTTCTGTGTTTTGCGTGCAGATGATGCATAGAGCAGAGAATCAGATCCTCACATCTAAGAGGCCGGAACCTGTAAATACCCTTTACAAGTACTGTCTGGACTAAAAATCAAATGTGTTCCTTAATTTCTAATATTTGGTGCCAATCTGTAGCCATGCTAACGACCCTGCAGGACTATAATGATATACAGCTTTGCTTTAAGCTATATGTTGAGGGACACTGACTAACAGGTTATAAAATTTATTGTCTCCCGATACTAACATTCTATCACTAAGCACAGAATCAAGTAAGGATATATTGTAATAAATCATATTATTGGGCATATTGATCAGATTTTTCATACTGGTCTGAAATGTAATTTTTGCCACGATATTGTTCTCTGCACCAAAAATGTCACCTTGCTGTAGATGTCAGTTAGATTTAGGAGTTGATCCTTGTTTATTCATCGCTAACCATGATTGTCTATAATGACCAGTTAATTAAGACTTCTCCATGCTAGTTGGAAATCTGTACAATACTTGCAGCCCTGAGTAAAAACTCTGAACATGAGACATACAATATAAAAAATTCACTCCAGAATTGATTAGTTTGATTGATTGTTTTTTTTTGTTTTTTTTTTGTAAAAAAAGAAACTATTTTAAATATAATTATAATATGAAAATGTACTCCTTCCTTTTTTGTGGAAATGGCATTTTGTGGCCACACCTGCAGTTCCTGTCTTCCCATCAGGGGACATATCACACTTTTCAGTGTTAGTGGTCCAAACAATTAGGAAAGAAATCTAGTGCAGCATAACCCATTCAGTCATTGTAGAGATATTTGAGCCTGGATCTGTCGAGCCACTTAAAATCTGTGTAAAAACTGTGTTTTTCATCCATGCAAAGACTCTCTTCAACAGATATTCTTTTATGCATGGTTAGTTTTCACTAACCAGTTGGCTGCACTATCAGAGCCATGTGCATGTAGTGCAGGGAAATGTCTAAGGGTTTATTGGGTTTCATATTGATCTGTAAAATTTAAACTCGTGTAACTTAAACTTATTACACTGGAGTCAGTTTAAATCCAAGTATAAGTCATTTTGTGTTTCCTCCATCAAATGAACTACACTCATTTGTGTTAAGAAGCTTTCAGACAGACATAAAAGACACATTTTCATGTAGTTAAGCAGGTGATTTTCCCTAAGTCATAATCCATCCCTTTAAAGCTTTCCCATTGACAACTAATGTAATATTGATTAGCTATGCAGCTTTCAGTATGAATAATTAACTGTGTCCTCTCTATTGAACACTGGCTGGCATCACATTCATACTGTAATGAAAGGTTATGTATTGTTTATGCATACAGTGCAGTATGTATATGTGAATACTGCAGTCCTTTTTAGATCAATCAATATTCAAGTGTTGCAAAGGGCCCTCTGCAATCTGGAGCGATTGGTGACCTTTCGCTTTCTGCCTCATTTTCTGCCTCCGTCTCCATTCTCGCTGCCGTTCTTTGGCTCTTCCCATCTGTCTCTCCTTCCTTCTGTAACTTCATTTGGGTGCACAGTTTTCATTCTTTGCTTCTTTAGCATGCCCTCTGCATTCCTGCCGCTCTTAATCCTTTTCTTTTTTTGTTCTTTTTGCCCTCTCGCTTGTCATCTTTTAGACCTCTGTTCTAAAGATAATCACCGCGTGATGAACATGAGACCTCCCTCAGTCTGTGCACCCTCATCACTCCTGGTAAAAGCTATATGCAGTTTTAGAGACGGCCGATATGTGTTTTTGTCTTTGTAATCTGCTGTGGTCTACGCCCTCGGCTGCGTTGTTTGGTTCACAGAGATATCAGGTGGGCTTTATCTGCCCTCTGACGCTTCATACTGCAGAGCCCATCCGCACACCTGTCCCCTGAGAGCCAAAGAGCCCCCAGGAAAGGGCACTGCGTGTGAGCCTCAGATGTTCTGCTATTAATGGGCTTTTCTCACTAACACATACTAGCCCAAAGCAGTGCTGTGCAGGTATTTCAAGTAGTTATATGAGAAGGGTTGCGGGTTTTTGCTGTGATCCCCATGAAGAGCTTCACAAAGAGATACTGAGGTTGATAAAGATGGTGCCTTTGAGGGGAAATAAGCTGGCTTTTACTGTAATTATCAAAATCTCCAGTAATGGAAGAAAGTCAGGGAAAGAAATTCTAGATAAGAATGTATTTGATTGTTTGATTTTTATCCCATAAAAGTGTTTTTGGTGAATCTGCTGCACATTTAGCCATAAGCACCATAAGTTAAATAATTTTAGCAAACTGCCACTTACTTGCACCCACAGCTGTCACAGAGCGACGTTAGCATTGTGCTTTGAAGCCAAAAAGATGAATTTAATAACTCTGTGTGTAGAGCTAAAGAGAATGGCAGAGGTGGGTGACCAGTCTCTGCAGTCCTACTTGCTTCTTTTTTCTTTCCAGAAGGCAAATCAACAGTGAGCTGCTTCTGACCAATAAGTGGCACCTGGAAAGGCTTCATAATAGCCTCCAACTCCCACCCCTCTCTCAACCAGCAGAGCCTTCAGGAGCAAAGTCTCCCTCTACCATGTCGTTTGTTCTTTTAATTCAGTCTTAATGTAAAAGCTTGTTTATTCCAATTTGTTTCTGTCTGTGCCAGGGTTACATGAGCCACTGTTACTGTAAATATATTGGTCATAGCAGCTTCGAAAATAACTGCTGTCACCCTCTGTCCTTCTAAATCTATGCTGATGTATACAAATGGCTTTTGTACGGTACCATCAGTCTTTTCTTTGTCCGGTTGACAATTAATCTTCTTGGGACACAAACACCCTCTAATCTTTGAGCTGATTATTATTGGTTACTTGTTATAATGACAATCATATACTTGTGTTCTGATTTTTGTGCTCACAGCGGCCGACGCCACCTCTCCCTCCGGCCATGGAAGAAGATGAGGCAGAAAAGAGCTGCGGTCCCACTGGCTTCTGGGAAGCACTGACTCCATGCAATGGCTGTCGTAACCTGGGCTTCTCCAGCCTGTCGCAGGTACACACACACACACACACACACACACACACACACACACACACACACACACACACACACACACACACGCAGTGAATTAACTAACTCTAACTGCATGATGATGATGTTTTGACTCCTAATTTGCATTATAATGTAGTGTCGGTGTGCACAGAGTCAAAGAATGATATCATCATCACAATTCTTATTTAACATACATGATGTAGAGTAAAGCAACACACAAACACACAAATTACAGGCTAGTGATATTGCCATTGTTCTGAGCGAATACTTTCACTGGTTACCTTGGGAACGCAGTGAATGAGCCGTCACTAGAGAGACCGGCTCTCCTGGCAGTTCTAAATACTCTGCTCAGTTTCTGCCTCTTTCTTCATCTCCTTATCATACATTTCTGAAAATCCTCCCTATCTCTCCAGTTTTTTTTTAAGCCTTTTACCTTTACGAGTAGTTCATGAACTCTGAATAACTCTCAGCTGAAATATCTGATACAGTGAAGGGACATGAAAGGCTAATGATCCCTGTGGGGGAAAATGGGCATATTACAACAACAAAGAAAGGCTGTGTAGGACAGAAGCTTGATTTTTAGGGTTTTACTGAACAAGCAGGCTTGATCCAAACTCACACTACTTCTCAGTATTCCCGCTCCATCTTTACTTCTTCCTTCCGGCTCCCTCAGCCCCACACGCTGTGTATTAAGTGTGTTTAAATGAGTGCTTAGCAGGGAGATGCATGCTGGCACAAACAGCGGGACATCTGACATTTACAACACAACAGACCCTCTGTCTGGTATACTGGCAGCCTGCCGGCCTGACTGGCACACCGCCTGGAGATGTTCGCACCTGGGCGAGTGTGTGCGTTTGTACTAATGCGCTGTGCATGATAGCTTAAACCTTTGAATGCGAGCATGTGGGTATACACAGCGTATTCGGTATCATCAGCTTTTTGTGTGTGACATCATCTCGAGCTTGCGTGGGAGGATTTGTGTGTGCGTGCGTGCGTGCTCGCGCTGGTTTTATTGAAGAAGTAGAAGTGGAAGGAACAGAGTGTCAGAGGGAGAGAAGGACCGAGTCGTTGCTGAATAATTAACTTATCACTGCAGTGATTTTCCCACTGCCATTGTGGATAAACAGAGTTAACATAAACACACACAAAAAAAGCATTTGCATCCCCTTAGAGGATTAATAGGATCTAAAAAAAAAAATAGCTGTGCTGCAGTCGCCGCCATCGTTTACATCTCAATCTTTTGTTTTTATCAATCCACGTGACATCTGCTAACATGCGTGCTCACCAGTCCCCCCATGTCATCTTTCTCCCCCGTTAGATGTCTGCAGTAGTGTTTTAACCTCTGTCACTTGTCTGAGTGTTTAGTTTCCTGGTTGTCAGCTGTCACTTAAAGCTGTCAGTCAAAGTGCTTGATTTTTGTAATGAGTCATACAGAAAGTCTAACCTTAAAATAAACCGCTTAAAGCACTATGTTAAAGTGAAATACGGTGTAATTTAAAGTTTTCTTTAACCCCCCCTCAATATACTTTAATGCCATTAAAATTATTCAAATTCTTCATTGGAAAATTCATATTTCTTTGGTTTACTTATGTCAGCAGAAATGACGTTGTCAAATTCAATTGATTACAAAATATCCTCCAGACTAAGAACCCTGCCCTCCTAATATATACAGGGAGTGTTCATATAAACATGTAAATCAGATATTTGGTAAATAAAAATTGATTCATGTGCTGTGTATTGTTTAATTTGAGGCAAATGAATATATTAATCAGATAGATGTGTTTGATTAATTGAAATCTGGTCAGGAACCTCCCACAGCCCTATCAAGCTAGTCATTTAAAAACTTTCGAGCGGGGATATAAAACTCATTTTACATTGTGGGCCACATACAGCCCACTTTCATCTTATGTGGGCTAGACTGGTGAAACTCCGCTTTTTGCCAGTGAAAAGATGTTGAACTAAACATTGAATCTATTAAATCTTACTATATAATATTGATATATAAATATATAAATGTAATAATAGAAGATGAAGAAGCACAATTTCAACATCATGTTTCAGTTTTTCTACATGCTGCTGTAGTAAATGAAAGAAATCTATAAGCATGACTCTTTGGGGTTAAATTGCAAGAGGTAAACTGACTGAAATCTAAAATGAAATTGTGTTAATGGCCAGTGGGGGAGGTCTTGATCAGTAGAAAAAAAAACTGTAAACCTTGTGAAAATACAGTTACAAATCCAAGAGCAATGTCTTCCTTTATATTTTCTAAAACCTTCCATAGGACCAGATTGGAATCTTTGCCAGGCTGATTCTGGTCCCTGGGCCTTATGTTTGGCACCCGATTCAGAGTATTTTTTTGGGGGGGGGGTTTTGCAGAAAAGAAATGCATGAATCTATCTAAACTGGAAAAGCATCACTGACATATAAACAGTGTTTACAGTCATGTGCCAAACCACATGTACATTTTTATCTCTGAGAAATGTGTAAGGCAACATTTACATTTTGAATTTCTGGCAAGAGTGCTCCTTTCAGCTCTTTACAGTAGCTGCTATATGCTTCCTTTTTCACCAGCTAGTTACTGACTTTGTTGGTGCCAGGGCTGCTATGGTTGCGAGGTCTGCGGTTTTCTGAGTAATTGGCCCACATTTCTGCAGGTTGAACTTTTCTTGTCCATGAGTTCGTGTTGTGTATGAAAATTGCCAATATATCCTAAAAATCATAAAAGCCAAACTCCAGCATGCAGGCTTAGATAGAAAACAAACTATTTTGTGATACTCTCCAACACCAGGTGCCTGCCTTTTGGGTGTTATATTGTATTGTTTATTATAGGTTAGTTTGATTAGCCATGGGGTTGGTTTTATCAAACAGACCTGGCAGCTCTGTTTGGTGCTGAGCGGAGAGCTCACAGGAGAGTTTTTGTTGAACACAGCTGCCTGTTGCATCCAAAAGGCTGGAAAACCAAAACAATGACCTGAAAGGTCAGTACAGCCGAGGGGAAAAGCAGTGTTGGCTGATAATTTTCTGTGAAACAGGATGGCTAGCCATTGCAAATGTAAAATACTGCAATGAAGGGTTTATGGAAGTGTTTTAAAATATTATGTTGCTGAAAAACAACACTGTTAAATTCATAGCTATACCTTAGTAAAGCCTGAGGGTGAAACATCTGAGGGTTGGTGGTTTAGCAGGGGATACTTCTTTGTCCTCTGCCACCAGGTGGTATCAGGGTGAGCAAGGATGTGCCCAGGGTGGATATTGTCTCTGGACTCTGATCAGACACCTCACCACTCCAAAAACCACGGATGCTTGGTAGAAAGATGCCGGGGAGTGTTCAGGTATTGGTGTGTAGATATATACTAGTTGTAGGAGTCAACGAGAATTTGGCATGAGAAATACAGATTTTTTTTACAACATGTGTTCAAGCTTAACTATCAGAAACCCTTCTCATCATTAATGGGAACTTGTGTAATTTTCCAGTGCCTGGAAATGTACCTCTATCCTGTTTGTCTCAATTTCTAACCAGGACAAAGACCAAAAAAACGAATAAAGTCTGGTCTGAAAAAAATGTTATTAACTCTTTACCTTTTACCGTTTCATTCTACAGGGTGGGCCATTTATATGGATACACCGTAATAACATGGGAATGGTTGGTGATATTAAAGTCCTGTTTGTGGCACATTAGTATATGTGAGGGGGCGAACTCCTCAAGATGGGTGGTGATCATGGTGGCCATTTAGAAGTCGGCCATCTTGGATACAACTTTTGTTTTTTCAATAGGAAGAGGGTCATGTGACACATCAAACTTATTGGTAATGTCACAAGAAAAACAATGGTGTGCTTGGTTTCAACGTAACTTTATTAAATTGAAGCAGAGCAAAGTTACAGAGGTTTAATTAGAGACACAGCTAAGCATTTTGCAATTTTGCATAATTTTAAAAAGTTTACATTTCTTCAGTATTGAACAGCAGAAATTAGACCTTCTTGTTGTAAGTTAGTTAAATTAAAAAAATAAAAAACAAACAGCGGCCGACAGCGCTGTACACAGTGGTAGACTGGTGCGTAATAAGAAAGTGGATAATGCAGAAAACAGAGATTTTTAGATGTGACACTCTTCTTGAAGTACACCGAGAGAGAGGGAGAGCTGTGCATGACGTGTCATTTTATCGTGGTGGAAGCAAAACAGCAAAAGTAAGAGGGAATTCATGACAATGTTTATGTGAAGCAAAAGGTGAAGCTTAGTTTGGATCTTCTTTTGCTGATGGTTCAGTCAGTTTTGGTTGGAGGATGATGAAACCTGCAGCGTCAGAATCTAGTGCAAAAAAAAAAAAGACGTAAACATAGAAAGCTGACATCTCACCAATTCTGATGCGTCGGCGGGTCCGCACTCTATGTTTACGAATTTGTGCAGAATCCATGTACCTGCTCTCATTTACAGTTTTAGTTGTTTGGTGGTTGTTGAAATTTTGTGAGGTTTAACCTGACCAATTTTAATCGGTAAACCCACCCCTACTTCTCATAACACATCCAGTCCCAGCAGCTGCCAGTCCATTGTGTTGGATGAAGGTTCATGAGTAGTGGAATGAAAAAAGCTGCCCTGTAGCATTACTGAGATGGATCTCTAATGTCAAAACTTGCTTGAAGTATTTCAACAGGCCCACAATTCACAGCTTCCAAAATAGCCATCTGACGTGAAGTCATACCCTGAAACAAAAACAGCAAAGTAAATATGTACCTTTATTAAATGGCAGCTGCGGACGTTTTATTTCTTTTTCTATGTTTGTGCAAGACTGCACGTCTTAAGCAAGCATGAAATAAAGTTTGCCTATGTTTTAATATTTGTGTGTCTATACATATTTGTGTGTCTGTACCTTGTACCTTTGTGGCCCGAGGTAATGAATTTAGCATATCCTTGCTGCCTGTCACATGCGTGCTTTTTGTGCACACATGACGGCACTCACTCCCTCATTACGAAGTTTCTCCTGTTGAGAATTGTCGTCACTAGCTACAGGTTTCCACTGACCATCTCCATGTGAACGCAGTTTGACGCCAAAGCATGTGCGGGGCTTTCCTTCGCAGCGTCACCTTTTTTAAAATTAAGTTACAGAACTCATTTGCGACAACCTTGAAAGCAAAAGAAAAGGGAGACAGGTAATGATGAAATGCAAGAAAGACAAGAGATGCTGTAGAGAGAGGTCTGGAGTGTTGCCAAGCAACACAGACTTTCTTGAGATGTCAGGCGTGGGATGTCCACCATTAACAAATCTCAGTCACCAACAGCATAGGTGCGTCAGACTGCTGCACACACACTTGCACATGTCAGCGTTTCCTGACTTTCTACCAGGTTATTTCCTCTCATTTCACCATCTTTACTTCCTTCCTGTTTTTCTTCCTCCGTCTGACTTTCTTCCTCCACACTTAGTCAGACTTGCTTCTTACATTTCTCTTTCTCAAGCTCTAATTTTCTTTCTTAGGAAACAGGGCTTTACTCACAGCTGACGCAGTTTTAAGATGTGTGTTGTAAGGTGTCTTTGTGTGAGAAATGAGAGAATCTTAGCCAGCAAATATCCAGATAAGTGATATCCAGGCTCAGTTTCCAGTACAGTCCACCTTTACAGATATGTTTTAAACAGTTGTATGAGAGCAGATGTTTTCATGATTTGCATGTTAGATACACAAACAGCATTTAGTCAAAGCCTGCTCAGACATGATCGGTCAAAACTCGTGAGACTAAGTGCAGGATAAGCTTCTGGTCTGGTTGACTCCAGATTGTGTGCATTCATATGTAGATATCAGCTTGTAGAGGTTAGTGTTGTGCTGTCACAGATCAGACAGCCATGAGAGCCTTTGAGGGTGCTAAGGAACATCAAAGGCAAGTGTTTATGAGGGGGCAGAAATTATGTGCAGAGCTTTAAAAGCATCTAAATGAGGGAGTAGAATTTGTGTGAGTGGGTGAGTTTTCATCTTATGTTTAAAGTTTAAGATCATTGACCTTTTTCAGATTATTTAATGTTTTGTAATATTTAATTATTTAAAATAAGCAAGGTTGAAGTTGCTCCATGGAAACTGTATCTTTATCTTACGTGCAGAATTAGACATGCTTCGTTTAAATAAATAAATAAATCACACACAGCAGCTGGCCTTTTGAAGTTTTTCTTGGAGGCAAAGTGGCGGTATCATAATGTCATGCAAACAAACTGGTGATAAGATTTGATGAGTACAAATAAGACTAAAGGTACTGAAAAGTATTCACTCACCAATCCAAGTGATTTATTTCAGGTGTTCCAGTCACTTCCATCACCTTGGGTGTATAAAATCAACCATTTGTGAAAGAATGGGTCGCTCTCAGGAGCTCATTTACTTCCTTCGTGGTTCCGTGATAGGATGCCACCTGTGCAACAAGTCCAGTCATGAAAATTTTATTATTAAATATTCCACAGTCCACCGTTAGTGGTGTTATAGCACAAGTGATAGGAAGTGGCAGTAACTCAACCCCAAATTTCTCGCCCACTGCCAACCATTTGGGGGAGAAACATTTTTCCGCTCATAACCATTGGTCATATTCCATCCAACAGGGCGGATGACTCAAAGAATGTGCGCGTGATGAGGAAACCCAGGTGCTTGGTCATTTTGGAGGCCTACTTAGGTAAATTGCATCTCTCTGGTCTTATTCACATTCAGACAAAGATGACTCCACCCACACCATTATGCTCCTCCTCTTGCTCATCACTAATACTACAGAAATTCAGAGTACAGAGTTTTTTTCTTGGTGGCATTACCTGGAGTCTTTTAATAAGGACTTCGGGCAGCACGAGTTGATGTGACTACAAAGTCAAAACAGGACAATCTTTCCTAAGTGTTCAGTAACCAGTCGCAGCAGATGGCCACCCCTCCCTGATCCTGGTTCTGCATGAGGTTTCTTCCTGTTAAAAGGGTGTTTTTTCTTCCCACTGTCGCTGGATTGGTTGCCATAGGGGGCCATATGATTGTTGGGGTTTTTTGTTGTTGCTTTCTTTGTATTATTTTAGGGTCTTGACCTTACAATATCATGCAACTGTTGTTGGGAGTTGGTGCTATATAAATAAAATTGAATTGAACTGAATGGAAAAATTAATTAATCTTGCATTATATCATTGTAATAAATCAAACTGTTAATATGTAGCCATTCTGTATATGCTAGTAGTATAATTCTCTTCCACTCACATAAACCTTGTAGTCATAACTGCTCGGGAAAGGAAACATCAATTTCCTGAAGGAAAATGAGCGTGCCAGTTATGAGATAAAAATACATAACTGAAAATAGTCAGCAGCTATTTGGATGATGTGTTTAATTATTTTAGTAGGATTTCTTTTTTCAGCTCCAGCTTTTCAGATTTGAAGTTTGATGTCTAATAGAACCTTTGGGAAAATTAAATTATCTCATTTTGGACTTGTAAAATTAAATTAAAAGTCAGTAATAGATCCAGGAAAATGTGGTGGCTATTTTCTTGATATTTACTATAGACAAAATTAATTTATCAAGAAAATAATTAGCAGACTAAACGATCAAGCAAATAATTACTTCTTGCAGTCCGTATCTGAGACGTCTAAAACTCTGCAGTGCCTGCAAATGTGTGCGCGTGTGTGTGAGGATTGTATGAATTGAGACAAAGATGTGAACAAAAGTGTTAGAAATTTTTGCTCGGAGTGAATAGCGGATGATGCTGTTTGCTCTGTGGATTTTAATCCTGTTCTTCCAGTTAATTATCATTCATTTAATTGGCTGAAAACAGAAATTCTGTCATTCAAAACATTGAATTAGACTAATTGATTATTATTATGTTCTCTTTTAATTTGATTTGATTTTGCTTTCATTTCCCGCTCTCGCTCCCGTCTCTCTATGGGACGTGACGCAGCTCTGTGCTTACACTTGGTGCCTGTTAATGGCGTTATGCCCCTCTAGACTGCAGCTATAGGCTGTCAAAATAACTCACAAGACACATATAGGTGCTGTCATATTTCACCTAAAATAGACTGGCACAAACCTATAATGCCCTTGACTCCATGAAGATGTGCTGTGGATGCGTGCGCTTGTTTGTGTGTAGTTTTACATCCCGTCGGAGTATCACATATCTCACTATTCTTGAGGTAAACAGGAAAAGGCAGAGAAAGCTGCCGAGAGGGGAATAGAAGCTCAAAGAAAAGCCACCAGCAGGAATTTTTTTTTTTTTACTGCAGTGTTGGTTTTATAATACGGTGCAGCACAGCAACCCTTCCTGTAGTGTTGATGCCCTTGAGCAAGGCATTGAAAACACAGTACGCTTATGCAGAGACTGTTAAATGTGTGCAAATTATGTTGTGTTCCAGTTCAAATGAGCTCGCGTTAAAGAGATTAAGGCACAATCCTACACACAGGTGACAGAGCGAGATAAGGGTAAATTTGCTTTCTGTGTTCTTGTTTACAAAGGAATTAAAGATGTGGTTAGAAGGATTTACAGGCAAATAAGATGACTGATCGTACCGAGTTCATATTTAAACAAACATCATTTGTATCCGTGTATTTGTGTAACATATTGATGGAAATTATTTTCATACGAAACACTGTTGTGGCCCCACATGACGCGAGGGCTAATGATGTTGGCAGGAAACGTCTGTCTCTGTTATTTTGCCTCTGGCAGCACAGTTATGCTAAAAAAACCTATGATGATAGGTATTTGTCATTTTATGCGATTTACACTCAGCTAAAAAAAGGGGAATGAACTTTGTCGAGAGATGTGAGGCAGTTGCAGATGATGCTTCATCATGTTTAGCTTGGTCTAATCTCGGGAGATTATGAGTTTCTGGAAAAGAACCGCTCTCTGTTAAAGGAATGTCTTGATTTTTACATAAATATATTTATATGAGGTTGGAGTTGCTTAGTATACCATCATACCAAACCCAGCATGCTGATTTTAAATGGATATAGTGTTTGCTAATTCAGTCTGAATACAAAGATTTAGTGTTTGACAGCTATATCCTCACCAATATAGCTGCCAAGTAGTGAAGCCAGTGCCAAGGAGCCACTGGCTCCACTACTTTGTGCCCCTGTCTCACATCATTTTAGGTCTGCACTGAAAATCATTCTTGTGCACTAAAATAAATTAAGTGTAATAAAGCAAACATCAAGCTGATAGGCAGTATAAAGGATGGACATAGGTACTGTGATGACACCTTGGTGAATAAAATCCTGTTTTGTATGGTGGAAGTGACTGTGAACTGACTGTGAAACCACACACTTACTAACTGACATTTTGTTAGTCCAACTTCATTAGACAATGAACGTATCCTTGGATTATCCTCCTTTCAGGAAATCTACAAAATAGACTTTGGCTACGTCCACACGTACACGGGTATTTTTGAAAACGGAGATTTTCCGTTTTTGTTTTTAAAAAAAATCCTGTCCACACGTAAACGCAAAAACGAAGGAAAACGCTGCTAGGAACATGCCAAAGCAACAGGTGGCGATATATTCCTAACCATGTAGAAATGTTGGCCAATCAGAAATCTAGAAGCCTCGGTGGGAAAGAGTAAACAAAGATAGATCTGCACATAGAAACAGAACTGAGTCCTGTGTGGAGGGACAGTAACTGTGTGTGTATATGTAAGCATTTAAACACTGCAGAGAGTAACAGTATTTGGTGTAAGTCCGCCATTGTAGAAATTCATTTCACTGAAACAATAATGTGGCGCACAGTGTGACGTAAAAAAATGCGCACACCTTTGACGCTGCGTTTTCTCCGTTTTCCTTGTCCACATGTAAATGCAAAAACGGAGTTTTCGAAAATATCCACCCTGGAAGGCGTTTTTAAAAATCTCAGTTTTCAGTGACCGAAAATGCCGTTTACGTGTGGACGAAAGGCGCAAACGCATAGAAAAAATCTGCGTTTTCAGGTACGTGTGGACGTAGCCTTCAGTATGACTCGAAATGAGTGACTGAGCTCATAAACTGATCAGGAAAAGTGTTCACAGAGGTCAAGTCCAATGGCCCTTCTTTTGGGAGGGATGTTTTTTTTTTCGTGGCTCTTCATAAGGCTGGTTAGTGGTCTCCAACCACTGCGGTAACCTCAGTCATGGTGGCCTGTGCTTGAAGAAAACAGTTTTCACTCAGCCATAAAAACATATTACACACAAACATAACAATCAAAAAGCAAACACTGCAAGAATGATAACAATACTGCTAGCGTGACAACTTCAACATTAACATTCCCATGAGTCCCTGCAAAAACCAGGCATAGTCTGCATGGTTGCCTCACTTGGGGCTGACATATACATTGCCTTTAATTCTGTTTTTTCAGTAGTTTTAAATGTTTGTAATATTGGCCAGTGATTAACAAACACAAGATCAGACTTTTAAATCAACTACTACATTAACCTCCTAGGACCTAGAGTGCACATATGTGGACATCACATTTTGGGTTGTCTAGACCAAAATACTAAATTTTGCTCTACAAGGGCCTGATTTCCACTTACAAGGACATTATACTGCCACTGTTCTATCGAAATGTAAAAATGTGGATCTAATTTTTCTCAGAAACAAAAATCAGGAAAAAAAAATCACATAATTCTTTGTTTTTACATTCATGAGGTCTCAAACAGCCCAAATAGCAAAGACAAATTGAAAATGCATGCCATAAAAGAGTTCAGGTCTTAGGCGGTTAAAGATTGTTTTGTTTTTTTAATCTGTTCATATTTAAACAGCTTTGAAAACAATGGGATATCAGCTTTCAGTTTTTGCTTCTGGTTTATCAGTAAGGTTGTGTAAATGCAGCCATGGGAAATAAAATAATAACTGGGAAGTTAATTTCAGCTCCAAACTAAATGTGCTTCCTGCTGCAAACTTTTTTTCTCCCACCGTTACGCAACGCACACTCACCTTAGCAGCCTTTTGTTGCTTCAGAACTTCCTCCAAAGTTGAGGGACCTGCAGTTAAATGCAGTAAAAGTTTGGTCACACAGCAGTGGCTCTCTGTCTGCAGTCTCTTGCTCCAGCTGGTTGCCGTGTCTGTGGGATTAAGCGTGGAGCCGAGGGAAGCCGCAGTTAGAGCTTTGCTCAATACAGTAGCCATCATGGGGAATGTGAAGGGTGTAATTTTCTGTGGAGTGAGTGTCGGTGTCCCATGGGTGGCTCAGCTAGCTGATTTTTGAGGGATTAGCCAGCCATGGAGGGAAATCCAATTCTGCAAGGCAGTCCTTGCTCGCTGATCGGACCAACCTGCACCTCTGACTTTTTCTTTCCTTTTCTTCTATTTTCCAGTTTCAGATTTATTTCACTCTGTCCTTTAATTCTCAATCAAATACTCCCTATACCTTACCTATTTTTGTGATTACCCGAGATCAAACAGTAATCCGGTCGTTAAGTGATGACGTGACGAATCCTACTTCCGGGCCTGAAGTTGTCTTCGTTTAATATGGCTTTTGTGTTGTTAACATGTTTAATGCTTTGTATTTTCTTCTATTTAATCTCAAAAAGCTCCTAAAACAGTCAGTGATCACTGTTGACCACCCTCGGCTTTTATTACCGCTAATCATTTATTTAAGCTCAGTTTTTAAAACCTTAGGATGTAACTACAGCCCAGCCCATGCAGCAGTATATGAATGACTAACCTCGTATTGTGGATGGATTATCTCAGTTGTTCTCCTGGCTGAAGTTTGGTCCTTTTACAGCATCCAGCATCCAGCAACGTTAGCTTGTTTATATTATGCTAACATAGCTGTGTCGCTAGCGGTCACATAGCACATCATTTTAAACCAGCTAGCCAAACTTCAGTAACCCTACAAACGTCACTGCTGTTTAGTTTTCTGTTGTCATTTATGTTGGAAATGATAACAGAGCTGTATGTTTTAATTTGTTTCCAAAACCCCGCAGTCAGGACATGCTATATTGTATTTAGATAGAAGCTAGCGAGCTAACTTCCTGCTAACTTCTAACTCCGTTAAATGTCATAAATTCCGTTTTCATGGATGCCTTGATGTTAAACTCAATTGTTACACCTGGTAGAGCAGAACGCTGATAATTTTATTAAAGATGAAAGACTTTAGAGAATTTTTCAACTCTCAGTAATGCCATAGTGATCGTTTGATATATGGACCTGCAGTGGAGTTTAGGTCCAGACATGGCTAGTGACGTCAGACTTAACAACCGGATAGAAATTTTAGAGATGTACTTAATTGCTTTCTTGTAGAATTGTATGGGAAACAAATCCCCCAAATCATAACCCACAACAGAACACATAGATGGAGATGAAGTTTTGACAGAATGGATACAATTGTGCCTGTGCAATGATTAAAAAAAATAAAAATACAGCTTTTTTTTTACAGCATTCTGCAGGTTGCCAGATGGGATTTTGGTCAATGTTTGATTATCAAGAAAGAAGAACATACCCATTCAGTTTTGAACTGCCTTAATCTTTCTTCACGTTCTGTCTCTTTTCTTTATTGGTATCCTCTACTGACCGCACCCCTCAGGCCCTCAGAGCGTCCTTTGTCCTTTCTTGTGTTCACCCCTCCTCTTTCTTTCTAATCAAATGGTCTCCATGAGGAAATGCCAGCAAATTATAGCGTCTATTCATATCTGATGGCCTGTGAACTCTGTGTACAGTGTGGGGTGGTGGATTGGCTGTTGGGTGGTACAGCGCTGGGTTTAACTGAAAAAGAGAGATTTGGGATTTAAGTTCCTCGGATGTAACAGAAGCAACAGCACATTTCCTGGTTGGGTTATCAGGCCTGCGCACATGCAAACAGGCACGCACACACAAATGCTATACATAACGAGAGTAAACTCAATCAGAGAAAAACACACAAAATATGCATGAAAGCTCTGACATGATCACACACGCATAAAACCCCCACCAAACTGTATCTGCAGCAGACAGACACGTACAAATGCCGCACTGCATTATTACACAGATATAATCAGAAACAATCTTCTGGCCACATGTGGAGGCACATAGACACACACACACCCAAAACGCACACTGTCAGACGTTTAATCTGGCCTGGCAGTTGGATGGGAGCTGCATACGACCTGCTAATTAGTGGCCAGAGGAGGCCTCTGTTTGTCTGCTCTCTTCCTGTTCAGCTCAGACACAAGTTTCTCTGTCCTATCTCTTCCCTTTAAGATAGAGAGCGAGAGAGAGAGAGGGAGGGATATGAATGAAGACCGAGTGTGTCTGTTTGTTGGAGGCACAGCACACACTTCTCTGCGTGAAGCCTTTTTGACCACATTTTAAAGCTTTTTGACCCCCCCATCACCTCCAGGGCCAAGCGGGAGGATACCATCAGAATATCAGGTAGCTAAACCTGCTGTCACCCTGCCGGATTAATTTCATCTCCACATTCAGGTGCTCCTAGGCTTCTGTCGAAAGATTTCTCGGCACCGACTGTCCTGTTTGAGATAGGTGGGACATGTGCTGTAGAGAGACTTGCTCAAACTTTAAGTTTGTTGCTCTCTTCAGTGAAGCCGGATCGCTTGCTTTCTTGTCTCCCTTTGGCTTACTTTAGTGTAGAAAAAACAAGCACGTTGTCTGAGTTGCCTCCCATTTCTGTGCATTTTTCGTCTGTGCGCGTGAGGAAATCCTTTCTCCTAACTTACCGCACTCCCACTTCCTCTGCTTCCGTTCCTGAGCACAAAGTCATTTTCCTCTTCCCGCTCTGTCTCTCTGTCTCGTGCTCATCTCCTCGGGATTCGCTGACACAAACTCCAAAGTAAGTGTTGAGTAGGATCCTGGCGTCCTTTTGATCTACCTGTGTTTTCCTCTCCCTTCTCTTTTCGCTGTCTGTTTCTAGTCTTATCCAAAGCTGTGGTTTTTATTACACCTGTCAGATTTGACCTCCTTTCTTTTGCCTTGTTTCTGCCAAAGCAGCCAGGGTGGACGCTGGAGATTTAACAGGAATAATAAAAGGTGATGTAGAAGTGAAAGAGAGAAATGTAGCTATACCTGGTAGCAAAGGGTATAGCACAAGTTACAGCACAAAAATAGGTCTTTTTCAATACAATTATTGATTATTTATACCTTTATTCATTTAAGGAATACATTTAGTTACAGTTCTAACTATTGCCATTCTTTCAGTTTTCACCATCACTGCTTTTCATTTTGTTTTTTCCTCCCTTCAGATGCTAGTGGGGCAAAGCTTTCATTATTTCTTTCTGGAGATTTTGTCATATGCTTTTCTTCAGTGCATCTATTAATCAGTGTGACTCCGCTCGTAGCGTTTCAAAAGCTCTGGAAAACAGAATGACATCCTCGTTGTTCCTGTGAACAATGGCGACAGTAGCTGAGATTATTCATAACTTTTCCCACCAAAATTTACCATGCGAGTCATTTATTTTCAGATCACAACTGAATTTCCTATGAACTCTGACACTTCCTTTTAAAAAGACAATGGTTCCACTTGTCTCTGTTTCGTTTTGGACCTCTGTTCACTGGAAGTGAACAGTAACTCGGAAAGCTTTATCTTCGTTCGCTCTAAAGTACTGCCCCCTCCCAGCTTCGCACTTTGGAGCAATCTCATGCATTTCCTGGCAAATCTGACCCACTGAAAAACCCCTTTGGTATGATTACATTCCTACTAATAGTAATGATAATGCTTCAATTTTCAAAACATAGATCCAAAATGCTTTGCAGAATAAATTGAAATGCCACTGATTGAAAATCAAGAATCAAAAAGAAAATTAAACACAGTTAAAACAAAAGCAAGTAAGAGCAGAATAAGACTTGGACAAACAGGGTAAATAATATGGCAGTGAGGTCAATACAATACAAATAAATGAATAAGAAAACAATCCTTATAGAAAAACAACAACCAAGAACAACTTTACGTAAAAATACGTTTTGAGGTATGACTAATGGTCCGATGTTGATCGCTCCTTGCTGAGATGATTTTTGTGGCTGCACGAGCTCATCCATGGAGATGCTACATTTTATTACACCAACTTTGCATGTGCCTGATTTTCCAGAGTTTAAACATGTATGACAGTAATGACTACTCCACCTAGGTGTCTCCAGCAGCCATGGCTTTATAAGAAGATGCAAAGTCTGCTCTCCCCAGTTCTTCTTGTAAAGACATCCACAGTTGCAGGGCTCTAACACAAAGTGCCCAAATTCTTTTTGTAATGATGCCGGCTATGGGAACAGCTAACAGGGCCTGCAATGGCGAATGCAAGCAGAGGAATTCCTGATGTTTGATTTTTCCCCTTAAATTTAAATCCGTAAGTTGTAAGTTTACTAGCTGTCAGTCACATAACAGTAAAAAATTATCTTTATCTATAATTCTCTATATGATTCAACAGAAGCATATGTTAAACTTCTGCCTTATGTGATTGTAAATATACTTCAATTCAATTCAATTTTATTTATACAGCGCCAAATCACAACAACAGTCACCTCAAGGTGCTTTACATTGTAAGGTAGACCCTACAATAATACATACAGAGAAAACCCCAACAATCAAATAATCCCCTATGAGTAAGCACTTTGGCGACAGTGGGAAGGAAAAACTCCCTTTTAATAGGAAGGAACCTCCAGCAGAACCAGGGTCAGGGAGGGGCGGTCATCTGCCGTGACCGGTACTTACATGTAAAGCCAGGGTTGTTGCTACACACAGTGCTAGATGAGCGCAGCTCCCCATTATTCAAATCCCAGTTATTTCTTTATTTATATATGCCTACTCTCCCAAATCTGGGAGAGTAGGCAGCTCTTCAGAAAACATGGCAAATCTTTCCAAGTTAAAGCAGTGGAGCCATCAGCTTTATAACAGAAAGTGACAGCTTTAATGGGAATCTCAGTTGTGATTTGAAAACAAACAATGAGTAAAAAAAATGAATCATTTCAGCCATATTCTCATTTGGATCATGAATAAATGGGTTGTGTGAATTAGCCAAGTCTGGAAATAAATCCAGTGACAGCTCTCATACAGTCATTACAATGCATATGCTGGTGATGGGCACCAATCACAAGGAAGGTGAGATTTACCATAACAAATCTCAAATAAATAAATAAATTGCATTCATCTACCAAACTTCCATTTTCATATTATAGCCCGGGGTGAGGGGTACCACGGATTGTTGCTGTGAAGTAATCAGCCCGATTGCTGTAAGCATACATGCGGTGACATAAATGAGGCCCCAGGTTGTAAATCAATGTATACATGCAGAAAGGCAGTAGTCAGGTTGTGCTTTTGGAAGCTATTGCAGTAATAATGACAAGTTTTGCTTCCTGATTTTTACTCATGACTGTGTAGTGACAAAAATGAGTTTTACAATAGATAAAAAGTGGAATCTTCCATAAACGTTTAGAGGCTACTTTTTAAAACAGTTCTCAGCCTTGTTTTGAATGCAGTTATTTTCAGTGGGAGAATATGTTACTGTTATATGTTTTCTATGAAACAAGCTTTTATTTCTACTGTAAATCTATCACAAAAACCAAAAACACCTTTATACTTCTATAGCTGTTGCAATCTGAATTGATCCAATAACCTTTGAGACGTATCAGAAAAAAATTAAAGTGTCAGCTCTACTGTGAAGCTGATAAAGGTTTGGGGTATAGAGGTGTGTAAACCCATATGTGGTTATGGTTTGGTACGGTCTTAAAATCAATGTGAACATGATTTGTTGCACCTTTAATGGTCAAAATAATCTTTATGTCTCAGAAATGGCTCTTTATGGCTGTACTGGAGTGCTCTCAACCTTTCCTTCAGCTCTGTGAGGGAAATCTCTAGCTAACCAGGCTGTCACGTCAAATCTGTCAGCCGAGACGGGGCCACCTGTGGACTGAAGGCGCATAAGTCTGACTGGGTCTGACTGGATTAGTGGTAATGGCGGCCTAATCGAGTGCTGATGGAGATGGAAAAGGGGGAGAAAAAACAAGGGACTTTGAGTTTGTGGGCCTTTTAATGAAGTGGGGTGTGAAATAAATCCCAGACTGAGTGCAGAAGGTGTGAGCGAGAGAAATCATCAAAGGACTGATTGCTCTGTAAGCTAGAATGATTAGTCAGTTTTGAGTGTGCTCAGTGTGTGATTGATGGCCTGGTGCAGTGTGGGTAATGTAGTAGCAGATGCTGACAAGAAGAGTAATGGCTGCTGACTTAGAAAAGAGATTAGGAGAAGAGGAACGGAAAGATGAAGTCATTGGGTTTAGAAATATGTATGAAGCTATGGTGAGAACAGGGGCAGCCACACACACAGTGAAGCGTTCACCACTGATCTCATTAGTAAGAGTACAACTTGGAGAAGGTTGCCAAGTGACACTTCAGAAATGATGATGGAGTCTAAGGGAAAGGACAGACATCCAGAGGCTGAGTCGCTGGAAAGAAATGTTTTGTCTTTTTGGCTGAAATGACGCTCGCCCCTGTAACCTTTTCCCCTGCTTCACATCACTCTCTCTTGTTTTTCATTCTTTCTTGGTACACATCTGCCTCACAGATAATGGACCTTTTGGGCTTCAGCTCTCTATCTGAGCCCTTTGGGGCTCAACCTTTTCACCAGCGCCGCAACAAAGTGCAATCTCAAATTTTCCTGAAATACCCAGAGAGCAAAGCTGTTATATAAAGGTCCCACAGAAACATTTCCTTATTTATGATTCTAAATTATTCAAATGAGAGCTGATTTTCAAAATGCTGCAAGCCCAATTTTGCTAAAAATCAATGATCTGTCTCATTTAATATGCAAATGACATTTCAGGCATTCTGCAGTCTGCAGTTTAGTCAGAGTGAATTACAATAAGGCTCACAAATGTGTCCAACAGCACTTATTGAGAGAATTGAATGAAGAGTATCCTGTAATTTCTATTAAGGGGCGGATAAGAAATAATCAAGAAGAACCTTTTAAGTTTATTGTGAAAGTTTGGATTTCTAACCTTTTATTTTGGGGAAATGGGAAAAGAAAATCCAACCTGGCTCTGTTAATGTACTAGAGAGAAACCTAAAGAGAGAAAGTAGAGGCAAACAAGTTCATGTGTTTGATTAGGATAGAAGTTAAATTTGTGAATGGAAATAAGAACTCCCCTATTCCTTAGACCTAAACTAGTTGTCCGTTAAATAAGTTAAAAATGTTACAATGACAAAAGTTTAATGTTTGCAAATACCCTTAAGACACTTGAGCCTTGAGCCACCTTTAGCAATAGCGACTTGAACTTATCTCTCACATCATTGTGAAGGTATTTTGGTCCACTCTTCTTTACAGCATTGTTTCAGTTCATTGAGGTTTGTGGGCATTCATTTATGCACAGTTCCCGTCACAGCATCTCATGAAGTTGAGGTCATAAGTTTAACTTTGCCATTGCAATTCGTGCTGTGCTTGGGATCTCTGTCCTGCTGCATGACCCAAATTTGGCCAAGCTTTGGCTTTTAAACAGATGGCCTCACATTTGACACTAGAATACTTTGGTATATAGCGGACTTCAAACAAGCCTGTGTCCTCCTCTATTAACCTTCGTTATTTTGCTAAATAGTTTTAATATGCTCATATTTGTTTTTACTGTATATGGTGCTGGGCATTATGGCCAAACATTATAGACATTACTCCAAAAATAGTAGGTAGTTTGTTTAAATCCAACTTTTCAAACGTAAGCCGTGCTGTCTTCAGCTTTTACTCCTCTCTTCTGTGGAACCAGCTCCCAGTTTGAATTCTATTTTTAAGATTAGGCTTAAAACATTTCCTTTTGATAAAGCTTATAGTCAGGGCTGGGTCAGGTGACTAAACCCAATAGACCTTGGCTGCTGGGGGCTGCCCATAATGCTGTCTTTACACACTTTTGCAGTTTCTCAGAGCATTGTCTAACCTTGGGGTGACTTTGCTGATATGTTCACTCCTGGGAAGATTGTGGCATTATGTTAACACACACCTGCTGACTATGGTTGCTGCTTGCGCTCTTAATTCCTGTGAAAGCAGTTAAGATGCATCTTGTTCTTTTTCACACAACTTTTTTGTCTTTGTTATGAAGTTTTGCTGATTTCGTTTCTCACACTTGAAACCTCAGCTGGGTTAGGGGTAAACCCTTGCACAAGGTGCATCTTAAAAACCTTGCCTATCAAGATAATCATTTACTTCGCTGCTATTTTTACCCTGCAAATAATTGGATTTTGATTTATTTATTAATTTAATTTGTATTTCAAACAGAAAAACTAACAATTAAAAATTTCCAGGTTAATTCTGCCTTTTTTTTTTTTTTTACCTTTAATGTATGAACTCTGTCCTCTTTTTCTTAGTGACTCCTTTCCTCTTTTACGCATAAATATTTTCACGCCATGTGATCATACCCTGAAGCTATTGCACCATCAGAAGATCAGCAGCCTGCTCTCTCAACATTTAATAAGTTGAAATAAAGCTTTTGTATCCCCTTGTATGTTTGTACTTCAAGGTTAGGGTTTGGCTTTGGTTATCCTATCCTATTATTAAAGGATTTTGATCACGTTCATGAGATTCGTCACATTAAGCCTTCAAACATTAAAGTAAAAACTGCAGTAATGTTACAGCAATTATATGGGAGAAAAGTTGTCTCTTTTGTGTTAAGGAAAAGCTCCAGGAAAGTCGATCACATTGAGGACAAAAGCCCAAAGTGACTTTCGGATTTTAAAGAAACGAGGAAACTTCAAACTTTTCCCAACCCTTTATTTTAAGAGAAGACTGGCCTAAACCTTTGATGATAATCCAATTGTGTGAACACGTTTGGACTTGAATGATAGCCTTGAGCTGAACTCGCATTACTGATCTGATGTGGTTATTTTCCTTTGTTGTTTGTAATGAAGCACCTCAGGCCAAGGCAAACAAAAAGAACTTTAGCCCCTTAACAGACCTCTTTTTGTCTTAAAAAAAAAAAATCTGCCCTCTCTTGCTTTTAAAAAGTCACAAAATAAGAATTCCTGGCTGGACTCAATCAGAGGCTTCTTCACTTCCCTTTTCAGAGACCATTCATTAACATGACACATCATCTATGGGTCTCTGGAAGGGTATAATACCAGTTTGGCTGAAGTACATAATTAATGATGTAATTAGTGGTGTTTGTCTTATAATGAATGGAGTGCGGCTGGTAGCTTCCAGTGGAATCATTTGAATAAAACATGTAAAATTATGGTGGTGTAAAGAAAAACAGCTATCAGATTTTTCTTGTTGGTGGCTATTATGATATGTTTAACAAACTACCCTACCATTTCTCGTTCCGTGTTTTTTTTCTCCCTCCCAGGATTCAAAGCGTTCGGCAGAGATCGTCACTTCTCCTTCGCTGGATGTTTTCCTTCCAGAAGACGAGGACAACCCGTATGAGTCTGTGACCACCGCTGTCACACGCAAACCCTCCTCTCTTGATATCAATCAACGACTCAACGCCTGTCCACGCAATGGTAGGATAGCTACACATGTATCTGGCACCTAAAATACTAAAACAGTCCTGTAACTTGCATTTATAAACTTAGGTGTCCTTTTATTTAGGTTATGTAAATATAATACTTACTTGAATATCTAAGACTTTAGACACATTATTAGATACACCTTGCTAGTACCAGGTTGGACCCAAGTTTGCCTTCAGAATTGGCTTCATTCTTCATGGCACATTTTCAAGTACTGGAAACGTTCCTCAGAGATTTTGGTCTGAATTAACATGATGCTACACATCCGTGATGTGAATATCCTATTCCACCCCTGGGATCTGGTGACTGTGCGAGTACTGTGTACTCATTATCATGTTCAAGAAACCATTTTGAGATGATTTGAGCTTTGAGAGATGGCAAGTTATTCTGCCGGCACACTGTGGTCACAAAGGGATTTACACAGTCAGCAACAATACTAAGGTAAAAAACGTTCAGTTTGGGCCCAAAATGTGCCAAGAAAATATCCCCCACACTGTTACACCACCACCACCAGCAACATGAACTTTTGATAAAAGGCATGATGGATCCATGCTTTCCTGTTCTTTACACCAAATTGTGCCCATGCTGAAAATCAGACCCATCAGACCAGGCAGCAGTTTTTCAATGTTCTGTTGCGCAATGTGAATTGAAGGCTCAGTTCAAGGCTTAGCTGGCAGGAGTGGCACCTGGTGTTCAAATATGCTCCTCTGCATTCATTGGTTGTATATAGTGGTTATTTGAGCTAGTGCTTTCTTTCTATCAGTTTGAAGCAGTCTGAACATTCTCTTCTGCACTCTTAACCCTCTCAGGCTCAAATTAAACTTTTTGTTGCTAATGCACAACCAAGTCCTGCAGTGGTACTTCTGAGTAAAAAAAACTCATAAAATATGTATGTGGGGTAATCGGGTTGTTAGTTTTTAACTGTTGCAAATCGGCAACGCCTGGGTCGAGAGGGTTAAAGCGTTACCAAGAGTGCTGTCACTGACTGGATATTTTCTCTTTTTTTAGGCCATTCTCTTTAAGTCCTTGAGATGGTTGTGTGGAAAAATCCCAGTAGATGGAGCAGTTTGTGAAGTACTCAAACCAGTCTGTCTGGTGCCAACAACCATGCTGTGTTTAAAGTCACTTAAAGTCCCCATTCTGATGCTCTGTTTGAACTTGATGTCTTAACCATGTCTGCATGCCTAAATACATTGAGTTGCTGCCATGTGATTGGCTGATTGGATATTTGGGCAACAAAGTAGCCAGTAAGTGTAGGTTTTATTTAGGGGTGCAACAATACTCGTATCGGTATTGAATCGTTCGATACAGTGCTTTCGGTTCGGTACGCATATGTATCGAACAATACAAAATATTTTATTTATTTTATCAACTTTTCTTCTGACGATGCTGTCTGTGTTGAGCGCTCAGTGAATCTGCGTTTGCCTACTCCGCCTAGGCTGCACTGTCGAGTGCAGATCCGCTGAGCGCAGCGCAAGCTAGCAAGACAGAAGCTAATCTCGAAATTGAACCTCCCCCACCCTCATTCAGATCTGGCGTTTGGAACTATCTTGGTTTTCATGTGAAGCATGACCCTGATGGTAAGCGCGTCATCGACAAAAGTAAAACAGTATGGTGGATGTGCCACGCAATGCTCAATTGGTGGGAATTAGTGCGTTAGCGCAGTTAGCTTGTTAACGTGTTGACGCCGTCCAGCCCCACGCACGGGGCGATCCGCGGTAACTCGTTAACGGAGATTTGCTGCGTTATGGCGTTAATGTCATACAGAAAATGTACAGTCTGTCACTGCAGAAAATCTTAGAATGGTCTTAGAATAATTTGACAGTGGAACATATGGTACGTTCAAGTACAAGCCATGATCCATATGAAAATCCCACTGCTGTGAAGATCACGACTTCAGTAGCAGAAACGAGCCAGCTAAAAGCCAAACATATTGCCTATTCAACATGAACACACAGTTTTATGGCAGTAAACAAGTGTGGAGACAGTGGGTGAGAGTGAGAGCAGCAGTGTTTGGGATACATGCATTGTTAAAAATATGGTGGCTTTTGTTGGTCTTCATTTATTTAAGGCAGCTTAGCTGATTTTTAAAATTGATGACCGAGATTAGATGTTAGTATCAGGGTAATATACAGATGAGGTCTGAGTTTCTATTTTAATTTTCCACTCCCCAGTAATAATTAGTTCCTAAAACGTACTTTTAATTTGTGTACTTCATTTTCATCCTGTCTTTATCACCTCATAAACATCACCTTAAAATCTTTATAGATCCTGCTGCTGCTTCAGCTTTGTCAACAAAAAGCTTACCAACGATTGGAACTCAATATTTAATTGACATTGTATCAAAAGTTGAAACTTTAATTTAAAATATATTCCCAAGTTAGAATAGAGGCCTGTTTATCACTGTGCATGGAGAGCAGATGCTTCTGTTGCCTTGCTTTGTATATAATTTCAACTACTCAACAGCTTAGGACTGCCATCTTTTCATATTACAGAGGTTTTCATTGCCAGATTAGCACCCAGAGTCTGTTACTGTTACTGTAGTTTAAATCTACAAAAAAAAGTGGGTTGGAGCAAATTAATAACTAATTAATATCATATGCAAACAGTTGCTCGTTTACATTCCTAAATATTGAGGTTCCTTTTAGTCTAGGAGCAGGTGGAAATAAATATTTTATCCGTGAGCTAAATAACTGTTTCTGCAAACAACTGAAATAATTAAAATGAATTGACTAGGGTTCATTGATAAATATCTAATGGCATCTTCCACATTCAATACTGACATTAATAGAAAGTGGTCAGCTGCTAGATTTGGGTGTTAAAACGAAATAGTTGATGTAGAATATTGATCGCGTTGCATCTCTCTCTTCTGCCCATCACCTCAAACTGCTGATGTCAGATGGCTGCCCCTCTCTGAGCCTGGTTCTGATCGAGTTTTTTTTCCTATTTAAAACGGAGCTTTTCCTTTCCACTGTCACCAAATGGTTCCTCAAAAGTAGTTGTTTGGTTCTTGGGGTTTTCTCTGTATTATTGTAGGGTCTCTACCTTACAGTATAAAGTGCCTTCTTGTGATTTGGCACTGTGTAAATAAAACTGAATTGAACTGAAAGTGTATTAATGATTGCTAAAAAATCTTCTTTCAGGCATGGGTGTACTTCTTGAGAAGCAGTGCAAATATTGTATTTGCACTGCTCTCTGAGTAACTTCTAACTTCTTTCAGTCTAAAAATGCGTTTATAACTAAAGCAACCATTCAGCGATTTATACCTGATTCGGTGTACCTTTTCACTGTCATCCACACTGTTTTCTAATCTGTTTCTAGCATGAGCTAATCCCTCGGCCTTTGACCTTTCAGTCAGTTCTGTTTGCTCACCGCTTGTTTGGTCTGCGGCGTTGTGCCTCTGCACCCACGACAACAAACACCCACGGATGCATTCACCCCTTTCACTCGACTACACACTGCTGCAGGTTGTCACGGCAACTGCATCACCGGCTGGTGAGTCACCTGAATGTTGCCATGGGAACTGTCTTGCTAGTGACACCCCCCTCCCCACCACTCCTGAGCAGAGGAGCAGCGAGAGGCTACTGTAGAGCCTTGTTTTCTGTGTGTTTGTCCCGTGCTCGACTGTTGGATCTTGCTCATCATCGACTGTTTGAGAGTTGAGAGTTGAACTGTCAGCACACACTCTAGATTGTGCACGTGTGCGTGCATGTGATAGGTTAGTTGTTTTATGTCAAAGTGTTTTTGGGTGGAGAATTGCTCCACTGACGTAAAGGAATAGTGTGGGTGTTATATTTGTTCTCATCTCTCTGAGTGCTGTTACCTGGCCAAATGAGAGGGAAAGAGAGCCACACATACAGAGATTGGGAATAAGACTGAGATGTGAGGCAGAGCTGACTACATATCTATGGTATAGGTAAGCATGACAAGAAGGACATATTCACCTATAACATTGAGATAGTTTACATATAACATAGATAACTCCTTCCAGGTATCAGATAATGTGTTAATCCAGATAGACCAAAGGTAAGAAAGACTCTGAGATGGACCATGGACAGGTTATACATTCAGTAGAGGAAGTCAAAGGTTGACTCAGGCTGAGCCATCTCCATGAAAATGACACAGCAGGAGGGAAAATCCTGGATTCCTGCTCTGAGTCCAGTCACATGTCAGCCTAATTGGACATGGGTGTGAGTCAGTCTCCCTTTATCTGCCTCTGAGAGGAAGGATGTGGTGATCAAGGAACATGAGGAGGAAAGGGCTGAGATGAGAGGAAAAGGAAGAGCAGAGTGGGACTTGGTGCAATACACTGCAAAAAATTTGGTTTGTTCTTTGGTGTTATCATATTTAAGTTACTGTGTGGAGGTTTTGGGAAAATACTTAGAAAAGTTCATTACAACCACTGTATTTATTGCAAAAAAGAGCTTTAACAACAACAATAACCACCAATGCATAAGTTAAGGAACAATGTGTTGTGATTTCTAGAGGGATAGACAGGGGTTAGAGTTAAAGGGCTGCATTAAATTTAAAGATATAGTTTTTTGGACAACCAGAAGTTTTTCTATACCATATGTGGTGTAGGATTGTGGAATAGTTTAACTCTGGAATTAAATCAATGTCCAAACATAACATTATAAAGAAATAATTTCCACAAGGTACAGGGATTTAGAAGGATGCCAGTCACTGGATGAAATATAAGTTCTATATAGATGGTTTATAAAGGTATTATAAGATAATTATTCATTTTTTTTAAAAAGCCACATCTTATTTTAAATACTGTTTTATTATCAAAAAAGCATTTATTTGCTGATATGTTTTAATAAAATTGTAATGAGCCTTTTAATGTTGCCAGCAACATTAACAGGTTAGGCCTGTTTTCTGACCACAGTAACAACGGCAGAAGAGACAATTTTTTAACAGCACTATAAAAAGTTCTGGTTCTAGATTTGTTAAACTGGGGACATGAAATGAACGCTACTGCCTCAACATAAAATCTCCACACAGACGGATCAGATGTTACATGTGCATTTACAGTTTGTGAAATTGTGTCACAGTCAAAAATGGTGCATAATTACTAGCCTATATTGTACATCTGAAATTTTTTTAAAGTTAACATCATCAGCGCCTGTAGTGGAAAGCAGGTATCTGAAAATAGGAGTATTTCATAAACTCATATTTAGAAAATGACAAAGAACTTATTGCATTTTTTTTTTTTATATTTAAGTATTACCAGAAACTCGATCTTTCTAAAAAGGTTCATTTGGATTTGGTTTATGGTGTCATACATACCTGGGGAATATTACACTCCTGAATGTCCATATTCATAGTGTCAGAGTACCAGATATTCATCCTAAAAAAATTGGAGGGTCTAGCTGGATATTTTTTGTAGTGTAAACCCTGCCTGATAGCCACCTGTCTTGTTATTGCTGGTTAGTGGTCTGCAGGTGTGGGCTGCTGCAGTCTCACAGTTGAGGAGGGGAAGATGCTACAATACACTCAGAAGCTTCAAAGAATCAGGGCGGTTTTATCAAAATTCATCTGCTGACTGTCACTCAGCCTAGCCGCTACAGAAACACCAGGGGCCTGTTGTCACTGAGAATGCCATCCCAAACAATTTCCTGCATTTCATGTCTTGGCTTCTTGAATTCCTCACCAACCTTTCATCTCTTTTTATTTTACTTTTAACTTTATTTTTTTCTGTCTCCTAAAGCACTTGTCAAGAGATTCTCCACAGAGTGTTAGAGGCGCAGTCCTCCTTCTGATGCTGTGGTATTCATGGGAACGCGGTGTCCCTTTGCACAATATGCCCTCTGATATGAAAACTGTCACTTTTGACAATGAAGAGGCTGAATTATTTTCTTTATAATGCAAAGTACATGGAGTATATAGTTGCGCACTTAATCCTTTTATTCTTTGAGTCCTAAGGCAAGTCATTTTTTATTTTATGTCAGGATTATATTTATTCCTTTCTGATAGAATTTCCTTTGTTTTGAACGAGAGAATACATTTCTGCTGCACTGTTTGCCTGCAGATAGATTTAATGTACATTTGTCAGATTCGTTTTATTCATTTTTACATGTATACAGATTCAGATAGAAATACAACTGCTTGCCAAGTGTAAATTAAAACACTCATGCAGAGAGTGGAATGTAACAAGCTAGTAGGAGAGGCAGAAACATATCTGGTGTCACTTTCAACCATCAGATGTCTCAGTTTTCTTTTGTGCAGTTTCTCAACCTTAAATTATTCTTTTTTTTGTTTAGTTTTTGCTCTGCTACTAAGAAGCACATTTATTAAGTTACTCAGTATTTGTAACTGTGACATTTAACCAGTTAAACAGTTCTGCAGTACTGGTAATCAGTTTAACAATCAGTAGATTTGAACTCCAGGAATGCTGCTGTAACAGCCCGATTGCAGAAACGCACAGGAGCACTGCAGGTAAAGTGCGATCCTGCAGATAGGAAAACAGGCAGCAGAGTGGTGAGGAGGGACCTGCGAGCGAAGCTTCCCAGCTTCCAGTCACGTATGGAGCAGACAGAAAGTACAGATTGTTGCCAAGCAGTAAGAGCAAAAGTGCTTCTTTTCTGCTATTGACTGACTTCTCCTAAGATACAGTAAATACACACTTGGTGTTTGTACCTATGTATGTGCTTGTGTATGTGTATAATACTTCACAGTCCTATATTTATATACAGGATCTCTGTAAACTTTCCAATGACAAAATCAGCCAATAAACATGCAGGATGGGTATCTTGAATTTCTTTGAATTTTTCTTTGGTTTGTCACCTCTTGGAGAAATTTGTAATACATAATTGTAATTATGAAATACGTTCATTTGACCAATTTTAACCTGGATCCTCAACTGCTTTCTATTGAAGCATGTTTGTGCAACTGAAAAAATTGTTTTCCATTCACAAGTTAAAATTTTGGGATATGATTGGAAAATTCTGAATTAGATGTCTGAAAATTTCAACATTTTAAGTCAAACTTCTAAGAAAATAACTCCAAACTGGAGATGAACCTTTTTGAGTTATTAAGTTTTGAGATAACTCAAAATTCTGACTTATGTGTGGCAAATCTTAAAACACAATACGTTTAGAATGAGGCGACACAGGAATCATCATAGCTTTGACCTCAGAGGTCAACGTTTCGGAAAATCATCTCGGATTTTTTTAATTTATACTATCCGGTCTGGATGTGATGAATCCGGTGTTTATTAAGGCTGTTGTATTTTTAACATGTTTTAATGCTTTGTATCTTGTTCTATTTAATCTCAA
The DNA here is from genome assembly GCF_900408965.1 of Simochromis diagramma. Classification (NCBI taxonomy): domain Eukaryota; kingdom Metazoa; phylum Chordata; class Actinopteri; order Cichliformes; family Cichlidae; genus Simochromis; species Simochromis diagramma. The sequence goes on along the minus strand of NW_024386908.1, from coordinate 12,123,171 downwards.
CAAGCCTCTCTCAGTTTTTATTGCCGCTAGCCCGTGCATCAGTATATGAATGACTAACCTCGTATTGTGGATGGATTATCTATGTTGTTCTCCTGACTGAAGTTTGGTCCGTTTACAGCATCCTGCCATGCAGTTGCATTTGTCCCTAATCGTCTGGAATCCTCGTGTCAACTTTTATCGAGTGGAAAAAAGTTAGCGTTCGTCCTCCAGCTTCACTGTGTTTTTGCTAACATAGCTGTGCTGCTAGCGATCACGTAGCACATCATTATATACCAGCTAGCCTAGTTTGACCATATTCTGATTTCCAAAAAAGAGGACACTTAGCTCAGTCACAAAGAACTTGCTTAAAGAAACATATTTAACATATTTAAATGATGCCTACTCTGTGCGGTTAATTAATTGTGAAATAAAATATGTCATATAGGCTTTTACAAGTCAACAAGTGCAAAAAATAACTTAAAAACCTCTGGAATTAAATAATGCTCATCTGCATAAGAAAAATTACCAGTACTAGGTCGGTATGAGGGCTGGACAAAAAATTGACCAGGGCATTTTGACTAGAGACCGGCCCACCAGGTATTATAGGGAAAGCCATAAAGCCTTTGAATTAAAATTTCTCAGTCAGAACATGGTATATCATGTTTATGTGGAAACTAACGTGCTAACTTCCTGCTGGCTTCTAACTCAATTAAACTTTATAAATCCTGTTTTCATGGATGCCTGGATGTTAAACTTAATTATTAAATGGTAAATGGCCTGTATTTGTATAGCGCTTTTACTAGTCCCCCCTAGGGACCCCAAAGCGCTTTACACACCCAGTCATCTACACATTCACACACTGGTGGAGGCAAGCTACAGTTGTAGCCACAGCTGCCCTGGGGCGCACTGACAGAGGCGAGGCTGCCATATCGCGCCATCGGCCCTTCTGGCCAACACCAGTAGGCGGTAGGTGAAGTGTCTTGCCCAAGGACACAATGACCGAGACTGTCCGAGCCGGGACTTGAACCGGCAACCTTCCAATTACAAGGCGAACTCCCAACTCTTGAGCCACGATCGCCCCTGGTAAAGCAGCCACACCGATAATTTTATTACAGATGAAAGAATTTAGACAGTTTTTCAACTCTCAGCGATGCTGAGCGATGAACCTCGTTGCCTGAAGCTGTTTGATCCACAAGCTTTTGTCTAACAACAGATGTGTAAGCAGGTTGAGTGAGAACTTTTTACCCATACTGTATATCTGCTGCTTTGTATGGAGGTGTATGTCAATGTTAAGTTACATCATATTTCATTTCAAATTTCAGGACACAGAAAGTCACACGAATTCTGATTTGAGGGTTCACACTGAGGTCATGTGAAAGTGGCCTGAGGCAGATTGAAAAGATTAGATTCCTGGCTGCTCTGAGTCACATATGAGGAGGAAAAACTAAACAAAGCTCAGATTTTGGTCCTTTTTATCCCGCAGTGTGAGCGCAGCCTCAATCTGAACTTGCTCACAGTCTCATCTGGATGGTTAATATATAAAGATTGCTACTTCATAACAGTGTTGATTTTCATGATTTTCCCCTTATGTTACAGAAAGAGGCAGTTTTAATGATGGTCTTGTCACAGCCATGCTTCATTTTTAAATGAGTTCACATTAGCCAGTCACAGGCATGCACACCGCAGCCCTGCTACCTGACAGGTTAATGAATGAAGTACTCGGTCTTTTAGTTTCTTATTCCACCTCCCATATTAACTTTCACCCTCACTGCTCTCTGGTGGATAAAGCTGTGATGTTGCTGCGTCTCACCCCATTTATCGCACTTTGGTTGGCACTGGAGGCTTAGAGTGGCTAATGGCACCATGTACTTGCCCAGGGCTTCGCCATTAAAAGGGTCGAGGCCCATTGACTTGTTGAAAGAAAGGCAATAACGTGTCTTCCTCTTTGACACCCAGAGGAAATTGCTGTTGATATGGTCATACACTTTTTTTTTTTAAGTTTCTGGTCTTAGCTTTACATTCAAGCCTTGAGTTTTCTGTTGACTTACTTAGATTTGGTTGTTTCTGTCATATAGTTCTGTTTGCGCTCTATTGTAGGAGTAAAGAAGACTCTGTGGCTTTTCCATACTTTCAAGATCAACAGTGAGTTAAGATCTTTAAATACTTTCTGACTTCCCTATTGTGGAGGCTTATCTTACAATATAATCTTTAAAACATATAATTATTTTCTAAATGTTGTAGGTATTCTAGTCAAAAATATTACTAAAAAGTTTCGATTTGGGATTTTCTTCAATATTTATGCAGACATTATGTTTATATGGGGCTCACAGAAGACTCATTTCACGCCCTCAAATGGTGATTCCAGTAGTGAATCAAACCTTATCAACTTCCTGCTGGAGAAACTACTCAGCATGATGGACAATCTGCCCTATGCCGTGCATGCCTCCCTGATTGGTCACCGTAGCACTCATAGCAAAAGTCTCATTGGCCCAAGGTGTAGGAATGAGCGGTAGAGGAGATCCTTTTTACTACTGAGCTATAGTATTAGATGGTGTAACTTGATATTTTAAAAATCTACACATGCACATCAACATTTTATCATATTATACTCTTACTCCATCCCATCTGTTCATTACCAGATGGAAGGATTATTATTACTACACCATCACATGCAATTTATTTTATACTGCATTTGTTAATAGCATTAATCTAATTAAAATTTTAAGCCAAATTTCTCATAGGTAAGATACTGTACATATTGGTATTTTATTCATGTGCATATTTATTCCTCTAATTTTTCTTGTTTTATAGTAGCTGTACTTTATAATGTTGTTTTTAAATGTATTACCCTGGTTTGTATCGGAAACATTTACGAAATGTTTGGAATATAATAACTTACAGACATTATAGTTTGCATCCAAACATGAGGTCACATTTGGCGTCTGATCTCACTTTTACATTTCAACAATTTTTTTAAGTTGATCCCCAAATAATGTTTGTTTAATCAAATATCTGATGTGCTACCAATATATGATTTATACTGCACAACAAACTTCTTAAAGTACATTTAAAAAGAAAGAAGACAAAATGAATATATAGAAAATATAATACTGTTTCCATAAAGCTAAATATTGCCCAGAGAGTGAGCTGCCTTGATAGAGGTTTGCATGCTGAGTGCTCTTTGTTTTTGCTGTTTTTGCTATCTGACTCTGTACACCTTATTGCTTCTGCTCCTGTTTCTATTTTTATTGCACCGAGCATATAAAAGGCACAAGAATTTCCTTTGGGATTAATAAAGTTCTTATCTCTTTTATTAATTTTTGTATCAGTATAGTCAGTATGTAAATAAATAAATAAATAAATAAATAACCTGAGCAGCAACTGTACTTTGTCTGAAATGCAACAGAAGATCAGCTGATGTCTGTTTATAGTAGAACTCACAAATTCAGCATGAACACAATTTCCACCCAAGGTGGGAACAATGGCAACTTCTGTACAAAAGGGCTATTCACAAAATATAAATACACTGAATGACTAAAGATACAGACCAAAAATAGTACTGAATTGGCCTCGATTTAATGAGGATCTTAAAGATTATTACTCTCAATTCCCTGTGTGGATTTAAAGTTATCCTAAGCTGAAACCCCAAACCATAGGGATTGGCTAAAGCGTCTTTGCTGTAGTGCATGGGTAAATAAAACTTTCAAACTTCCTCTTTTTTTCGATTCCAACTGTAGTGTTAAAAAAACACAGAAGCTCAGCTGTAAGTTGACACTGACTTGCAAGGTTGCATGCACACACATACACTATACATATGAAATACCCCCAGAGTGGCAGAGAGGCAGAACTGACAGCCCAAAGAACGTGTCTAAAATTGACAGTTTTTGTCTTGTTAGATGACCAGGAAGTGGACAGCTGATTGAACGCTTGCGCACACCGAGCATTCACTTAGACACACGGGTCCTCTACAGGGTGCTGTAAAGAGCAGGGCAGCTGGTCTTGGATCTACACAGAGTTATATTTGAATATATCCAGGCTCTATTATAAGACACAGAAACTGTACAATGAAACATTTCGGTGCTTCCCAGTATCAAGGATGTGAACAGGTACAACATCCATCAGAGATTACATTTCGACACCCATATGCATGTGCACTTTTGTATGCACACTAACATACAAACATGTATTCTCTTTGGCAAGGACAGCTAAGAGTGTTTCCCAGGAGTGAGCCCAAGGCACATGTAAAGGAAGCAGAGTCAGAAACGGACACATTCACACACACATCTTACATCCATCATCAAAAACAGTGTTGACAGGCTTATTCAATAGGACAAAACCTCAATCCCTATCTATATATAACCCTCCTTCCTTTTTTCTCTCTCTCCCATTTTTTTTCACTCTTTATTTTATCTATTTACGCCTACATTTAAACATTGATTCAGCTCCAGGCAGTTCTTTTATGGTGCATGCGCGTGTGTATGTGTGCATGCGCATGCTCGTGTGTGTTTGCAAACATGTTTGATAGATGTGAGAGCATGCTGTGAAGCTGTGTCACTTTCCCCCTGCAGGACAGATGTGCCTGCGTGATTGTGTGGCTTCACGTCTGCAGCCAGACTGTTGAAAAATCAAAATCAAAATAGGATGGAAGATGGTAGCAATTTCTAAACCAGGATCAGACATTTTTGGTTTTAAAGCTGCTTCACAATAAAACTGGTAACTTCAGGTTGCTGGAGTATACAGAAAATCTTCCATGAAAAGAAATACAGTTCTTTTATTTATTTATTTAGTATTTAAGGACTTCAGGGAGTTTTAGCTGCGTCTGGAAATGGTCTCTTATGAGGTTTACATCTTTGCAAATCGTGTTTCTCTCTGTTGCTCGATTATTGTTCCTGCTAGCATTTTCTCAGTGTTTATGATTTCTTCTCTAATGAGCCTCATTCTTTTGTGTTACTGTGAAAATTGGTCCTACTTGCTGTTTTTCTGGATTTTTGTTAAAATGCTGTTTGGTAGATTTTTGAAAAATCTTAAGTTGTTAGATGTCAATAAAGAATATGCAATTATTTCCACAAGAGGCAAATTTACCTCTGTACACCATCACAGTAGATTTTAAACCAAACAAGAAACAGTGCTTCATTTTTAGGAGCTTAAAATAAATTGGACGAATGACTGATAAGCAGTTGTGTGGCAAGGTGAGGCCTGCTCTATAATTGTACGACAGACTGAACTGATTGAAGATCCGAAGTTGGGTCCAAGTGTATTTGCTTTTGGCAGCTTTTTACTGGATACAAGGCCCAGAGAGATGTTGATAAGAGTGAGAGGCCATCATTTTCAATCAGAGAGATGCCAAAGCTTTAGAAGTGGCGCAACCCACAGCGTGGATATAATGCAGTGTGGTAGATCTTATGTTAAAGCGTGAGCTCGTATTACTGTCAGTGGAACTGGCTTACTAGTATTTACTGATGATCTGACTGCTGATAGAAGTACCGGTAGCTGGATGAAATGTCAGATTTAGCCAAATGGATAATGACCTAAAGTGTACTGAAAAAGGATCCCAAGAGTTTCTCAGAACATATAAGAAATTATATATTCTTTCTGTGTGGTTGTTAAATGTTGACTTAAAAACAGATGGCAACAGTGTTTGTCTGCTAAGACCAGCTACACTGAATGAATGGCTTCATCTCAAACTTATAATCCAGGGCAGAAGCTTCATTTGATACAGCAGACCCCGTATCTGCTGTATTTTATTTCTTCTCTATTTGGCTCATTTTATTTTTGGGCTGATTTCAACCTTTTAGACTGAATATTGTTCCACCAGGAATGTCTTCAGGGATCTAATGCATCTGCTGCTATCCTTTTTTTTCCTCTCAAAAGTTACCATGTTCTTTTTAATTATTAAGAAATTCTGTCATAATAAGTAACAAAAAATGTAGAGTTTACTTTCAATTACAGTAAAAAGAAAATCTGAATACAACTTTATTTTTATCCTTTTCAGTTTGTTCACAAATAATTTGGTACCTCTTCTTGCTTTTTTTTTCCACATGAAGATTAGAATTCCTCCTCTGCAGGCTGACATCCTGGTAAATGTAAAGTAAAGGCATTTGTCGCTCATTAAATTACAGGACGCTGTATGTGTCATTATGCAAAACATCAGCAGCAGCCCCACATTTCTCCCTTTTTTATACATTTGTTCTTTTTGAATAGGTGAAGATGATTTGTGGGAGTTGTGAAAAATCACACCATCAACGACATCCAAGTTGAAACAACAACAGGGAGCACTGCTTTTATTTCAGTTTCCATTTGAAATGAGCTAAGTGGACCTGCCACATAATTAAAAGTTATGCGATTATCTTGTAAGAATGCAGTGTTCTGCTGGGACACCGTGCGTCTGGGCATTCATATCAAAGTTACCCACCTTAACATTGTTGCAGCCCAAGCAGATGGCAGCACTCTCCCTACATAGGAGCAAAAATAATCAATCTGCAGAACTAATTAATTCATCCAATCCAGGATGCACAGGAACAAGCCTGAAACACTACCAGAGGTCCAATGCCAGATGCCACAGGACACCACCACAGAGCTGCTGGCCCATTTTAGAACATGTTAGAGCTCTATTGGTGGCACAAGGGGGGGTAGGGGGTTCGTACATACATGTAGTAGGCACGTGGTTTTAATGTTGTCGCTTTAGTTAAGAAACAATCCCTAGAAATCAGATGAAATATATAATTCTGTTCTTAGTGCTGTTGTGTCAGTGTGTACATGTATGCACACTTGTGAGGTAATAGTCCCGACTGGGTCTCACACCTTAATTGGATGATATTCTGGCATCTGATCGAGTCCGTGTAGGCAGGTGGTAACTGACAGAAAACATCTAGCGAGTGTGTGTGTGTGTGTGTGTGTCTGATGACAATATTGCGAGAAAGCTGTGTTAGTCTGGGTATTGTGTCTCTTCCAGTTGATTAAGACAAATGCTTTCTCCCACTGAAAGTTAATTCAGTCGACTTCAGCACTTTTCTCTTCTTCCTTCCTTTCTGGTCTTTTTCTTTTCCTTTTTCCTCCCCTCTTCTCTGCTAAAGGATCATGCACTGGGGAAATTAGCTCAGATACTCTGTAATCAACTGCACACACTGAGTGTGTGTATAGAAAACTGAGATAGACATCAAACTGCTCTGGACAGCAGTCACGTTTTCCTGCTGTGGTTGTTGCTGAAGCTTGTAAAATTACAAAATGGCACTCACCTCTCTTTGGTTCTCTTCAGTGATAAAACAACTGTAACTACCAGGTCACTGTTAGGCGGAAGTACTGTACATAATATGACACATTAGCCATTTTGCTGAATTCTCATGTGTTTAGCGGGAACTAGAAAATGCTAACACGCTATTACACCACCTATGTTTTGTTTCCTACATAAACTATTTTGCTGTCTATACTGCTTCATACTGGCAACTGATATAGTCTGAAAAGACTGGCTAAGCTCTCACCTGTTTTTTCTAAAGACTGAAAACCGAGCACTGGGGAGATGCGATAATCTAGTTTGCTTTGTTAAGAACATTTACATGCATCACCCATAACATTATGACCACTTACAAGTGAAGTGAATGACACTGATTATCTCTTCATCGTGGCACCTGTCGGTGGGCGGGACATGTTAGGGCACAAATGAACATTTTGTCCTCCAAGTTGATGTGTTAGGAGCAGGAAGAATGGGCAAGATTCAGGATTTGGGACAGTCTGACCAGGGCCAAATTGTGATAGCTAGACGACTGGGTCAGAACTTGTGATGTGTTTCCGGTCTGCAGAGGTCGTTATCCATCTAAGTGGTCAGAGGAGGGAACAGTGGAGAACCAGCGACAGGGTCCAGGGCAGCCAAGGTTCACTGATGCAAGTGCAGCGTTAGGATTGGCGTGTGTGGTCAGATCCAACAGATGAGCTATTTTAGGTCAAATTGCCTAAAAATTTAATGCTGTTTCTGATAGAAAGCCGATAGAAAAAGCAGTGCATTGCTGTTTGTTGGTATGTGGCTGCATAGGCATAGACTAATCAGGGTGCCCGTGTAGATCACTGTCGCCAACAATGGGCACATGAGCATCAGAGTTGGATGGGAAAAGGTAGCCTGGTCTGATGATCCACGTTTTCTTTTACATCACGTGGAAGGCCGGGTGCATTGCTTACCTGGGGAATACCTGGACCCATGATCCACTATGGCAAGAAGGCAAGTCGGTGTGATACTCCGATCAAGCATCTGTGCAATGAGCTGGACAAACAATTCCAATCCACACACAACTTACAGGACTTAAAGGATTTGTTGCTAACTTCTTTGTGCCAGATACCACAGCACACCTTCAGTGGTCTAGTGGAGTCCATGCCTCAATGGATAAAGATGGTTTTGTCAGTTAAAGGTGACCCAACAATATTAGGCAGGTGCACATAATGCTATGCCTGATCGGTGTATATTGCAGTATTTTGACTGGCTGTTGTTAAATGTCTGTCCCATAATACTACATTTATTCTGTGTTATTTTGTTCCTTGACTTTAACTGTGACTGTGTTTACATGCAGAGTTTAAATCCAAACACATCTGCTTGCAAGTATCGTAGAAATGGTAATCTGGCTTTAGACTCCGCCCTCCTGTGGATGATGAAGGGGGTACAAAGGGCAAGTCTTCCCCTCTTCTTTTTACTTGTCTCTCACTCTTTCTCTCTCCCTCTAAGGTCACTTGTCCCATGTAACGGTGAGTGAGGGGGAGCATGGTAACCATGGCAACTGCTCAACAGGACCCACACCGGACTGCTCGCCCCCCTCCCCTGACACAGCCCTGAAGAGCATCGAGAGAGTCATCCGCCCACAGGTGAACACACACACAAACACAGACAAAAAGACTAACAGACACACACACACTAATGAATGCGTTGTAGAAGCACCTGATGCATTATTGAACATCAGAGCATCTACCCACAAGTAGCTTAAACACCTGCACCCACACACACACACACACACACACACACACACACACACACACACACAATGGTAAACATCTCTCTGTTTCTGTTTGTCTCTCTGTTTCGTTTCATCTACCTTCCTCTCTCTGTTTCTGTTTCTAGTAGTTTAGATTATCTAAATTTTCCATTATGTTTGTGCTTATAGGCATCATATTCTGGTAGCAAAAACTCAGACGGTCCTTTTAAACCAGGGTTGGAAAGTTTGACTGTGTTTGCTGTGTTTCTGTTCTAAATGTGATTTAACTTCCATTCTCAGTGTCTTATTTTGGTCTTATTTTAGAATATTTTCTTTAGTCACAAAACCTGCTGAAAGTCTAGCCTGTGGGGGCACGTTTTGCACCGCAGGTATAAAAACGTCAAATTTCTGTATTTGAAGAAACAACTTTGGAAGACAGGTATCTGCTGTGTCATCTGTGAACCTCCACGCTGACATAATGGGGTGCGATTGAGAGATTGTGGTCTGCTGCCTGCACCAGCTACACTCTTTTTAATAATTCAGTTGTTGATTCATGTTAACTTTCACCTTTCACCAGCATCTACATGTTGCATGCAGCTGGGTTGTGCGTTGACTGTGGTCAGAATGCGCACCAGTAGCTTGCCAGTCACTGCATTATTTAACAGATTTTTCCCACTGGCGCATTAAATTAATATGATTTTAAAATTTAGATTTTATTTAATTTGGCTCTCTCTCATTGAGGCACCAGTGTGCATGAGCTTGAACTGTATTGACAGTTTACGCTTGCGCCTCTTTGAAATTAATGTGTGTGTAAGGAGAGCCTGCATTGATCCATTTGTTAGAAATGCTAGTTGATCCCATCTCATCAGCTCCTTGTTTCACCGTTAGATTTTTGTCAATTACAGACTGCTCCATATTTGTCACATGTGTTTTTAAGGTGGTTTTTAGACATAAGCTAAAACAGTTAATTTGGTGAATGTATGTTATTCATATTTCTTCCTGTTTGACCTGAAAAGATGATTTAAAAAAAAGATGTGATGTCCCAGTTTACTTGTAAATAGACTGGTTCTTATGTAGTGCTTTTCTGTTCTACTTAAGCACCTAATGGGCTTTTTTACGACATGTATTTTTTAACCCATTCACACACAGATTTATACAAGCACTTTTTTCTTAGTCTAAGTACATTTACACACACATTCACTCTCAGGAGCACTATCACTATCTTGCCTAAGGATACTTTGGCTTGCAGACCACCAACCTTCTAATTAGTAGATGATCTGCGCTGCCTCCTGAGCCACAGCCGGTCCTGTACAGCCTGCATCTGCCACACTGTCTTCACTAACACAGGAAACTATATGATACATTGTGAAAAAAGGTCCCCCGATGAATAGGCCTATATTACTTTCTTTTCGTGCTAGGAGTTATAAAAACTCCTTTTGTGTCACTGTCTCAGTAGCTGCTGTACCTGAATCTATGCAACTTCACTGTTTATTTTTTAATGCTAATGGCACAGATGGTACAACATTGATCACCTGGTGATTATATTGGAAAAATAATGATGAAGATTGCCGAAACACAAAAAGCAGTCATTGCTAAACACAACGATCCTGCCCTTAACCCAGCACAACTCCCCATCTAGACAGATTCGTTTTCGTCGTTGTAGCGAATCATTTGTTCACTATAATAAAGGTCTAATGAGATCTAGATGAAAAAGTCAAACCCAGACAGACAGAAGTTGAAGTTCATCGTCTACTGCTTAAGAAACAGAGTCATTTATGGATATTTGTATGAAATTAAATTTTAAAAAATGCTTCATTAGGGTTATTTCAGTGAAGGAACCTCCTGTGAGCCAACTGAAGTGTGAAAGGAATGTGTATTAAATGTGTATCAGCATCATTATATCACAGATAGATGCTTTGCCTGTATTACAAAGCTTTCAAAACTTCACTTTCTGTGTACACCAGCAGCAGAATTGATTAATAATAATATGCCTCTGATCTTGAATAACTTCAAATCAACACTCGGCGATTCAAACGCAACATCAAATTAAGTTCATTAGAGACTTGGGATTAATTTATTCCTCGCTTTTTCGGTCACTGGGAAGATAGTATCAGACACCCGAGCGCAGCGCGTGCGTTTCGCACCTTGATAATTAAAGGCAGTTGTTTCTCAGTGAGCAGATGATGTGTGACATAACACTGAAAAAAATATTGAACTCATCTGCTTGTTTAGTGTAGTGTAGTAACTATCATGTCAGTGTTTTTCAAGATTTTCATTCTTGTTGAAGATTAAGACATGGCGTGAGATAAGTAGACCTTCTGACTCTCTGAATGGCCTTTACTCACCACAGCATCTTCTCTTGTTGCCTTGTTTTCTTCACCCACCCCCACCCATTATCATGGGTCTATCTTTGGCATGTTAACTAATGTGCGTAGAGGGATCACATGCGGCGCCCAGCGGGCCTCCTCTCGGCTTGAAGCGCACATAATCAAGGAGCACCAGAGTTCAATTTTATAGTGCTTAATTAATTCTCTAGAATTCATTTCATTTGATTTTAGTGCTCCCGCTGGCTATTTCAGCAGTACACACAAGCAAGCAAAAAGTTAGTGAACCCTCTGGAATTACCGTGATTTCTGCAATGATTACTCATATTATGTGGTCTAATCGTCATTTGACTTGTGAGGTTAAAACAACCAAACACTGGTGCTTTTCATTTCTTTTCAGACTGATTAATCGCATTGTGCAGGCTGGAATAAGCAACAACATCCATTAGATGTTTCCTATGGCTAATTATGAAAACAGTAAGCATCTCAGTTAAGCTTAGGTCAGGAATCTGAATCCAAGATCTCATTTAGTTATTTTTATTTGAAAAATGCAGGTCAGTGGCTTATTGCATCTTCTTTTCTTTTCTTTTCTTTTCTTTTCTTTTCTTTTCTTTTCTTTTTCTGCACTGATATTCTCCCCTGGTACAGTTTGAAATTCAGTTTTTCTCTTAGTATTTGCAAGGCGTCCAGACCTTGAAGTAGAAAGCAGCCCAAAATCATGATGCTTCCTCCACCATGTTTCCTCAAAGCAGTGATAGTAGTTTTGTGTGATTTGCCTTTATGCTTCAAAATTTAGTTTACCTTAACTTTTTTTGTTTGTTGTTATTGAGACCAGGTGTTTCCTCTGTGGTGCTAACAGTATTCTTATTCAGCTTTTTCTTTCTTTCTAAATTGGAAACATAGATTGCAGTTTTGTTCCTACATTTGAGGGTGTTTTTTAACTTCTTGCAGGACTATACTTTGTATGTTACATATTTGCAGTAAAATTACTTCTAAGCAGAGGAGTACTGCAGCACTTGTGAATTTGCTCTCTTTGTGAAGGATTTGAGGATTAAGGAACGTGTAGGTCTTTTGTAATACGCTGTTGTGTGCATCTCTGAAATGTTTTTTTCTAAAATCCTGTGAATGTTATTGAGATATGACTCACACTGGCCATTCTTTGTCAAAAACAGCAAATTTTGTGAGTAACCACACTTTAGGCACCTTTATTTGCTGAGAAAGGCACCTCTCCAACACCTCCAGTCTCATCTCCTTAATTGCGACACCTGACTCCAAGCAGCTTTGGGGGAAACTGTAAGCACAGACAACCTTTTACTTTTTCTGACCTGCACCATCAGTGTCTACTCAGTGTGTTTGATAAAGACATGAAAACTCTGTGTTATTCGTTTGATCAGATTGTGTTTTAATAAACACTTACCGGCCACTTTATCAGGTGTTCGGCTGTTCATTATTGCAAATTAAATTCTAATCAGCCATTCAAATGGCAGCAACTCGATTCATTTAGGCAGACAGACATGGTTAAGACAACCTGCTGAAGCCCAAACTGAGCTTTAGAATGTGCAAAAAAAGTGCTTTAAGTGACTTTGAAGGATGCATGGTTATTGATGCTAGACTCATATGAGTATCTCAGAAACTGGTGATCAACTGATTTTCCCCCAAACAAGCATCTCTAGAGTTTAGAGACTGGTCCCAAAAGGAGAAAATATCCAGTGAGCGACAGTTCTCTGGGCAAAAATGCCTTATTGATGGCAGAGGTTGGAGTGCTTTGAGCTGGTAGGAAGGCAACAGTAATAAGGAAAAAACACATGAACACATCGAACCTTGAAGCAGAACAGCAGCAGAAGACCAGATCGGGTCCTGGTCCGGTCAGCTAAAAACAGGCAATTGAGGCTACAGTTGGCTTAAAAAAATGGTCACTAGAAGGTAGTAAAAATGTTGCCTGGTCTGAGTTTTGATTTCTGATGTTTTGGTGTGCAGGATGTTTTCTTTGCACACTCTTGGCCCCTGATTTAGACTTCTATGGGAAGTCTATTTCATAAGTTAAGATGCAGCCATAAATTCTTTTTAATCATAAACCAGATCATTCCACGTGAACTGACATGCACCTCCTGAGAAATGTCGCTATATGTCCGAATGACGCAGCCAACGACTGAATAACGCGGAAGGTTAAGGCATAAATTACGATATAGACTTCCTAGAGAAGTCTTAATCTGGCAAGAACCAACTCAGCATAATTGACATCATGAAGAGTTAATAAACTGAGTACTCAGTGAGAGTTACTGAAAACAAGCAGTTTATCTCACCCTGATGGTGAGATTTTCTGCCGAACTGGCAACGTAACAATTGCATAATGGTGCAAGATCAAGTGATTTGCTGCCACGGTCTGTTTTTGCAGTGTGCCATCCCCCAAGACAAAAACCTCTCCAGTTCTGTGGAGTGACTCAAAGTGTATACTTTTGTCATAGACCCCTCGCCAGTCACTGAAAAACATATGTGATCACTTTGTAAATGGGGAAGGAGATCACAAAGACTATGCTGACTGATATCCACAGGCTTAATGTTCAGACCGTTTTCATTTCTTTTTCCTTTGCTACTTTTCCAAAACTGTCAGTTGGACATGTTAGATCTCCACAAGCTCTTGATCACAGACATGGCCAGATGGGATGTGGAACACAGAGGGGATGAGAGATGTAAAAAGGACAGAGATCCATGCATCATGGGGTTATCAGTTTTAAACCCACTGGCTCAGTGTCCTACTTTGCTGTGTGCGCGTATGTGTGTGTGTGTGTGTGTGTAAATTTTAATAACTGCTACTTGCCTACGAGAGCTTCTTGGTTATTGAGAACACATGACAGAACTTGTGTTTGCGCCCACAAAGGCTGAGTTGGTATCTTTAGCTGTAGTTGTACGTGCCAAGCTGACAAATACACTCACTGGTCATTTTATTAGGTACACCTTGCTATCACCAGAACTGCCTTAATTCTTCTTGTCATGAATTCAACAAAGTGCTGGAAATATTCCTCAGCGATTGTTGGTCCATATTGACATGACTGCATCACAAAGTGTCTGCAGATTTGTCTGCTGCACATCCGTGATGTGAATCTCCTCTTCCACCACATCCCAGAGAAGCTCTGTTGTTTTGAGATGTAGGTGACTGTGGAGGACGTTTGAGTCCAGTGAACTCATTGTTATGTTCAACAAACCATTTTGGTGAGGTCATGTGAAGTGTAGCCTTAGTTTTCTGCTCTTAGCTGATGGGTTTTCTCAGAGAACTGCTGCTGACTTTTTTCTCTTTTTCAAACTATTCTTTGTAAACCACAGAGATGCTTGTGTGGGGAAATCCCAGTAGATCTGCCCTTTCTAAAAGAATGAGACCAGTTTGGCAGGAAAAACATGCTATGTTCAAAGTCCTCTTCCCCATTCTGGTGGTCTGATGGTCCGTTTTTGACCATTTGTACATTCCTAAATGCTCTAAATTGTTGCAATGGGATTGGCTGATTAGATATTTGTGTGAAACAGTTGAACGGGTATATCTATTACAGTGGCTGGTGAGTGTTTATTAAAACACAATCTCAGTAAACTAATGACATAGACTTTATCCAACACACAGAGTAAAGTTGCAGGGTAAAATGAGGCTATAATAAAATGATACCCATTACTAAAGCTCAGGCTCTAATTTTTCTTTTGCTTACCTAATGTGAATGTCTGCAATACTGGGATCTCTCTCTTACACACACACACTCACACCCACCCACACACAGAAGAATATGTGGAAATACAGTATGCATTGCACACATTCAGATCTACCTACCCTGGATCTGTCACACTTCAACACTTCCTTGATTGAGCTGATAGCTACCCTGGCCACATGAAGACAGTCAAACACACTCAGAGAGTAGATAAAGCGAGCCAACTGCTTTCTGATGCTGAAACATGGAGATAATACTTTTCCCCTTACAGAGGCTGAGAGGATGCACAGACGCACACAAAGTCCATAATAAAGGCGCCAAGTATGACACCGCTGTCACTCTGAAAACATCACCAGAGCATTCAGAAGGATGTCAGCCTGACATGTGGATGATGTGCCTGTGTGGAAACCCCATGACTTACTGTACAGTCCCACCTTTCCAAATTATTGTAGTTAAAGTGCTCTTGAACAAGGGACCTAAAGATCCTTATTGTAACTCAGTGGGGGGGAAAGGGTGTTGATTTTGGTGGTGGATAGTGGATTGTTTTGACCAGTCCGGAGCAAGTTGATATGTGTAATTTCAACATCAGTGCAGAGTAATTTTAAGATGACAGCATAATTACAGCAAACCAACAGGACCGTCACAGAAAAGACTGCCTGCCTCTGTTAGCACCAAAGACACACTTATAAACTGCCATTTCGGGACAGATCTCATTGGAAATGTGAAAAGGTTAAAAACAGTGAAAACGTGTTGTTCTTCAGGACAAATGGAGGTAAAGTTCTCAGACATTATTGTGATAGCAGATGATAAACCAACCAATCTATCCAGTAAAGAGATTGTCTTAAAGGCTTTTGTTGATTTTAGCCTCAAATTTAATCACTCTTCTAAGATGTGTAAAAGATTTAGTAGTATTATCAGCCCCACTGTGAATCAACACCTAGCTTTACAACTCCCATGCTCACATAATTGTAGGCTTTCTGCTAGCTTGTGGCTTGTAAACAAGGCAGGAAGTTTTATGCAGTGTGTTTTTTGTCTTTTTTTTTTGGTGGTGGTGGTGGTGGTCTCTCTGGTCTCACTGGTCTCTGCCAACAAAGTAGCATGACATCCATTTTTAAAGTGTTGTTTGCACGCCTAGGTATACATCTTTAATCAGCGTCATACTGAAAAAGACCATCAGGAGATCTATAATAAGATCTTGTGATGTCATTGTGTTGTCTAAGAACCACCTTGATAATGTGTGGCACCCATTTATGCCATTTATGCACATATAACACATATAAAAACATATCATTTTAATGTCACGACATTAAGACCTCATTTATATCCTAAAAAAGTTCATATCCTCATCATATGACGCCCATCACATTGCCTAGCAACCACCTACCAACAAGATAAAAGGACCCAACATATAAACAACATCTGACATGTGTATTTTTTTTCTCAGTGTGTACGTTAGATTTACATTGCTTTTGCTGATACCTCAGGTTTTACTGTAGGTATTAACTTATATTTGCAAGGATCATTTTTGTTGCTCAACAGCTTTAATAATTCCACTTCAGCCATCACACTTGAATTTCAACAAAGAAAAAGCAGCAGTTGGAACTGACAAGGAAGCTCTTTGGTGTAGTCACCGTCAGCTTTATGGAAAGGCCCATCTAAAAAGATCACTGCGCCCTCTCAGCTGAATTCTGCTGATATAACTAAAGTATTAGTTAAATTAAAGTTTATTGTTCGCTAATGAAAAACATAAAATAGCACATTGCTGGTAAGTTGTTCCAGCTCAAACTGAGGTTAATTATTCAGTTGGTGTTTCTGATGCAGTCACCAATGAGCCTGTGCAGGTCAGACTCTGCAAAATATCCTTGATGTCTCTTTGGAACTGAGGAGAGGTCATTCATCAGCTTATGCAGCTAGTCTTGATGACCCTACTTGAACTTTGCAAAACAAATGGAACTGTGCTGAGGGCACTCTGCACTCACAGTCATATATATGCAACTTTCCCAGTATGTGGTAAATTCATTTAACCGCTTTGCATCTGTAATCTAACACAGATATATCTGCATTTTCTGAGTTGGTTTCTGTGAGTGTGCTATGTGTGGAAGGTTGTAATCAAGCAGACAGGTTAATGATTTTGGTTTAAAGTAGCAAAACAGTGGTTATCGCTGTTGACTCACAGCAAGAAGGTCCTAGGTTCTAATCCACTTCCCAGCTGTCAAGTTTGCATGTTTTCTCTGTCCATGGGTGGACTTCCGCTTCCTCCCACGGTCTAAGACTGTGACATCCAAAGACTTGAAATGTATGTCAACTGATTATTGGCTGTAGGCCCAGTGTATAGGTGTATCAGTCTCATGGGATTCACTCAGCTTTAAATGGAAATTTATGTAAATTTAAAATAACAGAACATGCCGTGTATTTTAGTTTACAGTCTCTGATTTGTGGGCATAAATGTATTCCTGTTTTTTTTTTTTTTTTTTAAATAAAATGTGTAATAGCAAAGTTACTTTATCCAAATGCCCCTGTCAAAGTTGAATGCTCATCCATTATATATGCTCTGACACTGACCTTGTATTCTGTACAAAGTCAACACATGCTTGTGAATTGTTGTCACCGTTTGTGCTGGTGGGATCTAAATGCTCTCTCTATTTCTCTATATATTTATTGATTTATTTTGAACTTCTAGAATTATCACATTTTCTTGACTAAAACAAACCTCTAGAATCTTCACTCAACACCTCACAGACTGATTACGAATCGCATTGGCGTTTAGAGCTCATTCATCCTTTCACTCCCATCAGTCAGTTAGATGCTGAGGTTGTTGCTTGTGCCACTTGCCGGCTGCTGTAACAGTGTTGCTCCTGTTAGTTAATCTCACAGGAAATTTGCTCGGATTTGTCTGTAATTACAGTAAACACTTGCTTTATATTTCCATAAATACATCTAAGTGTTTGTGCCAGCTCTTCATATGGCCCACATTGTCGTGTGTTTGTGTAACAAAAGACGAGAGAAAATGGAGAGAATGGGGCCCTCGATTTATACTGTTCAGTTCATTTTTCTCAACCCTTCCTTACTCCACCTGAACATTTTCAAGTTATTGCAACAAGTAGGAGACCTTTCTGTGTTTGTGGCTAAAGAGATTTTCTTTCCCAGCCGGTGGCCCCAGAGGACAGACTTGGGTCATGCACTGCTAATAGAAGTGACTCAAGCTAATACTAAAATCTCTCAAGTGGGAGTTGCACATCTCAGCTTTTCCCTGCCGTTTTCTGCCTGTATTAAAAGGATTTGTAGCCGGGATTTGGATGCTTTCAATAAATGATGCAGTTCATACATATCATTAGTTATGAGCCAAGAGGACTGCTAGTCTCTGCTGGCCTCTGCATCACATTTAAATCATCTGTCACAATAGATTTGGTGGGAAAACAAGTTCAGTGCTTGGTAACAAACAGAAGGTAAATTACTTCCTGGATTCCTCACAATCTTAGATGATGGAACAAAATAAAAGACTGTTTCATCTGACTGAGGGATAGAGCAAATAAACACAAGGGATGGCAAGCGATAGCAGAGAATGGTGGGGAGGACACTTACAATTCTAGGAAGATTATTTTGTGTGTGTGTATCATGTTTACATATCTTTGTGGGGACCAAAAATTGGAAGTTTACTATACTTGTGGGGACAAAATGCCCATCCCCACGAATTTGAAGGCATTTTTGAGGCTCAAAAAGTGGTTTTAGTGTGAGGGTAACAATTAGGTTATGGTTAGGTTTATGCTAAGACCTAACCATAACCTTAAAAGGTTAATAGTCTGCACATAATACCTCAACTGGATACAGGTCCGGGATAAAAGAGTAGGAGAGCCAAATTCCAACAATATTTTATTCCACATGGAAATCATTGATTGGAAAATTGGACCTGCCATCACCTGAAATTTAAAACTTTCTCCATTAGCTATTAGGTTTAATTTTAAAATAGACTAAACCTTTAATCCACATTTGCCCATTTTAAAAACCACAAACAAAAATGTTTAACAACCAGGTGAGCAGTATGTTTAGCAGATAGATAAATAGATAGTATGTAGCGCATGTAATTAGTTCAAATGTTGAAAAAGATTTTATATATTAGATGTAAGTGCTCCTACGTCCACATTTATGAGTCACAGAGGAAGAAAGGAACAATCCCTTCACAAAAAGATCTTTAGCATGGTGTTACTTTTTCAGAGAACATCTACAGTATTTTAATGGAGGAACAAAAGTAGAGCAATTAACTGAATGAGCATGCGTTGTCATGCTATCTGCCATCAGCAGATTGGTCAATTGGTCGTAAACGGATGGGTATGGTTGGGAATAGTATTCGGGTAGGCTGCGTTGTTTAAACAATGCTCAGCTGAACCAAAGGTGTGTCACCCAGTGTGGTCTTCTGCTGCTGTAGCCCATCTGCTTCAAGGTTCAACATATTGAGGATTCAGAGATGCCCTTTTGCATAGTTTGGTTGTAAAGGTATGCATTTTATGTAAACCCTAGAAATAGCTTTATGGGAAATCAGCAGGAAGATCAGCAGTTTCTAAAATACTCAGACTGCCTTGTCTGGCACCAGCAATTGTGTCACCTTCAAATTGTATACGTTGCTGAAATATGTCATGCACTGAATGCAGCTTTTTAAATTCAGTACATGATTTTATTTTATTTTATTTTTTATTGATTAGCATTCAAATATCTCAGTGAAGACAGAACAAAGATCTACCACAAAGCAAGAAAGCATGAGACAAGGCTAATCTCATGCTTTCTTGCTTTGTGGCTAATCAAAAGGTATTGGCTGACATATGACATATTTCTTAAGGCAAATAATGAAAAAGAAGTTTGATCATTACAAGAAACACACAAGAAAACAGAGCCATATAGCTGAATGGGGCAAAAACAGCATGCATCAAAAGAAAGTGTACAAAATCCAGAGATGAGCAGCGGAATGCTACTTGTAAGAGTTGCAGTTAAGAGTTTGTTTTGGAATTGGGGGGGAAAAAGGAGGTTTTAGATGTTTACTCCTTTATCTTTTCTATTCTCTTGTTCTTCGCTGCCCTCTGGAAGCAGAAGCATCGTCAGCTCGGCTCTTTTGAACATTTTGCCTTCTTGTTTGTACGCTCACATCTTTCTGTGGACGTGTGTGGCAGCTGAAATAAAAGACAGACATATGCTATTTGCAATGCTCCGCATTCGGGATCATTACCTCTAAGCTAATGTTAACAGAGGACGAGCTGCTGTAGCAACTGAAAATATCAATTAAAATCTAACCATAATTAACTTTGAGTCTACTGCTCACGTTACACTTACAAAAAGCAACATATAGAGACAAATAAGCCTCATTCTTTGGTGTATTTGACATATATTATGTTTGGTTTTTTTGCATTGCTTCCCTCAGAAGCATAGTAAATATTTCTGTGGGGAGTTTCATTCATCAGAAGTGGTGATATTTCTACCTTCTAATCATGAGATCAGATTCTCATGTTATTGATTAATTACAGCACAAATGCTGGGTTGCAAAAGTGTCAATTATTAGGATTTCAACACACGTAGCTTGTTAAATGACCTTTTCCCCCCTTTGCTATGTTGTTAAAGGAAGGAAAATGGTTTCTTCTAATGTTTAGTCATGCATGGGGTGTGTGTGTGTGTGTGTGTTCCCGTGTGCCTATGCTCATTAATCCCCTTCCAATCGGGCACGACATGTTCATTAGCCCGCTGCCTGTTTGCATTGTTAACGCTAAGCCTCAGCCAGAGCTATGGCACATGTGCATGGTTTTTTTTTCTTATATGCGTTAATGAGTGTGCGTGTGCAGGCTCTTAACAAGCACAAGTCTAGAGAACAGACACATTTAATAGTTTGAAAGAAGAGGAAGACAAATGCACATAGATGAGCTGCCGATAAGTACAGTAAGGGAGGGATGCTTTAGGAGCAGTTGATGTACCCATTAAACTCCCTGAAGACGGAGACACACAAAGGCTCAGATTGCCACTTTAAAATACCACGGTGTCACATTTGAAGGAGTTCACTCATTCTGTGTTCACGATTGCTTAATCTCATTTTGAGCCCTCGGTGTTCTGTTGTTAAGCTTCCAGTAACACGTTTTGAGTCATGTCACACATGGCTTGTAGCAGTGTCTTTATTTTCCACAGATTATGTACGCTTTAGATCGCAGAGGCCTGATAACAACGCCTAAGTTGTCGGTTTGTGTAGAATTGCTTCTGTTACACGACCAAAGACAAATGGAAAGACTAATGAAGAGAATACGTGGCTTTGACAGCTAGTTCTTGTAATGTCCCTCCCCCCTTGCCCAGTCAGTGTGTTTCCCTGTTGGGCTCATACATCACCGTCTTTACTCCCTGTACCCTTTCTGGGTTGTTGTGATCTTGTCTGGTTGATGCATTGGTCCTTTAAACATCCTTAGACTCTGTTGGTTTCTGCTGCTGCTGTCGTGTAACTCCCTGGTGACTGACTTTCCACAAAAAAAATTAAAATGAACTCTGTGCCATATTTGGTTCTTTTAGCTTGGACTTGAGCAGTGGTGTATCCTGAAGTGTTCACTCTTAGCTGGATGTCATTTTCTCTCTGTGTGTGCAAAAATTCTTCTTCATTCTTCAACTTAAAAGACCAAACACACTGCACCAAATTGATCTTCAAGTTCAGTAGCGGTGTACTTTGGGGTGGATTTCTTTCTTTTATTGGTAAAGTTAGTTGGAAATGATTGTAATTCACTAAAGAAATGGAATAAACAGCTCTACCCCAGCCTACCTGCACCCTTAAAGCTCACTCAGCATGGTGTACCTTGTCTAATCGATGCAAACAAGCAGAAAAAAACTGTCAGATTTTCCCCTAAGCTAGCTTAAAGGCTGCAGCTTCATAAATACTGCACAGACATGAGAGTTTGGGTTAGCGTTAGTATTCTCACCCAACAGCACTTATTTCCCAGAATAGAGAAAGATATCCAGGCTTTCAAATTTATGTTAAATTAATCATTCTTTCACTGTCCTTCCTTTTTTTGTACATTGTCTTCTCTTTCTATTTTCCATTCTTTTGTTCTGTATTTCAATCTCGTACCTCTTACTTTCGTCAGTGATCGCTTGCTTTTTGGCCTGATCCTCCCTATCCTGTTTCAAATGTTTACCTCTACTCATTGTTTCTTTTGTTTTGTCCTTTTTATTTCTTAATTGCTTTTCTTTTCAGTCAGCGTGTCTTCACTTTTTCCATTTTTTCATCCTCACTCAGCCTTTTTCCCTTTTCTTTTTCTGCTTTTGTGTTTTTCATCCCAGTTTAGTTCGGCGAATATCTCAAAGCCCAATTTGAATGCGCCATGCATAGAAAAGAGCGTCCTCTCCTCCTCCTGCTTTCATTTCCTTTTATATTCTTTTCCCATCTTTCAAGGTTTAGTTTTCATACCTTGAGTCACAAAATAGACCGTGAAGGTCTTACCAAGGTTGTTCTGTTGTGCGTGTGTGTGTCTGTCTCTCAATATTTCAGGATGATATTTTGCGTTCAGAGTTCACTCTATTGATTCCCTTAGCATACATCCTTTGAGTTGTGATTGCATATACATGCACCAGCAGGGTTTTGACTGCCTGAGTTGTTTGTGAAGCTTAGCAGCAGGTTGTTGAGAGCTGCAAATGCCTCATTATGTAAGATGTGTTTACCAGATGCCAGTCTACAGTTTCATTTGTCCCCTGTCTCACTTTATCACTCACATTTGCGTCTTCTAAGCAGCCATTTTGGCTCGCTTCTTTTTCCTGTTCTACCTCTGTCATCTGCTATCTTGCATCCCAGTTTTACATGAGGAAAAAACAGATGTCCATATCTTATGTTATACACATTTTTTTGAAACAATAGGAATACATGCCTTGACTTAAAACAATGCCTTTGTGTTTTTGCCTCATATGGTGTATTTTCATGTATGTTTCCACATGTTTCAATAAACTGCTGCATCCATTTCTCCTTTTCCTAGCAGTGATTGCACCACCCATAAACTCATCCAGAAAATAATAAAATAAAATAATAAAGGGATTTGCTTTTGACTACAAGAAAGCACAAGATTTTCAGCAACAGAAGTGGATCTGTCGTATAAAAAGGAAAATGAAAATAAAGGGCGAGAGGATCAAAACAAAAATAAGGAAAATTGCTTTATTGGTAATTAAAGTTATTAGCTGGTCCCTGTGGTAAAACGAGTGATGAAAAACAGATAACTCTTCTTACATCTCATGATGAGTGGGAACATTTATTGAGCTGCAGGCAACTGCATTTTATTTTTGGTATACATCAAAAAGGGGCTGTTTGTTCAGAGAGAACTGTGTTTCTCTGAAGCTGTAAATTCTTGCAATTGCAATTCTTGCAATGGTTCCCTTTTAGTGGCGATCTGGTCATGAACAACATAAAGCTGCAACACAACATAATGTAATGTAGGATCTGACTTAGTAAAAACCTAAAAAACCTCATTCATAAACAGGAAACTGATAAGTTTGTAGCATAAACCTATTCGCTGGAACGTTCAAGACAGTTCAGTTACACAGCAAAAAGCATTGAACACCAAGCAGAGCTCTTTATATTTCTCGTATGCGAGGGAGGCCCGAGCCAAGTGACGTTCCTTCCACTTGACCCCAGTTGCTCTCGTCCGCTCCCTCGTAACACTGCTGTGTGTGTGTGTGTGGTCAGAGTGTGACCCTATAAACAACTTCCCTAAACCTGCTGGTCTGGAAGCCCAGCAGTTCATCTAAACAAAAGGCACTTAGACTAAAACAGATATAGATATGTTTATCATACCACAAAACAATAAGCGAAGGTACGACCTCTCCCATGCTCCCAGGATGTGGGTGTGAATGCCAGAACACTCTGGAATGCACACAAAGTCTTTGCAGACTGTTAAGGATCAACCCTCTACCAAGATGACATTGATTATAAAACTCTAAGCATATATGAGTAGATATTTCTAAGCATAAATGACAATCCAACAATATAAATCTAACAGAAACAGGTAATAATAGCACAGTAATCAAAAGATATACGAATAAGTACCCTGCTACTAGGAAAATGTGAAACTGAAATCGCAACATACAAAACCATACTGAGAGTTAATTTTAAGTTTTTTATTCAGGCGGGAAGCAAAAAAATCTGTCTGGCAAACCTTTTTTCAAGCAACCCAAACAAAACTAAACACTCAAACAAAAAAGTTTTGGACTCTCAAACCCTTCGTCTTCTCTTCTCCCAGCCCAAACAGCGCACCTCTCTGTCTTCATCCTTGGATGTCCAAAGGCCGGTCAACCACAGCTGTGAGCCCAGCGAGGTGAGCTCTTCCCTCGGCTACGCCAGCTTCAGCACCAGTCCCCCCGCCAGCCCTCCGCTCAGCCCCAACCAGGAGGACTCTGCAGGTTCCAACGACGACTGTCAGCTCACAGGTAAGAAGCATTAAATGCCCTTTACCTTCAGTTTTCCAGTTACAAAACAAGATGATCATTATTGAAGGCCTGAGCCTCAAGTGAGAACAAGTCTTTTACCTGGAATGTAATGACATCTCACTTCCCCGAGGGGAAGGAGGGGGAAGCAACACAGATATCTTCTCTAAGGAGTAATGCTGTGCTATTTATATAACCCTTTGCATTAATGTAATGGCAGCAATCAAAGCTACTAAAACACTTCTTCCTGTTTTAATAGATGCAAATTAAGACTGAGTAACTTTGGAATTAAAAGGGAAGTGTACAAGTTTAAGGTGGCATCTAAAGGGCTGTTTTAATTATTTATTGTTCTATGAGTGTCTTTCCTAACTAATTTATCATTTGGTCAATTAAGAAAAATAATTAAAGAGATTTATTCATTCTTTGCTGCCTGACCAAAAATCTGTCATATCAGTTTGATGAAAAATAACATGGTTGTGAATAATGTGGTTTTTTTTTGGATATTCACTAACATGTTGCCTGAATTATTCTTTATTTTTGGATTAGTGGTGTTTTATCATCAGAGGGGTCTATTCTCAGTGAAGCATGTGTAGAGAGGGAGTGAAATGTGGTTTGAGCTAAAATGAAAGGGAATGTAAAATCTGTTCAGAATATTTAAAATGCCACATTTCTCATGTGTATAAGCCAGCTGGTGTCTTGGTGACTGCCTCTCTTACTAAATATCTACTCTAATAATGCATAACGCACATATTTTATCTGAAAGTGAATATAATGACTGCTTGTATGTTTCGCCATGTGGTGCATCATTTTTCTTGTACTTGGGTTGCTCATTATAACATAGCTAAGCCCACCTTTTTTTTCCCCTCATGTTTTCCTTTTACATGTTGTCACTGTTGCCTTGGTTTAAGTGATGCTTAAACTCTGACTGCATGGGAACCAAATAAAACCCTAATCTCTTTGTCCTGGGTCCCAGGAAATTGAAATCATATTTCTACTCATTCTATTCCAGTGGCCATAACCAAGTGGCAAGCACCTTAGAGGCTAAGAACATGTCTGAGAACAGCTGGAAGGTGTACAGAGTGCACCATGAAAGCTGGATCATTTCTGACTGAGATGAATTAGAGATCATGATCCAGGCTACACTAGGCAGGCAGACAGTTTAGCAACAGCAGGAGAACACTTTATCTTTCAGTTAGGCAATGCTGACTTCATTCATCAAAATAAATGAATAATATCTCTATTTGCTACTACTTGCAGGTGCTGGAGCCACTCAAGCTATTGCTGAAAGGATAGTCGTATTATTAGTGCAAACATATTGAAAGATGCCAGTTTGGGTTTGTTTGCATTCAAAGTTATCAGCACATCCCAACACAGACACATTAGCATGATGTTTTTAGATTTTATGCCATTTTAACTTGTTAAACTGTGTTTGCATAATCTGCCCTAGACTTTGTTTTGACGAATACAGCCACACCAGCTACTTTTACACAGCATCAGTTACTGCAGGTTGGCTCTGACACCGAATGTTCAGCGGTTAGTTAGACCTGTCGGGTAATGCAGGTTCACAGTTATGAAAATGCAACATTTTCAAAACTCCCATTTTCCACAAGCAGCGTGTTCCTCTCACTGGCAAAAATAATGGATTATAATGGATTCCCAGAGGACTCGTGATTTTCTCCTCATCAAAGAAACACCGGTAATTTTCCAACCAGTGAGAATTTAGTCAGATGAAAGCATCTGAGCAACCAATCAGCCAGGTGATCTGGAGACTACAAACTTCAGACTTTCCTCTGTCTTTTCCCTTAAAGCTAAATGCATCAATGCTTTGCAGTTGTTAACATTTTTTTTAAACTTACTATTAAATATTCACCAAAAATCTTCTTTGCTTTTGCAGAGAACTCCACTAATCATGGCAAGCCAGTGAAAATGAATGTATTTAGCCTGATATATTCACCATTTTAAATGCTTGTGGGGATGTAACGAACAGATTAATGTTAGAGATTAAACTATTACTACTGAATAAATCATGTTAAATATATTCTTTTTAGTCTGGCATTTAAAAAGCAAGATTTTAGGGTAACAATATAGCAGATGAATCGCACATCTGTTCAGCTTTGATGCAAATCAGGATGCAAGCTTGCTGGCTATCTTAAAAACTAGGCTCTGAGACATCAGTAAAAAATTCTCTGTTAGTCCAGTGGGGAGTCGCTTTTACTGTCACACCAGATGAAACACTGTTTCATCATTAGATGCTCTCCCCCGCTGAGTTTCAAAGTTTCTTCTCCAAAAGGAATATTCGGAGTAATGAATGAGGTGTTCATATAAGAGTCCCGTAATCAGTGCATCTGAGTCTTAAATCTGCACACGTGCACATTTCGCTGCATTTATTTAAGCTCACAAAATAAAAAAGTAGCATAAATGCTAATTGATGCAAGCATGTTTACTATTCATGTGCCCCTTTTTTAAAAAATGTGACTGCATATTTATGAGTTTGACACATTTTTAACATCATGGACTTTCCATTACCATGTATGTCTCTGTGTAAATTAGGGAATATTTTTGAATATTCCTTAAATTATAAAAAATCAAGTCGTTCATGCGACGATTTCTACTCCTGGTTTTATGTGTGTATGTATAAGATGGCTATAATGTAAAAATGGCACTTTAAGGTTTGATGGTAGTTAGCAAACAGGAGAAAAGTCAAAAGTGGAAGACTATTACAGCTGTCAAAATGTTCTGAGAAATAAAGAAAAATGAGGCTCCGCTCAAACTTCACCAGGTAAAGCTAGCATGACAGATGTACCAGAAATATGCACCATCACTGGAGATTAGAAGTGGGTGAGTGAATAGTTCTAAGTCAACACTGAATATTATTTTTGCTTGAAATACCAAGTCCTACAGTAAATCCCCTTTTTATTAAAAAATAATTTTTGTACGTTTATGTCGACACAATGTAATGCTTTCAATATTTAATAAAACACACTAATCGTTATGTTTCTATGTATTTCTGTATTATGAGATATTTATTTCTGACCTTCATTTCCTTGGTGTCATTTCCTAGAACCTCGTTTGTGTTACCATAGTGATAAAATCCCTGTTGTCATGGAAAAGTGGTGGCCTTGGCGATGGTTAGCTTGTGACGTGGTAATACTTCATTCTCTCACCTGGCTTTCAGTCCAACTGTCCCTCACACCCGCAGCTATCGGGCTTCCAACAAAAGAGGCAAAGCAAGGGAAGCTGTCCAGGCAGGAGACATATTCGAAGTGTGTGTGTGTGTGTGTGTGTGTCTTTGTCTGTGTGTGTGTCTGTGTGTTTCATCCGGGAGCAGTTCAGAGACCCTGCTAGACTTTGATCTGAGTAGAGCCTCAGCAGGGGAAAAACACATTCATTATCAATCCACAGGTGCATGCACACAGACACACTCGCGCGCGCACACACACATGCACACAGGCGTAAAACTGAATGAGACATCTTCATCTAGTATTCCTATTGAAGCATTGCGGTGGTATTTATGTTACAAGACTGTGTTATTTCCCTCTTAAAGCTACATAATGAGCCTTGGCCTGTCACTGATATCTGGTGGATGACTTCTGAGGACGGAAACTGAGGAGCAATTATTGATCACAGTCTCGAAAATCTCTTCTTTTTGACTTTTGAAAACATTGCCTGACACTATGTAAATATATCGGGCATGGATAGTGTTCATAGTTGAATTGCTGAGTGGATACATAAAAATTTAATGGCTTGCAAGAAGGTTCTCGTGCTTAAATAGCTTATCAGTGGTTCATTTAGAATGCACAACCACTTAAAGTGTCTTTTGGACACTGTTGCCTAAAAGGCATCCCACTTCTCAGTGCATTGGATCAATGCATTGATCCTGTACTTAATAATTATGCATCCAGTTATTGGTTGAATGGATGCAATAACATATACTGTGCTATGTAAGATATTTGCTCTGTTCATAAATATTGAAAGATGAATAGAGTAACGAACAATCAGTTAAATTACATTCCAGGTTATTTACAGTCATGATTGGCTAACTTACTCTAATTGTAAACAATCTTAAGAATTTACCATATTCAAAAAGGAGTAAGCTAAGTGGCTAATCATGTATCTGTAACCTTTTTTAATCATGAGCTGTTCAAACTTTTTAATACATTTTTATTTTCATTTTAGAAAACATACTTTTTCACTCTCCTGGAGAATAGGCACGAGTAGACTGATACCACTCATGTCCTTATTTGTAGACTGTAACTACTACTATTGCCTATTGCCTAAGTACCTAAAGGCTGAAATTCCTTGAGTGACCACTTGGTGCTGGTTCCAAAAACGAGTCAGTTCTTATAAACTTGCATCGGACCTGAGATAAAGTTTTCTCAACTTCCAGGCGGGCAACTGAAGCAACTACCAGTGAGAGTAAAGATTACTGTTGATTGATACGCGACCTGGTAGTAAATACATAAATACATTAGATGGTCACCTAGGCAGCTGGAGCGTGGAATATCTGCAAGCAACGAACTGTCAGCTTTAATGCGTTATGCAATGAGCAAATGGTTCCCAGCGTGGATGTAGCTTAAACCTGTGAGAACAGAAAGACTTTCCCAAAAAGAAAGTTTCTTTCTGAATGAAGACACAGTTGTGACTGACCTGACGTCTGCAGAGAATGTATTCCAAAGAAAAGGACCACAGTAACTGAAACACTCAGCACACTTGGATCTAATAGTCACAAGATTTGCACCTGGTGACCTGAGAGGTCTAATTGGGTTATAGACACTGAACCAGTCGGAGATGTAATAGTGAGCCAAACTATTGAGAGCGTTATGAACTAATAGAAGCATTTTAAAGGTAATTATGTGTTGAAATGGGAGAAATGACTTTAACACTGGGGTAATATGTTCAAATTTCCATGTAAGGACTTTGACTGCTGTTGTCAAAGTTGTACTAGTGATGGTTTGGATAGTCCAGCAAGTCGAGTGTGACAAAAAGCCGTTCTGATGACCTTATTGATATGATTATCATAACTCTATTTATCCAGTATTATGCAGTCTATGGATGGACCTTGTTAAGTGCAGGACATCATGGTGGCCGGATACATCTTTTATTTACAGTCCATGTTAAAGACAGAGTATATATTAGAGACTCACTAGCTTGGCTCTGTTAATAGCTGATACATTAGCCCGTTAACCTCTAATTCTTTTTACAGGATTGATGTGTCATATAATGTCTTGATGGGTGTGACAACTTTTAACTCTGTTCTCCAGAAAACAAGTAAAACATTTTTTCTAAAATTTCAAGCTCTTTTACTTAAAGACTTGATTAAATTTACTTTTCTTGATTTGGTCCTTGCAACTTAGTCTTTGGCTATAGATAAAAACATGAATCAATAAATCCATTTTATCTCTATTTTTCAGGAGGAAGCATCACATTACTATTTTAACCTTTAGAGCATATAGAAAAAAATCTTGTTATAAAAACTGGCTGCTGATGCAGACATACTAAAATTTTACATTCTGGGGGAGGGATTGTCTTCTTATAATGGATGTGTAATGCCTTATCATCCTGCTTATGAAAACCTATTATATAAGTCCTACAGCACTTTATAGATGCTGCCAGTAATGCCTTCTAAATATGTATACCTCTATTTGTTCCACTCTTTCTCTGGATGTGTGTCTCCCTCACTCTCCTTGCTTGAAGTTCCAATACCAGGAATAGATTGGCACCCATTTATTTTTCTATTTCATTTTTTTTCCTCTATTTTTTTTTCCCTCCTCCGTCTTCTTCTGCTACGCTGCTCATCCCGCCTGCTCTCTCTACTTATTAGCTTTATAAGGCCTATTGTGGGGTTGCCATGGTAACAAGTGGCTTACAGAGAGAAAGAGAGACAGCGAGAGAGAGAAAATGAGAGAAAGGAGTATATATGTATGTGGGTACAGAAGGCAAAAAGTCACAGAATTCAGAGGATGCCAGTGAAAAAGAGTGGGTGAGAGAGAATGAGCGTCTAATGTTGCAGAGGGGGTGGGGGAGCCTGGTGATGAACAAAATTCAGGCAAATAGAAAGAATGAAATGTGAGATTTCAGGGGGCTGGTTTGAGAAATTAGGACAAGAAAGTGAAGGGAACACGTTTTTCCTGGCATTCCATAAAAGGTATTTCCTTCCTCCTGCTACACATCTGTATGTCCTCTGATTATTCCTTTCATTCCTCCCTTCAACACTGTGTACTTTCCTTCAACCCAAAGCAAAGTATGCAGGTGTCAGCAACCTGCGTGGGCAGTTGGACTATAAGGATTCCTATTTATAACCCGATCCATCCCTGGTGCTGCTGTTACACTACATAACTAAAGTTTATGTAGTGCTGGACACTGCTTTGAGAGGATATTCCTCCAGCGCAGACCACCAAGTGTAATTCAGTATTAAGCAAAGTCAGTGGAACTGTCGACGCAGTTGTCCTTAATGAATTATGCAGTGCCCCCTGCGACAAGTCAGCAGCAAACAGGCATAAATCTTCAGGTCTCTATTTATTCCTCTGAGAGCTGTTCAGCTTTTTATGCACTCCTTATTTTGTTATTTTCCATGTAATTAAATGGCAGTTGTTTTTTGTCTCTTGCAGAAGTTTGTCATTACATTAAAAGCAGCAGTAATTACTATTATTATACCAACGCTAGGTCAGGTGATTCATGTAGTGTTAAAAGGAATCACTAAAAGTGATTAACCCACAAAGACCTTATCTTGCTGTTTCCCTCAGATTTTTTGCTCGGGACGTGGTGTAAACCAAAACAGGGCAAAGTACGACTTCAGCTAAACACTCAGTGTAGTCCTTGATGCTTTAATTTATTTTAGTTTATTTCTGTGCATTTTGCTAAGAAAATGGGAAATAGGTGCAGCAATGTATTGAAAATGTGCAAATATATACCGACTTATAGTACATCAGTCCAAAGGAAAGATCAGTCTGGGGGAAGATAAAGTCTTTCTGTAGGTTAACCTGCTTGTAAGTCAATATTCAGTCTGACTACTTTTGTTCTTTGTTTTGTTGTTTGTCGAGATGATCCTACGCTGCTTAAGTGATGCTGAGGTTCGGGCTCTGTGAGGCCAGTCCATCAATGATAGTGTTTGATGGTGTGTAATCCTACTGAGGTATGTTTTACTGCTTTGGCTCTGTGTTTGGGATCATATTTATGGTGAAAAACAAAGTAGTTGCCCATCAGACACTTTCCATGGTGGATCAAAATCTGACGGCACTTCATAATTTAATCGGTTTTGACAAGATCCCCTAACAGCACTGGGCGAATGTAGCCCAAAGCCGAATGTAGCCCAAAGCCATGACAGAGCCTCCACTGCATTTTAAAGATGGCTGTAGACACTCAGTCATTCTTCACTCCATATGAGATGTTACCTCTGATTTTCAGTCCAGTTTTTGTGTAATTTGGCATACCTCTGCTTTTTATTCCTATTTGTTCCTATTTATCCTATTTTATTCCTATTTAGAAATGATGCACAATGCAGTTGAAATGCTTGGTTTACAGCAAAGTTTTGGCAAACATAAGATATGCGTTTGATGAAGCATGAGCTTTTGAAGAAACTGGAGCAAGAGTCATTATACCGCGTTCGTAGCTTCTTCTGTTCCATTTATAAAAAGTAAATAGAAAATTGAACCATGTTTCATGTTAAGACAGATGGTAAATTACCCAAAGAGCAGATCTGTTATGCAGCTGCTAGATTATCTGTAAAGGGTTTTTTCTTTTCATCACTCTGCCTTCATGACCTTATCTTAATAAACTGAGGTTAGTTTGTAAAAGGATTCTCTGAGATAGGTGAAGCTGCCCCGATTTAGTATAAAGAATTACATTTTCTTTGGTGTGTTATAAAAATTAAAAAAAAAATCCTGCCTAAAAACTTCATATTCTCCTCATAATGCAGCTGACACACAAAGCAGCTGAGTAATCGATGATCTCCATCAGTTAATGAGCCGTAAATGGCAAAGCGATCAACTACTCAGTGTGCGAGTGCTGCGCTTGCTGTGTGTTTACTTGAAAGACTTAAGTTCATTAGACTTCCACTGCTTGATTCAGTCCTTTGTTGTGAACTATCACACACTCCACTTGTTCCCTGTATAAGGACATTCTTCTGCACAGATGCAGGTCTGTCGGCCTGCTGCGCGTAATTATTAAGTCATCGTCACAGTCAGCAAAGCCTTTGTTTGGAGCACTAATTTGATACTCATGGACACACACACACACCTTAGTTACCTTAGCTTTCTCCTCACCTTCCTTTGTCAACACACATTTGAAAGAGTTGTCTTTTATTGCATCTCTTCTGACGTAACCTCAATAAGAAGAAAGAGGTTCTTGACATCTCATTAATATTTTAATCAAGACCTAAGCTAAACAGAAGCAGAGACACATCATGCAAGTTTTCCCTGCTGTTCTGGCCAGGTTTAATGTGCTGAATGTGTCCCCTGTTGTGTGGCAGAAGTGGTGAAAGTATAGTGCTCCTCTTGTTACTTTTTCAATCAGGTTTGAGAGAGGATCAATCAAAGATAAAAGCTGTTCAGTCAAATTTGAAAGGTAGAGGAAGAAAGAGATGAAAGAGCGTTTAGCAGTTATGCAGTTTGAGCTGTATTGCTTCTCTCTCGTGTGTGTAAAGTTTTTTTTTTAATAAGTGCGTGATTTGGTTTTATGCCATACATGCAGTTTTACACTAAAGTTCATAAGGTGCACTGATGCAATCCAGTGCAAAGCCTTGCAGTGCAGCAATCCTTTTTATTTTGTACTCATGGTCTGAGTAGAAATTATTAGAGCTATATCAACAGACTGTTTGACACAGAGTGGGATCATATGTGAGTTTTTGGACAGTCTTGGTAGTAGAGTGTACCGCCCTAAGGGTGCAGCACTAATTAACTGCTCAGTTTCATTAATGAGGTGGAAAGTTTTGATCACACATTCACTCTCAGTCTTTAATTTATTTTTCGCCTTAGGCAGTTTTGCTACCAAACAGGTTCAGGACAAATGTGGATGTTGTGTGTTCGAAGGGGATTTTAATAATATTAACCCATCTCAGCCTATTGCAGCTACATATGTATCAGTAGGGCTGTTCAATATAACGATATATATCAGATGACGATATAAAAACATCTATCGTTTTGTTTCTTGGTCTCGCAAAATAAGCTGTTTATGGCAATATTTTTTCATTATTTTGATGGTCACTGTAGTGGCTATATTAATTTCTTAAACTTCTCTCTTTCTCTTATATTTAATATAACCACACTACGGATGGACAAGTGCCTGTTTTTATGCGTTGTGGTTAGCAACAACAACGGTAACAGCATCGCGTGTCCGCTTGTTTATGTTCCACATAAACCTTTCACAATAAAGCTCAAGATCCTGTTGAGACTTTTCAAAATAAACTGAATCACGTGAAAGAGCAGATTATTTACGGATGAGAAGTAAAAAAGAGCCGCCAGGTGCTAAAAAATAAACCTTACACTCAAACGTTGGAACAGGCTTTTCCCCGCAGCACCCTGTGTAATAAATACTCACAAAGAAAACGGCGGCCATTACAACCTATGTCTAAAAATGTATAGTTTCATGCATCTGTTAAAACACTCGACTCCAGCTACATGACGCGCAGCTGGAAATACTTCACGCAAGTCGAGCTGCCAGAGATTCACAGAATTTACAGAAAATGTTACATTTTTGTGATTTATATCGTTATCAGACGATAGAATTCTTATATCGGGATATGAGATTTTGGTCATATCGTACAACCCTATGTATCAGCATATGTACTCATATTCACCAAGATAAAGCCTTCTTTTTTACCTAAAACATGATAAACATCAATAAAACGGCAAAATATACAGTGGGTAATTTGGAAAATGTCTCCTAACATGCTAGCTGTTATTCCAGCTGAGCAGCTTCATTGTTTGCAAAAATGGCTGCATTGACTGCAACACATGTGGCAAAGAAGTATAGTGTAGGATCACATCTGGGCAGATGGTGTTGTTGAGTGACTCAAAGTCTTCACAATAAGGTGTTAACTACTTTTTGAAAAATATTGATGGAAAGTTATTAAACGCTGAGTCTTTCATTCCCCCCCCTTTTCAACAAAACTGTAATGTGTTGTGGTGAACCTTCTCAGGAGTTACAGTTAAATGTGACAAACATGCAAAAAAATAGGAAATCAGGAAGTGGGCAAACACACCGCTGCATAACTCTGAAGCTGTGTCAACCCTGTGTCAAAGAATATCAGCCGATATATTGACAGTTATTTTTTTTTTCTTCATAAAAATGAGTTTTGTCCCCCAAAAATACAAGAAACGTAACAGGAAATACTCAAATATAAAAAGTAGTTATTGAGATGGAAGTGTATTACAAGATCAGTCAATAGCTCTCCTTGGAGTCATGATACTAGGGATGAATATTAAGGAGTCTGTGATCTCCTCACTTTTTGTCTGGCACACAAAACTCACACAAAATTTTATGCATAACTTAGAGTTAGGGTTACTTCTTATCACGGATGACTCATAAATCTCATCTGGCTAATAGAGACACTGTGACTGCAGACTCTCGCATTTGCATCTGTTGAATGTGGCTGTGTGATTTTTATTTGTTTCTTTATTTTTTTTTAGTTCTCATTGAGTCTTTTCAGTAACAAGCCTCTTGAAAATCCATGCAAACTGAAATCAACAATGTGCATGAACATTATTAAAACACCTCATTGCTATGTAACTCCTCTTCTGTGCCTTCTTCTCTTTGTATTCGGGCTTAAATCTCTGTCACTACTTTGTGGTTGGGTTTTGAATAGAAGGACCTGAGGTGATGATGAGTCATGTTTGGAAGCTCTGAACACAAAAGAGGCTCACGCTGATACCCAGACAATATTCAAAATAGCTCGACAGAAGGTAGCAGAATTTAGAGAGATGCACAGAGAAACTCGCCTTAAGAGAAGCTTTATGGAGAAGTTGTATCTGGTCTGCAGTGTTTTGGGTTTTTTTGGCATGCTACCGTTATTGCGGCATTATAAGATATATATAAAGATAAAGAAAAAGCAGCACAATTCTTTAGAAATGGGTAACAGGGAGTTACATTTCATATATGTGTTTTTGCACACCCTCTAATCACAGTCTCAGACACTATTTCGTCATAGGTGCTGGTGCTGGAAAGTTAT
The DNA here is from genome assembly GCF_900408965.1 of Simochromis diagramma. NCBI lineage: Eukaryota > Metazoa > Chordata > Actinopteri > Cichliformes > Cichlidae > Simochromis > Simochromis diagramma. The sequence goes on along the minus strand of NW_024386908.1, from coordinate 12,087,644 downwards.
GTAGAAAGTCACTTTTGGCGTCTGTCCTGTGACACACTGGGTTTAGTCAGTAGTGATGTGGTTCTCTCACTCCCAGCTTTGAACATTTGGACCCTTGTTAAAGTTCCCTTGGCGTCACATTCACTGGGCAATCTCTCAGTGTGGAGGGTTGTGAAGGGGCAGATTATTATTCAAGCTGCAGTCTGTTCCTAAACTTACCAAAGTTTTGGTAACTAAGTATCAGCAAAAATAAAAAGCAAGTTAAAATGAAGTGAAGCAGAGTGCAAAGCACAAAACTGTCAGTTGGTGATTTATGTCCACAAATGGGGCATTATTCACTGACAGTTTGTAATTTATAGCTTTTTAAAATGCTGTTATTTCATGGCCAGTGTTGGCATGGTCTCTCTTTTTGATGAAAGAAGCCAGAGGAGAATGACCAAACAACAGAAGGCAACAGTAGCGTAAATAAGCGCTTGTTACAACCAAGCTAAGCAGAAGAGCGTCTCTTAGTACACAAGAATTGTTGAAGAATCGACCACACTGGGTGCCACTCCTGTCAGAACAGGAAACCGAGGCTATGATTTACACAGGCTCACCAAAATTGGACACCAAGACCAGGAAAATGTTGCCAGTCTCGCCATGAGCCTCAATGTTTTCTGCACATTTCAATATTAGGCTCAGAATAATGGCGTAATGGCGTAAACAACATGAGATCATGGATCTGTCATGCCTTGTATTAACTGGTGATGTGGGGGGATTTTTTTTTTTTTGGAAGACCTTGGACCCGAGTGTTGCTGCTAACCATTTCCATCCCTTTATGGCCACAATGCACCATGTCAGAAAGTCCAGATCCTGCTTCCTTGAACATGACAATGAGTTCAGAAACATTAGTATGTAAATGGCCTCCACAAGCACCAGATCTCAATCCAACAACACACTTTTGTATGTAGTTTAACAGGAGATTCTCATCATGGGTGTGCTGCTTCCCACACTTTGCTAAATCTATAGAATGAAGCATTAAGGCAGTTCTGAAGGCTTTCCAGCCTGATATTAGTAAGTTGTACCTACTAAAGAGTCCTGTAGCATTTGAAAGAAAGGCAGCATTTAGACTGCCTGGAAATGTGCTGACTTTGAAGGGTGGTAAAGAAAGCTTGACTTGAAAAATCGGTACCTTTTGTGAATTTGTGACCATTGGATCTCTTTATATAAACACTAAGATGATCGTTGACTACATTTTAAAATGCGAAGTTTCCTTTTGTATTCTGAAAATCTCTAAAGCTGTTAAGCATTTATGTGATTTTTGGATAGCACGTATATATAAAATCTAAATTTCTAATCACTGCTGATCTCGTATTAGTCATTTACCTGTCACCATCCCCTCCTGTCTCACATAAGCTGAATAAATGAAATTTCAGTGACTGCCATCATTCTCAACTTGAGGAGACCTGAAAAAATGGGTTTTAGCAGACAAAAGACAGTCGCTGTGGCAAAAAAAAAACCCCTCTGCATATTTGAGTTACGAGTGAAAGTGTGAATTCAATATCTCCAGACTGGCCCCTCTCTGCCTTAAGGCTGGGTTTAGATACGTACAGGCTCTCAGTAATGAAGTAACGCTCTCAGCAGGGAATCCCTATCGCTTCTCCGCTAGCCACGGGGCAGAGTTTAGCCTGACCTGTTTGCACCTGTTAGTGTGGCGCTAGCTCTAGTGTCACAAACCTGAGGCCAACTTTCAGCATGAAAAGATGAAGATAAGGAAAATGCCCCTTTACCCATAACTCAGATAAGAACTGTTTGCCATTCATTGTCTTCTTATTGTTTTGCTCGCTTGCTTTTGGGTGTGTATGAGAAATAAAGAGGATATTGAAAATACAGTCTAATATTAACTTGACATTCGTGTTTGTTAGAAACCTCACACATGCACACACACACACACACACACTTGTCCATGACAATCTCTCGGTAGTTTCCAGTCTTTTTAGTATGTGTAATAGACTGAAATTCACCTAAGGTACCAAATTGGCGATCACCTAACCTAAAAACTAATTTGTTGATTAGGATCGTGGAGGTGCTTTAATTTTCTGGGCAGCAGGCATCATCTTTCACAAGCTGTGAAAACATAGTGATGATTTTAATTTTTACAGACAACGTGATAGCGTGACAATTTAGGATTTTGGTGGAATTCAGAGACCCTGCACCACGGAGGCTTAGGCTGGAAATCATAAATACTGTTGTGTTCAGTGTAATAATAATAATAATACTCACATCAGAACAGCCAGCTATAATAAAGTGCAGGAAATGATGGTGACAAGCCTGTTACAGAATTTGGGATTCAGATTTGGTCAATCTGACACAAACAAAAAATGCAGTACAGGTGTAATCTCCACTGAGAACAAGAAAAGTCCAGCCGAACAGCCGAACCTAATGGGGTGTGGTTTAAAACCAATTAGCCATGTATGGTGAACTAAAATAGTTAAATACGATGAAGATAAAGGCGATTATCAGCCTCATGATTTTGTGTGATATATTACGTGGAATAAGCCATGTAAGGAGCTACAAACACTAAATTTGCTTAAATCCAAGATAACCAGAGTAGAGTGGTGTTACTGGGTGCTTTCTACCTTGTGTCCAAGTGTCACATGCATATCTCTAAATAAGCGTCTAAATGAGTTTCCTATTCTTTTATATTAATGAGTACGTATCTTTGGAAGTAAATGAATACATTTTATATCAATATGTGTAACAGTGACTTATAAGTATCTGTTAATTTGGTAAGACAAGTTATTTTTGCCATAATCCATTTAAAATGCAAGTGTATAATGCATTTATAATGACTATATACAGTGCTTAACACATTTCTTAGACCAGCACCCAGTGTGAGGTCTATCCCACAGCTGGCCTAAATGAACAGCATTGGTAATTACCAAAATCTTTCTTATGCTTGTGTAATTTCCCAGCTCTTCAATTGAAATTATAATATAAATGCTAAAATATAATTATTGTTTTTAATCTGTGAATTTATCATCATTATTAGCATTATTATTACTATTTAATTAAGATGCCCAATTACAGTTATTTATTGTATTCTTGAAGAAAATAATATTTTTGTGGTGAATGATATGCCTGATTAATTTCTTATTTGAAGTGAGGACCAGTGTGCCATTTTTTATTTTGACATAAAAATGTGAATTCAGTCTGCTATTTGCCTAATAAATAACAATATCATTTTTAATTTAAACAGGTTTTTGACAAATTTCTACATTTTTTCTTTTGCCTTTTTTTAAGGACAGGTTGTCTAAAAAAAATTGTAAAGCACTGTAAATACATATAGGATGATATTAGCTCTGTAGGATAGTGAATCAGGCTGAGTTGAGTTTGAAGGACAGGTGCATTGGAGAGCGAGGACCAGAAGCTAATTGAAACATAATCGAGAGATGTTCCATCTCAATAAATCCACAAATAACACTGGTGAATATTTTCAACAACAGACCTTTTCTTGAGCAAAATGTAGTCATATTTTAAAAACCACAATGTAACCTTTCTGAGTTTTTTTTCCGAGAGTCAAGAGTCATCCTATAGTATGGGACCTGTCAGGAGACTAGTCATTATGTTATGCTATGTTCAATCCTGTGACACAAGTAGGAGTTAAAAGCAAACACTGTAGGTCATTTTTCCTTTGTAATCCCTTGTGTGGTTTTGAATCCCCAGGTTCTTAAACATTTGGTGTAAAGCTGGAAGAGTACAACTGAAACCTTTCTATTTCTTGTTAAGTGTACTTGCGGGACCTTAGCTAATGATTCTGACATTTCCAACAACCATTGAAGGAAACATTTATCTAGCTCTCACATGTAACCCACTGAATCCCATGTTGCTTTAATATTTTCTTAAATCAATGGCATCAAATCATTTGCTTTCATCATCATAAGTCCGAGCAGACTTTTACAGTCCCACTCAGATGGGGGAGGGGTTTGCTCGCCTAGCCTAAGACTAACCTAATGTAAGCTTAGTACCCAAGGCTCCGGGAGCTGATAATGATTTATCCAGGCCTGTGGTGCTTAGAAAGTAGGGCTCAGTCTTTAACCTCAGGAATGACTGACAGTTCAGATATTACTCTGTAGTTTTTAATAACAGTCAGTGCGGCGCCACATGAGATGGAGCAATGAACGCAACGCTATCAGATGTTGGGATTGTTTCCCAGCCCCTCCTGCTACCTCACACACAGAAAGAAAAACACCCCATTGTATGAGAAGATGGTGAATTTGTGCGACCGTCTGCATACACCTCCACTGTCCCTTGTAGAGATTAGTCAACAAAATAAGATATGTTGAGACCTCTCGCCGCACCTTTTTTTGACCTGTCCGTGTAAGAATCAATAATGAAAAAGGCTTTTTTAGATTTCTGATAGAGTTTGCAGTAGAAACTCAACTTGCAGTGGACTGCTCCGATACTGTGTAGATTGGCCGACTTTATTATGATAGATCAAGCCTTACTCTTATTTTCTGCAGTTTTGATATATAACCTCCAGCCCTGTATCCTTACCCTTTCATTTCTCTCCCTCACCCCTCCTCCCTCAATCACTCAATCCTTCATTCTGTCACTCCCTTATTTCTCTAGCCGCTTTCACACAGTCTGTCTGCCTGTCAGTCACTGGTCTGTGCCCCTAGCCTTCCCCCTCACTTTACACCAGCCTCGCTGCCATTTGTCAACCTTTCTTCTGTTTTGGTTAGTTGTTTTATTGCGATAGTATGCCTGTGGATTACTCATTTGCCTTTCCTTTTAAAATGTGTTTTCTATTAGATAACCTCCCTCAACCTCTCTACCGCATATCTCCATCTCCATCTCCATCTTCTGCAATTCATTTTTCACCTTTTCAGCCTCGTGCTCTAGGTTTTTTTCCCTTTCAATGCTGGCCTGCAAACTGTTATGCCTCAATGAAAGAATATTGTCTTGCCTCTTTGTCAAGCTATGCTGAGTCTTCCAGCTGTTTCAGCTTTAACTAGATTTATTTACTGTAGAGAGGGTTTAATTTAGACTGGGGTTGCATTATACACCACTGTGGAATTGAATCTTACTTCTATAAAGTGATTACTTGCAAGAGAATATTCATTTAAGGAAGAACGCTTACTTTTACTTACTAATATGAGCTGGTGAAAGGAAAAAGTTTTCAAATTCGATATGATGTTAGTAGCTCTAAGCAGGTTTTGAGTTTGCGGTGTGCACACAGTGAATAAGCAATGAATTTAGGGAACACTCAAAATTGTCAGTGTGCACACTAAAAACACTTGACTTCTGAGTGTGCTAATGCATGCACGATACACCGCTGAACATTACAACCCACTGCAATTGGGCTTGAAGAGGATCTTAGGAAACAAAAATATTGCTTTTTATTTGCAAAGATTAATTTGGAGTCCTATTTGGTTGGTTGCACGTGCATGTGTACCTCTTTTTAATGAGATTATCTGATGTCATAGCAGGAAAAGCACAGGTGTAACTAATGATGCTAATTTATACCACTTCCAGACCTTTGAAGGAGGCTCGGAGTCATACCCGACGGGGTTCCCTCGTTGAAACAGAGCCATTGTTAGTGTTATTAGTTAAGCCTGTGTTTGTTCTGCTATAACAAGCTGTTCAGAAACTGAATCATTAATATCATTAATATCTTCTCTTCACTCATCACATGTCAGTTTTAGATTAGAGCATGGTACCAAAGAGGTCTCAAAATTTCACAGCAGATACACTGCCTGGCCCAAAAAAAGTCACCACCAAAAAAAAGTTCACACCCTAATATTTCGTTGGACCACCTTTAGCTTTGATTTCAACACGTAATCGCTGTGGCATTGTTTCGATAAGCTTCTGTAATGTCACAAGATTTATTTCCAACCAGTGTCGCATTAAACCTTCACTAAGAACTTGCGTTGATGATGGAAGCGTTTGACCACTGTGCAAAGCCTTCTCCAGCACGTCTGGACACTGTGGTGGCCAATCCATGTGTGAAAATGATGTCTCATGCTCCCAGAACCACTCTTTTACAATTTGAGCTTGATGAATCCTGGCATTGTCATCTTGGAATATGCCTGTGCCATCAGGGAAGAAAAAACCCATTGATGGAATAACCTGGTCCTTCAGTATAGTCAGCTTACCTCTTTCTTGGAACACATACTGTTGCTGAACCTAGACCTGACCGACTGCAACAACCCCAGATCATAGCACTGCCCTGACAGGCTTGTACAGTAGGCACTAGGCATGATGGGTGCATCACTTCATCTGCCTCTTTTCTTAGCCTGATGCACCCATCACTCTGGAATAGGGTAAATCTGGACTCAACAGACCACATGACCTTCTTCCATTGCCTTTTTTTTCCGGTTTGCCTCACTGACTAGTGGTTTTTTTATGGCTACACAGCTGTTCGCTCCCAATCCCTTGAGTTCCCTTCGCATTGTGCGTGTGGAAATGCTCTTACTTTCACTATTAAACATAGCCCTTCTGTTGTTTTTCTACGATTTGATTTCACCAAAACTTTAAGTGATCGCTGATCGTGATCATCCTGGAAGATGTGTCCCCACTATCCTTCCACTTTTTAATAATGCGTTGGACAGTTCTCAACCCAATTTTAGTAGTTTCTGCAATCTCTTTAGACGTTTTCTCTGCTTGATGCATGCCAATGATTTTACCCTTCTCAAACACACTAACATCTTTTCCACAACCACGAGATGTGTCTTTCGACATGATTGTTTATGAAATGAGAAGCAACTCATTGCACCAGTTGGCAAATAACTTGTTGCCAGCTGAAAGATAATCACCTATGCACCTATAAGAGGCTCGTACCTATTTGCTTAGTTAAATCCAGGTGGCAATTTGTTTTTTGGTCAGGCAGTGTGCTATCCAGTGCTTCCCGTGATGCAGCTGCTTCGGAGAGACGGGTAGCTCACACACCCCTACTCACCACCCACTACCCCCATGCTCAGTGTTAGCTACAGTAGGTTGACAATTTGTCATCAACTTGAGTAACTCTGTCCTCTCCTCTCACTGGCTGTCCTCTACTATTGTGCTCCATGTTCCACTCTGACCCGCCACCCGCACACTGACAACATAGCAGGGCAAGCCGAAAACAACAACAAAAAAGCAAGCTATTGCTGAATTTCTACCTGAAACGAAATCAGCTGAGGTTCTTTGCTCATCAAAGACTGTTGAGGCATCCGCTGACCATCTGTCCCTCCACAGTCCCACAAGGATTACTACTCCTTTCATAGTACTGCTAAGCTTCTAAAGAACCTTTAACATAGTGATCACCTAATGGGTCTTCTTCTTCGTTCTACAGGCACTCAAGAATCACTCCTCCTTCCAAAGTATATAGTGAAATGGGATTCATTTGTCCTGGATGTGAGCGTCTATGAGCTACCTTAACTTCTCAGTGGGTTTTCAGTTCCACTAGTTTGTGTAATATGGCCAAACAATGACTTGTTTATGTACTTTTAACATTACAATAACATGTGACTTGTGATGGATTATGAGCCAGATGAACAACTTTAAAATAACTCATTACTGGTCCATATGATGTCTGCTACATTCTGTAAATATGTGTATGTTCTAAAGAATAATTAACCCAATGCAAACTGTTTATAGTGCTGCAGAAAATCAGTGCTGCAGGCCCAAAGTATTTGAACTTTCAGGAAGTGTTATCCCCAAGCAGCTGCATTTTGAGGTGGTAAAGGGTTTTTCCTACAAGTAAATTAAAGCTCTCAGACACCGTGGGTAAAATTACAACACAAAAATAACATGGTTAGGTTTAGTTTACACTTAAAACATTGAGTTAGGTTACCTGGAGGTTACCTGTGGTTGTGCTTACCACAGCAACAATAATATTGTTGTCTGCCTGGAGCAGGAAAGCTAATTCCCTTGTTCCAGTGTTTTGTTGATCTACTCCAGCCTTCTCCTTACCAGACGTTGACAAATTTAACATTTTCTGGTGATTTGTTGGCTATAAAAATCTATAATGAATTTATTTGGATTCTCTCCCAGCTATCTTGAACATTTAGTGTGTATATTGACATTTTACATTAAGCTTAATTTAGTCACTTCTCAGTCCTAATACATAATACACTCAATACCTCTTTTGAATAAGAATAGTGTGTTGAATTGATCTACAACCTGTAGGATGTGCTGGGCAGCTATAACACTAAAGAACTCCGATAAATGAAAAGTAGTAGAAACAGCAGGAGCATTTACGTAACGTACACTACATACAGTAAATACAGCTCTATTTCTCTCCCTCTCTATTTTTTGCTTATTCTCTATGGAAAAATAGAAGGACGTGCACAAGTGAAGACTTTTAGTGTTTAAAAGTCGGTCAGCAGCCGCCTTTACTGTTGGCATTTAGTTCTAATTATGACAAATCTGTATTTATTGCACAAACATTTACATTGCTGCTGCTGTTTGCTTTCAGTTGAAGATTAGTTCCTGGGCTGTCCCGTTGCATGCCACAACTTGTGTGTATTTGTGTGTTTTCATACTAGTGTCGCAATAAAAAGCAGGTATGCAGTGATGCAGCTGTTGTGCGATTCCTAGATATTGGCTGTACTTAAGCGAGGGCAGGGTGCACACAGTTTGACGGCTCTTTAGTTAGAGCTGAAACTAGCCTTGGATCTCCAGGTAAGAAACGCACACACGGACACACACAACCTTACTCAAAGACACTGAGGATGGTGAGTGAAGACTGGACACTCAGGAATGGATAAGTAATGAAGGTGAAAACAACTCAGAGGGGGAATCTATCGATTGTTTGCAGGGGAAGAAGAAGAAAGAAAAGCATAGTTAGCTGCCTGTTAGACGTATTGGTCTATTTATACTTTTTTATAGAACTTTTCTTCTGTTTTTTCTTCTGCTCGGCTTTTGTTTTGTTTTTTTGTTTGTTTTCTGTCTCGATAAACAACTTGCTGATTTGATTGCCGTGTTTATCCACTGTACACTTTTCCCCTTGTTCTCCTGGAGGTCAAAGGCACTCAGCTGCCCGATGACTGCGAGAGATGCTGGAGCTCGCTGTTGCCATAGTTACGGGTAGACTCACCTGTTGCCAACTTTTTCATTTTTATTACAAAGAGGGGAAGTGAAGGGAGCAAAATAAATTCATAACAGGGTTGAGAAAGGCACGTACAGAAAGAAAAGCGAGGGGAGAATGATCTTAATGATGCCTTTTAAGGGCCAATTCAGTTACCGCATCTCATGTGAATATTCTGACACATAATTTAAAATAGATGCATTTATGTTTCATGTTGTAAGCATTCGCTGTGTGTGAGATAGTGATAAGAGATGGCTAGGCCTATGGGGAATGACTCGCTTTTGGAGCCTCCCTCAGAAAGACCATTCAAAGTATGTCTTCTTATGGATGCTTCTGCTCGGTCAAAGTAACACAGTGTGGACAATGAGAGAGAAATATTAAGATCAGAGGTCAGGGGGATTACTAATCTTTTGGCTGCTTTGTCCCATTTATCCTGAAAAATGATGGGGCTTAATAATCCGAAATGCTTTCAGTTGTGTAAGAAATAATGACATTTTCAGTAGATGCAATACTCAAGGATGAGTCATGGTTTCATCCCTCATTACCTGAAATGTGGATGGGTGTGTTTTGCGGTGCAGTCAAAATGTCTGTGTTTGAGGGGCCCCATTAATAATGTTTTTAGAAGAACTGAATCATCTCCTGTTTCAATCATAGTGAGCAATTTTAGTTGGCAACTTTATGCTTTCTTTCCTCTTTCTTTTCTTTCTCTTTCTTTCTCTTCTTCCATTATGCAGTTGTTGCATATTGATGTGTGGCTTGTTGTGCAGAAGGCAATCAGAGAATGCTTGCAAAAACTGGCTGACAAACCAAGACATTGACTGTCTGTTTGTGTGGGTCGAGGATGTGGCTGGCAGCGGGGGTATGCAGTCAAATGATTGTAAATTCAGTGTGTGTGGGCCAGTGAGGGTACATGCCATTATTCCAGTGACAGTTTTGATTACAAGAGTGTAAAATTTTTCTATTTGTTCAAACAACTGTATTTCACTGTTAAGATTTATTAGGTGTGTGTGTTTATGTGTGAGGGAAAAAAAAATACTTCAATCAATGGTCAGACTGTTTCCTTGGCCTGGTGCACAATCTTAACACAAAGTGACCGATAAGGAAACGAAAGGAGGGTCGGGGCTCGACTAACACAAGAAATAAACCCTTTTTCTTACCAGTATTATAGTTTAATCAGGAAATGAATGGAAAATGAAATCTGATTTTAGAAACCTGCCTTGGATGGAAAGCAGTGAAATCAGTTGTTTTTATTGGGTTTTTTCCCCTCAAAAAATGGGAAATAGGTGCAGCAATTACGGTACATAACAGTACATAAGTGATACAGTTTATAAGGGGAAAACAGAACCTGTACAATTCTAATGAGCTTGAAAGTCAGTATTTGGTATGACTTTATTCATCAACACAGCCCGAACTTACTTAGGCAGCTTTCTTGTCATTTCTTTAAGCAGTCTTCAGGAATAGTCCTTCAGACATTCAAAGCTCTTCCTTGGATGTTGACTGTTTTTTGTTTCATTCCCTGTAAAGATGATCCCACACTGTTTCAGTAATGTTGAGGTCTGGGCTCTATGGAGGCCAGTCCATGACTGATTGTGTTATCTGTGTGTTTTTGTATACAGGTATGCTTTTACTGCATTTGCAGTAATGAAGTAATTGCCAGTCAGATGCTTGGTGGATGTCAAAGTCTGTTATTTTCACAGTGGGTGTAAAAACATGAAAGATGGATTATAGTTCCTCGGTATTAATAGTAAAGTCAGTGCAGGGGCGGAGCAGCTCCTTTCTAACCTGAGAAATTAACTAACTAGTTTTTGTTTGATTCTAAGCCTCTCCTTTACTACACTCTCATATTTAGTGTAAGATTTGTCATGAGTCTGAGAATGTGGCAGTTCTGGTGAAATTACATTTTTCCTAATGAGCGTATCTTTTTAAAGAACATGTAAACATACACGACTTAAGTTGTAACTAATGGAGATGTAATTATAAGCATTCACTGATACAATAATAGTCAAGTATACATAGAACGCGTGCGCACACAAACACACACACACATAAAGAGTCAGAAGCAGCTTTCCAACTGCTGCACACAGACAGAGTGAGTGGACGTCTAAAAGCATCCCCTGACACTTTAAAATAAAATAAAAAATACTCAAACCACATCGATGGTCTGAGAATATCTGTCTGGACGAGTTCATGCATACATGTAAGTTCAGATGCACAAGCATGCCATTTGCACCCACACAGTGAAGGCGCAGAGGTGCAAAATGCAAGTCTGGAGCCCTTTTACTCCTCTGAGAAACAAACAGTCTTCTACAAGGGAAGCAGAAGATGCATTACCCTGTTCTTATCTTCCTGTTTGCAGCTTGTGTAGTTTTTACTTTTCTTTCTCTTTCTGTTATTTAATGAGTCCTTTATTCTATACTTGCTGTCTTGTATTCTTGGAATAAATTCATTCATTTGTATCATTGTTTTGGCATTTGACTCAAATACAATGCATATGCTTAGGTTAATTTGAGTTAATGGTAATCAAATTTTTTTGTGCATGTGTCCTGTCTGCAGACGACATCCCTTATCAGCGAGACCCGACTCCTCCTCCTCCTCCCTGCTTGTCCTCCAAATCAAACGCTCTGTCACAGGACCACAGGAAGAGCCACATCCCAGAGGAGTTTGCAGGCCTGCTTCATGGATCTTCTCCAGCCTGTGAACCCCCCGATACACCTTACCACCTTTACAGCCCCAAATCCTTTAAAAATACAGATGTCCAGAGCAACTTTCTGCAGACCCCAGAGTTCAGCATTGTGATCGGCGGAGGAGCCAGTCAGGTCTTCTCCCGGCCAGGGAGTGAGTCATACTCTCAGAGCTTAGCCAACGACACTCGAAAGCCACAGGTTGTGTACCGGACTATCTTCCACACCAAGGTCAACCAGGACCAGGCCCAACCCAGAAACTGTGAACTGGTAGATCTGCCTCGTGGATGGTCTACCCTGAGCCACCCACCCTCTTGTTCCTCTGGTCAAAACGGAGAAGTTGCAGATTTACGGGGAAGCCAGACAGGAGCGACATCCAAAGACAGTTCACCTGGGATTGGCTACGAGGAAAGGGCTTGCACCCTTGGGAGGATGAGGTCCATGCCACGCAGTGTGTTGGACCTGCAGCTTTCGAAATCTCTTTCCAAGTCTGATTCTAACCTAGTGGCAGTGTCTCCCATACAGGTAAGTTCTCGCTACCTTAAAAGTGTCATTCTCTATGCAGCCAGAGCACTAAAAAGAACATGAATTCTGCGATTTAGATCAATAAGAGTTATTAACAAGAGTCTTTCTTATTAAGTGTTTCTGAGAATTCATTTGACATCATAAGTAAAACTTCACTCTTTTTAAACGTCTGCACAAGCAAAGAAGTCTCCAGTATTGTTGTACTGAGCACAAATGCAAATATCGTAAATATTCACTTATATAAAAATAATTTGCATCTTGCTGTGTCATGTGACTTCATAAACAGAGCAGAAACCAGTCCAGCCAATTGGATAACTCATCAATCTGGGTCACAATGTTCTCTGCCGCAGCACATTTTATGAGACTTCTGTAATTCATTGTAAATAAATCATGAGCTAAATACATAATCTGTTTGATGAAAATAGTGCCATTACAGCTGAAAGTTTGATGAGCACTGAACGGACTTATTTTCAGTTTTAGTTGTTTATATTTTTAAGGTTAAATATTTGGCAACTTTTGTTCTGCATCTCGTATTTGTGCAGTAATTAAGCACAAAGGGTTTTATTTTGTTTTTTTTTTCTTACAGGAAGAGCACAGCTGGGGGTCCGGATCACGGGGCCAGGGCCCTGGAAGCCCGAGCCCACGTGAAGGCGCCAGCCCGGAGGGGAGATTGGAGAGAACGCCGTCTTTCACTGCTGAGTGGGAAGAGGTAAGAAGACAGTTTTCCTGACATGCACAGCTTATCACCCAACATTTAGCATCAATTGCAACATTAAAGAAGAAGCCAAGTTGTCAGCGCCTCTGCTCTGACACTGCATTTATTTTGGTCAAGTGAACCGTCTCAGCAGGAAACAGTTGAAAACTCCGCACCCACAGCAGTGAGCTGCTTCAATTTTTCCTCCCTTTGAAATACACTCGGCTACTACAGTGCAGAAGGAGCCCAAGTGCTAATTTAACATGCTCACATATTGATTTTGTTCTGTAACCAGCAATGAAGCTGCGGGGAAGACCCACGTATCTGAGAGAAGGCAGTTTCTAGTTTCTATTAAAGAGATGCGGTCCAGGGTGCTGCGTGCTTTGGTCTTGGTGTGTTTGTGCCCGGGGTTCTTTCAATATTAAAGGGTCTCTGACACAGATGTGATGTATTGACTGGACACCACTGTTTGGATCCTTATAACCATTCGGGGTCACAGACACATTGACTTCCGCTCACTCTTCACGCCTCAGGAAAAAAAGCACTCGTTGCACCCTGACACACCCAGAAAATGACAAGCAAGTTCCATCACACGTAATCATGGGGATGCCTTAATTAGTCTCTCTATTTTTAAAGTAACTCTAATGCATGTCAGTGGAAGTCCATTTGTGCGTGCCTTTCCACATTTGCATGCACATGTTCATTAATTCCTCCACGCAGCTCACGACTTCCTGATGATGATGAATTGCCATATGGAATTTTCCACAGTTCTCATATTTCTTTTTCTGGATAATTGCATGCTGCGTGAGGAAGAGATAAGGTTAGATTGGCCCCGGGGAAATTTAAGGTTGGTAAACAGGGATTTCAGAGGAAAAAATAACAAAGCTGCTCTATATCTATCACATGCTCAGGAAAGTGTTGCATTATTGAGAAGAGAGAAGTGGCAAGGGACATTCCATAACAGTCAGTGATTTGAAGATCATTCTCTTTAGTGCAACAAGCTGAAAGGTAGTCCAATATGCTGGTTTATACAAAAAATATGGTTATTTGGGGGGTTCTTCTTGGTCAAAATCTAAACTCAAGTGACCCAGATTAGTCTCTTAATCTGAGCCTGGCACATGAAACATGGGTTGCATTCGTTTTATTTTGTAGGGGAGCTAAAATGTCAAGCTTAAATACTCCAGAGATCTGCTGTAGATCTAGTAAATGCATCTGATCATATTTGGAATTAGGACCTGCAAACTATCTGACATTTCTTCAAAGGTAACCATTCTATCCCTGCTTTGAATGACTGTGCATTGTTATGGTAGATCTGCTAGAACTTGCATTGTGCAGATGATATTGATGAACTTGCAAGAAAAGATGCTGGAACATCTTGATAAAGCATTGCCCCAGCTCATAACCAACAATATCCAAGGTATCAATTTAGATTTCAAAGTCAGTGGGACAAGACAGGAAATGGTGAAGACCTTCAAGTATCTTGGTTGCATGATATTAGATAAAGGCTTAAAACTTGAGATTTTGGTAAAGACAGCAGCTGAAATACCAAAATTTAAGACCACCAGCTAAGTTTACACTTTTTTGTTCCTACCACCTTATTTCTAATTCCAACGTTCAGAGTTCGACATGTCATCCCACAATATACATGTTTAACTATATACAAGTCTACACTCATATACAATATAGACATAAAACAATTTAAGTTCACAAACCAAAACAACAAACTGCACTTTTACATTGGCTAAACACCCTGTGATTATCTGTATGTGCTCCAAAATTCACCTGCTGTGCTTCCTGTTGTCTAACTTTCTGTACGCCTGTGAAAAATGGACCCTCGTGACAGGACTCCAAAGACGTATTCTGGCATTACCGATAATATAGTCCATGACTGATGTGTTATATAATATAGTGTCAAATTTTAATTGGTCCATCACCCAGTGATCTTCTTCTTTGTTGTTTAACGATGATTCAGAACATCTCAGGCACTTCTGTGCAGATTGGCTTTGATGTCTTGATACTGGGGTGGATGAATGGATTCGACTTGACCCAAACCAACTGCTTTTAGACTTACAGATGATCTCCTTGCCAATAAACTGCATTTAAATAGTTTTTTTTTCTTTTTTTTAAATAATGTATCATTAACAGCATTTTCGATTCATTGGCTTTACTTTACTTTACTTCAAAATAAAGTTGTTTAGAAAAATGTCACATCAACTTTAAATCAGCTTTAAATCTACCACTCTGAGTCTTGATTTATTGCTTGCATTTGCATTGGTGCTTGGTGTGTAGTGACATATGCAGGAATTACTTTCAGTTTATCCTATTACAAAGACCACCTTCATGGTCTGTCAGCTTGTAAACAGCATTTGAATTTGTCAGACCTGACTCCTTAAACACTCGGGTTTCTCTGACCTCTGAGCCAGCGGTGCTGAAATGTAGGTGGATGTGCAGGTTGCATAGTTAAGTGGTTATCAGCAGGTCCAGGGTTGAGGATGATCATTTTACTGCTGGTAGTCAGACACTAATGAAGCCACACTAGCTCTCTCCAATCCAACCTTCTCCTTTCATCTCTGCTCTGGTGTCTTTAAATTTCCCGTTCCTCCAAGTTTTTCCAATTCACAGGGGGAATGACTGGCATTGAGCATGCAGGCTGGCGTAATGATCATGCTACGTGACACTCGGATCTAGAAATAGGGGTTAGCCTTATTACTGGGAAATGACTTTTCCTTGCACACACTGTACATCTCTCTAACTGAGATTCTCCCTCACTCTCTTTCTCTGATCTGATCAGATTGACAAGATTATGAGCTCCATTGGGGCAGGAATAAGCAGTGGATTGGACATTAAGGATGATACCTCAGGTAAGCACGCGCATGTATGAGTGAGTGTGTGTGAATCTGACTTTAAGGGCAAGTCGTATCAATTAAATTTTTAGTCATATGCTCATATGTTGGGCACCATTTTTCCATAGTATGATAGTATTGCACTTAACATAGCAGTTGCTGAGTAATTAAGAGATTATGACAAGTTAGAATCTGAGTTTTGTTACTACCAAAGCTTGGGTAATGAGATAAATTAGCAGTGTTGGAGTGTTACTCACACATAACTTGATACTTTAAAAAATTTACTTACTAATTTGCTTATTTACTTCTGAGAATGGAATTTCTTATGCTATTCATTACCTTACTTTTGTGTTATTCTTTAATATGCCCTCTAATGCATTTCCATAGTCCCATACACCGACACAAATCCCTACCCTACAGTAATAAGGACACACAATCTTTCTTTTGAACAGAAAGCCAACAACACAAAGCAATGCTGCTTTGAAGAGTGCCTCTTGAAGTTCAGGCTCTGGCTGCCGGACTGGGTTCAGCATACAGTCAGTTCTTTGCTAGCTTTGTGTCAACGTTATGATGCAGTATGGACACAGTTTGCACTTTACCACTATGCTCTGGTGCTTTCTCTGTTGCTGTGGTAAAAATATACTCACAGCCTGCTGGATAGGTCTTTGATTTAAGTTAGTGCTTCAAAAACCAAAGGGTGGCTACACCCATCATGGATATATGGTCTATACTGTGTGTGCTTTTAACAAGAAATGTTTGCAAAATAATGTGCTGTACCCCCTGGTGGTAAAGTGCCATTCACACAACATTATACTGTGCATAGATCTTTTAGAAAAAGGTTTCTTTAAGCTTATTGATCGCATTAAAAACACATTATTTGTAATTGAAATAATGGGTGTTAATGATGAATTAGCAAGTGCCACAGATCTTATAGGAGCTCAGCTCTTACTGGGTCCGACATAACTTGAACTGAGGCATTGACCCTGTCAGCTAGACCCATTATAGGAAACAAAAGAGAGACCCCACATGTGGTAAATTTTGAAATAATGGGGGGAAAGCGACAGCATAGCAGTTCAGATAAGAAGTCACTTAAAATAGTAATGTTAAACTTGCATTTTTAAAAAAAAAAAATTATTATCTTTTTGGATTTGTAAAATCTATATAGGTTGTATATAGAATATTAGATAGAGGTGGAGTTGCAAGGAAATACTAAAATTTGAATAATTGATTTCCTGTTTTATTTTCAGCTAAGAAGCTTTTTTATATTGTTGATAGAAATGGTGGCCAAAACTATGAAATTAAGACTGCCGTTGTTAATTTAAGAATTTATCTGATTAGCATGTGGGTGGTTTTGTAAGTGATCTTGTGTGGTTCTTACAGGAAAAATAGAACTTTTTTTCTGCACAGAAAAGCACTGTTTTTGCCAGTTTCCTCACCTGCATACCTTGAAGTCTCCACTAGTCATCTCTGTTTACTGCATTCATCCCCCTTTCCCTGTATTAAGTCCCCCATCCTCCACCTCCTGATCCTCTCTCTCTCTCT
The DNA here is from genome assembly GCF_900408965.1 of Simochromis diagramma. Classification (NCBI taxonomy): domain Eukaryota; kingdom Metazoa; phylum Chordata; class Actinopteri; order Cichliformes; family Cichlidae; genus Simochromis; species Simochromis diagramma. Next base: position 12,070,328 of record NW_024386908.1, on the reverse strand, counting down.
TTTCATCTGTGAATGCAAAGCTGCTTTTATCCATGGTTACCACAGAGAGAAATCCAGTTTATGCCACACCAGTTCTTCCCACCAACAACATATACAAAGCACCGCGCGCACGCACACACACACACAGACGTGTGTGTATATTTATGGCCACATGGATACAGTCAGCATGGTGCTGGTATGAGCGGTCGGCAGCTCAGCTCGCAGACAAAGGAGCTGAAGATGTTGCAAGGACTATTATCAGCAGTGCGAGCCAGATATATGTAGAGCAGCAGAGAGAGAGCAGGGTGATGATCGACACTGAGAGAAGACGGAGACTGGAGGTAGACAGGGGAAAGTGAGCGAGGGAGAGAGAGAGTGAGCGAGCGAGCGAGACTGAGAGAGTGAGGGAACGAAGGAGGAAAGCAGTGCGCTCAGAAAAGAGAGAGAGACAGAGAGAGAGGAGGCTGCAGAAGCATACAGATGAGAGTGGGAGTACTTGATAAAGAGAAATCTACAACGCGGGCAGCTCTCTCTCTTTTTCTCTCTCTGAAACACACACACACACACACACATTTGCGTGCACACACACACACACAAGCTCCGGGGAGCAGCCAAGCGAGCGCAACAGCTGAAAAGAAGCTGCTGCTGTGCTGTGCACGACAAACACACAGTCGATTTTGCTTGCGGATCTATACCTCCAGTCTTATCCATCACCCATTTCTGGCAGGATTTAACCTCCATGACAGAAGCTTTTTTCTGGATACAACTTCAGCCCTCAGCCCCTTCCCATCTTTCCTCCAGCTGGATTCAGAGAAAGAAGCGTCTGGACGTCTTAACCTCCACTTTTACCTGCTTGCACCCTTGCATGCTGACCCCCTTCATACTCACCATGCCCCTTGCCTAGCCTCCTTTTCTTCCCCCCTTTCCCCCCTCTACCTGCCCTCCCTTCATCTTTGTTGTCTTGCTGCCTTGCCAAAAGACTCTTCAAAAGCATGGCGGGCTCCTTCGACAGCCACTTTGCCCGCCACAACATGATGTGGCAGTGCCAGCTGTCTCAGCCAGACTGCCGCTGCTACCGCGTGGATGGCTACTCCCTACTGAAACGTTTGCCCCTCCACCCCCTTATAGGTCCCCGCTGCCCGCTGCAGTCTGTGGGCCAGTGGCTAGACTCCATCGGCCTGGTCCAGTACGAGAACCACCTGCTGGCCAATGGATTTGACAACGTCCAGTTTATGGTGAGTGTTTTCATTGTGTTTTGAGGGAAAAGAAAGCTTCTTCAAGCTTTCTCTGCTCCTCGAGCTCATCATGTCATCGATTTCTGTGCAGGGATTTGCATGACCAGCATGTTTCCTCCGTCACTCTGATTTTTTTTAGTTTGAATTTATTGAATTTCCCCTTTTTTTTGTATCATCTTCTCTCTTTCTTTCATTCTTCCCTTCCCATCATTACTGCCTCTCCCATCTGATGCCATGTGAGGTCCTCCTACGCACAGAAATCCTACACCACATTTCTGCCACAGCAAAAAATCCAGCTCCAGCATCATGCTGCACACATACGTGCTCATGCTGCAATAAAAATGCATGCTGAAATCACAGTTGTTTTACGGTTTTTGCATGCATCCGCTTGCACACAGAGGAAAAACTGTGCACACAACCACCTGTAGCCTGCGGATCGGGATCCAAACTGATGGTCTCCTCTAGTTTATGCAATCTCTTCTTAAGCAGTGACGTAGGAAGAGAAACTCGCTAGGTCATTTTGGACATTCTTTTGGTTGCATGTGTGTGTTAGTGGGAAAGATATCCACGGAAGAGGGAGGGATGAGCAGGAAAGTGGGAAATGAAAACAAGGAGAGAAAGCAGTAGAGAAGCGATGACGCTCGATCAAGAAAAACTGCAGCAGAAGCAGAAAGATGGGAGACAAAGCAGAGAGATGCTGACTGGATGACTTCCTCTTCAGTTGGAGATTATTATTACTAATAATCTCCAACTGAAGGGGGGCGATATCTCAAAAATGGCAGATATAAAGGGGTTCGAGGGTTTATCCAGTTCTCTAATTCTGGTTGACTTACAGCCTCTTATTTTCTCCTGACTTCTTGACATCCAGAAGAGAGAATGCAGATAAATGTTGATGTTTCTGACATCAGGTCAATCGCCAGGGTATGCATGGATCACCATAAGTATTTATGGATGCATGTAAGCCTGTGTGAGCGTTCTGGTCCTACACTCAGTGTGACCTGCATCTGTTCCTTTAGTTACCCTGGCAACAGGATGAAATCACACCATCTCTCTGTTGTGTGTTTCTCCCACACGTGGTCACAGTTTATCTTGTGGTTAAAGTATTTAATACAGATGAAACGGTTTTGAAGAAGCAGTAGGTGTATCTGGGCCGTCTAAGATAAAGAATTAAACATGGTGATAATTGCAGCGCACTGTCTTCAAAATGTACAATTCTACCCATTAGAGAGAACATAAGTTTCCCCTTTTTTCTGAGTCAGTTTTATTTGTATAGGACTAGTTCACAACAACAGTTAGCTCAATGTATGTTGCACTGTGAGGTAAAGACTCAACAATGTTAGAAAGAGACCCTCAAAAATCGGGTGCTCTATAAGCAGGGAGGAAGAACTTCATTTTAGCAGGAAGAGACCTTTTGCAGAACGAGTCTGAAAGAGGGGCAGTCATCTGCTGTGACCAGTTTAGCTATGAGGCCTAAGTTGTTCGTAGTCTTTCTATGCTCCTCTTTTGAAAATGCAGGAGAAAGGAGGCATAATCAAAGTGATAGACATATAAACCCATGCCGAGTGGAAAAAAAGTCAGTAATTGGAGGTCCCCTAGCAGTCTTAATACATAGCAACATATCTAAGGCATGGTTCAGGGTCGACAGAGCATCCTTAAGTATAAGATTGATCAAAAAGTAAAGTTTTCAGCATCACAAGTAGAAATGGTGCTCATCTCCTGAACCCACTGGATGGGAACCAGATAACTGAAGGCTTGGACTTCCTAAAAACCATGAGTAAGCCTATGCTCTGAGAATGAAGTACAATATCGGGATGGAGAAAGACAGAAATTCCTGATTTTCTTAAGCTGGTAACTGTTGAGAGCACATGCGGTTTTGGAGAACTTCTTGATCTTAGTTTGATCTAGTTAGCCATTCTCAAAAGTCAGCCCAAGTTGCAAGTTAAAACCTGGAGCACCTTCATGGTTACTGTGTCAGGGTGGCTGAAACGGTACCATTCTTGCCTTGTGTACTTAGGGGATGCATCAACGCAGTGATGATGGCAAGATAGCAGATATTTCCTAATAAAGCTCAACATATAAAGCATACTTGAATTTTTTATTGGCATACAGATTCATTCAGAAGCATTATCTCAAACTATCTTTTAATAAGATATTTATCTAAAACCAACCTGCCATCTGGAGTTTCAGCACAACTTCTAATTTTAATTGGAAATTTATATAAATCCATTTTCTCATAATGAATCGAGTTTCATGGGTGTCTGCAGAACATTACATTATTTTTCTGTTTACATCCTCCTTTGGTAAGTTAATGAGCAGAAGGTAGGAGTCACTGCAGCAGCTGTTAGTGTCCAGGCAACTGTTAACGTCACACATAGGCTGTTCACAGCTTTTTGTTTTGTTGTTTTTGAACTCACATGTATTTTTTAAGCCCATGGCTGTGCACCACCATTTATGTATCTGGATTACTCTCATGTGGACCTAGTTTATTGTCAATAACATTGTTTCTGAGAGACTCTGGGATTATCTGTTTTCCTGGCTTTACTCCCTCCATCCCATCACCCCTCTTTAAAAACGTATTCTCAATAGCTCAACCGTCTCCTCTGAAACGCCTTTAGATACAATTAATATTGAAAAGAGCTAAGATGAAGCTGCCTCGCAAACATCAGAGTAACTTCAAAGTCTCTTTTTCTAAGTGGTGCTTTTCTCCGGGTGTTAAAGTTTCGCTGGTGTCCCCCATGCTGAGTAGAGTTTGTAACTCCTTTTATGCTTTTTAACAGTCTTGACTAAACAAGAAGGCTGCTAATATTTTTCAACCTAGAGGGGGGAAAAAATCAGTGTCCACCACAAATTGATATTAATGCGATTTAGGCACAGGCTACAGGCATTGTGTTGGGCGAGAGCAGCTCTTTTTTATTGTTGACTGGCTTCTTGAACGAGAGCTTTGTGCCACATTCATTTCACTCAGTATGGGAAATCGAGTGGCGTGGATGATTCAAACCGCGACTCTGCTTATTACAAAATAAAAGCTTTTTTTTCCCCTTCCCGTTTCAAGGCCAGTTCATTTGTACAGCTGATTGGTTTGCAAATTAATTTGCCCTCGAGTTTGATCTGCGTCAGTGCATAACTGTGAAAGGCCCCATGTGGCGTGCAAGAATATATACATCTATATAGGCATGAATACTGTTTAAGTATGGGCCTTCCAATCTACCATTATCATTTACTGCTAATAGGAGTCATAAGTGTGGGTGTGTCCGGGCACCTTAACCACCCAGTAGAGGACGAGTGCTGCCGGATTGATGGACAAATGGCGAGGAGTAGAACGGTTGTTATGGACACAGAATTTTATACGAAGGACACTGGATAGAGGCTAATCACATCCACTTCAGTGACCGTTCATGTATGGAAAATTTAAAGACAGAGAGACATGCAAGAGCACGGACACAGACAGACAGAGGCTGACTCACGTTAGCTGTTTCTGTTTGGATCCAAACAGGCCCTCATGTCTTGTCTTGCACTTTGACTTGCTGAATGAGCTACTAAGCGATTCTTCATTAAGATATTTGTTGGTAGCTTAACCTCTTACGCTCGCTATCGCCTGTCGTAAAATCTTCTTCAGTGTTTGTTTGGGGTTTTTTTTATTAAAACAATGCATTACTTATTTAATTCCTGTATACTTGACACTACCTTTGTGGTATTCTGCAGCTTAATAAACAATAAGCCTTACTGTATATATGTCCACGTATCAGTACAAATTCCCATTCTAATTTAAAGGACATACCCTAAACCTTTGTTTCATTATTGAAGGATTAGAGCAAACAGTAAAGTTGTCAGGAAAACACACCCCAAAGTTCACTTCATATGATGCAATAAATGATGCTACAAGACTGTTCATCTCTAGTTTGTTAATGCGAAAAATCTCTTATGTTAGCGAGCTGCAATAGCAGGAGCTTTGCAGAGGTTTCATAGTGCTTGCAACCTGCATAGTTTTCTACCTTTACGCTTACATTCATGTCCTTTCTTGCATATCATCTCTTGTGAAAAGTTGCAGATTACTCTGGTGTTTTTGTCCTTTTTATTATTGGGGCAATTGCACCATTTCTTTCTTTCTAACTCTCGATCATTTAGAAAATTAAAGGACTTCTGTAATGCAAGAGTACAGTAACATGATCACAGAGGGAAGGATCACATCCAGAGGGAGTTTTGAAAGAATGTTTGAAAGCAATGACAAAACGGTCAAATAGAGAGTAAATTATGTCCTTACAACAATGAACCATTTATTAAACCTTGTGCTAAAAATTCTCAGCTGGAACTGTAACAAATTTCATGCGACAGAAACTAAGCACAACACATGCTGCATCTGCTGTAGTCCTAGCAGCATGCGGTGGCCTCTTCCATGAATGTGCTACACTTCAAAAAATAGTGCTGGTTGCATTTTTCATAACAGATACTGGACCCTGGTACAGGCGGCAGACAGGGTGTAACAAGAGCATATATTTGAATAGATTTTCAGATAGTGGCCACCTGGCAAATGTATGTAGTCACTCTCTGTTTACCTCCTCTGATCTGTTTTTTTTTTTCCTCCTACCCTTTTTTAAAAGAGTTTTTTTTAGGTGCTCATCTGCATACATTATCCAGTTGCTTTTTTGCCGCTTGGCAAGTAATGTACAGCGGGTGTTTCTGGGCTATCTCACAAAAAATAGCCGCCTCCCGGGTCTGGAAGTTATGCCGATGAGTGCAGGGAACCTAAATGGTCAAGATGTGTGCTGTGAAACTAAAACAAGGAGACAAAGGACGATAAAATGCTTCATAAAACTGAAGGGCACTGGAGAGTCTGTGATATTACCGCTCCCTAGTTGTTCATCATGGCGAGCAGCAGCCTTTCATATGTTTTCTAAGATGCAAATGCATCTAGTGAGAGGAGAATTGAAAGCAAAGCTACGTCATATTTATGGGATCACTGGAGCGAGAAGCTCATTCTTCTTGTTTAGCCCTCTAACTGCAGTCACATTGTCCCAGCTAATACTCATTACAATCAAACCCACACACACACACACACTGCATGCCAGCACATATATATGCTGAGAATATCCGAATGAATAGAGGATAGTGAAGAAAGCTGATTTTTTTTTAAAGCACAGTTGTGATAGAAAATAGTAGAGAATTCCTACTAAGTGCCACATAAACTGGTTATCAGTGGACTGTGGAGGCACTGAGATACACACACACTAATACAAAAGAATGCCATGTGCAGTGAAACCTCCTTAATCATGATGCTTTTTATTTAGTTTCATTCAACACAGTGAAATAAAAGAAGGATAAAAGACTCCAGAGCTGCAGAAGAATGAGGCCGCAGTGAAAGAAATGGAGAGGTAAAGCATTATGTATAATAAAGAAACAGCAGCTGAATTAGAAAAAAAAAAAGCATGCAAAGCTAGCGGAATTAATTTGACCCTGAGCTTCTCCTGATAGTGAAGTTAGGAAACAACAGCATTAGAAATAACACAATCTCAGTATTCATATTTCATAAGGTGGTTACATTTAATACAGCTCATGAAGGGATTTATTCTGGAACCGAAATTCTTCAAACTGCCGCAAAGTTGTAGAAACTTAAGTCACTGCCTCTTCACATGGGAGAAGGCGATAAATCTAAGAGCAACAACTTTTGTAAAGAAACCAAAAGGAATATGAATTACAGACTAAAAGTGCAAGTGAGGACAGAGAAGAGAGGGTTTGAATAGTTAGTAAGTGAGAGAGAGGCAACAAAATAATGAGGAAAGAGGAACGCTTCTGAAATAAGCGGCGCAACGGAGAATCGCAAAGAGAGAAGATCAGAGGGATGAACACAGGCATGGAAAGAACAGAGAGAGAGAGCAAAGAGACACAGTAGGTTGAGCATGATTTGTAGCACACGCCCAGGCCTGCTGGAGCCGATAATGGTCGTCACTACTATCGTTTTTTGCTCCATCTCTAATCTCAGCCTCAACCCCCTGCTACTGCACATGAATTTTAATTTCTGCATTTAGAGATTTTGCCCTCTCTGGCACAGTTGTTAAGCGGCGTGGTCTAAGTGTCACAAAATAACTGCGGGCTATGGCAATTGTATCAACTCTGTGGATGCTAAAAACCTCCATAATGGATTGTTAGAGCTCATACCAGTCCATACCAGAGCTCATGTTTACCTCCAGAATACAAGATAAGCAGTAGAAGCAGGAGGAGGAAAAGCACAACACCGTCATTAGTTGCTTTCACTTATTTCTGCTGGCTGTTGTGTTCATCTATTCATGTGATAGCTGATCCCATGATCCATCACGCGCACTTGGAAGTGGTAGCCATACCGTAGGGCAAACATAATGTTCAGACAAAGAGAAACAGGACAAAATAGGTTTGGAGAGAGAAAGAACAAACATTGAGGAACCCCATCTCTCTGCATCAGGAGCCCAACAGGGAGCAATTAGTCATGCTTCTTTAAACCCCCCCCAATCTACTCTGCTCCGACTCTCGGAGTCATTACTCTGCTGTGAAGTTGTAGCATTGTGGCTCCAACACCAGCTCCTCTCTGTGCTCTATTAATCAGCCTGGGAGCTGATCTATGGACTGCACTCTTCTTCTTCCCACAGAGGTCCCAGTGTACAAGTAGGTGAAGACATTGTGGAAGCTAAGGTTTAGCCACAGAATGAGCCCGATCATCTGCTGCATTAGTTTTCACAGCCCGGTACAGTGACAGGCAGGTGGACCAGTCACACAAAAGTCGATCACTTTTCATGGGCATTTATTTAGTTTTTCATCTGATCGCATTATGTCATTTTCAGGAGATACAGTGGGGCAAAAAAGTATTTAGTCAGCCACCGATTGTGCAAGTTCCCCCACTTGGTCAGTAATTTGCACCAGAGGTACACTTCAACTGTGAGAGACAGAATGTGAAAAAAAAATCCATGAATTCACATGGTAGGATTTGTAAAGAATTTATTCGTAAATTAGGGTGGAAAATAAGTATTTGGTCACCTCAAACAAGGAAAATCTCTGGCTCTCACAGACCTGTAACATCTTCTGTAAGAAGCTTTTCTGTCCCCCACTCGTTACCTGTATGAATGGCACCTGTTTGAACTCATCATCTGTATAAAAGACACCTGTCCACAGCCTCAAACAGTCAGACTCCAAACTCCGCCATGGCCAAGACCAAAGAGCTTTCGAAGGACACCAGGAAAAGTATTGTAAACCTGCACCAGACTGGGAAGAGTGAATCTACAATAGGCAAGCAGCTTGGTGTGAAAAAATCAACTGTGGGAGCAATCATCAGAAAATGGAAGACATACAAGACCACTGATAATCTCCCTCGATCTGGGACTCCACGCAAGATCTCATCCCGTGGGGTCAAAATGATCATGAGAACGGTGAGCAAAGATCCCAGAACCACACGGGGGGACCTGGTGAATGACCTGCAGAGAGCTGGGACCAAAGTAACAAAGGTCACCATCAGTAACACACTACAACGGCAGGGAATCAAATCCCGCAGTGCCAGACGTGTTCCGCTGCTGAAGCCAGTGCATGTCCAGGCCCGTCTGAAGTTTGCCAGAGAGCACATGGATGATACAGCAGAGGATTGGGAGAATGTCATGTGGTCAGATGAAACCAAAGTAGAACTTTTTGGTATAAACTCAACTCGTCGTGTTTGGAGGAAGAAGAATACTGAGTTGCATCCCAAGAACACCATACCTACTGTGAAGCATGGGGGTGGAAACATCATGCTATGGGGCTGTTTTTCTGCCAAGGGGGCAGGACGACTGATCCTTGTTAAGGACAGAATGAATGGGGCCATGTATCGTGAGATTTTGAGCCAAAACCTCCTTCCATCAGTGAGAACTTTGAAGATGAAATGAGGCTGGGTCTTCCAACATGACAATGATCCAAAACACACCGCCCGGGCAACAAAGGAGTGGCTCCGTAAGAAGCATTTGAAAGTCCTGGAGTGGCCTAGCCAGTCTCCAGACCTCAACCCCATAGAAAATCTGTGGCGGGAGTTGAAAGTCCGTGTTGCTCGGCGACAGCCCCAAAACATCACTGCTCTCGAGAAGATCTGCATGGAGGAATGGGCCAAAATACCAGCTACTGTGTGTGCAAACCTGGTAAAGACCTACAGTGAACGTTTGACCTCTGTTATTGCCAACAAAGGTTATGTTACAAAGTATTGAGTTGTATTTTTGTTATTGACCAAATACTTATTTTCCACCCTGATTTACAAATAAATTCTTTACAAATCCTACCATGTGGATTCATGGATTTTTTTTTTCACATTCTGTCTCTCACAGTTGAAGTGTACCTCTGGTGCAAATTACTGACCTCTGTCATCATTTTAGGCGGGGGAACTTGCACAATCGGTGGCTGACTAAATACTTTTTTGCCCCACTGTATGTCTTTGCAACCTGCATATTTCATTTGGATCTTTCAAAGGTTGAACACAAAGCAGAAGTAGGCTCACTCAGAGATCTAGAAGTAATCAGATTACAAAAGGGAATTCAGTACTGGATTTATTGGGGATAAAATGGCAAAATGCCACTCTTAATTTCAAAAGCTTTAAATGAATTCTTATACAATAATACTGTAATAAAACTACTGTTCTTTGTAAGGTCCTAAATTCATCCAACTTTTCAAAATGGACCAATCTACCTCACAGCTACACACCTTTAAAGTCTGCTAACGACATCATATAAGATATTGTATTATCTGTTTTTATATGATCTGCTCTGCAGTTGTTTTTTAGACTGTGGTGTAAACAAAATGGTTAGAGATTTCATTTTATTGAGGCAAAAACAAAACATCATGACTTCATATTTTATTATTAAAACATGCATCGCATTGCTGTTTAGTGCAATTATGCCAGCCACACCTAGAGGAGCTCCTCAGTCATGGACCTCTATGCCACGAAGCTGCTGGTGCATAGTTCTCTTTGCTCTGTAGCTTACCATGGTCTGCTGCTCTGTGGCTGAGCTAAAAGCGCTTCCACTTTACGATAATACCACTCAGAGTTGATTGTTGAATATCTAGAGGGGAAGACATTTCACAAAGTGACTTGTTACAATGGTGGCATCCTATTACAGCACCGTGCTCCAATTCAGCGAGCTCTTTAGAACGACATAATCTTTCACAAATGCTGGTAGAAGCAGACTGCCTGGCTAGCGGGTGTATTGGAAGGTTAAGAGGTGCAACTCAGTACTTTTGTCCAAGCACAATCTAGCTTTGAAATTGCTCAAGAGACTCTGTAAAAGTTTGCTCATTACCTTTTAGAATTGCTTCTTGAAGCCTGGAGCTGGAGTTCGGGATGTGTTCCTGCTTAGCAATCGTAGAGGTGGAAACAGCCAACTCCAGAGTGTCTTTTAATGCTACTTGCAAAATGGCACCCACCTGTTATTTAACTCACCAAAGCCCCTGATATGCATTATACAAGTTCACAACAGAAGCTCAGCTGCTGCACCAAAAGATTCAAATCTCTTAAAACACACACATTGATCTTTTAGTTCTAACTCCAGCACTGCTTCCTCGTTTCATTAATACAGCCTCTTGCATGTCGTTCCACTTTTCTTTCATATTTGATATTTCCTCCCTTGCCATTTTTTTTTTTTTACACTGCACCTGTTCAAAGCCATTACGCCGAGCGTACATGTCTAACACGGAGTCAAATTCACTTTAGCATATACAGACCTGAGCGCCGCAGTAGTCACTGTGCAGCGCTTTTCCTGGGAAGCCATTTAAAATTCAGCATGCAGAACGCTGCCTCCTTCTTAAATGCAAATACAAGCAGATGCAATTAGCAGATACACAGCTGGACGCAGAATGGCGTAGGAATCTGCGTGAGAGAGCCATAAAGCGCAGCATGTTTCATGCATGACTGCAGAAACTCTTCAGGAAGCTGCAGTGAAAACTAAACTGCAGCAATGGCATACCTAGAATGAAAATGTCACAGCCAGGGAGCAAAATGTCCTTTTCGAGGGCAGAGTGTTCCCAGCATCGATCTCTACGCAGAAATGAAATAAGATGGAGGAAAACAGCAGCTATCTGGTATCTGCCTGTGTTCTTTTTTTACTTCTTATCTTCTGTGTTATTAGTTAGCTCTTATTAGTTTGACATAAAGGAGATGTGGAGGGAATGACAAGTGTAATCCTTCAGTACCACAGAGTGCGCGCTGCCCGTGTGTGCTGGGAGTGTATGGATGGCCCTGAGACTGCCTGCAGGCTGCGTACACAGTCCCTCTCCTTTCCCATTTTCTTTGCCATCATTTTGATGATTACCTTTCTTTACTTTTCACTTCTGTCACAATCTGTATTTCTGACCATATTTCTGGCTGAGTCGCTGCTTCTCGGTGCTACAGCTGTCTGCCTGCACATCGCATCTCTTCTTTCCTGTAATTATCTGTCTGCATGAAGACTCCCTCTCTGTCTCTCTTGCGGGAGAATGACTGATAACTCTCTTATGGCTTCCCATTGGATTAATTAAAGGTGAGGCTGTATGATACCCATATAGGCTCTTGTTAGTCTTAATAAAAGACCATCGTACTGCTGTCTGCCACGCTCTGTTGGTTGTGGAAAATCTCTTTTTCTTTGTTGTGTTTCCTATGATATTTTTTCCTCACAGCTAATGAAATCTTAATGCAATATTATCTGAGGAATAAACTCGATTTATTAATGTTATGGTCTAAAAACTGTTTTTAAAGGTAAACTACAGCAGCTATATGTGGCATTCTTAATAGTGTGGTATTAATATTCCAGATAATATAAATCTACACATTAGCTTCATATGGCTATCTTGTTATAGATCTGTAGTTAAAACATTCTCATATCAATGTAGAAAAGAAGAGGGAGCAAGATAGAAGTGTTGATATAAGACTGCAAAGGCGTGATGATTCAAAGAGAGATGTACCTGTGGACTTGGATGTTCTCAAACATTCTAACTCATAATATCTGCTATAAATAAGATGATACTAAGATTTTTAAACTCGGATTTTACCATCATTACCCCACCTTATTAAACCAAATGCACACTCTGTGTCAGAGAGTTACAAAACTTAAGAAAACTTGATGAGTTTGCAAATAGGATTTTATTACTTAATGACATGAGGAGAAAACTGCAACGAGCTAGAGCACGTTTATTTTTTTCTCCCACCGCTGGGGGAAAAACATCATCCATAAAATTTGGGTGTTATTATCTCAATATGTCAAGTTAATTATCTCAACGTTTTGACCTGTACCAGGATGCAGGAAGGAAGGCAGGGACTTGTCTGGCCAGCTTGCTGGGTATTTACAGGACAATTACCTGCACTGTCCTCAAATAGACATTACACAGACTTTGCACTTGGAAGCAACCACCTAATGTCAGATCTGAAAGATGTGGACATTTGTGTTCTTGCATGCAGCTCCATCGGGTAATGTCTAGAAGAAACCACATTGTATTTATGTTAGAATAATGAGTTGTGGTGCATTGCCAATGCGCTGTACACGAAAGCTGCTGATAGTGCAAACTTTTATCAGAAGCAGTGCTAAACGGGGTCAGGCTATAAGTACCAGAAGTGAAGCGTTTCACACTGAAAAGAAATTTGAGATGTGGCTCTTCTGTTGTTATTTTTCAAAGGAGGTATCTGTAGTGGAGCCTTGTTGGTTTGTGCTGTAACCTGTTTTCTAACCCTGTGTGTTATTTGGTGTTTTACAGGGCAGCAATGTGGTGGAGGACCAAGACCTGCTGGAAATTGGAATCCTCAACTCGGCCCACAGACAACGTCTCCTGCAGGCCATACGGCTCTTGCCCAGGGTCAGCGCTGCAAATAGTAACACTATCACACAAGAATACCACAGAGTCTACAAAGTGGATAATTTAGTCAGTCTGGACTGGGTTTATTGCAGCATCCATCTCAATGAAGTTATATAAATTCATGACCAATTGAAGGAGAGAATCTTGAGCCGGCCTGTACTCAGTCCTTTTTGTTTCATATAAAATTCAGCAAATCTTCTGCTACATCTGTTTCCGTGTGATATAACTCTCTGTGGGTGGCTGGGTATCTCTCTGCATGTTCTGCTCAACACTTGAACAAGAAGCATGCAGAGAAAGGTGCACCGAGCCACATTATCACAGCTTTGAAAGCACATAAAATTAAATGATGCGAGAAACTGTTAAATCCATACCTTCTCGCATCTGCAAAATGCACTCAATAAAAACATATCGACACGCTTTGAGCCGACATTTGCTGCTGAAAAGAGACCGGAAGTCGATTTTTTTTCTTTTAAAAAAAGGCTGCTGCTATATGTTAGCGAGGTCAAATACTTTTGTGTGAGTGTGCAAGAGTCAAAGTAAGATCAAAAGTGCCCAGCTGCACACAGTGCGAGCAGAAGAAAGGAGTCTGCAACAGAGAGCTAAGAGAAAAGGGGAGAGTCTGAGCTCGGAGATAAGCATGCTTCATAGAGACTCCAAAGAAAACTTTGATCTCCGGTCAGCGTTTTCCTCCTCTCATCCCCAATAAACTTTTCAAAACACTGTAAGAGATGGAACCTTTTAACTTTTGTCTGCCCTCTCACAAAAAGACGCACACACTTGTGCAGACACATGTAGGCGAACACATGCTTAACTTAAGGTGGAGGTTGCAGAACGCTTGCTTGAAGCAACATAAGCTCTCTGAAGCGCTTTTGACTGTCAAAAGAAAAGTGAATGAATTATGTATTATCTGCTACACTCAAAGTGTCTCAGTGCAAGCAGTGAGTCTGCTTTTGGTGTCTTTTTTTAACGAACCTTCTCAACAGTTGTGCTCGTGTTTCCTTTTCTTGTACTCGTTTAGCTTCCTCACCTGTTTCCTTTCGACTGAGGAAAGCCTTTAATATGGAATGCATCTTGAAAATAAAGCATGGCACAGGAATAAAATGGAAATTAGTAATAGGTATGTAGGCAGTAAGCATTCGCACCAGATCTTGCTTCAGATAGCAGCTGTTTTTATGCAGTTAAACTCCAGGTCTAAAATGTGGAAAATGAGAAGAAAGATAATCCGCTGTGCTCACAGCCTCGTGTTATGTACAAGAGCATGCAGCGAGAACAAACAGAACTACAGAAAAGTAATAAAAAGTGCGCTCCAAAGACAAACTTCTTCCTTAATCCCTTTTTTCTGCTTTGTGTACTTAAGGTGAGACCTATCGGATACGATGGCAACAACCCCACATCAGTGGCAGAGTGGCTGGAGTCTTTGGAGCTCGGGGACTACACCAAATCTTTCCTTGTCAATGGTTACACTTCCATGGAGCTGGTCAAAAAGATCTGGGAAATTGAGCTCATCAATGTAAGTCTACAGTGCTAAAAATAGCCATATTAAAAGATAAAATCTAATGAAAGCACAAAGGATTACATGGGAAGCCAAAACCTAATTTAGCCACTGGGTGATATGTTACTTTTTCCCAAGAGAATGAGCTCTGCAGTTCACTTTGAGTCAATTCCACATTACATTTCTGTGGCCATAAATACTCACTAGAGCACAGAAAAACAACAAAAATCAATTTGCAGCTGAAAATAGTGCCCAGTGAGTTCACCATTTAATCCAGGAACATTTGCTAAAAACAGCAGCACTCAGCTGTTTCAGGGAATCTCTGAGTTTTTGTTTTTTAACCATAAATTTCAGTCCCGTCTTAAAACTTCGGGCAAATGGTCAAGGTAGCAGAGTTCTGAATTCATTACTTTTTCTTTCTTTTTTTTCTTCGCTAAAGACATTTGTGGCAGAACCCATGAAAATATGTTCAAACAAGACAGGTATGAATACAGGTATGAATTGGTTGAGGTCAAACTCCCTCAACCAATTCCAGAAACTTGATTCTGTTCATCTGGACGTTTTCACAGTGAGAGTTTCATCACTACTCCAAGTGACTTCTTCAGTCTCAGCTCACTGCAGGTTTCACCTGCCTTATATACATTTACATAGTGGCCGAAAGTAGTACCACTGACTAACAAGAGGCTGTTTCATAGTCATTAATATGCAAATTGGAAAATTGCTGCAATTTCTGGGATTTCCTTACCTGGATGATTGAGCACACATCGAGACACCCCCGTCAATAGTCAGATATCTAGTCAGATTTTATTTCTGTACATATTCTCAAGCATAGCATTGGTTCAGGCAAAGCACCATCTAATTCTCACCCACCATCCCACAAGTTGATCTCATTCCATCCAATTTTCCAGCTGCTATTCAGGCTCCTTTAACCTGCCTAAAGTTGCTGCAAGCCACTTGGCAACCCCCCTCCCTCCCCCATTCCTAACATGCTGTGTCCGATATTATCGCTTACATTCTTCCCACTTGTGGCTTGCTGTGCACGCTCTATGAAGGGTGCTGAGGTCCCAGAGCAGAGCCATAAAATTAATACAGATTACTGCAGAAGGGAACCACAAACAACTTTTATCTATAGATTTGACTGAGCTGGTGCTTTGTGAACTGGATGCTTGCTGGTTCTTGTCCTCATCTTTCACCTTGGTGACAGAGTGAGTGTACATATTATAACCCCGGAAAGTCATACTTCAGTAGCCATGCAGGCTTACTGTTAGCCCTTTGGCTTCTTACTCGGGAACAAGGCTGAAGTTGATTCAGAGGCCATACTGTAAAGAAGGCCCATCAGGCATTTCTTCTCATTACTGTGCAATATGTGCTGAGAAAACTAACTGGAGGGAGGTGCATTTTTTTTACTGTTAAATCATAACATTGCTTTGTCTTTTTCTTTCTTCATTTCGGTGTAGAGATTTCTGGTCCGATATCTGCAGTAACAAAAAAAACAACAACAAGGAGCTACTGAATGTTGAATTCTCTCTTTCTGTAAATATTAGTAAAGGGGAACGATAAGAAGGTTTGACATTTGGGTTTATGTGTTGTCACAGATAGTCCAGGTTTATGATTCAATTTTTACCAACATAAAATCTTCACTCGGAGATGCAGTTTAATGCAGGCCGATCTCTTTGGAGTGATGTGCTTCTTTGATGCTGGCAGTGTAACGAAATCATGCTCAATTGCAGGGGGCGCCTGCCTGGCTGATTTCAATGAGAGAGAGTGAGAAGGGGTGTTTTTCCTTCCCTGCGGAGGATAAAGTGATGAGTGATCAGCTGGAGGAGGTGGAGAGGGAGTTATATAAGCATGTGGGATGCAAGATGTTTTATAGCGCCGGGGATACCGCCCACATGCTGCACTTCTGTGTGTGTGTGTGTGTGTGTGTCTGGATGCATATGTGAGACAGTTAAACTGTTAATACATTCCTGTATGTTTATGTATTTGTATTCAATGTATGACATGCATGGATGTATATTAATTTTTAGACCTGTTCATGTAAATTTGAATACTGTATAGCATCAAAAGATTTTCTGAATTAACTGAAACTGCAGTGCAGCACATTTTGCAGCCACTAGAGGGTGCCCACGTACACTGTATAGCCAAAAGTACTGCATGTCCCTATAAGACCTCAGATTGCATTTCACTGTTTGCACCGGGCTTCTTTGCTTCAGGAAACTTGCTTTTATTTTGGACTGTACTATCCCCAACTTTGCTATCATAGTGCTTTGGTGACAATGCTTCACTTATTCAACATGACTGTGGATAAAGAGATTTCCCTAGTTTAGTATAAAAACTTACCCAATGCTTTATTTTGGGTTTTAGTTCATGTTCTATATAAGGGGAGTGAAGAAGGGTTGCAGGGAGGGTCAAGTAGATGGGTATGATTGTCATCGGTGATTTATGACAGAAGGATAGCAGCAAGAGTGAAAGGGAAGGTTTGTAAGTGTAAAGCGTGAGACTTGCAATGATGTATGGTTTGAAGCTAGTGACACTGACAAAAAGACAGGAGGTGGAGCTGAAAGTAGTGTTGCTGAAGAGGGAGTTTTATTTGGATAGACCAGGATGGACAGGGTTAAAAATGAATACAATAGTATTTTTTGTATGTTTGTCACATTTAAATGTTTCAGATCAAACAAATTTAAATATTAGACGAAGATAAGACCAGTAAACACAACATGCAGTTTCTAAATTAATGTTAGTGTAATTAAGTTTTTGTGATAACTGGCCGTGAGTCTTTTACAATGGTGAAGAGAAATTTTGGCCCACTCATCTTTGCAGAATTGTTGTAATTCAGCCACAATGAAGGGTTTTCGAGTATAAACCACCTTTTTAAGGTCATGCCACAGCATCTCAGTCGGATTTAGTCAGGACTTTGACTAGGCCACTTCAAAGTCTTCTTTTTTTTTTTTCTTAAGCTATTCAGAGGTGGACTTGCTGGTGTGTTTTGGATCTGTCCTGCTGCAGAACCCATTTGCGCTTCAGCTTAAGGTCACAAACTGATGGCCCGACGTTTCGCGTTAGAGTGTTTGGGTAGACGGCAGAATTCATGGTTCCATTTAAAACTGAGATGAACCTTTTAAGGTCCTTTTGCTCAGCAGTGGTTTTTGTCTTGGAACATTTTTGCCCAGTTTCTTTCTTATAGTGGAGTCATGAACACTGAGCTTAACTGAGGCAAGGGAGGCCTGCAGTTCTTCGGATGTTGTTCTGGGGTCTTTTGTGACCTCTTGGATGAGCTATTGTCGCACTCTTGGGGTAATTTTGGTTCGCTGGAGTCCCACAGCTGTATATGCTAATATAAAGCTCAGTTACTTTGTTTCTCATCTGTTCCTGAATTTCCGTGGATGAAGGCAGATGATCCGATGTGACCACCCGTAAAGAAAGGACCAAGTTGTTTATGTTTATAATCAGTTCCTTTTGTTGTTATTATATCTCATAGTAAATGTTTAGAATGAACTGATGTTTAACTCAACTCAGGAGCTTTAATAGAATGAATAGAGCTGGGTGATAGAGATGGTGTGCCTCCGTAGTGTAATGTACATGTTGGTGTCTGATTTTATAATTTGCATTTACTGGATGTAACATAGTTTGCATATATTTTAGGGGACAAAACAAGACAGTATCATCTAGGTAGTGTGCCAGGAGGTATTTTTTCCTTTATACATTTTGTTGTGAACTTAAACACAAGTGTGAGTCAGATATAGCCAAGGGGCTAATTTACATCAATTCACATCCACAGTCGCTGTGCAGTTTGATGTCGTATTATAATGAAAATAAGGGATTAAAAAAGCAGATAGAAAACCATTAGTGTAAGAGGGTGGCAATCAAAGAAACATGGTGGGGCAATCACTGCAGCTGGAGTGAGGGTTGTCAGTTCCTACTCTTCTTGCACCTTGGTCTAGGCCTACTCAGTAGTCTGTCCTTGATCAGAGTTCCCGTCATCCACATCCATATATTTTAAAGATAACTGCAGGCTACTGGACAACTCAGCATATATGAAGTCTGGGGAAACTGCAAATTTAAATTTGAACGTGTTCAAAAAGAAGTATTTACTGTAGTTTCATATGATTGTTGGGTTTTTCTCTGTATGATCTACTGTGCAATGTAAAGCGCCTTGAGGCGACTGTTGTTGTAATTTGGCGCTGTATAAATAAAATTGAATTGAATTGAAACGTGGATTTCCAGAGAAGGTATCACTACAGTGGATGGAGTTTTTCCTTCCTCATACTCATAGGGGTCATATGATTTTTGGGTTTTTCTCTGTATGCATTATTGTAGAGTCTACCTTACAATGTAAAGCATGTTGAGGCGACTGTTGTTGTGATTTGGCGCCGTATAAATAAAATGGAATTGAATAGTGGAAAACATCTGCTTTTAAGCACAAGGTATTTGAATCAAATGTTTTCCCTGTACTAAAATAGATATGAAGGAATAATCTTAGCAGTATTTTAATGGAGTCATGGGTCCAATAACATGAAGTGTTACTCTTGCCTAGTCCGCAGTCTGCAGGGAGACTGTGAAGCTGGCCTTATCTCATGGATGTAGTGTTTCTTATCGATCTCTTGTGAGCACATCTGACTGGGAGAGAGTGTACGTGTATGTCTGCTGCACAGCACTGCAGCAGCGCACTGTCACTGAAGTAGTCTCTGGAGACTTGGAGAGGTCACTTCTGCACCTGAGAGAGGTGTGTGTTTGTCCGGACATGGTGTAGAGAACAATGTATTGTGGTGGGAGAATAATATAAAGTGATGCTGGGAAGGAGATATGGGTTTAAGAGAATGACAGGGAGTGGGAAGTGAGAGAGAGAGAGAGAGAGAGAGAGATAAGAACGAATCTTTAAAAATCGAATCTGGACACTGCTTTCATGTAATCACCAGGTAATTGCCGTGGGCAACAGATGCAGTGGTGTCCATGGAGATGGGGGAGGAGTGTGAAGCGTTGCTGAAGTGTTTTAAAGTGGGATATAAGTGCGTGTGGGTGGGGGCATAGGCCTGTGTGTGTGTGTGTGTGTGTGTGTGTGTGTATAGTTGGGCACATATGTGGATACCTGCTGTTGTGGGATTAGCAGAGTATTTCAAAACACCTTTTAAGCCTGCTGGTCCTCATTCGTGCACAATACAATGCAGACAGAGAGCAGGTGCAGCTTTCTCTCTGCAGTATTGTGTGTGTGTGTGTGTGTGTGTGTGTGTGTGTGTGTGTGTGTGTGTGTGTGAGTGTGAGAGAGAGAGTAACTGTGGCATTCAGGGTTTATAACGTCGGAGTAGATTGAGTCTTCGGAGTCACACCTGGTCCAAGTTAACTGTTAGATTTAGTCTCAGTGGCGCTACTGGATAATCCAATTCTTTCATGACTTGCTTTTATTATTATAATATTCGTATATAACTAAATTATATCTTTCTGTTTTGCAATTTCACAAACATATCAAAGCAAGTATTTTCTAATGATGTTAAAAAAAAGATTCAAATGGCACATTTCTACATAATGCAGACTGAAACTAATAAAGAAAGAAACCAAATTAAAGAAGTATAGGAGCAAACCAGCTTGGGAGTGTGTATGGATCTGTCGTGTTTGACTGATAATCTTTCAACAATATACACATCTCTTTTCATCATATTTTTGAGCAGGATATGAAACAACAATGGGGCAACGCACATCTTTTGTTCCCACACAACAATAGCATGATGTTCCAGTGTTTAGCGCCGTTAGCTGGTACAAGATTAGGTGGATTTAGCGTGTTCTCTGTGTTCTTGCTCTGCTTTCTTGTGGGATCCAGAGGTTTCTTCTGGCATCAAAAATGGTATTGCTAGTTTACATGTATTTTAGTGTTTAATTCTCCCATCATTGTGCCCTTGGCAACGGCCCCAGCTTAAATCTGAAGTTGGTCCCAGGTGCTAGAGACTGCTGCACACTGCACTACTTAGGACTGCTTAAATAAAGAGGATGAGGGCTTGTTAAAGATACTGTTATAATAACACTGTCCAATACTAAATATTTAAAAAATATAATTGCATATGAATTTATATCTAACCTTATGGTTTTTTAAAACATTGTCAAGATACACTCGCTGGTCACTTCATGAGCTACACCTGTTCAACTCCTCGTTTACACAAATATCTAACCATCCAATCACATGGCAGCAACCCAGTGCATGTAGACATGGTCAAGATGAGCTGTTGAAGTTCAAAGCAAGCATCAGCATGATGAAGAAAGGCGATTTAAGAGACTTTAAGCATGGCACGGTTTACAGGGAATTGTTAGAAAAGGAGAAAATATGCAGTGAGCGGCAGTTCTCTTGAGTAAAAATTACTGTTGATGTCGGAGGGCAGAGGTCAGGGGTGAATGGTCAGAGTGCTTTGAGCCGATAGGAGGGAAACTGTAACTCACACAAACACTGGTTGCAACCAAGGTATGCAGAAAAACATCTGTGAAGTCATTACACATTGAAACAGACGAGCTACAGCAGTAGAAGACCACACCGGGTCCCGTTTCTGTCCGCAAGCAGGAAACAGAAAAGCTAAAATTGGACAAAATTCTTGTAATATGAAAGAAGACTAAATATCCAGGAGCTGCATTAAGAACAGAGACCATGTCAGTCTTGCATCATAAAGGACAACAAGCACACATAAAGCTAACGTAGGCCCCACATGCACTTAGTTATTTTCACTTAGCTGTGACGTTGAAAAGCGAAGTAACAAAAGAACCAAAAGTCTGAAAGACCTGAAATGAAAACTCATTAAATCAGACTTAAATTTTTAAAATATGAAATTGCTATTAAAAATTTAGAGGAATTCATTATTAAAATTGACAGAGTAAGTTTTCACACGTGGCTTATAATTGGAGTTTCTTACACCGATCAAATTTAACAAATCATATTCCACAGAACGTACTCAAGATAAATTGCTTCGCCTTGTATCACCAAACTGACTCATGAAATACTTAATGGGACCAGTTCAATTATTTTTTAGCAATATGAGTGAATAAAAACTGGTGGTTAGAGCTTTCCAAATGCATGTTTTCCTGGATTCCTTCATGTCAGAAGAGTATTTTGTGTGTTTTCGATTGAGGGAGGCCAGAGGTTTTTGAATATTTGTGGATATTTGTGTGCCGTTTTAAGCTGCTTTGCAACCTTAATTTCTCCCCAGAAGCCAAACTGATTTTGAGGGCTTTTTCAGATACTTGAGAATGCAATCAGGGGAAGACTTTATAACTCTATCAGCCTCCTTTTAATAACACAAGTCTCCTGGTAAAATCTGTCTGCTGTCTCAAGAATAATTTACTGTGATCATCCTTACTCTGCTTAGCTCTCCAGGCTGTGAGAAAGCCTGTTTAAATGGATCCAATTTAACTTTAAAAAGTGAAGCTGTGCAGCTGGAACACGAATACATTCAGGCTCATCAGATTATGTGAAAAGAAGTCTTGATTGTTGTGTTAAAGTCTGGGGGAGCTGTTTTATCGGGAGGTGCTGCAACATGAAAGTGTCAGTAAAAATGACTGTTTGATAACAATCACCAGCTTTACCTGCCGATTTACCAGGCTACTCTGATACCCCTGTTTCATTTCCCTGCAGTGCAATGACATAGAGGCACATCCTTTAAGAATCCACACGGTGGCGCTGCTGCCTTTCGCTTGAATCAGATCTCGTCTGGAGGTGAAAGAAAGTACAAAATAACTGAGTCAAGGCCCCAAATTGCTCTCATTTAAAGCGAGTCCTCTGAGAGCCCACAGTGAAGCAATTAGAAATGGATTTCATTTTGGAAAGCCGCATTCACGGTGGTGGAGTGCAGATAGTTTCTGGTCCTTAAGGAACGATTCCCTTAATGTTTTCTGGATGAGTGGCTCCTAATATCAAGGGAGGGCGGCTGCAAGTGTGTACAAGTGTAGCGTACCTGTGTATTGTTCTGGAAATGTGTTTGATTGATGTTCACAGAGGATGGAAAGCTGAGTCGTTAAGGTCTTCTGGGTATGAAAGGACCGTCTTCCCATTCTGATATGTTCAAGTTGATTTCAAGTAATCGGATTAAAATTGAGGGTAGCAAAAATAATCGAATAGTAGTAGTAGTAGTAGACCCACAATAGCTTAAAATAGAAGCTTCTAATCATAATCACTGTGATGTGTTTTGAGCATTTTAGGCAAAAGTATGTGTACTCACAGCCTCTCACAGGTTCAGAGAGGAAAGTTCATATTCCAACGTAGTTATAAATCTCAAGTATTTCCTCTTTAAAAAAATAAATTACACAGATAACATAATGAGAGTAATTCAAGAAGTATATACAAAATCTTCTACTCGGGTAAAGAGTAACATCTTACATATTAATTGCTGATTAATTACTATAGCATCAATATATATGGCTTTTTATGACCTCATTAAGTCTAATCACAAGAGGTTTCTCGTGTTTTATAGCCTGACATGAGGCTAAGTGTGTGAGAAGAACGTAGTTTAGGAGGTCTATAGAGAAAAAACTAAAGGTAAATATAGGAACTGCAGTTTATTGAGTCGAATGGACATAAATGTTTAACTTCCAGGACTCAACTTCCCCTCACACCCATGGCCACTAAGATGATGTGCATGATAAGCAGCTGGATTGTTTTGACTTTAATACTCTGAAGATGTGTAATGTGTTTCCAGTTTTACCTTCCAGTAAATCAGTAAAAGCTACATTGTTTCCACCTTTAGGAAAATAAGCTGAATTGTGAGTATAAAGCAGCACCAAGTGGAAACACACACATATTAATTGCACTTATTTTGTTTATTATCTCCTAACATCCAGGTTAACTACCGCTAACCTAAACCAACCCTATGTATTAAATAGATACAGGAAGTAAGTGCAACATCTCTCTGACTGATTTTCATGATTTCGTGGTATATAATCATGATCTGCTCTTGTAAAATAGAGCAGCGGAGGAAAAGCTTTTGCCTCTTCATACTCGTCCTTTGCATGTGAAGGCCTGTTAGTGTGTGCTCATATCGTGTAGGTGTATGCGTGTGGGCGTATATCTGTGCGTGTGTGTGATTCACCCACAGGGCCGGACTTGTCCCTGCATTCTCCTCAGTTTTTACAACGTGCAATTTCAGTAAGTGTACACCCAATATGCTAGGAATGTTTTGTGAAAAGCTTAAAGTGACTAAGTGTGTGCGAACTGCATGAAGGGTCTAAAATAAATTGAGGAGAGTCATGAGAGTTCAGCTTTTCTTCTACAGCTTGTAGAAGATGGCTACTAGTTACCATAGAGACTGTGCACTTGGTATAAATGGAATGAAATACATGAGTGTATGTGAGTGTGTGTGTGTGTGTCTGTGCTGGATTGCTTTTTTTTCCTGACACTATTCTAAATAGTTCGTGTGTGTGTTGTTATTCTGTGCTTATCACCTTCTTTGTCACCTCTCCAAATGGACAGATTGTCTCACATCCCAACACCAGATGGTTCCTGCCTTCGTTAGACACCGCCGGATCGTATACTTCATAAACTAGAACCTACACAGACACGCAAGCATTAAGCGAGCGCCACGTACAGTACATGCTTCTAGGTATCTTGCCTATTCACAAGTTCTCGCACCGAAAATTCATGCCTGCGCCCAGTGAGGAACATTTGTTTTTCATATGTGTATTTGCGTCCGGCGTGCTGAAATGTGCAGGGATACAGTATGTGTGAAAAGGGAGTGAGTAGTAGCTGGTGTTAATTTTTGTGTGGGCAGATTTGCCTCAGGACTGCAGTGTACTTCACCGTCACTGCTTACTGCTGATATCACTTTCCTGCAGTTTTTCTTCTTCTTTTTAAAAAAAAAAACAACCTCCTGTCATAGCGCTCACCGTGCTGCAGATCGTGTAGGAGGTGTCAGGAGAGAATATGTGTGACCCCCTCGGTGGCTCATGAACCTGCGGTTGGCAGATCTGTTGTAGCGCTGCACATCCCGGTCTACTACTTCTTCACAGGAAACATCTTCACTTGTTAAATCTGTTTGTAAAAACGGGGATGAGTTTACTTGATTTTGTTGTTTGTTTCATCTATACAGAGCCCAGGTTCAATTTAGTCACGCATTACTAATAATTTCTCGTCTGTGTTGTGGTTTGTGACGCCATTAAGTTGACTAGCTTTACTAGTATCACATCCCTTTAAACCTTGAAATTACACTTCTAATTGGAAATATGTCATAAATATGTCATAAATGTGAGTAGCAAGTTTCTACTATATGTAGCTCTGACTGCCATGTGTAAGGAGGCTATAGACAGTACAAAAGCACATATACAGCGTTTGATAAGTAAATGAAATGGCTCACAATAGACAGCTACAAGCATACCAATGGTTAAACAGTAGTGCAGTAAATAGACATTCTTTTTTTTATTGACCAAAAACAAGTGACTGAGCTCATACACTGAGCAGGAAAGTGTT
Source organism: Simochromis diagramma (assembly GCF_900408965.1). Taxonomy (NCBI): domain Eukaryota; kingdom Metazoa; phylum Chordata; class Actinopteri; order Cichliformes; family Cichlidae; genus Simochromis; species Simochromis diagramma. The sequence continues at coordinate 12,045,397 of NW_024386908.1, read as the reverse complement.
TACAGAGGTCAAGAGAGAAAGCTGTTTTTTCCGTAGACTTCCATTCACATGCAGTCACAGCTATTGCCATCTGATGGCCGACCAAAGAAACTTTATAAATCCCAGAGGGAAACTGAGTCGCCATAGCAGCAGACGTACAAAGGACAACAAAGCAAATATAAATATGAAAGAACACAAGTATCAACACTAACAGATAGAACAGACAGAATGCCGTTACAAGGCACTTTCGCATTGGCTTCCTTTTTCTGAGCTAGAAGCTACGTCCATGTTTTACACTGTTTATATATGCTTTCCCTACACCTGAAAAAGTTAGCTTATGTTAGCATATGTTTGCTAGATGTTACATTAATATCCCAATTGTGAATTACTTCAGTTTTGATAATTGTGCATTGAGATCTTGAAGTTTGCATTTTTTTTTGCTTACTTGGGTCTTTAGGGGACTATTTTGTCACCACGTGGGATCTATTCCTTTAAAATTAGTTTAAAATGCTTAATAATGTCTAAAGGTTTTAAAAAAAATCAAATTACAGATTTAAGACTCAACCGTTGTTGCTGTTTTCTAATGGAGATGCCAGTGTGAGGGATTCAAGCACTCTATTTATGTGATCCACGGGCATAACCTAAGTAGACGCTTGTAAAGACAGAAATAGCTAGAATGACGTCAAGCTTTGTAGCTTGGATTTCATTTATGTGACACTTTAATACGGACATAAACACATGTACCCGCTCAATATATAAAGTAACCACATGGACTAGTGTTGTCCTGACCTAAGAGACATAAGAGAAGGCGAGTCATTTCTAAATGTTTCATTCTTTGGTAAATAGTAGATATTTGAATATTACGAAAGCCTCCTCAGTGATGGGATTTCTCTGAAATGAGGCACGAAGGAGAATTGCAAAACTGATAATGATCAGATGAATGGGAATTTTCTGTGCTCTAGGCTACTTCCTGTCACATGTCTAAACTTGTTTAGAACTGCAGCCAGAGACTAAAGCTTTATTTTTGGTTGCGAGAGGGCTCTGAAGTTCCAGTTAATAGCATTAAGTTTGACCAATCAGAAAGGTCGGACTGGTATCAAACTGTCCCGGCTGAGATGATCACAAACTACAAAATACTTTTTCGCATCAATTAGAAATGAGATTCCCCGTTTTTCTTTCTTTTCTTTTTACTACTCCCATATTTGCATTAATATTTGCATTCACTGTGCAGGAGTTCAGGTCAGTATAATAGGTTTACAATTGCTTTAGATCTTATATACAAAGAAGTGGATATATTTAAATCCATTTTAAAGACTTTAAGGTGTTTTGTGTCAAACTGCAACTATTCTGAATTTGTTACAGCTCAGACTTGAGGCTAGTCTTTTCCAGACTCTTTAACAACATATTTTATAACTAATAATAGCTAAAAGAACAATTATTAGACACCTGGTTTTTCTTAGGTGATAATGTTGATATCATTACATTTGCGGAAAATCAATTATGCTCATTTTTCAAGTTTAACTTGACATAAACACAGAAAAGAGAGGGAATCCATAGACTATTTATTTATAGAAAATGCAATGGAAGCTAACACTAGCTAGCTTGGTTAGCATAAATCCCTCCATTTTCTTCTGCTTGCCCAGTTCAGGGTCCTGGGGCTCGAAGCCTGTCTACTGGGAAATAGCCCAATACACTAATGGAATATGAGAATTTTATTTGAATTTTATTTTATCTGCTTATGCTTCTAGTGAAGCACAAGTTCAAGGCTTTAAAAAAGTGGGGGTGTTGTAAAGTATTTTATAATATTATTAAAACATTCCTAAGCATCATTATTATTATAAAGGCGGAAAGGAGGCAAAAAAGGCCATAAAATGTATATTTCTGCTGTAAAGCTAACTCTAGCCGTTTCCAGGCTTTGTGCTAAACACAAAACCAGTCCATAATAGACCCTATGAAAATATAATTATTATATAATTAGAAGCGATATAGATAAATATAAAAGATAAAGACACTCCTGTGATCAGGAGTTATCTCACATTTTATTGTTAACAATGTAATTTTTGTTTTGAATATTTACATCACTGCTGAACTCTTTCAACTCAAGCAGCACACAAACACATAAACTTAGACTTCTTGCGAGCACAAGCTTGTCTTGGTATAGGCTCAGTGTGTCTCCATAGTGACGGGATAGAGAGGAGGAGGAGGAGGGTGAATGTAAACTGGGTAGAAAGCGGGAGAGCGCAGGGAGAGAGAGTGTGTAGAGAGAGAGAGAGAGAGAGAGCTCAGGCAGAGACATGTAGGAGATGTAGTCTGGCTGCCGCAAGCTGAAGAAGGAGGAGGAGTTTTCGGGCGCTGGAAATCTGCAGAGAAAGTGAGAGAAAGGGAGACAAAAGCTGGTGCTGAGGAGGCGAGGAGGAAAGCGTGGATAAAGAAAGGAGAGAGGCAGAAGGGAGAAGAAGAAAAAAAGAAAACCACTTGTACTGGTCAGCAACAAAGCAACAGTAAACAGCTCAAGAGAAGAGGGCGAGAAAAGAAATCACAGCAGGAGTCAAGATTACTCCTCAACCTTTGGAATGAGTCACGTCCTGTGGAGAAATAGGTGAGCTTGCTTTGAGACGGCATGTGGAAAGGGTGATGACAAAATGAGAGCTATAAAGCATGCGGGGGGATTTAGAGATGAACACTAATACTTTTATTCTTCGCTAGCTGTTCTTTTAATGCAGCTTTCGTGCTTTCTGTGCTCAGAGATGATTTAAACACAAGAAATGAGTCCACGGCGCTCAATCAACACTGCTGACTGGGCTAATTTACAGGCTGTGTAACTGTGCGTGCGTGCGCGCAGGTGTTGGAGTGTTTTTGTGCATCTAGAGTAAGAGTCTGACCTCATGTTGTAGTACTTAAAGCTCTGATTGTGCTTTGATTAAAGAGCCGCTGGGTCTCTGTCCACAAGTTAAGCAAATACAGCCAACAATGGTGAATTTATGCCATTTAGTTGCACAACGAGAGAAATTTGTGTGACTTTTGTTTGCTTGCATCATTCAGAGAGGGGACCTAGCTGTCACTGAAAAGTCGGAATGTCAGAAAACACGCTAACCGCTGTCTAGCAGATCAGCCACTACGTTTAAATACACTCCAGTTCAGTTGCTGCCCTAATTTAATGTCCTCTCCTTATTTGCATTCACCTAACATACTCCTAGAAAAATGGTAGGAGAAGTGAAATGTGGGACAAGACTGAGAAGGAATGTAGTAGCTTAGAAGAGAGATGCTGTAAGGCTTCGTGTTGGTTTGCACAGCTGACTTGACTACACAGCGAGTGATATGCAACCGATAATCAGCATGTATGAGATAAACTGTAAACATTGATTAGCAACAGGGGGGCTAAGCTTGCTGTCAGATGATGACTGTTTTCAGCTATTTTAATCAAAGCGTTTAAACCCTTATCTTTTTTAAACCAGTGTTATTGTTCCAGCCGTGATTGCCATTATTTTAAGTTTTTTATTTTTACCCCGGCTTAAATTAAACTTCAGCTGCCTTGAATCCACTGGCAGCTAAAACTCAAACAGCCCAATTAATATTTTCTAGCCTGTACAAACTTGTTTTCCAAAAAGTACGCACGCAAACAAGTAAAAGAAAAATGAAAATACAAGACAGTGCAGGATAATGGGTTAGGTCCTTTTTGGGAAAGAGTGAGACGGGTCTCAGCATGTGGCGTGAAAGAAAGAAAAGTTAAAAGTATTTCTTTCTTCGCCCAGCTGTTTGATAACCGGAGCCTGGATGGACAGAAAGATTGAGTTGGAGTGTCTGCCTGATGCTGTTTATCTCAGACGTCGGGAGATCCATCAAAAACCCAGCCTCGCCTTCTGTTCATCGAATCGTCACCACAGCGACTCATTGCAATAGATTCCCTGTCAGTGACGGGCATTAATCAGTATGCAGCTCAGAGAAACCACGGCGTGATGAATGATGCCGCGAGAGGCATTCCACAGACAAAGACTTTTTACATGCTGATACAAATGTTTTTATGCTTAATATCTCTTTAGTTATGCTCCTACGCTTTGCAAGAGGACATATTACTCTATGCCGTTTCATTAGTGGACCATTCAGATCGTTAATGGGTATATACCGCACCCTTCTGTCCAAGTTTATTTATCTTATTTTAATGGCTCACATTAAAGATCGCCATTTTTCTATGTAAATGAGCTGTTTATATCCCAACCTTAGGCATTCATCAGCAGTTTAAATGGCTAACACTTATACCCCCTATATATGCATTAAAAAGAGGGACATCAAAGCAGACAGAAGATCGTACCATCTCACTTTTGTCTGTTCTGTCTGTACATGCACATATAGAAGATTTGTTATCGTACAATATAAAGCGCCTTGAAGCAACTGTTGATGTGATTTGATGCTATATAAGCAAAACTGAATAAAATTAAGTTTAATGTAAAGCTTAAAGGGATGTTGCTGATGCATCAGTTCTTGTTTGCATACTCGATGACTTTATAATGGACAAAAAAAAATCGAATTTACAAAACTTTAGATTCAACAACAAAGAAAAGCAACTGTTTTAAAAGTTTTCCCAGCCGCCACAGAGAACCAGGACAGAGTACACAGCAGGGTCCCATCCAAAGCTGTCACTCAGCAGAGAGCCCACAGATGCACATATGGCTGCTACAAGCATCCTATTAACCTTATCTTGTCTTATTTCTCCCTCCGCCCCAAAAAGTGCACGTACTGTACGTTTCACGCTTCACTGACTCTGACTACAAGCAGCTGTTAGAAACAATCACTACCTCAGCAAAGTACTGATGTCAGAAACCTGATAGAAGAATGGAAAATAAGTCTTACAAGCAGTTAAGAGGAAGCTATGTGATGCGTTCTGTTTGTGCGTTCACCTTTTTCTCAAAAAGTTATGATTGGATTTGCATGACAACTTGGCCCAGCTTAGATTTTGGAATCAATCCAGATCTGGACACGTGAGTTTCTGTAAGGATTCTTTACCATTGAAGGATTGGGCAAAGTCTACCATTTTGGGTCCTAACTTCGCAATAAATAAAAGTAAAATATCATATATCTTAAAAATAGACAGACATTGCCTTTGTGCTTTCAAAGAAATATACCTATGCAGTCGTGGACTGCCAATTTCCATTGTAATATTTACAACCATATTAGCAAATACCTAAAACACGAGACCCAGATCTAATATTTTAAGTGCTGTTTCATTGTGTTTCTTTGTAATGTAATCTAGATATATGCTCTGTGTGTGTGCACAAAATACAGAGGTTTATAAACTCTTTGAACCCCTCCCCTCCTAGACAATATTGTACACTCACAAATACGCACAGTCATGTGCACAGCTTGGTGCCTTAGGAGAGCTTGTGCTTCTCTGCAGTGTGAAAATTGCTTCCATCTTGGGGCTTTGAAGTATTTATTAACCCAGAAAAATATCATCCACCATTTCCTCTCCCATCTTATTGGGAATTCAATTCATGAGCCTCCGTGTGTGGTAAAGAATGAGGGTGTGTGTGCGTGTACGAGTGTGCCTGCAGAAGCAAGATTTGAGAGATCTTGTTTCAGCCTTGATCCTGCAGCATTTGGCTCTGTTTGCACACACACACACACACGCACTCACACACACTCACTCACTCAGTCTGTGCTTGCAGTCATAGTTACAGTTCTTATGCTATTAATGGAGATATAGCTGTCTCCATGTAGGCAGGCTTATTAAACAGCCCCCTCTCATTGGCTGCCACTTCTGTCAGCACTGAAAAGAACTGAAATGTCCTATTGGTCTTGGTTGGACATCAACTTCAACACATCACTCGTAACTGGTTGCTAGGCAACCAGTTGTCTCCAGTTTCCCTCCCCTGCTTCATCCCACCCACCCACCCCCAAAAAGTGGTGCTATGTTTCCTTTTATTCATTTATTTGTTTGCTTATTTAGATTACATTAAGCCTGGGCGTGATTGTTTTAAGCATGTGTGTTTTAATGGCCTGGAGCTCCAGGCAAATCAACACTAATCATCCCTGCAGAAAAGCTCCACCTCGAAACAACACATTAAGCGAGAGATGGAGCAAAGAGAGAACAAGGGAGAGGAAGGCAGCTGGCTGTGATTAAGTATTCAGGGTCAGAAAAAAATGTCAATGATTGGAGAGAAAATGAGGAAAGCATTGTTGCATAAACTCAGTGCTGTGCACATTATCTACGTTACATCAATGCTTTTCTATCACAACCTGTATTGATTGCTACAAGGAGGCGACAGGGTGGCTGGTATTGTTTTCAAGTGTATGTGTGTCTGAAAATTGTAATGATGCCATCATCAAAATGTGCTCTTGGAGCCACCTACTTAAGCATAATCTACACTTTGGCAGGTGTTTATATGACTCTTAACTTCAATTTATATTTCTTCCACAAACCATTATGCACACTTCGCAGCCAGGACTTTAGAAATGTTGGCAACTGCTTCGAGGCAAGAAATAATTAGGCACAAAGCCTTGTGTTGCCTTAAATACACATGCTGCGTATGTTCTGACAGACAGCTAAACACCTTTCTCTCATCCAGACTCCAAGCCATTATGGAAATCGCTAACAGGTTTGCCAAATATTAAGAAAAATTTGGAAACAGCACTTAAAGAATAAACATAATGTGCAAAAATCTGTGATATACACCAACAACAAAGATATGACCTCTGTGTTTTCAGTGTTAGCTGCAGTCCTGCACTCATCCCCTAAGATGCCATTCAGACAGGCACGCGCCTTTTACTGATCGATATTACTGCTCACTTAGCCTGTAATGTATTCTGACCTCTGCAATTTAAGTAAGCTTTGGCCAGTGATTCTTTGATCTGTACGGAGTCGATGCAGGATTCTCGAACCCCCGATCGTGCTATTAGGAGACAACCCCTGAGGCATGCACAAGTCTGTGGATATCACAAAGGTCACAACCTCTGTCTGCAGGGGTCAGGTGATCGGTCATATTGACACGAGTGAGCTCGGAGAAGGTAGATGCACGCGATACGCGATAACAAACCAAGATGGACCAATCAAATGCAGTTGCCATGGCTGAACTGAAGGAGTTCAATTAACTCTTTTATTAGCCCGAGACACAGTAGTTATCCTCTCTGACTTTGTGTTTTTCTCTGTCGTCTGAATAACGAGGGGACAGCGGAGTGAAAATGAGGACAAAGCCTGCAGGAAACGAGACACAAGAGCAGATGATGAGAGGTAATTTCGGGTCAAGGGACCATGGGCAGAAAGTGAAGGGAGCAGTGAGGATGAAGAATTGGAGGGCAGTGAAAGGGGTTGTTAGCCAAGTCAATGTAGATTAAAAAGGAGCAAAGAGACTGATAAAAGAAGTTTTACTCTCTTCCCGCTCTGTCATTAAAACTATGTGCTAGCTTGAGCACAGACAGGGACTGGACTGTTGGTTCTCTCGCTGGGTTTCATGCTCCACTGAGCCAACCAGCTTCCAACCTCCCCTCCAGTAAGAGTCACAGAAAAGCCTTTTTGTCTCCAGTGTCCCGAATGAGAGCAGTCGCTGTGAATGTCCACGATCGCTGACGCTTTCTACTTATTGTCACTGGTTTCTTTTCAAATATGTCATTTTGTCACAGTTTGTGCTTAAAAGAGGTCACTGGGTTTTTTTTTTCTTTTTACTTAAAATATTTTAAGGGCAGCTTTCACACCTGAAAGTGTAAACTGTGCTTCAGATCTTGTTACACTGCATCTTTCACAAATGAGTGCACTAAAAAGCTTTATATGACATGCCTGTCATCACCTGCATGAGCTGTGGGTGATACAGCTCTTAACAGCGGCTGGTGTGTAGACAGGTGTGCATCTCACATGCTGTCACTCCAGCCTGTATCCTTCTGTCATCATTTCAAACAGGAGGGGCGAAACTGAATGATGGTTGTCATAAAAAAAAGAAGTGTTCTTCACATTGGTCAACACACTGGTATTTCTAATGGCATCGCACACCTTTGTTGCCTTTTTTCTCTCATCCTCCCAAACAACACGACGTCCTTCCAGCACTAGAAAATAATAAAAACACACTCTTCTCTTTCCACATCACACTTCGTTCAGTTCTGATGACAGAGAGAAAGATGGAAAGGTTTCTAGAAATAGTCAGACTTACAATTAACATTGTTATTTGTAAATGTAATTGTTGGACTAAAGCTGGAGCTGGCAAGATGTAGCAGGGAACAGAGGCCACAGAGCGGCGATGGCTGTGAGAAAGTGTGGCTCTGTTAACCGTATGTGTGTCATCTAATCCGTTAATCAAGCCCGTTCAATCTGGGCTAACGGGACTGCTAACAGGATTAGTGCATTGATCGGCACACAGAGACGCACACACAGAAAACACAATCATAGCAGCAAAGTTCTGAAATCAGGACCCTTTGTTAATATCTGACATCACTTTCAAGCACCGTCTCACTGCAAGCGAAAGTGCTATGACTTGTGTTACAAACCCTTCTGGTTCGTAGTTTTGAGCTTTTCTGGTCTGCCAGGAGTGCAAAACTTAAATTATATCTAAGTTTAAAAACACACTGAAGTGAATTGTGAGTATCTCCAAAGCAAGTTTATGGGGTGCTTCAAGATTTTCTCTGTTGCCTGAACATACTAGTTTTTCTTCCCGTGGAATCCGCTTTTCTTCAAAGAGATTGTTAAACTTTAAATTTTCCCGCAGACTGCAGTACGTTGCAGGATCTTTGCTCTCTTAAACAGCTGAAAATAAAGTGTTCTACAGCTGGAAAGTGATATAAATACTTGACTGAAAATGAGTTTTCAGTAAAAAAATAGAACTTTTTCTAGTCTGATTTTATGTTTTTTGTCTGATTTTAGATCAATTGTGTTAATACAGTATGTCAAAATGAAAACATAACTGTAAATTTAGACACGTGGGGTTGTGCTGAAAAGGATGATGCCAAACAAGGCAAAGTAAATAGTTTTTAAAGGTGAAATGTAGAGGGAAAATCAAAAGTAGTTAAAAATGGCCAATTATACCCTGGACCCCAGAGGGTTAAACGTTTTTTTTTAAAGTAATGCAATAGTTACTTTTCAAGTAATGAATTACTTTTAGAATATTGTAACTCAGTTACTAACTCAGTTACTTTTTTTGGAGAAGTAACTAGTAACTATAATTAATTACTTTTTCAAAGTAACTTGCCCAACGCTGCTTATAAAACAAGTGTAGGTGCGCCAGATTCATAGAAGAAAACAAATGTCAGGCACGGACATCATTTTCCATCATTTTTATAATTTTATCAGAAAACACCCCATCGAGCCTTTCTCTCTTTTTCATTTGTCTTCCTAATCTTCCTCACTGCTTTGACCTTTTGCTGATACCGAGGCTGCTGGCTTGTTGCTAGCTCTGGATGGCACTTTCCGCTTTAGCCGCTTTTCCTTTGTTAGCTTCTTTAACTTGTCCGTGTTTAAGTGTCTCATTGGTTTTGTTGTTGCATTTTTGCGCGTTCTATCACAGTTTTACTTCAGTGAACTTTTTGTATTTTTTCACTTTAATCGTAACAGCTTAGTCTATCGCTGCTAGTGAGTGCACGACTACCTGGCTATGCTGTTGATGCGCGTGCATTAGTCTGACCCAGCCAGTCACAAGTCCAGTAAATAAGTCTATTTCTAGTTCGCATCTACCACAGCTCAATCAAGAAATGACAACTGGTAAACTGTCAATAAAGTCTTGGATGAATCAATTTTTTTTTGTCTCTACTATTTATCAATAAGAACCAGTATTCTTAAAATTACACCAGATGATGGAGTGAGAAAATGATTGAGAGGTGGACTAAGACAGTGTTAGGTTGGGTCTTTTCAGGATATCTGCTGACAGTGATAAAATAGAGAATAATGCCAGATTTATTCTACTGTCAGCATCAATCAAATGTTTGCTGCACCTGCGGTGACAGAAATGTTGTCTATATCTGTTGAGCATTTTTTCCCACCTTCAATGTGCTGTTGGAACAGAATGTACAAGCATTGGCTTATCAAGATTATATCATCTGAGCTCTGTGTTTGAGTTGATTTGAATAGAATTGTGCTTAAATGAATGCTTAATCTGGCGCAATAGCACAAGACAGAAGTGGAAGAAGAGGGTATATGCTGCGGTAGCTCAGCACTTTTCCTGACAGTATATATACACCTGCTCTGAATATAATTTCAATGCAAATGGGCTGGTGTTGCAGTCAACCATCAGGAAGGGAGTGAGTGTGTGTTTTAACAATAATGGCTGGGTTTCGTTTAAATTCGCATCCATTGAGGGATAACAATATAATCATCTTCCCCAGCAGCTCTGAAACAGCTGTTTGGGCTCTTTGTGTGTGTGTGAGTACACATCCTCATCCACGTGTGTGTGTGTTTTATTTATTTATTTCATGGATGAGCGTGAGTGGGCAACTGCTGCTGCAGCTCTGTGTTGCTATGGTGACAGCTGAACTTCAGGCCGAGGTTGAGGCTTCTACTGTATTTGAAGTAGATGCTGTTGCATAAGGTAAAGTATAACACAGATTTGCACCATGCAAGGCAATTACTGCGCTCTTTCTCGAGTGTGCGTGTTTGACAAAAGAGCAATGTGAGGACTGTGCCACGCTGTTGCCCCTCAGGAGATCGGCAGGAGGCTGAATATTTCATAACTTTTTCCGTATAGCAGGAAAACTCACATACATGTCACATTTTACACTGCAGAGTCATCATTTTTATGTAATGACTATTTACTGTTACGCAAGTCAGTTATAAGAAGCAAAAATGAATACCAATGCAGAATAATGGCGCCATACTATTGAATGTGCAATGCAACAGTTGGTCAGTTAGTCAAGAGTCCAAAATAAGGCCATCAAAACTGTATGGGCTGACATCAGCAAATAAGTTGGCATTTACCAGCATAAAGGGCTGATGTTTCTGTGTTCAGTTCTGGGTTAAGTATTCAGAAACAGTGTGAAGAGCTGCAAGACTAAAAATCCAGTCAGTTATTTTATAATAATTAGCTGATAAATAGGACGATAAACGCAAAGAAGATAAGAAAGAAACACCCTTCAGCTGTGTTATAAGTGCTGATGTTGCATAGCTTGTCCTCCAGAGGGCGCTCTGCAGCTTCCCTGTTAGAAAAGCACCTTTTTGGAAGGAACATTTTTTTTCATATTTTCATGTATCTGAGGGAGAGAACAAAGAATCTCTGCCAATATGTCGAAACAACAAATGAATGAATAATACTTTTTAAGCCACCAACAATGCTCTTAAAAATTCAACATCAGCAGGGCTTTAATACTGATGATTTCTTTGTTTGCACAAATAAATGAAAACAAGCAAAACGGACTTTAAATTTAGATTTTTTTTACCGTTATTTTTAACATTAGTATCTGGCCAGAATTTCTCTATCATCATCTCTAATGTCAAAAAAAGAAAAAAAAAGCCAAAAGTTAAAAAGCTGAGAATACATCATATTTGCACTTGCGTTCATTATTATTATTTGAGTCCCACATTATTTTTGCTTCTAATATTACTGACACTTTGAAGGAAGGACAAACATCACTTGATTTTTACTGCACTAAATTCACTAAGTGGCTCAGGGGACTGGGAAGCGTATCTGTATCCGGAAGGTCGCCGGTTCGATCACCCGGCTCTCTATCCTGGTCGTTGGGCAAGACACTTTACCCTACTGCCTACTGGTGTTGGCCAGAGGGGCAGATGGTGTGATATGGCAGCCTCGCTTCTGTCAGTCTGCCCCAGCTTTCCTCCACCAGTGTGTGAACGTGAGAGTGAATGAATAGTGGAATTGTAAAGCGCTTTGGGTGCCTTGAAAAGCGCTATATAAATGCAATCCATTATTATTATTACTACATAATATCAGCTTGTGTGCTCTTGATTGCCCTTTGATCGGTCTAAAATGAACAATTAAAACATGTTTGCATCCAGTGAAGACCAGTGGAGATGAACACATTGCTGGCCACGGTGTATTCTTTATTTTATGAAATGAAATAAAAGTTATAAGACCTACTTACCACTTCTGAACTTGCTTGATAAATTATACAAGAGTTGTTTGCATATCTGCTCCATTTACTATGCAAGGAATATGATTTTTTTTATTTATGCTCTCTTTGATTGTTTAGGTTTGCGCTCACGTAGGTAGAATCGTACCATATGCATCCTAAGCGCCTGTTTGGTTGTTTCTTTGTATTTTTATGCTTCTTCCGCAGATGTGCAGCAGTAATTGGTGAGGGAGATTTTATGTTGTGCTGACTCAAACAGAGGCAGGCCATTAGACTGACAGCAAGACCGTGCCATGAGGCTAATTACCACCCTTTGCCCTGAGGACACATTCAAATTCTCTCATGTTCATAAATACGTTTACTCGAAGTTCTCCAGAGGCAGCTCTATAAAACCTGCAGTTTGTTGTGTACTGAAGTTTGGTACCAGAAGGTGCAAAGAGAACATCCCTGCAGAAGGCTGCCATGTTCCAGGCCGCCTCTTTAGAAAACCCAGTAACTGGCACAGTCAGTGGACGCCTGGTGACCAGAGAAAGAATGAACGCTTTCATTGGAGTCCAAGTGCATGTTTTTTTTTTCTTTTCTTTGTTCTCTGTGACTGTGTAATGAGAACCTGGGGGGAAAAAAGGAAAAAACCCAATAGACAGTTACAAACTTGCCACAATCTCATTGTGGAATTTGCAATTACTTGCTGTCAGAGCAAAATCTCAGAGTACACTCTCAGCTGTCACTAACAACACTTTGTTAAGCAGTAGTACTAGTTTAGAACAGGCGTTTAGGGACTTGCAGTTATTTGCTTTTGTGATCAGAAGGGAAGATTAATGAATTGCTGTTGAGGTGCAGGTAGGCAATGGTTAGCTTAGCTTAAAGAATGCTAAAAGATCTTTAGAATTCATAAAGCGAATCTTTGAGACAAATCTAGTCACTGAAACGATGAGCTAGCCTCTTTTCAAAGCTCTCTAAAAGAATAGGTTAACATTTTGTTCAATACTCTTTTGCTAGCTGTCAGACATGAGGACTGATATAACTCACATACAAAGCTATAGCTAGCCTATCTTCCATTAGAATTACAAAGAAACAGCTAATTCTTTGTGATGTTATATAAACAGTGTTATTTACATAAGAGCACAGGTTGGATCTGTAAATGATGTACATGAGAACAAAAGGTGTGCCTATAGCTTCAAGGTCCTTTCAGGATCAAGGGCTAATGAAGATGTACGAGACTCACCTTTTGCTGTTGTCTTTCTGTTTTTTTATATATAATTTTAAGAAGAATCATACAAGTTAAAATTTCAAAAACAGCTTTTTGTTTTCATCTACCATTAATGTAATCTCTAAAAAAGACAAAATTTGAAGATTTCTGTTTTATGCTTTTTTGTTTGTTGTCCATTTGTCATCCGAGCAACAGACCGATTGAGAGTCAGCAGTTTTCGGTTGCAAGAGATATGCTGCTGTCAAAATGCTTTGAATAACCATCAGCTACAATCTAATGAGGATTTGGGTTTTTATTAGCCTTTTAAAATAAACCTGCTTCTGTAAACAAAGCTGGGTAGATGAAAATGGAAACCGTGATCCAGATGTGGCTACTCTTAAGGTCATATTCTCAGATTGATCAGACCAATGTGATCAACGTTACAAAAGAGCAATAATTAATTGATCAAATGTATTTTTTTATACCCTTGTCTCTCTCACCGTTTCTCTTAGGCGTAAGTCTCATACATACCTGATGTTCTTTGTATATAAGGTACAGTTGTGCTGTTATTCAGGTAAAGGCACCAGTTTGAATGAAGCCATCCAAGCCATGTTGGTTATGTAATAACAACAATGACATGCGTGTTCTCGGGGGCATTTTATATCATTATGCACTCATTAGCGCACCCCTGAGTGCTCTGCTAGTGCTCTCCAATGGTTTTGTCTCCGAAACCCTTTTCTGAAAACTAGTATTATTCTCCATTTTAGGCTAATGATGATGATCTGTTACCTTTTTGCATTTTTTTTTTTTAAACACTCACATAATCTTGTTATCATCCCGACTAAAAGTCTTTGAACTCTTTTGCTGTCGCTAAAATTTGTTTTAAATTATGCAAATGAAAGGGAGAGTCATCGTTTTTTGCCAGCAGAGTCGTTTGTGGGGGATGCACTTATTGTGTTTTAGTACATTATAAAACTTGGTGTGGAGAAGACCTATAGTAGAAATCCCTGAGCTGTTGATGTCTGTCCCCAACACAGATGTTTTGGACATGCGTCAAATAACTATTTCAGGTCTCCTACGATGAATGATCTTTGTGCACAATGCATGAAAACGAATATCTTTGTGTTCATCAGGTACTGAAGATCAACCTTATCGGCCACAGAAAACGGATTCTGGCCTCATTGGGGGACCGGCTACACGAAGACACCCCACAGAAACCTCCACGGGCCATCTCCTTACGGGTGAGTGAGTCTCTGCGAGCTGACAGTATGCGGTTTTACCCATGACGATATTGAGCAATATCTTAACCAATTAGGATTCAAATTATCATGACTCTATAAGACAGTAGTTCCCTTCCCAGATGGCTCTCTATTTCTCTGAGGGAAATTCAGCCTCCCCACTGCTGCAGTTACCACCCAAATGATTACCCAAATCTCTCGGAGAGAGGCAAAATGGCCGTCCCACCGCCGTTTCCTCCCTGCTGATTTGTCCTGGATGCTACTCACAATGAATTGGCTTTCCCTCTCCCATCACAGCCACACTCCTATATCTCGGTTTTTTCAAGCCCAGAGAAAGCCTGAAAATCTGGAGGCAGTGCTGAAACAGCCCGCTGTTCCTAAACACGTCTTCCTGTAAACCACTGAGTCATGAAATAGGTTGAAAAATATTACAACAATAATCCTTGTTAGTTTCCAGGGGGAAAGGAATTTGTTTGGCTCCTTTAATAAAGTTTGAAATGCTTAACCAGGCACAAGCGCTGTTAGCTTCAGCTAGATCCAGCGTGTATAGTATGCGGTATTGCTTGAATATGTCGTAACAATTTTAAACGTTTTAAAGTCCACATTTCAAGACATATAAAACAGAAAAAAGTTCCAAACTAGAGCAAGCAAATAGTCTAGTCTGAAACGAGACTTTCAGACTTTTAATATCAGTCCTAATTTCACAAAATTCCCTAAAGGTGTTACAATGATGTGTAATTAAAGCAAAGCGTGATGATACTGAATGGCTTAGTGCAGGGAAAAATTATGTATTCAAGCCCCTTTTCTTCCAGTGTGTGAGCAGAGGGCTGTGTTTACTCAGTAATCCTGCACAAACAGGAGCAGATAGTTTTGTGTGATGGACAAAATGGGTGAAGGAACACAGCAAAGCTTTAGACAGCAACTGAGATGCAATGCATGAGCTTGCATAGGCAAGAAAATATTACCAAGCTTCTTCAAGAGTCTTCTCGTACGATATCAGCTGAAAGTGAACAGCCTCTCAGGAGAAATAACTGACCTTTTACTTTGTAAGACCCTTGTGCCAATGGAAGTTTTAATTCTTTTGGGGATTTGAGTTTCTACTCAAGTTTGAAAACCTCTTAAATGAACATCATTTTCCACTTTAGGGATTTAGCAGGTGCTTTCGCTTAAAGTGACTTACAGTGAGCAGGCAAGGGTTCACTGTTGTGATTAAGGACACTGATGGATCTACTGAGACCTCCTGGTAACAGGACACTGCTGTTCGTCCTCAAGTTTGCAAAGTGGTTTTGGGTAGTCAGCAGAAAAGCATCACTGTAGCTGAAAAATGTAATGTGACACATTGCACTGCATTGCCCTACTTTTACACTTGCAGCGGTGACATAGCACATTATAATATGATATACAAAACCTGACTTGCTTCCTTTAACCCCTCTCAATCTGCCCACGTCTGTTTTGCACCAGGAGCCCGGAGGAAACCACACTCCTCCCCAGCTCAGCCCGTCGGTAGGCCAGGCAGCGTACACAGCAGGGGTCCCAGGTGGATCTCTGGACGTGCAGCACCTCATGATGCAGGCGGACGCCCGGCGCAGGCAGCGCAGCAATGACAACTACTTTGAGGACGTGCCGCGATCCAAGCTGGAGCGACAGATGGCTCAAGTCAGCATGGTGAGGAAGGGAGGAGAGGATGGAGGGATGAATGAAGATGGGAACTGGGAGAGAGGGATGGACTCAAGGAGTGTATTATGAATGGTCATAATCATAGATGCAGACCTGGCTGCTTGAATACATAAGCATTCTGATAGTTGCATTAAAAGCCGAAATATAACACTGAATCAAATCGAATACGTCTCATCAAAACCTTTCAAGGTTTATTGTGTTGCTCACTGTTGAACAGTGAGAGTTAAGAAAACAGAATAAGAAATAGTAGAAAAGCTCATTTTCATACCAAAATGCGTTTCTTTATGTAAAGTAATATAAATGCAAATCTGATTTCAGGTCTACATGTAAGCTGTAATCTATTATTATTTATTAGAAACAAATGAGCTTCATGGCAGGCATTTTGTAATCAGGACAGCAGAATATATCTTAATTACAGATGAAATATTAGTAATCAAATGACAATCTTTAAAATATGAGATGGGAGATAAAAATATTGTCTGCTTAGTTATTCTAACATAAGTCATCATTAATAATCTACAGCAGACCATCTAAGCAGTGTTTGCTGCATAGACACGTCACTAAAAATACCAAACACATATATACACACATATATAGACTTAAGAAGTAAGCATCTCGTCCATTCAGCCACTTGTAATCTCATGTGAAATGCTAAATTAGAACATTATGGCTTTCAATCAGTAGCAGCACAGTGATTCAGACACATCCCGGCTTACATCGGAGGCAGCAGCAGCTGTGTTTTGGTTCAGTATGATTGGGGTCTTTTGGTGTCTCCGTGTGAATCAGAGAGCCCATCAGTGCAGACTAGCACACGGTATGCTTGCCCTGATAAATCTCTTTTTTGTGTGTTTGCGTCACAGTGTATCCCCCCCTTTTCCAAAAGCAAATCTCTGTTGAATCATCTCTGCAAGAATAGAAGGACAACTGTTAGAGGAAGGAGGAAACATCCTTATTCTGTGTCATTACCCTTGTTCTCTGGCTGTCACAATGTTTCCATGATTGGTTGCCGCAAACGTTTCTCACGCCAGCTCTTCCCTCACCGTCTGTTTTCGCTCTCCTTGTTTCCTCCCCAGAGAACAATTACTGCAGCTCGCTTCTTTCTAGACACATTTGGCCATTAAAGTGGTAAAACTACAAACTTTTACCGACTAAATATTTTGAATCATCTCTCTCAGAAGGGAAAAACAGTTTAATGTGGTTAAACCGGTGGCGTATAGCATAGAATTGACTCTCGCGGACTCTCTCGAAAGGTTCGTCCCTGAGCTGTTTATTCAACAGTTCTTGCATTGGAATAGAAGATCTCACCTCTGCGGTCCATCAGCCTTCCGCCAAACAAAAACAGTCAGATGTGAACAGACACATAAAAATGCAGTGTTTGGCAGAGGATGTGTGAATACCTCCTCAGGCAAAAATCATCTGGTTTCATTTATAAAAGGAGGACTAAAAAAAAAAAAAACAGGCTTATTATCCTGACACATTCGAGAAGGATGAAGGCAAGATTTGGGCATTTTCTTTCTGTTTTAAAAAAAAAAAAGCTGGATACTTTACTGGGTGAAAAAGCAGCGAGCGGCTCAGCTGAAGCATGTGAACATGCAGGAGCCGAGCATAATTCATCCAAGTTTAATTTCCTTTTGGATGCTCTCCAAAGCATGTCCCCTTGATGGCGTGTCCACACGCAGTCATGAAAGCTGTTGTATTACAAACTTACACACTTTTATCAGGTCAACACGGGATATGCAGCACAGACCGCAATGTCATGCCCTCATCTTTTACTCCTGTGTAATCCCGACATGCAATTGCTTGTGTTTTCAGGCAGGCGAGTGGTGTGAGCCAATCACGTTGCGTCCGCCAAACGAGGCCACCTCATCCACTCCGGTGCAGTACTGGCAGCATCACCCCGAGAAGCTCATCTTTCAGTCCTGCGACTACGAAGCCTATGTGAGTCATACACTGTTGTTGAGCATTCTTAAATTTTCCCTTTTTATTGATCATTTGGTTTATAAATTCTCTATAATGTAGCAGTAAAATCCCTGAATCCAAGCACTATAAATAACTATATTTTTTCCTACCAATTGAAAAACTAGTCATAATCTTTGCTGATTGATTCGTGGCTTAACTGACTAAATGTTTCGGTTCTATTTGAATGCTGTCAATTCCTACTGCATATAACATTATTAAAGATCAGTGACCCTCAGCTTCACCTCTCAGTCAATAATGCACTCGGTTATTCTCAGTACTTTGGTAAATTTAGACCTTTGCCAGTTACATAAAGGATGTTACATATCCACGTTACCACAGATACAGCCTCGCACCTCTCACGGGTTACATACTGAGCTTCCAGGCTGAAGCGATTACTTACTTGCTAACCAGAAACCAATTTGCCATTTGCTTTCAGAAACACTGACAGGCAATATAAATGGATCTCTTAGACTGGATGGTTTGATGGCAGTGAGATGAAGACAGAGTAGTTATGAGCTTGGTTATTATGTAACAGAGGGGGAAAAAAAGAAGCTGGGAAATTAAATTGATGTCTAATTTGAAAAAAAAAAAAGCAGGGAAAAAAATGAGATGGAGGCTGTGAAAAAGAGGTGCAAGAAGTTTCCCAAGAGTGTGTCATCCCTCTGTTAGAAACCCACCCTTCTTATTTTTTACACCTTAGAAGATTGATAGCAGAAGCTTGGACCATTAGGCTTCCAACAGTTGTATAACTACACAAGCAATGTGTTTGGGAAAATGGGAGGAATCGACGACGGGTGGGCCACCGGGGAAAAGTGGTGGCTGTGCTTTCATGGAGCCATTTATGACAAGATCTCTAATGCTATCTGTCCCAGGACAACAGGCTCCAGAAAGCTCAGAGAGTGAGATAAATGAGGGAGAGCCTCAACAGAGCGCCAGGCAAGAGCGCTCAGTGTGAATACTGGCAAGGTGACGGAAGCTGGAGAGTGAATAAGAATAAATTAGATGGATAAGACACTGAAGGGGACCGCATTGTATTTGTTTTAATAAAAAAAAGAGGAATTGCTAAAAAAAGAAGAAGAAGAAAGCAACCAGGGCAGAACAATAGATGCGATGCATCAACGGTGTTCTCATTTTCAGCTCAGACTGCAAACAAACAAAATTCTCTCTACTTTCAGCGGCTCCTCGCGTAACATTGCAACTTTATTATGTCAGCTTTACAACTAGATTTTGAAATTATTATCTGAAGTTATTAGAGATCCACTTCCCGCAAAACCCTGCAGACATTTTGACATTATTACCAAACATGCAACATCATTAACAGCCAATATTATCTCAGCACAGACTGCCTACTCTTTCTTATTAATGAAAAAAAACTTTGAAGATAGGAAAATACAAAATATCTTTGAGTAATACTCAGGGCTCAGACACGAATGTTTTGTGATGTCGCTCTTTCATATGGGTCAACCTGGTGAGCTAAACCTGCTCATGTTGCTTTGTATTTAGTAGGAAAATGGGAAGCAGTGATTTACTGAAACATTTGGAAACACAAATGGGAACTCAGTATATAAGGCAAATAAAGTCTGTACAATTCTAACAACCTTCAAAGTCAATATTTGGTGTGACCACTTTAATGCTTCACAGCTTTCTTGTATGTCTATAATAGTCTCCAGGAAAAGTTCTCCAGGCTTGTTGAAGGACATTCAAAGCTCCTCTTGGGATGTTTGGCTGTAAACACTCACTGTTGTGGCTCGATCATGACACATCCCTCCATAAGACCTGTTGCCAGTGATTTTCAGTTCAGTTCTTGTGTCATTTGGGATACCTCAGCCCTTACTCCTCGTTTCTCATTTCTTAAGAACTTGACTTTCAGGTACTATTCATCTGAGTTTTTAGGCGTGACAATTCTTCTTTTGTCCTCTACTTGATTAGTTTTCTCAAATTTTTAAGAGCACGATGGCACCGTGTTGAGATAAAAGTTTTCTGCTTGTAGCTCTTTGAAAATCACCTTGTTGGTGCAAAATACTTTTTCTTTTCTTTCAAACCGTGTTTGAAAAATCCTTGACATTTACACAGATTCAGTTAAAAAAAAGAAGAACAAATAATTTGTTTGTGACAGGCTTCTATCAACGAAAGATAAAGACAGGAAATAATCCATTTTAAATGCTAAGTTGTCTGTTATGTGTAGACAGCACTGACTCATTCCTTGCATTGGGTGCGTATTTTGTGCTTGAATCATTCAAAGGTCAGTGTTAAGTGGATTAATTGGAGATTAATTATATGAATTAGAGGAGTGGGACTATGCCTCTGAACACTTCCAGTTCTTATCTATATATGACATCCTCAGTTCTACAAGCAGTTTGTTCTCATTTTCAATCCCTTCACTTCTTCACTTCCCATTAGTACATGGGGATCTGCCAGGCCCAAAAGTCGCTGCCGGTCCCCTCCGAGGCCTTCCCCAAACCGCAGCTCAGTTCATGTTTAAGCCATTCGACTTTATCCACTAAAAACCGCTGTCAAACCTCTAAAATGAGGATGTGGGCCCCTCTAATGAAACATTCCTCTGAAAATGGTCAGGGGTTAGCGCTGGACTGTGAAATCCAACAAATGTGCAAAGAAAGGCTTTGATAGACGATTAGAAAGGCTGGAGAACTCTGTTCCTCAAGACCACTTTAAAAGAAATTGCAAGAAGAATCTGGCTCCTTGGAAGCAAAATATAAAAAAATAGGGAGGTGGCTCAAGATTGTTGGACAGTACTGTCATTCAGAGTTTTCTCGACCTTTTCCTCCAACACCAACATGAAGTTTACATTTGTTGGTGACAATCCCAGCAGGCTTAGAGGTCCACTGTCCACTTAACATGTAATGAAAACCATCAAACTATGCTAAACATTAAAAATGTCCTTCTGTTCATCGTTGCATGCGGATGTTACAGTTACCCAGATACAGACTTACAAAGCTAGTAGCATGGCTGTAGAGTCTTAGCTTTGTTATGATGCCTTGAATTTTATTTGAAACTAATAAAAACCAAAAATTACTGCCAGCGACATGGTATAGGAGACAGCAGCTGGTCTTGTGTGCAACTATAATGCAATTTCTCAGATAACTGCCAGCAAGCCAGCCATAACAGCGATTTAACGTTGTTAGCTTGAGTCAAGACAAAGTATTAACATGCCCAGACGACCTCTTTCTGATCTGCCAAGGACTAGACTATGAAAATATGACTGAGTCAGTGTCTGTGCTGCGAAAAAGCAACTCATCATGCAAAGCAATTGGCCCAGAATGATGTTTCGTGACTTTAAGCAAATATATTGTCCATCAGATTCAAGACAAATCACGTGTGGTCCTTGACTTTCGAGTCATTTATTGTAGAGTTAAATAGATGAGATAAATGAAGCTGTAAATATTTCTCTCCTAATCCACTAAAAGCCTGCTTAAGGTCCCACTTTGGGGAATAAAGCCCCGTCAAGAAGCTGGTCAGTCATTGTGAGGCAGTGAATGTCACGCCCATTAAGTGCTCTAATGCCAACATAAACATTGTCCCTGTAAAACACCGTCACCATTAGTAGCTTCTTTATTAAATCTGATACTACGTGTGCAAAATTACTAACTGCATCCAGACAGAAGGATCTACCAGACAGCAATGTTAATGTACCTCAGGGAGCCACTCAAGGTTGATGTAATCACTGCTGTGCGCCTTTAATGAAACCCCATATGAGCCATGTAGGAAGCCATCCACTCAGTGCCTTCTGCATTGTTTATGCTGTTTACATCCAGGCTGAGCTGGTTGACAGTCAAGACCTGGCCAGCTGCTAAACTAGACACACATAGCAATGGTTAGAGGTAGAGATGCACAGATTCCAATTTCTTTGGCCGATACCGATTTCTGCCAATTCGGCTTGAGCCCCTCGTGACCCTAATTTTGCTTATCCTGAGAATGAATGAATGGGATGGGATTTTTGTTCTAAGAACTAAAACTAAGTCAACTTATCTTTAGTGGAAAATATAATTTTTATAATGTTCCCCCAAACTGCAATAGGTTCCAGATCTAATCTCATTTGCAAAACTGAAAATGAAGTGCTCTGCTACTAGAAAAGGGTAGAACTAGCTTTTTATCAGCAAAAAAAAAAAAAAAAAAAGGATCTGCAGATAAACTGTATATGCAAGCTTGACTAGCCACTGGGACATCAGACACTGGTTTTAGTAATGTCCTCTTGGGAAGCCATATCTTGGCATTTTAAAACTAGATACAACAGCTGAGGGGTGGACTTGACTGAGCTACGTAGAGACATTGCACACTTCTCACAAGAAAAGTTTAAAAGATGTTTTATTTAATGTTAATTAAATAAAACTTTGATTATTTGATTATGACTAAGCTGATTGGGAAAGCCTTTACTGAGGTCATGGATCAGGAGAGACACCAGTTGCCCCAGGCTAGCTATCATTAAGAATGCAGGTTTAAGGAACTATGTATCAGTTTCGATTTTCAGACCCAGATGCTCTGTCTTTGATATACAGTCTACAAATACATTGATGAAGCAGGTGTCTTAACTTACGACGTGATTAGAGAGGGCTGCTGTTGGAGGTTGTGGTATCCTCTTCAGCAGAGATCAGTGTAGCGTTCAGCTACGGCACTGCTTGCTGATCATTTGGCAGGTTGGCTCAAGCCATTTTATCATAATCAAGCCATAGAGCAGGGTCACCGCTGCAAGCAGCTGAGGCAGTAAAACAGCTGTCACCAGTCCCGACCTAGACAGGAGCAGTAATGGTAGAAACAGCAATGTCCTACTGAGCAGCACTGATGGCAGCAGGATGGTCTGTTCGTTCTTTGAGAGGATGGCTCTGACTAATTCATCAGTCACCATCAGAACGGCTAAGAAATTTGACAGCAGATGACTCTTCCTGCTGCTAGACTTCGTCTCCATCATTTCCGTTTGAGTTAGCTGGTATTGGAAATTTAAAAGCAGTCACAAAGTTGATGCAAAAGTTCACGTATTTACCTAGCATCGTGTTGTTTGTGTGTTTCCAACAGTACTTGGGCTCAATGTTGGTGAAGGAGCTGAGGGGGACGGAGTCCACACAAGATGCCTGCGCCAAGATGAGGGTAAAGCTCAATCTAACTTTATTTCTGGTACTGGAACCTCAAGCCAACATCTGGATAATTTTGATTTATTAAAACTCACTCGACCAAATTTAGCCTTGATAGCTAGGGATCGCCCTGCCAGGGCCTCTGCTCCTGGCTGCCGCCTGACGCACATTGCACCTAACCCCTGACCCCTACTGCGCCTCCTGTGGGTGGTGGGCCTACAATAACATGGGCCCATGTCCCTTTTTTGGACTAAGGCCCCCATGTGTCCATGGGGGCCTTAGTCCCCCATGGACTAAGGCCCCAAACTAACTAAGTCAAATTTAAGTAAAATTATTACCAAGCTATGCTTACTAGCTTATACTATAGCAGCTAGCATGAGAGCAGGCTTACTAAACCTTTAAATCTGGGACACAGTCTGAATGCCCTCACGCTCTCACTTGAACTTAAACTTAAAATATCATAGCGGTGGATTAAGTGTGTTGAGGGATTTATTTTTAATATCCTTGCCTGGGTTGCTTGATTCCTCACAATCCCCCTTTTACCTCTAATCACCTTATCTCTTCCTCACGCCTTGTGTCATTCTGCTGCTCCCTCTTTTTTTCATTCCTCCTTTCCTTTGTTTCTTACTGACAAAGAGAAAGAGGAATGTGCCCTACTATCCATGTCTTTTCATCCTGCTCATTCTTTCCATATTTTACTCTTAACGCTGACTCTCTCACTCCTCTGGCCCCCGGCTCTCACCCCGAGCTGCTGCGGTGTGAAGAAGAAATTTAATATTCGTATGCAAAGCTCTCGTTCCTCTTCTCTCTTTTCTTACTTTCTATATTTACAGTATGCCACCATCATCAGAGGGAAATTTTTCTTCTGCTTCTCATTTTCCTCAGTTTTACCAACCTTTTCCTGCACACTGTGGTTGTAATTAGGTGCAAAGAGATGCACGTCATATTACCCCCAGCTTTTGTAACATCGCTAACGTACCACTCCTTCATCCTTCCCTCCACGGTTGAGGTAGTTTTGGATGTTTAAGATCCAACTTCACTTCTCGGCTCGGATTCACTGCCAGCGAACTGCCTTTGTCAGTTTTTCAACACTACCTGATAGTGACAGGGTCGAACTGTAGCAGCAACATGCTGCAGGAAGGGAACAAAGAACAGAACAAAGACAAACAGATATGGGATAGCAGCTCGCGTGTTCGACAAGGGAGGAGAAAGAAAGGACGGGCTGTGATAGGAATATGGATGCTGAGGAGGAGGAGATGACAAGTGATGAAGAACACAAAGTTGTTCAGAGAAGGAAGCTTTGAATATATTAAACCTTTTGTCAGGTAGAATGACAGCTGGGAGGGTAACGCTGACATCGCTGTAAATCACACAATTCTTCACAGCACCTCTCGGCATAATGAGTTCAGTATAGGTATGTAATTACAAGGAGTGAGGAGAGATATACTGTCAGAGCCCGATATGACCTAAAAGTTAATAGACTTATTGAATTGAATCGCTGCAGTGACTTGAGTGTAGAAAGGTCGTTTCTTATTTTATTTTTCGTAACCTTTGAGAATGGTGCGACTAGAGTTTGGCAATCAAAGCAGAACAGAAATCCTCATTAAATACGCCAAGTTAAATTGTCAAGTTTACTTTCACGAGCTGCCTCCAAAGTCACTGCTGGTTTTTTTTCCTCTTTTTTTTGTCTCTACCTTCTCATTTTTGCACAAGAAGTCGACAGAACAGATGAAGAAAGTGCCGACCATCGTGCTGTCCGTGTCCTACAAAGGAGTGAAGTTCATCGACGCCACAAATAAGGTACAGCAATGCGCACGGCTCGCTTCCTGTGAGGCCCGGTGTAAATGACACACCGAGTGTAAAGCCCGCACAGCATTGCAGTGCTCGTGTCTGCTCTGTGCTGCTGCAGCCTCGCTGATTTACAACGGTATGTACACAGAGCACAAACAAGCAATAATCAGGATGAAAAGGGATGAGCTGAAAGTCTAGAACAGAATGGAAGTATTTGAGTTTCATGTGCACATATATAAGAAAAGAATCAGGTACATATTCGGATTCTTGTTTGAATTGCACTAAAACAGAGTATGCTCAAGTAGGTCATCCACACTGAAATATACAGAGACAGTTTTAGATATTAAAGTTACCCAACAGTGATGAGAAGGAGACCAGCTGGTGATTCTTACCAGAAAATTAATTAATTAAAAAAAAAATCCCAAGTAAATCTGTATTTGGCAATTCAATTCTCCAATTAGTCACACAGACATGCTTGTGCCTTCTCTCGGTCCTGCGTTGTTATAGAACACAGAAGGAGATGAAATGTGCAGCAGCTCCCTCTACAACGGCACGCCACAACTCATTTTGCGTTAGGCTAGTGTAAGGTTTCCTCCACGCCCTGGAAACTAAAATGGGCTGCGTGAAGACGTCCGCTGCTACGTATATCTGCGATTGTCTCCAACACAATATAAAGATAATTAAATGTGCAATTATTTGTGGAGGGAAATTACACAGACTTTGGAAAAATGATTATGCGTCTTCCTGTTGACACCATTATAGCGCTTAATGTATAAAAAGCATCCTCAAAACATCTTTTAAAATGTAATAATAAAACTATCTGTGCAGCCGTCCTCGTGGATTTTCACTAATGTACTAAACCGCGAACGACAGACGGAAAGAAACAGTATTAAGTACAAAATCCATTAGGAAGATCAAATATAGTAAGTCATTATTAGTCCTCTGTGGTTACCTGCTGTGTGGGTTCACCCAAAACAACAACTACAAGGAGAGGATTCCTCTCTTAGCTTAAACCAAGTAATCAATATGCCTATTTATATATAATCAGTGCAGAGAGACAGCTCTGTCCTGTATGACTAACCTGGCATTTCACTGGTTGAATGTTATGCAACTTCTTTTTGATTTCTCTCAGGTGGAATCATCTGCATTGCACCGTTTTTTTTTTTTTATCTCTACAATATGTCGTTTTAATGTTTTCATTTTCATGCCCTTAAAAAAAATCCACTTCTTCTAGATCAAAGTTTAATGCATTTTCAGCATATTTTCTTATAATAGCTCAAAGCAACTTCTAACTTAAATGTAATGTTTACTGATGTTGGCCCCCGCTAAAACTTCTCTTTGGGCTTTGATGTTTTTTTAATTCACAGCGCTGAGATGTGCTTTAATTAACGCAACACAAAGTCTGAGCGTTCTCCAGTGACATTACCAGAGGGCAAATTCCAACTTAGTGACTCCAGAAACGTCTCAAACTGAAAAGTGTGCTACAGTGATTATGAGTTTGAGATGAATAATAAATCAGATTTGTTTTTCCGTGAAGTGGCTCAATGGAGATAATCTGCGATCTCTCTGTGCGCTTCTTTATCGTTCTGCTTCTGTGTTTTCTCTTTTTGTTTCTTCCTCTCCATCTTTCGCTCTCTCTCTGTAGAACATCATAGCGGAGCATGAGATTCGTAACATCTCGTGTGCAGCTCAGGATCCAGAGGATCTGTCCACATTTGCCTACATCACCAAAGACCTCAAGTCCAGTCACCACTACTGCCATGTCTTCACTGCTTTTGATGTGGTCAGTATTGACACTCTGCTGTGCTCACAGGCGAACATCAGACTCACTGTCCAAGATCACATTAACCTATTTGATTTTGCCTTTTTATCAGAACCTGGCCTACGAGATCATCCTGACGCTTGGACAGGCCTTCGAGGTGGCCTACCAGCTAGCCCTACAGGCTAGGAAGAGTGGCCACGGATCATCCACACTGCCCGAAAGCTTCGACAGCAAACCCAGCAAACCCGTCCCTAAGCCACGCATCAACATCCGCAAGTCTGTAAGTAACGCAGCTGCACAGCTGCACTACTGTTCAAAGAAAAAATCCATCCCTGTCAAGTTCCACAATAGTGAGGCCACATGTTCCAGATGGTCTAGATTGGATTGCTTTGGTCTAAAGTGAAAAAGCTTCAAATTTTTTTGAATTTCATTCCAATAAAGCACTCCTATTTTCACTGGACTCTGTCCATAATACCCTACCAGTATCATCCTCACTCATTTACATTATTTCTAAACATCTGAGATTGGTTTTCTAGCTCTATCTGCTCATGTTCTTTGCTTGCGTGCGCCTTGGCCCAGCGGACTAAGCGGCAGAGGTGTAGGTGGATATTTGATCTGTTAAGCGTTCACTCAGTCTTACTGTCCCTGCAGTCTCTTACACACTTGGCTGATTGATGATGCGTGTTTGCATAAAGCTCCAGGGAGGCTTGCCCGCTCTCTCTCCGGGTGTGCATGAGAGTGTGTGTGTGTGTGTGTGTGTGTGTGTGTGTGTGTGTGTGTGTGTGTGTGTGTGTGTGTGTGTGTGTGTGTGTGTGTGTGTGTGTGTGTGTGTGTGTGTGTGGTTCTGTGTAAAAGAAGATAAAGAATTCTCATGTGGAGGACTGCATTATAGGGAAGAGCTTTTCGCTCATGTGCAGTAATCTGCTTAAGGTAGGGCTGGGTATGATAAGAAATAAATACAAATGCTGATATACAAATGCTTTGATGGTTTAAATGATAAGCTGAGGAGCTTCACTTAAGCTGCATCAGTGCATACAGAGCAAAAGAGGAAAAGACCTAGTCTTCTCTCAAACCTGCAGGAAAGCACCTGAATGTAACCGTAATGGATTTAGAGAACGATGATGGTTAAGCAGAGCAAAGTGCTCCATTTTTGCCCTTATTTCTGCTCACAGATATCATTCAGAACTGTGAACTTGTTCTGTTTCCTCCTTTAGCCTGACATTCCCTGAAGTGTAATAGATATCCTCGTTGGTGGCTGTATAGTAGCTTGACAATGGCTTTAGTCCAGCTTGTAGCATCGATGGGCTAAAAGATAGCCCTTCAATAGTGCTTATTGAACAGATCGTTCTGCAAACGAAAACTGTTTCATGTCTTGTGTCAACTCGATAATCGG
Source organism: Simochromis diagramma (assembly GCF_900408965.1). NCBI lineage: Eukaryota > Metazoa > Chordata > Actinopteri > Cichliformes > Cichlidae > Simochromis > Simochromis diagramma. The sequence goes on along the minus strand of NW_024386908.1, from coordinate 12,017,331 downwards.
GATGAGTCCAACGTCTGAGCCCAGGCAAAAGCTACAATGACGGATGGTCATATTAAAAGTGTCCAAGGTTTCAAATATTACAGTTATAGTGTTCCAAAAGCTCAGGCTGCAGATGCACCAATGGCTCAATTTCAGAGTGTTTTTCTGTTCTTGGATGTACTCTTGTACTCTTGTATGACACCAAAGCGAGGATATTATCTCATGCACCCACCCACTGGTCAAACCTCCTGTTTGCAAACGGCAAAGAGAAGAAATTTTAAAGGGATTGTGGCTTTAAAAAGGAGAGGAAGTAAAATGGCCTGTTTTAGGCAGGTGGTGAACTAAGAGTCTGCAGCAGTTACTTTGGACACATTCATTCAAAGCCTCTCGAGTTGAGTCCAAGGCTGAAAATCTGAAGCTGAAATGAGCTTAATAGGTCTCAGACAAGTCAAAATTTATCAGTCATGCTTCTAGTGGACTCTATATGCCCCTAACAGTTATGCAACTTATATTGATACATATAAATTATGGTAATCAATACCCAGCCCTCGCTGTTTAACAGCTTCTTTCCCAAACGGTATCATAAAAGCATGTGTCATACCTCCATCAAATACGGCGTCACAAAGTCTATCAATAAACCTGCAGCCCTTCCATAAACCCCACAACAGACAATTAAAATAGTCACCCTAACCCACTCTGCACTCACTACCCTCCTCCACTGACAAACACCAGCTCAGGCTCAGCAGCACACATGTGAGTCCAAAAGGCCTGGTACAGAGTTATAGTTGCTGCTGTAACGGTGTGCTTGGACCAAATTTACATACTGTGAGTCATGAAAAAAAAAAAGGTGATTGAGTGGAACAGCAGTTTCATAGGACTGCTCTCGCTTTCTAAAGTTAGTGTGAGATGTGAGATGGTGAGGAAAGATGGGAAAGGAGAGTGCCTACAGAGATGATGGATGATGGCATGTGTACACACAATCTGCTTAGTCGGCAACCATTACATTAACCATTAATTGTCTTTTTTCCTGCCTGCTTCATGTATATGTATGTGTGTGTGATGTAGTTAATGGCTTGTGGTGTGCAGCAGGGCAAAGATACTGCAGGATTCATTTAATATTCCTGCCACCCGCCAGCAATGATCTCCATCCTCCAGCACCTCTAAACCCATGTCCTTTAAAATACAGTAGCTTTGTTTCTCTGTGCACCAGTAACAGTTTCTCCACAACCTCCCATTGTCATATTTCCCCTGTGAGCATATCAGCTTGCAAATCCCCCCCCCAACTTCCACTTAACTTACAAAGGTGAACTTTGAACTAACCAAGACTGGTATGTTACTGTAATGTGACACTTTTAAAGCAACAGATTTCATTTTAGATGGTCTACAATAGGCCTGGGCCGTATCAGATTATAACAGCTGTTTAGAAGTCCTTATGGAAGATGGAGACTATGAGTGTAGAAAAATGCCTCCGCCCCATATACTGTATATTAAAGATGGACATAGCAGTCGTGGTTTCACTAATTGGTTAGCAAAATCGGGCTTTTAAGTGTTTTCGCTGTTGCTATATTTTTTGTTACTTAACCAGACAAATCTAACTGACAAACTGAGAGACTAGGAAACCCTTACCCTTTAACAACCTTTAAAACAACTGGAAACCCGTCATGAACCTGGGGAAAATTGTCTAAATCCATTTGAATAAACTAAGCCTGAGTGTTAGAGACATTTTTTTTTCCAGAGCTTTTTTTGTACAGTTGCTGTGGCATATTCATACTAGTGGGAGTGTTGTTGCCATGCAGGAGTTGCTATATAAGTGTGGCGTAACATTGCCTTCTCCAGTTTGAGTTTTGCTGTGTTGTGGTAATGCTGCTGTCCCCCGCTGTTTCCAGGGCAATGAATTTGCTGCCATGTTGTTGCCATGGTTTTTTTGCTCTTGGTTTTAGACCGCTGTTGCCTTTTTTCTGTTGCCATGTAGCTGCTCTGTCCTGGCTGTGGTTTTTGCCTTGCTGCTTTGTTGCTTTTGGAGCAGGCCGACTTTGACTTGTGTATGACCTCTGCCTCCCTGTAGGTCATCATGCCCCCCTCCAGCCGCTGGTCACTGGGCCACATTTACACCCCTCACCGGCCTCCTCTTCACCCTCCTCTTCCTCCCTCTCGACTCTTCCATCTTCCTCACAAAGCTCAGTCACAGGTCCTCCACGCTTTTCCTTCTCAAATCCTTTGTTTTCACATAATTTTTCATTTATTCAAGGAGAAGGCGCCATCTGTAAGTGCTTCCATTTGAATTCTGTTGCTTTTACTCAACTGACTCTGCATCCTTGTGTGTCCTCTTTGCTGTGTGTGTGCGCGTGTGTGTTTCTTCATTTACTACCCCATGGCTCCATATCACTTTTAGTAGCGCTGGTATTAAAAAGACAGCCAATCTTGCAGAGCCAATCCATTTCATAAGTGCTTCAGTTTTTACGTGTCTGTCTGTACCAATTCAGCCTCTGGATGGAGATGCACCGCCTCCTTCTTTGTGGTATATTTGAGATGGTAAATTAATATAAATAAAGCGCTTTGATCAATAAACAGTAGAGTTGAGCGGTTGGACGTATAAACCAGCTAACAGTAATTGGACCGAGCTGAAGGATGAGGGATTTTTTTTTGGTCTTTTTTAAATTTTGTTAAATTATGCTAATTAAAGGGTCTGGCTCTTGAGAATTCGACTCGGTCAATAATTATCTCGTGAATTCCTTCCTTTCTTTTTTTGTGTTTAATAAATTCTTAGAGTTGCCAAAGATTCTCATCATTAGTGACCTTGTATGTCCTAGCTTGCCAGCTACGACAAGTGTTGTCAGCCTTTCAGTGGCACATGCTGCAGGTTGTGTGGCCTAAATACTGAATTGCATAAATTTTCCCCATTTACTTGCTCTTTCATGGCTCAGTCATACTACAGTGAAAATAGGACCGCAACCTCTTTCCGATTTGGAAAAAACTGGTGGTTGCCCAAAGACTACGTTTATTTATAGTTATATAGTATATTATATATTATATTGAGTGTGTTGAACGTGCAACACACTCAAATTCTGGGCAACCAATTTCAATCACATGGTGATTGCTTGGGTCAACTGGCAGAAGGCAACCTGTCTCCACACCATCGCAGTATGACTCAGATTGACTGCAGTCACCCTCAGATAGACTAGCAGCAGTCTGCAAATAATTTCCATCTAATTTATAAATGGAGACAGATTTCCAGCATATTGTAATCACCCTGAGTCAGTCTTCACCGACAAGTGCAACTCAGCAGGAAAGCATCGCAATAGGGGACTTGATTCAACTGGTTATTTTCCGTTTATATTCCTATATAAAAGTAAGGTTTTAGACTGCCTATAGCATTTTGCAGTTACATTTCCGTTCTGCAGAAACTATATCACTATGTGGGAATGAATTTCTGAATTTCTGTTTTAAATTTATGAGGGTCTGGCAGGACTTAGAATTTTATGTGAATTTCTGTGTATATAGATGGCAACAGATTTGCGTTTTTTACTGATTTGTTACAGTTGAACAACTTGACTCCATTCAATTGGAGCAAATTTGTCTTCTTGCCAATTTATCACATGTCAAATTTACTTTGAAGATTGTTCTTTGAAGCAACTAAGGCAATAGGGCTGGAAGTTCACAATAATTGTAGTCGTCCTGCAGTCTCCAACTATGGTTTTCCCTAGTTTGATTGTAACATTAGAGGCTGCACTTCATTTAGATCAAGGCTGTGAAACATAAGTCCCGGGGGCCAGAATCGGTCTGGCAAAGACTCCAGTCTGCCTCACTGGATAGCTTTGGAAAATGATAACAAGGGACAAATTTTGGACTTTTAACTGTATTTTTCCTTTATAAAGATCCCCATGGGTCCCTTCATACTCATACACCAATGTAATTAGGTAATAAAGAATTAAATGGGAGAAAAGTTTCTGGGTTTTTTCAACATCTACAGAAATGTGTTATTTGTTTTTTTTACAGCATAAATCTGCAGTTTACAGATTTATTCCTTCGTGTTTAAGCCTGAAGAGTGCTGACAGATTCTTTCATTTAATTTCATGTGGAAAATGAATGTGTAGTTAAAACTTCACAAGTCATTTTCATGCGAATCATCAAATCAAACGCTGGACTCAGAGTGGCCTGCTGGAGCATTTTAAAACACTGCCTACCCTTTATAACAAATGCTTAAAAATGAGCTAAATGCTTAAACACACTTAAAACCACGTAGGTTCAGTACTTCCAGAACTAAATGCTTGCACTGAACTTTTATATTTGGAGTGCTTTCACTTCTGGCCCAACCTCACACTCGCCCAGAAACATCTTCATCTATCACACAAAGCATATGATTTTTATAAAGGGTCATTAAAGAACGACTGCCGTTCCACAGTGTACGTAGTGCGCCAAGAAATTATTCAAAAGTTCAATAGACCCACACTACAAAGAGCATGTTTTACATCGGTTTGGACCACTGAGTTCGGAGCCAAATCAAACATTGGACGCCCCGGTAGCATCACTTAAAGTTTCTCTTCCCACCCCTTCCTTGGGAAAAATTCATTTTGAAGGCAGACGATTCATTCAGCGTCTTCATGTGTGGTTGATGAATTTGATACTGGTGATGCTCTGGATGAGCTCTTTACTGAGCGTGATATGTTGTGATGCCGCGAGATCGAAAGTGTGTCTGTGTTTGCCCTAATCCTATAACCCCAAAACAGGATTATATGGTCTTGCTCTGGCTGTGTGTGTGTGTGTGTGTGTGTGTGTGTGTGTGTGTGTGTGTGTGTGTGTGTGTGTGTGTAAGTAAAGAAGAGGATAGAGAACCATATTAAAATTACAGTTAGTTTCAGTACTGTTGCTGTAGCAGTGTGTTAAGAGAAGATAACAGAACCATGGCTCTGTCAGTGCACCGCAGAGTTAATCCAGTTTCCTCCAACAACACTACGACACCTTTCAAAGCTGATCTTTTTTGGCTTTATTATAAAATGTTAACACTACATGGAGATGCAGTTAATAATTTGCTCATATGTGTTTGCAATTCAAGTTTACAAACACGCGTATTCCTGTACCGAGTCAACTTTACCGCCGCTGCCATCCCCCAAAACCATCTGAAAACAAACCAACAGACTGGAGGAAAGCCACCCTCGGCAATACGCCTCTTGATTGTTGCCTTGGGGTTATTTTTGAAAGCGCTCTAGATTGTTTGGTTTGTTTCTCAGCCACCACGATGGCTTTGCAGTTACAGACAGCATCTCTGTTAAAAGTCTTCAAAACTGCAGGAAGTGGCTCAGGAGGTAGAACAAGTTGTCTGCTCAACGGAAGGTTTGTGGTTCGATCCCTGGAAGTGCCAAAGCATCCTTGGGTAAGCCAAGGCCAAAGTGCTTGTGAATGAAGAAGGTTGTATAGCATTTTAGAGTGGGACAGGACTATATAAGAACTAGTTCATTTACCATTCGTACAGCTTATAGGTGATGCACTGCCTCAGTGTGAACACAGACATGACATTTATTCATATTAAAAAAAATGTGTATATTCTCAGTTCTGCTTTCTCATCTGTAATATTTTCTCCCGCCACCTCATTTCTCTGTAAGCAGCCGATCCTCCACCTCCATCTCATTCATTCTACTGTATCACTCTGATGTCACCGACTATCAGCATGAAATAATATCTGAAAATTGCACCTCAAGAGGATTTTTTTAAAACTACAACACAGACTTTTGCATTGTTTGGTTTGAAATCATTCAACACAGCGATACTATATAATAAATTGGCCGTTTGTCCTGCTTCTCCCCCTCTTGTTTTTTTTCTAACTCTGCTTCTCCCCGTCCTCCTCCTCCTCCGACTCTCTGTGTCAGATGGAGCAGCCATCCATGGATCAGAAGGGCCATGCCAACGTGCCGTGGATTGTGGAGCCAGGTCAGGAGGCCAAAAGAGGAGTCAACACCAAGTACGAGACCACTATTTTCTAACATACACCCGCCTTGTCCAATCCTGTGTGTGTGTGCCTTTCAGAGGTTGCCCTGTACCGGGGCCCCGCCCCGGAGTTGGGCACGAGCGACGCACGCCGCCGCGCCACCTCACCGGCTGAAAAAATAAAAATAAAAAAATTTAATAAAAAAAAAAACATCTCGCCCCGCCCCCGATAGCCGAGCCTGTCCACTGCATGATGACGTTTGGCGCTGCGTTGTCTCTCTCTTCTTTCTCCTTGTCTCTTCTTCTCTCTTTTATTTCTGCTCTCCCCCCCTCTCTTTGGCCTGGGCCACATCCTCCTGCCTGCAGGGCTGGCGCATGACCTTTGAACCCAGGGCTGTGGTGCACTTCTGTCTCCACCTGTAGGGGGAATGGTCAGCTCTGTTTTTCCACTTCATGTTTGTCGGTCAGTCAGCAGTCAACCACTCGGTTATTCTGCTTCCAGTTCTTGTTTTTTTTGTTTCTTTTTCTTCCTGTTTATGGGTGCAACCATTTGGCTTCGTCTCTCTCCTCCTTTTCTCCTCCAACTGCCTCCATCCCTCACTTTACTATTCATTTTAGCCCTTTTGTCCAACTGCCCCTGATAACTTGAACAAGATTTGAAACCAGAGCACTGCTAAGAGGCGAAACAGTGTTTTAGCTGTCTCTGAGCACCGTGTGGGAGCTGACAGTGAGGAGGGATGTTGTCCTAACTTGACAACTGGAGGGAAATTTAGACTTTTTAAACACTTTTTAATCAAAGAGGAGAGCTGAACTTTGGGAGAGGTGATGTAGCACAGTCTAACTTTGACTCAAACTGGTTCATCCAGCAGGCTACTAGAATGTATTTCAACTTTTTGATTCTTTATATCAGATTATTTTTTGGAGATAAACTTGTAAATTTCTTTGACAAACTATATTTTAAACTTGACCTGTGACACAGGAAGATCTAGGTGAACTTTTGCTTTTCTAGCACCTTTTTTCAGCACATGTTTGTGTATATGTTCAGAATTACTTTAATCACGTGGAGTTTTTTTTTTTTTTTTTTTTTTACTTTGTTTTCATTTTTTTTCCCAGCCCATAAACCTTGTTTTATTTGGGGGAATAAATCTTGTATGTAAAAGGTTTAGCATGTGGCTTGTGAAACGCATGGTGGCCATTTTGGATTTGCTGAGCAGGGGGGCCAGTGGAGAGGCGGGGTGTGAGGGCTCTCTCGATAAGTGATGTCATCTCATTTGCAGGGCAATGCCGGATGCTCATGTCTATTACTGTGGAATGCAAAGAATGTAGCCAGCCCTAAACATGGACCTTGTCACACACACAATGCAAAAAGGACTACAAAGGACCCTCTTGTTCACTTTTCAAAAGGACTACAAACATGGATGCTACTCCACAGTGTTTAAAGTTGACTACAAAATTTTAACGTCATTCATCCACGTGTTGCTAGACACGGTAAACATCGGACCAACTAATAATTAAACACACACACACACACACACACTGACAGGACTGCATCTTGACAGACGACCGTCTGCTCTGAATGTACACTTATTTGAAAGCAGCCTCAACTTTCTGCAACTCCAGCAGGATCCGTTTTATGCGCCCAACTGGGAGGCATGACCTTCGAACTTTTTGGCAGGTCAGCATCTCCATGGAGACTGTGAGTATGGTTACAGGGCATGTTTAGGTAATAGACGGCGGGCTGACTAAAGGGCATCCCCGGGCATGTGTCAGTGTTGGCATGAGTTCCACGATGTCTGGCTGGCTCTTTTGGTCCTCTTTATTTTATTTCTTTGTTGTTGTTTTTTCTTTAATGTCAGAAAATAATAAAGAGATATATGCACAAGTGTGTAAATGACTAGCTGCAACACGCTCAAGATGCAACGGGTGTCTCATAATGGATGAAGAGCCTATGTGAACAAAGCATCTAGAGTCTAAAAAAAAAAAAAAGTATTCTATTCGTATTGCCTGACATTTTAATGTTTAATATGAGAGTATTATATTACCATGAGGATTATGATTATACTTGTGCAATTCTTGTCTACTGTTGTCTTAATGTTACATTATTTTTCTATGATATGCTGAAATGAAAACCTTGGGCCTGAGAATGATGGCAATCCTTTAACAAAAAAAAATAAAAAATAAAATAAAATCCGAAACTAGGCGATCACACTTGTACACAGAGAGCGAATGTCGCAGGTGGCTAGCTAACTTTTAGGTCAGGTCAACTCTCCATCATTTCTCACGGGGCTCTACTCTTATCTAGCAGATGTACTATTTTAAAAACGCAGTATTACTGTATTATTTGGATGAGAAATCATCCAGTTATAAAGTGTACATAGATATTTTGCCAACTCATTGTTCATACATGTAAAAGAAAAGAATAAAGGATTTGCAGCAAATGGCACTGGAAACATGGTACCAAAATAAAGGTTGGACATTTAAAAAAAAGTGGTAGATTGTAGAGACTGTATTTTGAGTGCAAACTAACATGAATTATTTGGTGTCATCACTGCTGACCAACTAATGTACATAGGCTTGGGCTTCCAGCACACTGATTTTTGTAATTTTGGCCATTATTTATATCCTTGTAAATCACATTAAATAAAATATGACTTGTACAACCATATTTATCCATGGGATGAAGTTGTTATTACATCTTTTTTTTTTTTTTTTCCCCCCCCATTCTCAATCACTGCATAGAAGATCTAATACCAGAGTAAACATAAACATTCCTAGACACACATTATCTGACAATAGTGGCTTATTTTGGTATTGGTTACCACTGTGACTGAGAGCAAAGATGGAGATATTTGAGTAATGTTCCTCTGTTGTAGTGTCTGCAACTTTTCAACCTGAATATTTCAATGAAGCTTTAGCTGCAAATCCTACTCTGTTTGTAGTACTAACCCTTGGTGCAGCTTCTGCAGATGATAAGGATGCATCTCCAAGTATCACAAATCACGTTGCACTGATTCTCATTTGCAAAATGTACTTTTACCATCTGGGTCTTGCCCCATTTCTGCACAACAATCACCATCTCAGAACTTACTCGCACATTATAGTGTGTGTAATATTTCACATACCTCAAACTGGACCTGCTGCCCAGCTGTGATGTCAGGGACTTCAAAACTTCACCGCTTTCTACCAAGGAAATTGAGAAAGAGAGGAGAATCATTTGTCTCCTCCAGGCTTCAAAGCATTAAGGATCTCTACAAATCTTCTCTTTGTATTCATTCTTAAAGAGCTCTTCTCTTAGTCTTGCTCAACAATTTGAACACAAATTAACACTCATGGGAAAAGCTGTAGCTAATAAATCAGTACAATATTGATTGCAGAGCTCTCAGAGTTACTTTCTCCTCCACCAGCTTGTTTTTGGTTTGTAGAAAGTTCCTCACAGAATCCTGGTGGATTATTTATACCTTCAGGTGGTGAAAATCACTGAGGTCTCAGGGCAGTCGTGTAAAAGGAGCTAGTGAAAGTGAAAACAATTGTGAATCCACTGGACAGAAAGATGTTGAGACAGTAGTGAAACAGACCAAGAGTTTGTTAAAGTGTACTTTCACCGATAGTTATACTCAGCATCAAGACTGTAGTGAAAAGACATAAGCTGTACTCGAGAAAAAGAACAAAACCCACTGCTGTGCACTACAAACCTCTAATTAGGTGTATACAATTATATATAGGAATCTTTTAGTATACTAAAAACAGATCGCAGATGAGCTCAGAACTGATCAGATGAGCAACTTCCTGCTCTGACACTGAGGTCACTGCAGGGTGAGCAGTTAGCTGCCTCCTCATTAACCAAATCATCGAACTTTACTGCGTGCCTCTTTGCATGTAGAAAAAGCGCACACACACTGACACGACACGTCTGCAGTGAACCATTGCAGCTGCTGTGTATTTGCAGATAGACTCCCTATTGTAAAGTGTTCACAATATGAAATCATAACGAGCAACAAATCTCTGCATATACAACAGAAACAATCATTTTCAAAAATGACCGCTCCCCTCTGCTTCCTAATTACATTCACTTCTCAGCTGATTAACCACATTTCATTTGCATTTTTCTGGTTTTCCAACCACTGAATGGGAGGCAGATAGATTGTGACAGGAAGGCAAAGGCCTTTGGCCATTACTGAGTTACCGTTCTGCACATCGTGTCAGACAAATTTTGCAGTTAAAGAGAAACATGCAGTCTATTTGAGTAAGGTACGTCTCTGAAGTCACACCATGATTTTATCCGATGTCTTTCCTTTTTTGTAAATCTGACACAAAATTGAAGGTGCAAAATGAAGGAATGGAGGTGCACCACATGCTTTCAGGTGAAAAAATAAAATATTCACCTTATTGTTCAAACTCACATGTTAACATTAGTCTTTCAAAAAGAACAAAAAGACGAGAACTGTGCAGTTAAAAAAAGAAAATCTACATGAAGAGGCTGGTAGGGTTTGGATCTGCAGCTGTTTGCAAAGATCCGCTCTATTGAAGGTGAGTGTATTTCTGATCAAGAAGTACTATTTGAATGAGCCACCTGCTACATTTATATCAAATCATGTAAGTATTCGGTCACTCCATTTCATATCATCGTGGGCCGTCTGCTTGACAATCTCTGATTTGCAAAAATGTTTTATGTATTATTCAAGCTTTATTACAATTTTAGCCTCACAAATAGATTAAATTAAATAGTTATGTGATTTACATTCAACTTTCATGCTGGATCCTGAAAATATTACTAAAAAGTTGTATCACAAACAAATATCAGTAGATGGTGTATCCAAATACAGTCAGCATCACTCCAAATTATTCACAGAAAATTCAGCCTCACTCCCAAACCGTCGCTGCAGATAGCCGCCGTTCCCTGAGCCCGCTTCTGCCAGAGGTTTCTTCCTGTTAAAAGGGCGTTTTTCCTTCCCACTGTCACCAAATTGCTTGCTCATACGGCATCATCTGATTGTTGCTGTTTTCTTTGTTTTCTCTGTATTATTGTAGAGTCTTTACCTTATAAATATAACGCACGTTGACAGAACTGTTGTTGTCATTTGGCACTATATAAATGAAACTAAAGTGAATGTTTAAACACTGCCTCAGATTTAAATGTGCAAGAAAATAAAAAGCCTGAGAGTCAGTAGATGAGTCTTTTTTTAAATATATAAAGCTAAAATTTCACAGTAAACATGATATAATATGTCCAAATTGTAAACCTTATCAATTTCAGGGAAATCAGAGGTAAAGTAACTTGACTCTGTAGCACTATGCTAGCTGAAATACTGTCTCTATGTGGAGAGACACTATTTAAAATAAGTGATAGATTTGATCTGTGTAATTAACTGGCATTTCTTGTGTGCCATCTCCCACATTTTGAGGCTGCAGTAATGTGAAAATTAAACTGCCTTCTCAGTCAGCAAAAGGTGTCTAAAAGTCTTTTTTTTTTTGCAATTTACAACCTAGAAGCTGTTAGAAGCAGAATAAAATGAGAGTTAATGGGGGATTTTAAGGGATATAAATTGCTTTAAATCCCAACGCTGCATAAATGTTGGTGCTGGCTCAGAAAAAACGTTAAAAATAAACAACGGGATGCTCCATAAATATATAAACAAGGGCTTAGTGCACTGTTTACATCACTGTCAACGTCTTTTACCAACTCATGTAGACGTATGGATGAGTGGATGTGGTTTATTATCTATGAAACTACAGAGGACTGACATTTACAGCAAGTCTGTGAAAGGCTGAACAAGCATTTGCCATGAGCTATAAACCTCAGAGCAAAATGGCTCGCAATCTGTTTGCAGGTTGGACAGTTCAAATCTGCAGCCGAAAGAAGCCGACAGACCGCTGGGCCGTTCTCAGAGATCGGAGGAGAAAGGCGTGGTGCTGTGGCACATTCGTTTGCAGAAGATTTACTGTCAAACTGCAATTTGGTGCATTCTGTTGAAAACTGACAATGCATTATATTGTTTTTATAAAAGGACACTACTGCAGGAGGAGAGTGGGAGTTAATTCAAGATATTATTTCTGGAAGATTATACTAAGAGTGGAGGAAGTGGTGCAGTGGATGCTGTATGCAGGCTTCCCAAATCTCCACTAGCTCAATTTTATTTCTACTGCTGGCAGCGGTGGAGACACTTAACCGAGCACAAAGAGATACAGCGAGGACACAATAATGGGGGAGGACGTGAACACATGGACAAGCATGGCAGGTTTTTTTGCTGTTACGAGAAAATGACCAATAATGGCAAAATGGTTCTATTTGTTGACACCAATTTTTTAAATTTTGTACTGTCTGCAACGAAGTGTTAAGCAGGAAGAGTGCACGCTTTGTTTCAGTGTCTGTGTCAGACTGTGGGACAGGGCCAAAATCCCAGATGGTGTGTTCTTCCCACGGCCACTAACTAAAATGAGAATACTTTAGAAAAACAACTCATGTAACAATCACAATTATATCTGGCATTCGTTAAACAGAGACGGCTTCAAGCAAGATTACGGAGTCATGAATGGAAATGAGGGAGAAAAGAAACAGGTCTGTGTGGACATTTAGATTCAGCTCCTTGGACACACCTGAATCCACCGTTCCATGCCTCTAATATGCAAACAGAACCAAAAAATTGGATTAGTATCTGCCTTGAGAAACTGTTTTACATAAAAGACAATTTGCTGCTTGTGGTAAATGACTGGCTGAGCACAAAACACATTTTTTACACCTGTGCAGATTTGCAGCAACACTGGCATTAACATAATGTCCTGGATGAGCTCAACATAGAAATGGGCTTGCTAGAAAGTGTGCAACAGAGAAATCAACTGGTTTTGCAAAAGAGTTGAACAAAAGGTGAATCAACACACATGCACACAGAGAGACACTGCTAAGCAGCAGCTTGTGATGTCAACATGATAAAGCTGGACACAATGAAGAGTGTTGGTCCAAAAAACAAAGAAGCAAAAACCAAACAGACTATCACCTTCTCTTAACACAGAAACACCCGAGCGAACAACCTGGATTCTCAAAATGAAAAACACAAATGCAGTGCGGGATTTGACATTGGCATTTGTTGACAAGTTAAAGTTTAATGTACTTATCCAAATAAAAAGCTGATTATCTGAATAGAAATGTACTTTAAAAAAATCTTTGAAATACAGACCTCAGGAGAAACATGGAAGCTACAGGCTAGCATGGTAAAAGCTCTTCTTAGTGACTTATGACACAATTTTAACCAAACTAAACTGCGAAGGGAACCACTGCAAAACCTTTTGTAACAGACCTAATCTACTTAAACCACCTTCGAACAGCTGAACATGCATATTATGAACAAGCTGACAATGGAAAAGTTGCTATGACTAAAGCTAAAGCTAGGCAGAGTCAGAGCTAGCCTCCAGTTTAATCTTTTTCTTTTTTTTAATGAAAATAAAATTTTATATTTAAGAAATGAAAAGGTTTTGTAAATGTAATCTTCACCTCAATATTTATTATGCACTCATTTACACAACTATAGGCAAAACAGAATGCCCTTTCCTCACATATAATTTGACCTGGACTACACCTGAAATATGAGGTAACTGACGTAAGCAGTTGTGTAGACTGCTAACTTCCACAGGCACAAACATCCTCCACTGCAACCACTGAACATCCAAGGTATGGACATTGAGACTGTGGACAGCTACAGGTACCTTGGTGTTCATCTGAACAACAAACTGGACTGGACTCATAATTCAGGCGACCTCTACAGGAAAGGGCAGAGCAGGCTGTACCTGCTGTGGAGACTCAGGTCTTTTGGAGTGAATGGCCCACTCCTGAAGACCTTCTATGACTTTGTGGTGGCCTCAGCCATCTTTTATGGCGTGGTCTGCTGGGGCAGCAACATCTCTGCTGGGGACAGGAAGAGACTGAACAGGCTGATCCGCAGGGCCAGCTCTGTTCTAGGATGCCCTCTGGACCCAGTGGAGGTGGTGAGTGACAGGAGAATGGTGGCTAAGCTGTCATCCCTGTTGGACAACATCTTCCACCCCATGCAGGAGACTTTGACAGCACTGAGCAGCTCCTTCAGTGGCAGGCTGCAGCACCCACGACGTGGGACGGAGAGATTTCGCAGGTCTTTCCTCCCCACTGCTGTCAAACTCCACAACAAAGACTTCAACTGATCAAACACACACATCCACACATGTGCAATAGCAATAACACTAAGTGCAATACTCTTTTCTGGCATCGTTGCATTATACTCAGTTGTATATAGCATTTGTATTCTATTTTATTCGATTGTATATAGTATTTTATTCTATCTTATTGATATCTTATTCCAGTGTTTTTCTCTTATTTTTCTATGCAACTTTGCACTGTCCACTGCTGTAACAAAACACATTTCCCACACGTGGGACTAATAAAGGTTATCTTATCTTATGTTTATCCATCTATTTAGACTTAAATTTGCCTTAAAAAGCAGCATCAGTCTTATATTTTGCTTGGCCTGATTGACTGATGAAAAGGCAAGTATGACTGAGAACAATCCATCTATGGGCCTGATTCAATACATACACAATACACATTTTCCCCTAGCAACCGATGGTTTAATTATGTCGATTATGGTGGATAACTCTTGAGCATTGTGCTTATGATGTCACATGAGAAATCTCAACACGCTGGTGGAAACCCTGCATTCTTAACTTGGCCCAAAGACAGAAGTCAAACTATCCACAAAGGTGGACAGTTGGAAAGGAGAGATGAAGGCTTTGTCTGACAACACAAAGCCTGTGAATTGGAAAGGTTTCCCAAAGAAAGACATGAAATACCCCTGAAAATAGGGGACTATATAAACTATAAAAAGCAGTTAATGCAATACTTTGTGAAATCCCCTGAATTAAAGATTAAAGTCTGCATTTCAATCACATCGTGCCTGTTTGATTTCACATCCATTGTTGTGGTGTACAAAGGCAAAATTACAAAAATCAAAAGCAGTGGTCAAATACTTACCAAGCTGACTACACAAATCTAAGATAAAGCAAGAACCTCATAATGAAGCCTAAAAAGTAAAATACAAGATATGGTTTATCATCTGTACTACAGCTCAAAGACTAAGGCTCTGCATACTGAACTTTTTGAAACAGAGTTGAAGCATGACCTGATTAGTGGTGGTGGAGATGAAGGAAAATAATTTTAGATGTGCATCAACTTTGTATTCAGTTAAATGTTTACATTTGTTTAAAAGCCAGCACCAGACAAACTAAATCTGTGTTTGTTTGCTGGAATCTCCTCAGAGTGCTGAACGGGGCAGAGGATAAGCATGTAGGTTAAGTGCTACTGCAAAATGAGATTTGACAGCACTGCAAAAAGGCTCAGAGGAAGTATTTTACATAACAATTTTCTACAACTGGATGAAGAACGGAAATGTTTCACGCAAGGTAGGTGGTTTTTAAAGCATGTGGGAGACCTACCCTGAAGAGCACAAAAAATACAACTGGCACGACTGCGATAAGAGCCGACAGGCTCTCGTTGACGTTCCGGCCTGCCTTACTTATCCGAGTCTGATGTCTACTCCCAAAACACCTTAAACTTACTCCTAGTAAGTTGTTAGGCAGCTGATGATGATTTTGTGACACCAAACCATCACAGAAAGCTTCTTATGTCACCTTTCTTATGCCCCAAAATGGTAAAGCAGAGATCACAAACATACCTTTTACACAATAAAGAATTTAGAGAAACAGACGTTAATATGAAAGAAAGATGATCAGAGGTTTAAGCTGCACTAGAAAAGCTTTTTATATAAGAATCTACTCATCTGTTTGGCCTCAATTAAAGTGGAGCGGCAACAGAGAAGAAGAAATCAAACTTGTAATTCTATCCAATTTTCCAAAAGACAGCTGAAGCCTTGGAATCGCTTTAGATAATCTTTGAAATACATTTTTAGACAAAATGAGAGCTGTGGATTTTCCAGCTTTCACTTTTATTGGAAGGCCCATCGGAAAGGGACGTCATAATGGTCAGCATGGAGACAAGGAATGTTTGGGCAAATACTGGCACCAGATTATTGTTTCTAGAGGCTTTTAAAAATAGCAAACATTGCATCATTTACATACAGACCCTAAGCCCAAAGGGGATTATCTTAGCATACCAGGTTGAAAATAGGGTCTGCTCATAAACTCCTAACCCAGCTGTTTCTTAATGAACAAAAGTGGGGTGCAGTAGCATCTCATGGCCTTACTGTTGCCACAGGGAGACAAACTGGTATTTATCAAGAACACCGTCAGTGAAACTACTTCATGCACAAGAGTTTGGTATTCACAAGTACACTAAAGACGATGACATACAGTTTTTATCTGAATGGGTCATAGATAGCTATAGACAGACCTCCGTGGTTAAATTTGACTTTGAAGCTACACCTATCATCACATATGGGTACACAACACCAGCAGACACAGGCATTAAAAAAAATAATAAAATAAATAAAACAATAGACATCACATAGTCGACTCCCCTGCAACCTTTATAGCCTCATCTTATTATATTTTGTAACCTGGTTTAGTTTGCATTGAGGTCTGCACCCTATGTCTAACAATACTACTTCATACTGAGAGTGCCAAATGCAGAATGGCTCACAAAAGGATTTTTAAAATGCACGCTGGTCGAATATTGTTTGAACCAATCATTTTCATTGCAGCCTGACCCAAGCCTGTTAACTTTGATTTCAATCTCACAGAAAGGTACCTGAACCATGCAGGTTATCCCACTTCTTATTAAACTTATTTTTTTCCTCAACTCCATACACATCCAGTATGTGTAAGAAACAGCCTCTGCAGGAGTTGAGAACATACCCAGTCAATATGAATATGCCAACTCAAGGTGCTATCAGTGTGCACACCAAGATATTTGCAGGACTGGACTTTCATAATTGGTTTGCTATGAAAAACCACAGGACTAATTCTTAATAATATTGAATATCAGGCTATTTGTATCACACCTTGTATTAGAATAGAATAGAATAGAATAGAATAGAATAGAATAGCCTTTATTGTCATTGTACAGAGTACAACGAAATTGGAGTGCCACTCCCTTGGTGCAAGATTCAATAATAAATATAAATGTAAAATATAAAAAGTACAATAAAACAAGTATTCAAACAATAGTAAGTAAGATATACACAGGATAGCAGCATTAATATAATGACAGTATGAATAGCAGCATAATATAATGGCAGTGACGGTATGGTATAGCTAAGCAGGTTCAATTGTTTTGTGCTTATTTACTACGGTGATAGCTCTGGGAAAGAAGCTATCCCTGAATCTGTTTGTCCTGGTTTTATGTGACCTGTACCGTCGGCCTGACGGTAATAGTTCAAACAGTTGATTACTGGGGTGAGAGTGGTCCTTGATGATATTGCCAGCTCTGCTGAGGTACCGAGAGTTTGCAATGACCTCCAGGCTGGGCAGAGAGCAGCCAGTGATCTTCTGGGCTGTGTTGATGACCCTCTGCAATACTTTCCTATCCGCAGCTGAGCACCCTGCATACCATGTTGTCATGCCGTGCGTTAGGATGCTCTCTATGGTGGCTCTGTAAAATGTCACCAGCAGCCTCTCCTCCAGGTTGTTCCTCCTGAGCACTCTCAGAAAGTGGAGACGCTGCTGGGCCTTTTTAACCACCGCCGTGGTATTACTTGTATTCATAAGAACAAATATAACATAACACCTTCCATTATGCTCTGTTAAAACGTACACTTGTCTCAACCTTCTGTTCTGCTTAATTGATTAGTGGAGGCGGTCATTAAACCACTAATAAGTACACTCAGTATTGTGTTTCTAGTTCTCAGTCCAATGCTGTTAAACAACTTTAAGGGCAAGTATCTGCTGAACACTCAGAGTCGCTGACGCATAAAGATGTTATATTCAAAGACAAACTCCTCAGAGCACTTAAGCAAAATTAAGCCATCTGCTATCTTAAATTGTTAAATCCCATAAAAGGAGTATCAGGCGAGTGACAAACCTTAATGACTTCCATCCCCTCTCAATCCTCCAAAACAACACACGTACAAAGCCTGTGTGCATGTTTCTGTCTTCAGGGGGTTTGTTTTCACTATTTTATAATAAAAATAAAATCTCATAAGAAAATAACCAGATAAAGTGCACATAAGCCCAGATGCAGAGTTTTCCTGAGGCTACACAGACTACAAACCCAGCGCTCATCAGCCTGCTCCTGTCACTCTGCTCCAGATCTGTCTGCCTTTATTTGAGCTCTGCAGCAGCAACACTAATTGACTGGGACAACCAATGATTAATGCTAAATGTTGCGAGAAAGTTAGAACAAGTAAATCTGGTCATTTCTTCCTTAGAAAACCAAGTTATGCACGACTAAGCTTGTTTGTTTTGTGTCAAACTGAAAAGGTAGCCAAGACAACAATGAAGACCAGAAGCCGGATGATTATATAATGTAATTTTTATGGGACAGACCACATGTGGTCTGGTGCTTCTCATTCCCTGCTAGTTTAATTATGGTTTAAAATTTCACTATGTTAATTTTGTTTTGTTTTTTTTCTACAATTTTGTGCAAGTAGGGCTGGGTAAACTCGTACTAGCATAAAGTAAGGCTATGTTAAGGTTCAGGACATTTTGGTGCCTCTAATAAATCTGTTGTATTGTTTTGCCACTGATACTGAAGCTCAGATACTGCCATGGCACTAATATAAAACAAAACCCCATCAAACACAAAGCACCGTGTCAGTTTACACAAATTCAGTAATCAGAGCTCAAGTGTAGCACAAAATAAATACTGTAAAATGCGATCCGCTGGTAAATGGAGTTGGAAAAAGAGTGAGAAGATAAAAGTAACACCAATAAAGAATTGCAAATAAGAGAAAGGGAGATAAAAAAAAGAACAAAAAACAACTCTGGGTAGTGATGTGAGATGAAGAGAGACTCTTTGGATCCAAAATTTAGGACAAGAAAGGAAAATCTGCCTCACAACCTAACAGCCACAGACAGCAGCTCTCTCTCAGCTGTAACCCAGAAAAACAAGATTCATCTTCAATACCACCAACCAGCTCCACGGAAAAGTTTGCTGTGATGACGGCTTTAGCCTCTCATGTTCTAAATGTCATTTAAAAATACAATTCTGCGACATTTCTAAGAAATTCTCTTGAAAGCTTTTAGTGTGCCCACAATCAGTGGAGTCAGTCGAGTCAGAGCCTCTTAAGGCATCGTAATGAAACGCTACCAGAAAAATAAGTGCACCATGTACAGACAGACAGCATTTGGCACAGGTGTCCAAACTCTTTGTGTGAAGAGAATAGGACATCGGTGGTAGAGCTGCCAGTTCTGATGTTCCCTGGAGAACACCAACTGAGCTACACAGTGCAGCGCTGTGAGCACAGGTTCCACTAAAGGACAACTGGAACATATGGTTACCCTCATAGAGTCTGTTTCTAATAGTTTGGTTGGGAACATAAACATTAATAGGCTGCTGGAGGTCACTTTGTAGGGCTCTCACAGTGTTCCTTCTGTTTCTCCTTACACAGAGGAGCAGATACTGGTCCCGATGCCAAGTTGAGACCCTTCTACGGCTCTGTCCACCTCTCCTCATGCCCATCTCTTGGTATCTCTATGACACTCTTGAGACTGAACAGAGACAAATAAAACCTCCTTCCGACAAAATGCCTATGGATGTGCCGGGCTACCTGTACAATCTGAAAGGGCTGCAGGTAACAACCCAAAGCTACGCAGAGTGTTAAGGACAGGTGAAATTGATACACAGTGGTTTTATACAATTTTTACACTGATGATCGAGTCTTCCCTTACGTTTGTTAAAAAGTGTAAATATTTTACGGTGAATGAGTCTATAAAGAAGCCATCAAACTGAATTGTTATCAGACAACAAAAAGCAGACGCACACAGACTGTATCTGAAGTTGCCATTGCAGTATCTAATGAGATTGCAGCAATTTAACCATCAAAACTGTTACTCAACAGCAGAAGACCCTGTATTGCACGAGGCAGCATCAAGCCAACTCAGATTTCTCCATTAGCCACGAAAGAACAAATCTGCCACAAAGTCTCTTTGGTAAAACTTACCAGTGTATCGCTAGCTGATGAACACAATACTCCGTCGTGATACTAGAGGCACAGCTGCCAGTGTGGTTCACAAAGACTGAGACAAAGATAGAGGCAAAAAGTGCTGATAACTTAATACAAGGAAGCTAACTCAAAGACGAGAATGAATGAAGGTAAATACACTCATTTAAATGGAGTAAGGATTCAATCACACAGTTAGTGATTCCGTGACACTACACTTTGCTAGGGAAAAATGTTCATTCCTTGAGCAGTTGGTGAAGGTTGCTGCTAGTCGCTAGGTAAAACCGTTTGCTAGTGCTGCACCAAAAATCTCCTTGCGATTGCTTTGGTTCTAGGAGATTGCCATTAAAGACACCAACTTGTCTGCAAATACTCACCATATGCTCACCAAGCTGTAGTGAAATCATTAAATGAACACAAACTGGAGATAAATCCTCCAAAATAAAAGTTTACCCGTTTGACAAATGTTGGTTGAGCCCTAAGGTATAAATGCTTAATAGTGGCAAGTGGTTGCAGAGAAGTTGGCTTCTTTCATGCAAACTATGGACCACTATGGCAATCCGAGCTAGTGACCAAAGCAATTATGAGGCGGTTTTTCGTGCAACATCTTCTTTGCAACCAATTTCCCAGTGACAGGTAGCAGTCACTCGCCAGTAAGTTTGAGAATGTATTTTTTTTTACTCAGTGACAGGTGATTGCTAGGGGGCTGCTGACTGGTCTCTTGGTCTGTGGGACGGAGTTATACTCTACTGAAATTATAAATACTATTCTCTTCACCTGTCAGTGTGTTATCTGTGTAAATTAAACATTTATAGGGCTACAACTTCTCTTTTTAATGCATAAATTACATTTTGGACTTACTTTGAGTAACTGAACCTATCCAAGTATCTGATTGTAGGTATAAAACATTTTTATACATCCCACCAAACTCTTTATGTAACTACTATACAGAGCTTAAGGAGGTCAGATTTTATGTGGGAGTTGGATTTTAAGTGCAGTTTTGTCTATCTGTCCCTGAGATGACACACATGTTGTAAAACACTGGGGATTGTAAATTGGGACCTTATAATCTGATCAGTGCACCATATGCATATTCCAGCCATAATGCTGGTAAGATAAAACTGACTGTTGCAGCACTCTGCCTTAAGAGGCTTTTAAAACTGCTGCTTAACTTCTGTTGGCGTGTACTTTCCCAGGTGCCATGAATTTTGTTCATGGGTGCAAAACAAGATTCAAGGCATTAAAGAGTAGACTGGGGTATTTTAAAAAAAAACCCAAAAAACCTGTGTGCATGTTCAGGGCTTATTTTCTGGGAGCACTATCCCAAAAGCTGCTCTGTTGACTGTTTGAATGATCCCTGCATTATAATTCAAGACATCTGGGCTAAACTACATGTGGTGACAGGAGACTGACTCGACAGGGACAAATGGCCTGTCAAGCAAGGTGGTTTATCTGCTACCTGAGCACGTTGAATGTCTGGTCATTTTATGGTTATGTTGCTAAGCAGAAATGCTTAGCCTGTGGTGCATCATCCATGGGCTGGTTGAAGTAGAAATGAGTAACACAGTGAACTTTTTCACAAGGCAAGTAGATCATAAATGTCTACTTCTCACTGCTTTCATAATGCCTGTTCTAGACTTCCAGCAGTCACAGCAACTACAGGTTTTACTGTTAGTGAAAACATGTAAACTGAAAAAAACCCAAAACAGTTAATAAGTTTGCCCTGACAATATATTTCTGGATAATAATTTGTTTCAGGACCCCCTCCTGCCACCTGTCAGATACACAGACCACCAACAACTTACAGTTAAAAAAAATAATAATAATAATAATAATAATAATTATTATTATTATCCAACACATAAACAGCACACGCTAAAATAAATGTTCTTACACTCTACTAATCACCCCTAAATATAGAGGAGCCAGACTGAGGTCTGACAAACTGACAATGACATTAATCTGCAATGACCACATGACTTGTGATTAAAGAAATACTTAAGTGTCTATGTTAGCCATACGGTTTCACCAACCCAACCAGTACATAGCCTATTCCCACTATAAAACCAAACAAACAACAACAAACCCCCAAAAACACAAACAGGAAGTACATCTAATATTTTGAACATGCCTTTATTGAATAAAGTAAAATGTCTGCATGTTGAGTATAAGAGGCAATTAATCTTAAAAAAAAAAAAAGAAAATGACAATCTCACAAAATTAACAGAAAGATTCCAGCTAAATGCAGACAGTATGGTCTCATAACACCGTTACACCCCCATGTTACAATGTAACTTGCCATCGCCAGTGTGTGAATGTGTGTGTGAATGGGTGAATGACTGAATGTAGTGTGAAGCGCTTTGGGGTCCTTAGGGACTAGAAAAGCGCTATACAAATGCAGGCCCTTTACCATTTACCCCCATGTTACTGTGGAGTGCCATCTCATGGCTCAGTCACAAGTGGATCTATTTGTTTGCGATCAGTGATCAATAACAAGTAGTTTCAGTAACCAGCCAGTTGATTGCTACAATTATCTGAAATCTGCGCAACTAGAGGTTGAGTGTGCAACACCTTACTGGTTCAATTCCATTTGGAGGCAAATCTTTTGGGTTGCATTGTGTAAAACTCATTAAAACCAAATCAAACATCCAGAGCTACTTCCTGTTACACAATCCTGTGTCCTCTCTCCAGTTTAATCCTAATTAATTTTGCAAAAGTTTAGAAAATCACCACCAGTCTGACTTTACAGTGGATATTTTTTAAACTATGACAGACATGGTTATTAAATTCACTGATGCTCTTCAGCTCAATGGCTGAAGAGTTAACAATTTCCTCCTCCACCTCCTCTTCCTCGCTTCCATTTTCCTGTGGACTGTTAGCATGGATGCTGCTGGTCTGGCTGGGTGATCAGCAGGACAAGGTGAGGCTCGGGTGACCACAGCATCTGCTGTTTCTGGGCCTTCTTCCATTTCAAATTCAAACCCTCTCCTTAAAAATGAAAACTTAAGTCTGCATTTATGCCACTAACCAGCATAGTTCCCCATTACGTAGCCACATCTGCGTTTCCTAAAGTCACCTAAACCAACTGGGCAGATAGGTGAGAGAAGGTGAAGCAGTTAAGGAGAGATGGGAAGAGGCCCAGCAAGGAACGAGATCTGGCTCTCAGCCCTCTGGCTCAGCGAGGGAAAGCAATAAAGGTGGCACGCAGCTGAGCCAACAGCTGACAGGAACAGGAACCAATGTTTGGCCAAGGTCAGTAAAATCAGAGCACACACATGAAACCACTCACATCCACATAGGGTAAGAGAATAAACAGAAAAATAGGGTCAAAAGTCACATGGGAATGAGACTGTGGTGACCCAGTACTCAATGGGTGTCAGACACCTAAGGGTCATAGAGCAGAACGACAACACGTGTGTGTGTGTGTGTGTGTGTGTGTGTGTGTGTGTGTGTGTGTGTGTGTGTGTGTGTGTGTGTGTGTGTGTGTGTGTGTGTGCGTGTGTCTGTCTGTCTGTCTGTCTGAACACTGGCATCAGAGAGAGTCATGTAATCAGCATACCTGCTATTGTTGGCAGACATTACGAGCTCTGCTGGCAGGTACAGTCGACACACAGAAACAAATACAAAGGGCTTTTCAGTGTGCAAGATTAATTCTAAACACACTGTGTGAAACTTATTTAAAAATACATTAATGAACAGTGGCAGGCTTATACCTTAGCTTATACCAGCATTTGTCTTTTCCTGTAGATGTGTTAATAATGACAAAAAAAGCAATTAAATGTTGGTGTGTTCGTGTAAGAAAATTATTAGGATAGAAGCTGCAATTAGTTGATAAATTAGCAGTCAAAGTAAATATAGATAATTTC
Organism: Simochromis diagramma; assembly: GCF_900408965.1. Taxonomy (NCBI): domain Eukaryota; kingdom Metazoa; phylum Chordata; class Actinopteri; order Cichliformes; family Cichlidae; genus Simochromis; species Simochromis diagramma. Next base: position 11,993,486 of record NW_024386908.1, on the reverse strand, counting down.
AGTAAAATAATCATAGCAATTTGGACTGTTTGTTGAATTGAAAAGCCAATTTTATAACCGTTTAACTGTTTTTTTTTCTTTTAATTTCACTAACAAGATAAACGAGGAAGACTAAAAATTGTAGAATGACTGGCCATAACCAGTCTCTGACTGATCAGCTTCAAGTAGATGGAATGACAATGTAGATCTAAACATACATAATGCGCTAATAATTAGAAATGCTCACACCCATAACAGCCAACTTGCTAATAGCTACTCTTAATTATTAACCCATGTTCATATTTCACTGATAATTTATATAATTATGTGTGCACTCCAGGCTGCTTATCCAGCTTATACACAAACACTTCCCAGCTAATCTCCAACGTATAGTTAAAGTGTTTTTTTAAATGAGACCTAAATCTGGCAACAATGGCTAGGATGCTAGAAGCACTATTGCTGACAGCAGGGTAGCTAGTCCAGGCCACAGGACTAACAGCTCCCCTGCTGATAACATTGCAAATGCATAATCTAGCAATGCACAGGAGGACAGGTTCTGGCCCATCTGGCAGACAGGAAATACTCCTCCTGGCTGTACAAGGCTGGTTTTTATTTATGTTAGTTAAAAAAATGATTGAAAATGCACACTCTGTGTACAGTTCAGCTCCATGCAATCATGTGATCCATCTGTCTCTCTTTTCTAAGTAAAAGAGGGAAAACAATGATCAAGCAATAAAAATCAGAGAGTTGATCCACAGAAGCCCCGGAGACGTCTCAGAGCAGGATACACAGTATACTATTTGCATGTAAATAGCAGTATTTACAGTACTCTGTGTTGCTGTTATTTATGATCTTCAGTAGCGAAAACAAATTTCACAGTAACATTAACGTACAGCTGTGATCAAAGTTTACATACACTCGTGTTCTTTTTCCAAGGTGAAATAATTGTACACCAATGATAACAAAAGAAGAATTGTGTTCACTATTTTTATTGATTTTGGATTCTGTCTAACCCACACAGGGCTAATATGGATACTCAAAAAATATACATCTTTTAATAAGTGGTGCTGAAGGATTTACATTATCTTCTAACTTGGCAAAACCAATTAATGATCAACAACAAGACTACAACTAGTTTCTTTTTGCCAACATAAAAAATGTTTGACAGCACTCAGAATATTGAGAAAGTCCAAGGAACTCAGCGAAGATGTAAGGAGATTTAGAGCTACAGAAGTTGTCTCTTGGAGCTATTTCTAAATACAAAGACTAAGCTATTTGCCCAACTAAGCATGGTGGTGGTAGCATCAAGATTCTGGGCTGTTTTGCTTTTACATAGCACAATTTGGATGAAATCATGACTAATGACAAGTACCTCCAAATTCCTCAATTTCCCCTTAAAAATCTACCGTTAGATGGTTAAAACTTGGGCGGAGTTAGGTGCTACAATAGGACAATGATCCCAAACACACATCAAAACTGGATGGACTCTGAACTTTTGGAATGAATAAAGTGTTAAGGTTGAGCTGTGTGGCAGGCAGGGGTAGGACCCAAACGCAGGACTTACAGATGGAAAAATTGACTTTAGCAGCAGCTGAGAAAACAAACTAAAAAGAAAGGAACACTAAAAGAAGCATGCATAAGATAAACTAGAAACAAAGGCTCTGGTAACTAAGGAACCCAAGACCATTAGACGCAGCTAAGGTGGAGGACGCGACAATGGACAGGAAAAGACTGATGGGTTGATGAAATGCACACATGGTAAATGGACTGGTTCTTATATAGCACTTTTCTACCCTGAGCACTCAAAGCACTTTATACAACTAATTCATTCACCCAATCACATCCATTCACACAAGCACGTTAAAAGCTTACTATCTATCATTCATTCACACTCCAATGGATGCATCGGAGAGCAACATGGGGTTAGTATCTAGCCCAGGGATATTTGGCATGCAGACTAGAGGAGCCTGGGATCGAACCCGAACCTTCCGGTTAATAGCTGACCTGCTCTACCACCTGAGCTACAGCCACCCCATCATCATCATAACGAGGGGATTGGAAACAGGAGGGAAAACAGCAGAAATAAATCAGACATAACAAGATAAGGGAAGTGAAACTGAACACGATGCATACAGGAAAAGAGACTATCAAAATAAGACAAGAAACACACAGACAGAAACCCAGACTCAAGACACGCACACTTGATTGAGAGACTGAGTATACAAGCATAAACACAGAGCTGAGATTGACTAAACACAGGAGATGCTTAGACACTGAGGAAGGGAGAACGATGATCAGTAAGGACTGAAGGTTAACCGAAACCCACTCTAAACATGAAGAAAGAAAGAATTACCAAGAAACTTAGAGCTAGAAACTAAACAAAAACTAAACGATCTAATAAGCACTCATAGGCAAACCAAACATAAACCACACAGAGAATATAACACAGCTTAGAATATCATTTTAACCAGATTCAGAAAGTCCAAAACATAAACTCCTAAAATGACTTTTGCAAAGCTCCACCTTAAACTCTATTGAGAATATGCGGACTACACTTAAAAGTCTCTTTATTTGTCGTCTTTGGGAGAAATTTGCTTTGGACAATTTTGCTCTCATATCATCACAAAAATGAGAAATACATACATAGATAAATAAAAATATCAAACATCCAGCCAAAAATCTTGTTTTTTAGTGCAAAGAAATTATTAAAAGCCCCAAATTACCATAAAAGTCAACCTCCTTGAGAAGCACAGGTAAACTTCTGATCACATCTGTGACCAGATTTTAAATACTTTGTCAACCATGTGGTTTGAACTAATGCAGGAAACTGGTGAAAGATGGGATCCCATATTTCACCCTATCATATATATATATATATATATATATATATATATATATATATATAAAAACATCACATAATTAGCTTCTAAAATAGCAACTTGTGGTCACTTTAAGTCTTATGACACACACAGTCACACGTACATTTCCAGCCTACAAACACAAGCTGACACTCAGACGTGCCTCACACCTCCCTTCCCGAGGACGTATGTGCGACTTTATTTAGGCTACCCCATTCCTCACTTTTCCGAGTGTGCATGCGTATGTTTGGCTGGCTACCCAAAAAATCTGCATGCACAATTGCACGTTGCAAAGCCACCAGCTTGAAAAATAGCAAACAGAGAAAATTAATGAGATGAAAGACGTGTAAAGCGAGAGAACAGAGGGAGAAAGAAAACAAAATGAAAGTCTCAGACAGCAGACAGAAAGCCGGGGGGGAGCTTGGTTCTTTTGAAACGGACCCTTTTTAAATCTCCTGGGAGTCCACGTGCGACTGCAGACCTCTCACTGGGGAACTGGGGGGGTTAAATATCACCCTCACATTGGCCTACACCTCTGAATAGTTAGTGCTTCTTAAGGAGATATAGCCTGTAGGACTATGAACTTTACATTTGAATGGCTTTTTAAAGGAGATAATGTTATTCAGGGCGCAATTTACTGAATCTGGATATCCACATCAGGTTTATCACATCTTTTCTTTGTGTTCCTTTCAAAATTAATTAAATCTAAATGCATGTGAAAATAAAATGACGCAAGGACACACTTTTGAGAGATTTTGACAATTTTTCATGCTCAGTAGCACAGCGGGAGAGTGTTTTTTTTTTAGCTCCTGAGACATTAAAAAGCAGCCAGTATTCAGGGGAAAAAGAATGACGCCTCAACTTGCCTTTCTTTACCCCGAGTCATGCTGTATCGAATTAGTACTTTACAGCATGACAGGCATCAAGAATATGGAAAGGAAGCCCCGGCCTTGCTGCAACCATGAGGGGGAAGGTGGTGTCAGTGGTTTGTAGACACTCAGACAGCCAGATAGCTGTAATTACTTCAGGAGACGACAAAGATTAATTAAGCAAGAGGGAGCAGAATTAATGAGGTTAGCACACACCTCAACCAGACTTTAAAAACTTCACACCACTGCCGTAGAGACTGCAAGAGTCACTAATATTTCCCCGTTTCTCATTTTGTTGTTACATAAATATGCATTCAGAGGGAAAGTAAGGCTGTTTCAAAGCATGCAGTGACCTAATCCCAACCGTAATCCTACCTTCAGGGGCTAACAGTATCAGGAATGTTTAATTTGCACTTGAAGGCATAGGGATCACAGTTGATTACTCCATCCAGGTGTAATTGCGAGCAAGATACGATCGACAGCAATTTAAGATGCCCATTAGCCTATAGCTCACTGAATGCTAAATTCAGACAGTTGGGCTCTTAAGACAATGCGTGTAATTGCAGTTTGAGCATGATTAAAACCCTCTCCAAATAATTTTGTCTTTCTCTTGGAAATATCCAGCTCAGGGTTAGCTGAGAATATACAACCTGATAAGTAGGCTCGTGCAGCAGAAAACTCGAGTGTTTACATCACCCACAAAACGACAGCATATAAATAGAAAGCGCTGGAGTCTGACAGACAGCTGCCAACGATGCTATAGCATGTCATATGGCTGCTCTAAGACTGATCCTGTTCCCAAATCTAAACGACAGCCGTGATGCACTGCAGCACACGGAATGACTGAGCACCCAGAGACAAATGGTTTCAAGTTTAGTCAGGATATAAGTAGGTAATGTCGTCATGTTTTTGGCCAGATAACGAGGGCTGTGTTTGTGTCAAGCTAGAGCTCAGTAAATTTATAGACAGGACAGATTTACTATGAGTATTCAAAGCTGGTTCTCAGGATGAAAAACAGGCGGTGAAGTCATGGCAGAGAAAATTTACCCAATGAACAGAACTTGGCAAAAGATGGCTGGAGGATGTTTCATGACCTCCAAACTGAATTGATGGTTTCTGCCTCTGCCTTATTTTACGATTTAATTTTCATTTTATTTTGCTCAAAATAATTTGACGTAATTGTTTGACAGCACTTACATCAACTTCAACTTCTCAATTAGCTAACTTATGAACCGTCATGGCTGTGTGCAGGCAGGCAGGAAAAAAGGACCCAAAATGCTGGACTCAAGGAGGCAAAGGTGAACTTAAAATACAGAGCTTTTTGTGGGTTCTTCTTTCTTGCAAGGAACACATATTTTGAAATATCTAACAATTACGACCTATTTCCACATGAGTGTGTGGAACAACTTTACAGTGAATAGTATTTCTAAATACAATATAAAAGACAATCCTAACTTTCTGATCTAAAAAGTGAAGCCAAAGTGGAAGTCTTTTGCACCTACATTATTTACAAAGTCCAGCAGGGGTCAAAAAGACTTTATGCTCTTAAATCTATAGACCATCAAATGGTTGGATTACCTCTACAGCATGCCATCAAGTTTGGCAAAGGCCTGGTAACGAGCCATTCATTTGATTCAGGTGTGTTGGAACAAGGATGCGTCTAAAAGCTGCAGGACAGTAGCTCTTGAGGACTGGAGTTGGACACCCCTGGTCTAGACCTTTTGTAAAAACCTTCTTTCTGAGTTCATGATCTTAGTCACACACCTCTTGCTCATCACATCCGATTTGAAAACACCATGTCAGTGACAAAGTTGATGCTCGTGTCAAGACTTCAGAACACGAGACTGCACTGCACAAACCAATGGGTGATGATACAGGAGCTATGTTTTTTCTGTGACTTTTCCACCTACCAGAGTTCAACTTGAGGGGGGATTTCAGCTGAAAAATCTAATGTAACTGCCCATCCAGTTATTTGTCCAATTTGCCCACCTTTACATGATATATTTCAGTTACATCCTTGCATCAGAACACATTGATGTTTAAACTAAGAAATGTGTGCCAAAAAATGCATCCTATGAAACCTTGGCATGCGTTTTGAGTGATGTGCGCACCAGTATTGGCCAAATGTCAGTATTGCTAACATCAGCTTTGAGTTCTTTCATTAACCACTGCTGATGTTTATCTATTGTACCACATCGATTTTATGCTGACTAAATATTTCCAATTAGTTTGATGAAAAGCTGAAATCCCACGTTTCACAATCAGTACAAAAAAGTCTTGGTGGTGTCTCTGGACACATTTGTTAAGATAACTGATTATTCTAAACTGGCCATGGATGTGAGGTAAAAACTGCATGAACTTATGTTGAAATGTGGCTTGTAGTCTGAAATGCTTTCATTGAAACAAGAACTCTATTTCCATTTACTAAGATGCATTTTTGAACTCATATTCAATGCACAAAAAGTTCTGGCAGGAAAAAAATAATGAACACATTTAAAATATATAGATATATAATAAAGGTTATGCCAGATTTATCCCAACAAAGATATATTAGTACCAATTACACACCCTGAAAAAATTTCTAGCATAATTAGAAGTGTTGGAATCATAAAAAATAATGTTCCCTGAAGGCAAAATGTCCTGAACTTTGAAAATGTTCAACAAACCTTGACAACACACAGTCCAGTAAGGTAAAATCCCATGTTAGCCCTCTATGCACATCTGTCATCACAGAGAAATCACATTAATTAAACACTGATGAATCATCCTACAGCTTTATCTATTGCACATAACGCAACTGAGAACTGGATTTCAGTGATGAAAGGTAATCGGTAGATATAACCACAGAGACCGAATGACCTCCATCATTTCTGTGAAGGAGGGAAGTTATGTAGAAATATACTGCTGCTTTTTCTATGCAACCGGGACTACAGGCAGATTTCAATGAAAAGAAAAAGTATAGAGTTCAGTGCATCGTGTCTTTCACAACAGAGATTAGTTTTGGATTTTAAAAACTGTTACAAATTTGATTTACAGCACAATGAGAAAAATGAATGATTTTATTATGTAGCAAAGCAAAATTTCTGAGAGGTGAGTTTGAAATTGATGTGAACAAAAGCAAAAATGCTTCTATTGTGCACTCAATATATTTAAAGCAGACATGAAACGCTGGGAAAAGAGAGAATATTTGATTGCATAAAATAGCGCTTTAACGCATGATGCTAACATTTGCTTTACCAACTATATTATGAACAGCCAGTCCTCTAACTCCAGTCTCTTAGGTTTCACTGTTTATTAACTGCAGTACATATTCTACCTGATCCACCTGATTCTGATTAATTATCTAGTATTTAGCCACTTTTAAAACTGAGCTCATTCAGTAAAATTGAAGTCATCTGATGAATGGAAATCTTAAAGCAGGGGTGTCCAACTCCAGGCCTCAAGGGCCGGTGTCCTGCAGGTTTTAGATCTATAAATCCAAAACAGATAGATACAGGAGCAGCATAAATCATAAAAATTGTATAATCTTTTATAAAACAACATTGTTAAAAGTGCTACAGGTCTACACTGAAGGTCTTATAATGTAAGGCTGTGTGAAAATGTATATAGTGATACAACAGTGATAAAATAATAAAAAGGTTAAAGAAATAAAAAAAATAAAATAAAATAAAACTGAGATTGTGAAAAAGAGAATTCTGGCAAAGGTCCTTCATAACATATGCGCTATAAATATGAGAGCAGCAAAGAGGCTTGATACAGGAGTGTCTGTGGAGTCTTATGTCCTGACAGGTGTGTTTACCTGTCACATAAGAAGAGCTCTTGTGAAGTGTTATAGAAAGCGGCTGGAATGATTTCCTGCAGCGTTCTTTATGGCAGCACGGTCGAATAAGAACCAGCCTCTGCTACCTCTACAGTGTGAAATGGAGAGGTGATGGTTCGTTCAGTGACCTCCTGTCCCTCACTGACTACAATGCCTCAAGATTCTGGACAATGGTAGACTGAGCCAGTTTGTTATTCTGTTAGATATAAAGATGGGAATTTTTCCTGCACATGAAAAATAATGAACTCAAGAGGAAGATTTCATATCTTCTGCTAAGAAAAAAATCACCAGTATTTGTACTTTTCCCCCCCAGATGAGCAGAAAAACAAAAATGGGTAAATAAATGTGATTCCAGACAGTTGAATAAAGAGAAGCTGATTTTGAATCATTCTGGAAAGCAAGTCAAGCAAATCCTTCGTCCCTACAATGCAGGCCATGTGCGGATGTGCATGTGAATCATGCTGTCACTGTGCCTGAGAGCAGGGCTCTCGCTCCTCATGGGGAGCGTCAGACGGCAGGAAGGAGGAGGTTTTATAGGGCAGAGCACACCAGGTCTTAACCATAAATTTAGCGCCTGCTAAACAAAACACAACTAAAAAGAAAGGGGAAACACACACACATACAACTTCACAGCATATGTGATTTATTCTTAATAAATTACATTTTCCATTGAACCACATCATATAACAGTTTACATCCTGAGCTGATATCAACATATCAGTTAGAAGGAAATTTGATGATTGAACAGCAACTTTAAAAAAGCACCAGTCAGGAAGGGCACAGTGTGAGAATAACACAAGCATTATTGAATTTCATCCTTACTTTGATTTATTCTTTTTTTGTGCTTATTGCTCCAGCTGCACATGGAGTCCACACCTTTCTCACTGACGTGAGTGGTTTCGATAAAGGTACAGGGACACTTGCCTCTCTCAGTAAAACCTCAGAATTTTCACTCAAATTAAGGATTTGTTTTTCAAGTCACATTAAGAAAAGCATCCTTAAAGATTGTAACTACTTTTTCCAAGTGCTCTCAACAAGTAAAGGCTCAGTAGTAAGACAGCGTGCAGTAATAAGTAATATCTAAAGTTAAAACAGTTATATAGTTATATGAAAAAAAAGGCAATTAAAGCAGAAAAATGTCTTTTAAGACTGGCAACATGAAATTCGAGTATAAATTATAAATCACATGCTGTGATTATATTTTATAGAAAACATTTCCTTTGATCCACGTTCAAAAGTACAAACAGTTCTGACATACAAATAGTCTCTTTAGCTTTGAAAAGAATTTACTTTATAAAAACTTTATCATGCTATCCATTTTTAATGCTCATCAAAGTGCACCAAAAGCTCCAAATGTGCTGGTATGTTTAGAAAGTGTTGACACAAAGCACACATACCCTCTGTTACCCACAGTATGTGCATTCACGAAAAGGCTGCAGTGTCTAGAAACGGTTTAAAACTGTCAATGATGAATACTGACCCAATGCAGAAGTTCGAAAGCATCACAGCACAGACAAACCAAACTCACTTCATCACTTCTAACAAATCATAGGACGTCTATGATAGCTTTTACGATTACATACATACATACAAAAGTGGAAAATCTCTTGCACATGTGCAATCCTCAACCCCAAAAAACACATATTTTTCATTTAAATCTTTCATCTGTTGGTAAATAGTAGTGATAGAAAAAAAATGGGTTTGAGAAGAACCGATGATCAGGTTTGCTGGCTTTTTAGAAATCAGTGTTACCTTTTAAATGCACCTCTTTGTGTTTAAAAAGATGTGTGTAATGCAGATTCAAGGAAGAAGATTTCACAGTGCATCATTTAAAGCCGGCGCAAACTAGTCATGTGACCCCAGCAAAGTGTATTTGTCTAATGCTCTCAAGGCTATTGTTACTGACTGTGCAAAGTGAAAATGTAAACTGTTTTTCTTAGACGCGCAGGGCGTTTAGCGTTGGACAAGTCTGCATACATTATGCAATTGAGCAGTTCTTGCAATAAGCTGGATGATGGTGTCTGTTTCTGTCATCTTTTGGAGCGGTGCCGGCGGCGTTATCGTCACACCACTCTCTGGAGGATGTAGAGGATGCCGATATTGTCGATAGTGACGAAGGTGGAGAAGTCAGATGACACGTGTATCTTCTTTAAAGCGCTTCCCGTTGTATAGAAGGTCTGCAGAGCTTTGCCTGTCTTCACTTCCCACCACTTGATATAAAGAAGAAGGACAAAAAAAACAAGAACATGTTAAAATCATTACGTTTGACCCAAGGGTATCTGAAAGAACAAGAAGTTATGTACAAACCATTGAAGAAAATATGTATTTAGTTACATTTCTCTGGAACAAGTAAATCAAGGCAGAAGTCGTGTAATGTGCATTATGATTTGTCTGATTCATGAAACAAAGACAACAACAAAAACTAAAAAGACTCAGTAGTTTACGATGGCTGCCCAGAAGACCATTTCGAATTTAATATTCTAAAATCTCCAGACTCAAACTCACGCACACACTCACAGGCTCTCTCAAATACTTCGATGGAGACCCATAAACACACCACCCCCTGCAGCTTTTTTGAGTTATTCCCTTTAATCTCAGTTTAAAGTTGACATTTTCCATTGAAGCTCCTTCTCACTGGGATGAATCATCAAAGGCACATCAAGTCAATCATTAATAGCTTGGCACGAGTGTGTGTGTGTGTGTGTGTGTGCACGCGTGTGCGCATTCAACGTTTACAATATTAGGCACGATGATGACACATCAAAACAAGAAACGATGCCCCTTCCAGCTAAATAAAGACGGCGTGACTTTTTTAATAGGTTTAATCTTTAGTAGCTGAGCATGTTTTTGTTATGAACCTTTAGCTGCTCTGAGTGTGGGTTAATAAAGGAAAGCAGGCCAATCCCTAAGTCTATCGACAGACAGACTGCAACAGAAGAGGTGGCAGCAGCAGATTGCTGGCTTATAGGAGGTGCGCACACTCACGCACACACACAGCCCATTAATCACACAAACCCTACAGCAACTTTAAAGTGAGCTCATTTGCATACCCCCCAAAAAGGCATCGCAAAAAAAATGTGGCAAGGTTCCTTTTGTTCAGATTTTCATGCTGTACCACTGTGTGTGTGTGTGTGTGTTGTTGTTGCTGCTGCTGCTTCAAGGCACTGGCAATACTTGTTCACTAGACTTCCTTCACCGCTACTATTGGCTGCTAAGATCTTGGTAGAAAAGACAACAGAGAAGACTCCTATAATAGTCGCCTAAAATGTCATATTTATAATTTATAATCAAAGCAGTTGCTTTAAATTGGTGACACTTGCCTATACTAGTTAATGTCCTACTTAATGTCCTATATGGTGCAGGCAGATGATTTCATCTTAACTAAGCCCCCGTGTCAGGATTTTGACTTTAAAAGAAAAAGTATCCACTACTTTAGCACTGGGGGAAATGGAGACAGGAGTATCTGGTATTAAAACAAACAAACAAACAAACAAACAAACAAACAAACTTATTGTCTGCAGGGTGAATAATTTTAAATCTAGGTTATTTGTGACCCAGAAGATTAAAGATGTTTTTTTAAATATAGTGCAGTGTGGTGCATTTTTCCATTAACATCCTTCTTTAATTGCTAAAAATAATCTTCTCTCTCATGCCCAGACTTCTCCTGGTAGCCCAGCACCTGGACACACTACTATGAAATATTTGTGGTGAATATGAGACGGTTTCTACTGAGTTTAAATGGAACAAAAAGCAGGTCGGGTCACACTTAGGTTATTTTAAGCCCCCCTTTTTGTGGTTTTCACATCATTACACAGCTCGTATCTGACAAGGAACCCTTATGGAAATGGAAATAATGTCTCCATCTCCTTCGGCTATATTCAGCCATAAATCAGACAAGAAAATATTTCACAACATATAATATTAAACATACTTTGTCTAACAAAACATTTGCATGCAAAGGCTGCTTTACATAAAAGCTATTAGTACAGATTTGTTACCTTGAACTTCAAAGCTATGCTATGTAATTTGCTACAGCCTTCAAGGCTAAACGTGACCTGCGAGTAAACATGACTTTATGTCAAAGCAATTAATTCCTACATGGTTCATAAATGTGAAGAATGAATGTGAATAGTCAGAGACAGGAATAAGCATGCAAAATACCTTCCTCTCAGATAGCACAAGAAAAACTGAAGTTGATACAGAGGTCATGGAGGTATATCATCAATATAATGTGGAGCAACGGCCTTGCTTCTCCTATTTTTGTTCTTATACGCAGTGGCAGCAGTTTATGCATATGCATATAGGGTGTATTTAATACAAGGCCAGCTACAAGTGTGGCCTGACCTTAGCTTTTAAGTTGAATAAAATGAGGTTTGATGATGATCAATACAAACTGAATTTGTCTTTGACAAGAGTCAGGAGAAACAGAAAGTATATAATAAAGGGAAGTATTAAAATCAAGGTGAAGTTATTGGGCACATTTTTTACAGCAGGAATCATATTTCTAAGCAGCTATCTGCATTCTAAATTATGTAATCTGTAGGCAAATTACAATTTCTACATGTAGCCAAAGCCCTGTTTAAGTGGGGCTTTGACTGCCGGACTGCACACCCAAAACTGTCTGCTATCATCCACAATAATTCAGCTTTTTATTTACCTTTTTTTTTTTTATTCTATACACGAGAGGCCCAGAAAAATTGCCCCCACAGACAAGTCGGCAGACTGCCCGATGGCTTCCCAGATTGCAAGGGCACGATCAACCCCACTGTGCAGGTTATCCCTCCTCAGAGAGTTTTCTTTAGTTATCTCCCAAACTTGAAATCAAGCAGCCAGGCTGTGCTAGAGACCTCTAAGGAGGCAAAAAACAGAAGACGCCTGACAGAAGACTGTTAGGTTTCATTTTACAAAAAGCTGCCAGAGTACTTGACCCACTTCAAACTTCTCCGAAATAGTGAGACCTCAAACAGTCCACTCAACACTTTATAAAAAAAAAAAAAAAAAAAAAAAAATCAGGCGGCCTTAGCAGAATTGTCATTCAATCATCAATACAGCTTAATCAGTCAGATCCCAACACATTTATCTAATGATGGGCTTATCACACTACCCCCCAAAAACGCCTGGAATCTACACTACAGGACAGGAAACCCCTGTATATGTGGAATCTTAGTGTAAAAAGGTCAGCTACAGCAAACTGGTGGAAAATTACCATTAGAGAGAGTCTGGCTAACAAGATTTAAACTCGAGTACCGATGACCTTTCATCCTGTATCTCAGCAAAGAGATTTTCAAGGTCAAACCATGATGCCTACAATACAGCCATGAAACAACACAAAAACACGATAGAGGTGGGATCAATTTGATTGGTGAGGCGACAAACTGAGTATATACCGCAGATACCAGAGGAGGGCAGAGACACACTTGGCTAAAGCCTAATTGCATCTGAAATGAAACAAAGATGGCTGCTGCCTGTCAAAGAGCTGACAGCTCAAACAAAGAAATAATACTGAGACGCCTGCTGCGCAAGCACACAAACACATATATGAAAATAAACAGACCAATAGATGGACTGAAACAGGCGAGGAAGAGAGCAAACAGAGTCAAAAAACAAGACTGAGCCTCCCAGCAAACAACAGCTGCAGACAAATGATGAAACTCTTTGACGAAATTGATAATAAGGGGAGTAAAAACTCTATAACTCCAAGTGGTTATAAACAGGGGATTAGCAGAGAGATGCAATGTATGGAGAAAAGAGCTGGTGCAAAATAAATGTTTAAAAAAGCCCGTTGGCTTTGAGGAAGGACGACGGGAGATGTGTGGAGTGAAAGTGTGAAAATCATTTCAGAGTGAGTCTAGATTTACTAGGAGGAAAAAAAAACTTAGCCAGAAAATCGCTATGTTTAATCATTTACACAGGAGGATGAGGATGAGACTATGCTGGGTGGCATGCATATTTATAGTTTTATGTGACAGGAAGGAAAGTGAGCTTTTTCCAAAAGCTGCAGACGGGAGAAAGGTAAATGATAGGTGAGCAAATCCAGACAGATAAAAGATGCTGAAAACAGTAAAACATATTTCACATTTGTCATAACAACTGTTTATTCTCTCTCGTGGGAATATGCAGCTGGGTTTTGCGTTCGTGTGTCACATGGAGGGCCCATATCCTCGGAGCAGATGGCTGATGTGCTGACATAAACACCATCTCCGTGAGACCACTGATATATGGGAGACAGCTAGTGATGCGTGTAGATGCTAAATAACTAAACTGGAGTTGCTTGCTGGGTGTTCTGTGTGTGTTTGGTGACCACCTTGGGTCTTCTTTGAGATGTAAGACAACGCAGTCTGTAGTGAAGCCGCTGAAAGCGGAGGGAGAATGGGTTTGTGACAATGTTTGCATGTACAATATGTGAATGCTAATGCAAAGAAGACAACGCACAGGTGAGGCTAAGTGGAAATTCAGCGTATTCAGAGAATGCATCAGTGCATCAACATGGAAATAATATACGAGCAAAACCAAGTGTAGGTTACACAAATACTACAACTAAAAACACGGGGGATTATTCACTAATAATGGACTTCACTTATATAGCATCCGCCTGCCAGGCAGCTTAGCAAGCAGAATTATGATCTGAAGGCAGTGTTGTGCCAAAAGGAGGTTAGCAATGTTTGAAGACACTTTCGACCACAGACACATTAATATATTTCTTTTTCTATCACACAGAACCCCCCCAAGGACACTTTGCTATGCATACTGGAGGAGCAGCAGGTTCAGTTGTCAATGTTTATTTGTATTCAGTTAATTTTATTTCATTTATATAGCATAAAATCACATGTTATCCTTTAATGTTGGAGAGAAAATCCCAACAATCAGGCGATCCCTCATGAACTCTTGGTGGCAATGGGAAGAAAATAAAAAAAAAACCTCCCTTTTAATTCTCACTAAAATAAAAGCTTTATTAAAAAGGAAAGTTTTAAGCCTAGTTTTACTTTAGAGAAGGTGTCTGTCTGCTGAATCCAAACTAGGGCCCTGATAGCTGAAAGCTCTGTCTCCCATTCTATTTCGAAAAACTCTAGAAACCACAAGAAAGCCTGCAGGCTAAGAACAAAGTTTTCTAGTGGGAGACCACCTTCATCTACACTGAAGACAAAATTATAACAAAACAATGCTGCCAAACAAGGCCAACATGGAGGTGTTGTGGTAAGATCCTGGGTTTGTCATGTCACTTTTTACTGGGCTGAGGTACAAATAAAGCATCACCTGACATTAGAATATGTGAGAAGAGAGCCGTGGTGGTGCAGTACAGTATAATATTGTAAACTGTGCACTTTAAATGACTGACTTCTGGAATAGCTTTTGGAAATCAGGAACTCAGTTGGCATCCCGTGGCTTCTTACACCACTGTGTTAGGTGAAGCAAAAAAATCATGGTAAGGGACTCAGCTGGCACGTCTCATTCCAGTCCCTGAGGGCCTTAGGCAGCCACAGGAGCAGAAACCATCAGTTTCTGGGTAAAACCGGTGAGCTTGTAGTACATTTTTATTGCCAGAGAAGGACAGGGGGAAGGTGTTATGCAATAAATGAATAAATAAAAAACTCAAAAAAGAACATAAAACAAAAAGAACTTCCTTCTGTAACCATCAAGGGAAAGTGAAGCAGCAGTCCAAAAGCTATTATCCCTGATAGCAAATGATAGAAGTTATACCAACAATCGGAGGGAGTACAAATGGCACTGGATGAAAAGCACAAATATTTATGGCATCTCCTTTGACTAAAACGTGATGTCAAAACAATGGCCACTGATCCCCTTGTCAATACAGCCAAAGCAT
The DNA here is from genome assembly GCF_900408965.1 of Simochromis diagramma. Classification (NCBI taxonomy): domain Eukaryota; kingdom Metazoa; phylum Chordata; class Actinopteri; order Cichliformes; family Cichlidae; genus Simochromis; species Simochromis diagramma. The sequence goes on along the minus strand of NW_024386908.1, from coordinate 11,978,138 downwards.
TCTGTAGATTCAGATAGTGTCAAGCTCACATACACAGAGGTCAGAATGACATCTGGGGAAGGCCTGATACCGTCTGTGTGAATGTGAGTAACCCCAGTTCATCTCAGGCAACAACAGAGGAGAACCAGATTGGCTCAGACAGGCCCTCACCATTAGCTGTGGTGATTCTAAATAGGTCTGCTTATTCGGGCTACCTGAGGGAAAGTCAGGATTGCTTATGTAATAAAAAACAAAACAGTTTTTATATTCATTTGAGGACCAGAGTGATGCTTATGTGTGAACACAGTTGGGTCTTTTAGAAGGGAGGAAGGAGGTAATTCATCTTCCTCTTACATAAATAGAGTCCAGGGGGAATAAGTACAGTTTCTATGCTAAGTAGAAATAAGAAGGAAAATATCTAGAGCCAGACCACAAGGAGTGGACGCTGGAGAGGAAGAAGATTAAAAAAAAAAGAAGAAAAAAAAAAGGGACCAACCAGAGGTGATTTTGTAAGGCCACCTCCATTTCATAAAGAGAAAGTGAGGGATTTAGCGTGTGAGCAGGTCATGAGTCTAGCAGAGAGGGACACAGCGCGACTCTGAGGCTGAATTATTTATCCAAGGTTCCGCTGCTGAAATATTGATGCTCAGACAATCCTCTACACATCTCTCCCTCACACGCTGGCTTTCTTCCTTCACTTTTCTCTCACCAGCAATCCCACCAGCTACTCCTTATTCACTGCAGATAAACCAGAACCACCCCCCCTCCCAAAAAATGGAAATGAATATGGATTCTGCAGAGAAAAAAATGAAAAGCAACAAAGACACATCACATCCTTGAATTTTTTCCCCTCTTTTCATCCTCAGTGTCTTATTGTTCTTTGTCATGTATTCCCCGATTTTATGATTTAAAAATGTAGCAAAGATAAATGAAAAAAATATATATGCAGATCAAGAGACTCCATAACAGGGAAAGAACAAGAAACATCAAAAGAAATGGTGAGAGACAAAAAATGTACTTGATGGATAAAAGAGCAGCTGGGGATTAAGAAAAGAAGACAAATATATAATTTACACTTAGATTATGTGTGAAACTGGCAAAGAAACACCGAGTGAAAAGAGGAGAGCTAACTTCAACAGAAAATCTTGTTTTCACATTAACAGTTTGGCCCAAAGCTAGAAAGCTGTGACGAGTGAGCTTCATTTGATTTAATCATAAAATTACTGTTACATTTACAACACATACATGTAACAGCTATTTTATACATTTATAATAAATCATTTGTTGGGTTTATAAGGAAAGGGCAGGTGTGACCATTTAAATCTTGATTTTATTACAAAAAAATAATAAAAATCAGATTTTACAGCAACAGAAACAAGTGGCCACACTTAATTTAGAAAAAGTAAACAACAATGAAATCATAGCTCCAACCAGCAGGGCTGGAAGGACAGATGGTGTTAATAACTGTGATTCAAACAAGATAAAAAAGACTGAACTAACTTTTGTTATTTTTCCTTTCTAAGAATTTTCTAGAGCAGTGAAAACAAGAGCAATGTGCAAGCTTTTGTTTTTTGCTCCGTTTTAAAGCATAATTGTTTATTATTCTTTGATTTAATTATGTGGACATGATCCATGTGTAGCATTTGTTTCACTGTTTGGCAAAATTTGTTTAAATGTTTAGTAATAAAGTAGTAGTAGTAGTAGTAATAAATAAAAAATAATAAAACAATATAATAGTTATAAACAATAATAGTTATTTCAGAATATTCTACATATATTCGTATTTCTATGCATTTAAATTGTTATAACCTGTTACTCTGATGTGCATAACAAAGTCCTAACTATACTCACAAAGTATCCCATGCCAATATGTTCTTGTCAGCGTGATAACCTGTTCTCATACGGCAGTCTCATCACTTTGACCTTCAGATTAATCGATTGATCTTATATTTATACAGTCATTTCTATATGTTGACAATATCACACTGGTAAGAATCATAGTTTCTAAGCTAAAAGGCTTTCTGTCAATTTTTGATCCAAAAATTATTAAATTGACCTTGAAGACCTTGGTGGATAGAAGCCAATGTGAATGGACTATTAACAGACAGAATAACACGCATGCACACAAACACTACAATAAACATAACCTCCTTAGTGAAAGCAATAAAGAACAAAATAAAAAGAATACAAAAACATATCAAGATACAGAATAAATAAAATCAGTAGGAATGCGCCATTTCAAAATGTATTTTTCTTCTTGACATCACAATAGCTTTGCATGATTCACAGTTCAAAACAATCCTTCTGTATCTATGCCTTGCCGTAGCCACTCAGAACATCCCTGTCTAACACAAACGGTTCCTTTCTAGTTGACTTTCGCCTGATTGCTTCTCTCTTGCAAAAAGAAGACTTGAACAGCGAGGTGGTGGGGCTTCTGCGCTTACCACCTTGCTGTGTGTTGGGAGACGACCACATAACGTATACCCACTCTCTTTGTTGCAGCCTTATGACCCACATGGGATGAAAATGACCAACTAACTACCTTGCTCTTATTGCCGTTATATAGAGCCAAGAGTAGGAAGAAACTGCAGACTGAAGCTGAGTTTTTGGCTCACAGGGATCACTTGCACATATGCCGACCTCATTATGTGAAACGTTGGCTGTTTCCTATGAGCACCCACCACAGTAACAGTATATATATGTGACATGAAAGCTTACTTTAAAGAACAAGCTTGAGTAAGCTCATTTGTGAGCGAGCGTCTTTGCATTTTGAAAAGCACACACCACCTAGCTCTACTTTCCCCCTCTATCAGTAATCTAACACATCTTCCCTGCCTCATTTCGTCTTGCTGTTCCTTTTTTTTTTTTAACAACAAACAGAGACCCTTCTTTTACAGCAAGCGAGACAATTAACCCTGGCTTAATGAGCAACGCAGAGGAAACAACCGCCTCCAAGAGGCAGATAAATATTTCACCAGCTTGTGTTCATACCCAAAGCCTGACAACGAGTACAGAAACCAGGCCATCTTCATTCCGATATCAACTCTCTCTAAAGTTCTTCGCTCTTCTTTTATCTCATACAGAAACAAATTCCCAAGCAGACAGTCGAGGGAGTACGTGTCTGCTCTGGATGTATTTTGACCACATGAGGAAGAGCATGTGCATGTTAAAATATGCATTAAAAAAAACAAGAAGGAGAACTGTTGTTCTGTCTAAGAAAACGATAGTCGGCTTTCAGGGGGTCTTTTGCATCTTGTGAGTGTGTGCAGCTATTTTTAGAGCCAGGTCTGCTTCTACGTTGGAGCAGCACTGCGGGATGCTTATTTCTGAAACAGCATGAAGCACGAACCCACTGAATGAAAGCAAAGCTGCAAACGCTGCCTGAACCAACATGGTGGCCTATTACACTGACTCTTAGAAGGCTATAAAAATGTGTTATTTCCATCTCTGGACCAATTTTGAAGGAGTGGGAGTGGACTGATCAAAGTGAAAGCCAAGGGGTGCAACAAATTCCAAATATACTAAAGGTGGCTGTCTTTTTGTTGCTACACAAAAAAAGAAAGATTCGAAGTACACACAAGCGTTGCGTGGAGATAAAATGAACCCCATGAAGAAATTAATTGTTATCATTGTTGTTGCAAATAACATAACCTCAAAGCATATTAGAGGAACGACAGAAAGAGAAAACCAGAAAGTCACAGCCACACAAACTGCAGCTGTAAATAAAGTTGCGATTCACTGTATTAATAGATTATTGACCAAGGGCTTGTGGCAAGTGTGAACGCTCTCCCATGGGCCTATCCCATCCTTTTATAAAACAAAAAACACAGGCATAGCAGATCTTGATGCTTTTTCTCACGATAAGCATCATTCAGTCCAAATATTTATTGTTCTCTTTCAGGATGTAGTCATGCCATCTTCAGATTTCTGTCTAGGCCTGCTTTTGTTTCAAAAGTTGTAAGTATGACTGGCAGCCTATGTAAGTGTTTTTTTTCTATCCGAATAAGCACCAAAGTGAGCTCTACATGATTTATTAGTGTAACAGAGTTAGCTTCCAGTGTCAGAATAAAGGACACAGACAAAACATCACGAACTGCAGTTCATTTCGCAATTAAGGGACTTGTTTGTTGGCCTACATTTGATGAAGGGCTGAAATTAGAATCACAGGAGAGAGGTAATAACCTGTGACACACTAGGATTGGAAATAAACATAGCAGCTCCTCAGTCAGCGTTGGTCCCTGTGACACAGCAGCGAAAGGTGCCAAAGAGTGCCAGTTCACTTAGTAAACAACATTTTCAAGACTTGAGCCCACTTATTCTGTTCTATTTATATTTTGGTCTTAAGCAGTAGTTCTCCAAGTTTTCTGAAGGTCTCCTTGAACATTGGCTGGTTTGTACCAGCCCTTGTTTTCTGATCATTCTCAGAGGAATGTTTGTTTTGTTCGTTGGTTTGTTAATCATTCAAACATTTAAAATAGCACCTTACTCAAGGGATGAACCAGTGTTGTGCATACACATAACAGACAATCGGCTGCCTGTTGCAGAAACATTTTTTTTGTAGTTGTATCCAGGAAAAATCCCCAAAACAACACAGTTGTTAACCAACCGTCCTCTTGCACTTGTTTACTTCTAAAAGCCTATATGACATATTTTATTTCACCATTCATTTACCGCACAGAGAAGGCATCGTTTAAATATGTTAAAGTTTTCTTTAAGTAAACAGTATTATTAAAGATCTTCATGACTGGCACAAGTGCCCTCAAATTATGGTCACCCTTTACTAGCTAAAAGTTAACTGGCACAGTTTGGAGTGTACCATCAAAATATTTTAAGGAAACTGGGCAAATAGTGGACAGAATAAAACATCTGCAGCAGATGAACAGGATCTGAAAGTTACAGAGCCCCGCAAGGGACGTGGGAGAAAAAAAAAAATTAAGACGGATTTTTGCGAGATCTCGCAAAGCAAACTCGGGATCTCGCAAAACTTTTAGCCGCATTCTTCGGAGGCCGCCAGCTCGAAGCCGACCGGGAGGTCGAGGCACGATGTGCCGGGAGAGCGGCGTTCCTCCCGGCTGTAGTAGGTCTCGACCTCCCGTTAGCTTCGAGATGGTGGGTGTCAGATCTCCGAAAACGTCGCAGCACTTTTGCAAATATGTGATGTCTTGTAAACAGAGCAGATATTCGACGTTTACACAACTACATTCACGCCTCAAAATATCTTAAAAGTTTATTTTGAAGAACCAGAAAGAGTAATATTACAACTAAGTAGCTGCCGCCATTGTTGGAATTCAACTTTTGCGAGATCCCGAGTTTGTTTTGCGAGATCTCGCAAAAGTTCATCGTAATTTTTTTTTCTCCCATGTCCCTTGCAGGACTCTGTAGAAAGTTATGTCTTTAAGAGATAGAAAAATGTATCTGGCTCATCAGTTGATCCATGTGCTGTTCACTAAAGCATTATCAGAAATGTTCTCAGTGGCTGTGAGAAATCATTTTTAAATAATGGAAATCATAAGAAAATTGCCAAATTGTAAAAGAAGTAGACTGAAAAATCAGAGACAAGAGGTCTGATGGAGTGATGAATCCAAATTTCCAATTTTTGGATAAAACTGTCGGGAGTATGTATGGAGAAGTTCAGGACAACAGTGAGAGTCTACATCATCTGTAAAACACGGTAGAGGTGCTTTCATGGTTTGGAGCTGCATTTGTTGAGGATTTTGTCATTGTGAAATTTTGAAAACAAAAAAGTGCAGTCAAATTTTGATCCACAATGCAATACCATCTGGAGTCCAAAGGCATCCATGTTAACAAGTGATTCTAAGTTGGAAGCAGCTGTGGATGTGAGTGTGTGGAGGTCTGTCCTGTAATGGAGTGGCGTCCCCATACTCTATAATGGCTGGGATAGAGGCTCACTAAATCACTTGGTGACACGTGAATTCTAAAATATTAAACAATTTGAAACACACCGCCCCCTTTTTCTTATGGCCAATCAAAAAAAAAAAAAAAAAAAAAAAATCACATATACAACAAGTATTATTTATGCAGAAGAAGAAAAAAGACTTTACACAACAGGATCTAGAGACAGAAGAATGAATAGTTGTAATGACTAATGTTTAGCCTTGAGAGAAAGCATTAAGATCGGCTTTGCCGGTGAGGAAACATGAGACACATTTACTCATGGCTTAGTCAACCTCATTATACGAGAGTCTTGACTGCTCGATACCTCACCCATCCCCCGGGAGAGGTGAATGCAATTACTCTGGACAGTTCTTTTTGCTCAGACCTATGCAACTTGCTGCTATGCAAGTCTTTCTCAATCTTTGACACATTTTTCATCCATCAACTGTCTCTTGAGGGAAGGTCAGCGCAACCTTCACTCCTTCATTTCATCTAGTCTCCCCGCCCTCCTACCTCACTTTGAGTCTTGCTTGGAGTGATGACTGGCTCTAACAATTCACTGGCCGCCAAGGACTTGTTAGGACGCTTAATAATGTTGGCTTGAGCTGATGAAACAGCAAAGAGACGGATTTTGATATGATGGATGAAAGCTAAAAAGGCACACTGATAACCACAGTGTGTGATTGTATTAAAAAAAATCTAATGACAACTGAAGGAAGGTGTAAAACAGAGATAACAGAAACAGGACGAACAGGTCTTCTGGGAACCCAAGAAAAATAGGGACTGAAAGCAAGGGGAGTCCAAGAAAGTAAAAAGGTGAAATTGTGTTTATCCCTTTTTCCTCCATCACACGTTCGCCTGATAAGTGATGGCTGACAACAGAAGTAGCAGGGGAGAACCATCACCTGAAATACTCGTATCCATCTGGGCTTACACCTTTTAGAAGTGTATGTATATATGTATGTTTGTGTGCGATTTACTATGTGTTTGGCAATTCTGTGCTGCTATTGTCCTGTTCTAGTGAAGACTATGTTAATTTAAGGTGGAATTTAGTTAGTTAATCAAAGTTAGTTGGTACAATCACCGCCCAATAATGCAAAAAAAAAAAATCACATTCAATGAGTTTTCAACGCAGTCTCGATGCTGAAGGTTATTTTCTCACATTAGTAGCCTTTTACAGAAGTCTTACTTCCTATCATTTCGTGGTACAAAGCAGATGAACAGTAGAAAAGTGGTTGGTCAGATGACATACCTGTGCAGGTAGAGAGATGGTTGGGAGAGAGGACTCTTGGAGATTGGGTGAACAAGGGTGATGGAAAGAGCTACAGTAACTACAGGGGGATATGGCTGAACTGCCATATCATGAAGATATGGAAAAGAACTGTTGAAGCTGGGCAGGAACAGAATAGGAAGATCAGAGAAGATTCATAGATGTAGTGAAGGAAGACATGCAGAGGGTTGGTGTGGCAGAAGAGGAAACGAAGGATGGGATGTGACAGAAGCAGATAATCTGATGCGGCGACCCCTAAATGGAGTAGCTGAAATAGGAAGAAGACTTCTCATTAGGGCCTGCTAGATTATCCAACGAGTTTCTTGGGTTCTAATTTTAAAACAAGTCTGATCCAACTGATGCAAGATGATCAACCAAACAGGATTCAGATCCCTGCTAACGACATGGCTCCTAAGCCTGGTTTATGACAGGTCGCTTAGTAACACAGAACAAACCTGAAGCCTGGGTTAAACTCTGTTGAGGATATGGACACGCAAAGCTGGGGACCCAACAGCCTAGTATTCATTTGGGTTATACTTCTTTGAAGTCCACTGCCCGGGTGCATGCGTAGCTGGTGACTGTAATTTAAACTCACCGTCCAGTAAGCTGACTCACGGATGCAGAAAGTATAAAATCTCCTAAAGAGTACCCACAGTTACTGATTAGGGCTCAATACTATAGGACAGGCCTTTTTCTTTTGAGTCAGTATTTACAAAGAGACACTTGAGTGCTTTTGTTTTGTTTGTAACATAATGGTGTGAATTATTCTGGGCTGGTGGGGGTGCGTGTGTGTTCTTGCAGTCAGGATGAGCCTTTTCACACCTGCTGCCTCCCTGTTGGACCATGGCACTGTGACGGATTGTCTCATTGCCGTTTGCAGAGTTTGTGTGTTCGTGTGTGTATCAAGGCCAGGTGTGAGACAGGTACAGCATTTCCTGGCAGGACCCAGAACAGAAGGGAGAGATGATGGGAGTCACTGTAGAATGTAACGGCCTCTCTCTGAGGGCTGGACCACGCCACTACATCAAATCCTGACACACACACATACACACACACCCCAAACAATTCCTGAAGGCGTTTGTTTTGTAAGAAATACAAGCAATTTAATGTGTTGTTTTTTTTTTGTTTTTTTTTTAAGAGAAAAAGAAACACTGGTGACAAGGAGCACGAGAAGTTTAATTAAACACTCTACACCGGCATCTACCCACAACAGGGGACTGGACTAACACATACCCTCACACAATGGCCTGCTGCTTTTAATTACACTCGCATCATTCACCCAAGCATACAGAGAAGCAGGGCGTGATAAAACGCACAGAATGAGAGCAGCACAGACGTGGAAAAACAGCAGCTTGAGAGATGATTAAGGAAGGAGTACTGACAGAGACAAGAAAACACAAAAGCACCAGGACAAACAAGAAAACATCATTCTGCACAGGTGGCCAAGGAGACAAATAGAAGGAGACAAACAATAAGAGCTACAAGGCTCGTGTTGTATCATATCAAGCCATCGTCTAAGAGAGATCCATGGGAGACGTCACCCGCTGTCACTGCTCTGGCTCTTATCCGGCCAGCAACATCATCATTCTGCTAGCATCAACACACCGAGTCACACCGTGGAAGGGCTTCTCATGTTTACAGCTGTGATCAGAGAGGATCTGATAGCTGAAAACTCTCCACTGAATCACATCGCGATAAGGAAAACATTCTCGGGTGTGCTCCGCTTTGCTTACTATGACAGCTGTCTTCCAAAACGCTGTCGCACAAATGAAACGTGGTTCGGTCTTAGCAGTGTTATCACCTGCTGTTTTTAATCCGTTTAAACTGAACTTTGGTTCGTTTGTTCAGATAGGAACTGAGTAATCGCACTTGGGTGTGGACCAAAACAACCGGACCAAGACCCTTTGAAAGGAGGTGATCTCATTGCAGATCTAAACAAACTCCAGTGCGGTTTGTTTATGGTGTGAACGTGAGCCGATCTCGATCCGAATCAGCAGAATTAACAAAAACAGTGATTAAAGGGTTCATTTTGGTTTATATCAAACCTAATCTAAATTGTTCTTATGCTAATACTACTTCCAAATATTGCCCCCAAGATACATTTGCTGCATTCTTTAAATTTTGGTTTGCTGTTTCTCTGCATAAACACATTGGTTTAGATCTGTCGTGTAGCATTACGAGTCAGAGGAGTTCCGAGCCCTTAATGCTATTTATATGTGCTGATTATTATTCAAATTCGTAAACAATAAAGACTGCGATCACATCCTGATTCTGGATCAGATTTTTTTCTAGCCAAGTTAATCAAATTGGTCGACTTCTGACACCAAACATATTAGGAACGTTTTAAGCATTTTACAGTTGTTTATTGAAACCACGAAGAATGAATTTGTTATTATGGTGAAGGTATAGTTTTACAGTACACTGCATTGTCATTTTCTTTACTCTGTTATCAGGTTTGATGGTTATAAACTCTAATTCTAAATTCTAATTAACAAAAAAACAAGTTACTCAGCCCTCATGCTCCTCAGCTAAGCCTTTATTTAGAGCTTTTGTGGTGTTCAAGCCAGACTTCGATATCAGCCTACATCTATGATCCAAACGCACATCTTACACAATCCCACTGATCCCTCATAATGAAATCTTTCCCTTACACCAGCTGAGGAGAAATACAAACCAAATACCCTTATGAGGACGCTCAAATGATCGCCAGGCCTTTTTCCAAGACTGACAGAAGAATGATTACCACATAAAAAGACTCCATGAATCATTCTCAAATCTGAGAAAATAGTTGAGTGATAGTAAATAGTATCTGGCTTTATATTTATTCATAACTGTCAGATCCAGATGTCAGAAACAGAGGTTTTAAATATCAGCTTACTTACTAATAAGTTTCCATGTAAAATTGAAGACATTTGCTGCAGAATGGGCGAGCGTGGAGACACGCTGACAATAATCGTTAAAACAGATTATTATTGTGCTTTCTCAGTCTGTGGGCTATATTATCTGTCATGAGAGATACTCACTCTGTCAGGGTAATTACTATGACAGACGGGATGGCTTCTCATCGCTGTCCAGCTGACACACTATGTGATTAATCAATCAAAGCCTGAGGCTGAGGGAGGTTCACCCTTTAAGACAGGCAGAGTAATCCATTGCCTCTCCTCAAATCCACTCGCTGATCTATCACGTCAACACGCTTCGCTGAAGAAGACAGAGGGTCTATGAAATGGCGTAACAGAGTGATCCGATTCCCAGAATAATTATGACCATCATCCTGATGTGACGCAAGATGAAGCAGATGAGGTCTGCATTAGTGCTGCGGGTAGAGCACCCCTGTCTGTATATGTTTATTAATAAACAAGCAAAAGGGTGTTTTAGTAGACATCTAATGCTTTTCTTAATAATTTTGTCACAGTTTTAAGCGCGACATAAGCAGATTACAGCACATGACTATTAGATTTTCACTGGCAGGTAAGTTTGAGGATGAGATAAAGAAAGAAAAAAGGATTTAAACAAGTTTATTTTGGGGTTTTTTGTTTTGCTTCTCAGGTTTTTAATCTGTTGCTAGCAAACCATGATCACAGGAATATTTTTATTTTGGTGAAAATATAGGAAACGGCTTTGTTGCCAGAATTTTGGTGTGAGACCATTATCATGTCTGTGTACCAACTGTGAAGTTCAGGCTGATAATCAGTTGGCTTAGCTAGATGCTTTTACACTTCTGTCTTTATGTGGATTACACAAATTACACACACACACACACACACACACACACACACACACACACACACACACACACACACACACACACACACACACACACACAAATCTTGGATGATCAAATACATCATGCAAATTTTTGCCAACTGTAGGGGAAAGGAAATGTTTGGTTTAAGAAATATTTAAGTAGTTAAATATGAGTAAGTAGTTGGATAACAGTAAATAGCTATTTATTTGTAAAAAATCTATTGAATATTGTTTATATCTATTCATAAATGTATAACAAATGTTCTCTTCCCAGCTTAAAAATAAGTACTTAAAAAAAAAAAAATCACATACACATATTTTAATTAAACTGCCTTTAGCTTAGATAGTGGCGCACATTCACCGTCTATGCACGACTTGTTTTAATATGTATTAATATTTCACTCAGAAACTGTATTTATGAAGAGAGTTGGACTATGAAAATCTTTTCCAGTACACTCCAAAGACTCAAGAGGTTAAGGTCTGGATGCTGTTGTTGCCCATCCATGTGTGAATATCCAGAACCAGATAATCTGAGTCGATGAATCCTGGCATTGCCATCTTGGAATATGCTGTGCCATCAGAGAAGAAATTAAATTCACTGATGTAATAAATCAGGCAATTCAGTAATTCAGTAACCTATACTTGCAGTTTAGTGGAAGGCCTTTATGCATTTAAAATTCAGGTGGTGAAAAAAAAAATCAATTAATTAAAATAACAATTTGCACTTCTGGACACTTAATGAAAGACTCGTTCCGATCATGGTTTGATGCACATGTCTGCGACTGATCATGACTTTGATGTCGAAAACTACCCCAGATGATGAAAACTGCGTCTCCAGCTACAAGAAAGGCTACGAGGAAGTGCATCACTTCAGGAGTGTTACAGTTGTTTTTGACATACACAAAGTTGTCCACAATGAATATATACATACCCCCAGATCAGATTGTCCAGTTCTACTGTAACATCAAGCGGCCAACAATGTGATGGAAAACATTGAAAATAACTCAAAGTCTTTAAAATGCAGGATTTTTTGGGTTACAGACTCTATTTACCAGTGATTTGGCTGGAGACTGGGATCCTCTCTCCCAAAGTGCAAGTTGATGGGTTGCCACTTTGAGGGGTATTTACCCACTCTCCACAGCACACAAACAAATGCAAGGAGAAAGAAAGGGACTTTTACAGAGGAACCTATTTTTATTTTTTTATTGTTCAGTTGCTGATCTTTACTATAGTGGATACTGCTCGACTCCCATTATTGTGATTTCTTATGTCATGTTTCCAAAAGCTGCAACAGAATAACTCAACATCCAAAAATGGCCCTTATTATCTAAATCCAGAAAAAAAAATCTAAAGATCATAAATATTCTCATGTATGATGTCATGCTACAATCATGGTCTTTTGGAACCGCCTGGTGAGGACTTTTATTCTTCGACTACTCTGCACATTCACTTTATACCTCGAGGACACAAAAATACGTCTGAAAGAGCTTTTTTTTTTTTTAAATGTTTATATTCTAAATACCAAAGACTCTTAATTAAAATGAGTACATTCAACGATTATTTCAACTTTTGAAATAATTTCCAAGTTTTATAATCTTGTCAACAGCAATCTGCACCAGATGAGATTATGATGCGTTTTGGCCATCTGTCTATATAAAGTCTGAACAGCAGCACTCTCTGCCTTCGACAGAAACGACTCTGTCGACCCACACATGCAGGTATAAACAAATGCGCACTTGTACACAATCGTGCACACGGCACTACCCCACACACAGTATCAGGAGTAATCCGAGATATAAAGCCTCATGGATCAGAAGTGCTCTCCCTGGAGAATTACATCATTGCTGAACAAATGGCCAATCAGAGCTCAGCTGAGACTGTCCGCTTTGTGACCCCTCTGCTGTAAAGTAAAGGCAATAAGAACGAGACCGTAGACCTAGAACATTCCAGTCACGTCACAAGGAGACACTGATATCTTTCTCTAAGGCATTCTGTGTTTTATGTAAACCTGCAGCATTGCAACAGCTGTCTAGTGAATGCAGAGATGACACATGCTGGCAAGCATCTTTCCATTGATTTTACTGTGATTCTCAATCAGCGTTCATCTACCTACCTACCTTACATTTTTGAAAATAGAGGCATCAAGAAATGCACTCTGCATACATCCATAAACAGATTTTCAATAAAGAAATATACTCAAGTTTATTAGTAAGCAGGAAGCAGGACAATACCTATGTATACCTCAATACAAGGCAATAAAAATACACATTACACAGAGTGTGTGTGATGTGATTACTACTTAGGGTGATAGTAGGTAAATTACTACCTATCCTTTGTTATTATTTGTGGGGGTTTTCATCACTTAATAAAAGGATTTGTGACCAGCCAACACTGTTAATTTTGTTTCCTTATAAAAGTAAATATTTTGTAGTGTCCTGGCAGCATCGGGGTTGCATACCATGAAAATGAAACACTGCCCCCCTCTCATCCCCCAGAAAAATCACGTAAAAAAAAAAAAACGACCCACAATGTAAAAAAATGAAGGTGATTATTCAGCACTCGCCATAAACTGCAATATCTCAAGCTCATGGAGACATTTGTTGCTTATTATCAACCACCTCATTCTCCCTTTATTTCCTGTCATCTTTCCAACTGGTGTTTTAATGAAGACATAAAATGTCCAGTGACTGTATGCCTCTGCTGGCCAGTAGTGCTGAAGTTTAGATCCATGTCTGTGCACATTTATACGACAAATGTAGTAAAGTAAAGGAAACCACAGAGGAAAAATAACAAGTGGGCATCAAAGACCTGTCATTAATTCACCAAGGACTAACAGGATCAAAATCTCTCCTGCTCACAAATTATGGCATTAAATAATGTCCCACAAAGCAGTTTGGGAATTACATAAGGTCACTGAGAGACTGACTTTTGACCTTTTCAGTTTAAAATGTCATCAGTTTGCAATCTATCCTTTGAAAGGTTGCCAAATTAATAATGATTCTTGAGGTTTAGGCAAAAGTGAGGTCAATTTGACCTTAGAATCTTGACAATCATATATAATAATTTCTTCTTTAGGTTCGAGTGAATGTTTGTGCTAGATCTGAATACATTTCCACAAGGTGTTTAAGAGATTCTGTCACTTGAATGACACTTATTGGCGTATATCTAACAATGTCAGGTGGACGGACAACTCTGAGAACCTTGTCCATGCAGAGGCAGAAGAAAAAACAAGTAAGACGGCATGGATTTGAACAGCTCAGTTCAACTTAACTGCATTTCACTCCCTTGAGAACAGACGCACCCATTGCCAGCTGTGAAAACCAAATGGGTTTGAATGTGCAGAATGCATTAGCATACCTTGATGTAACCTCCAGTTGAGACCAGAAGAGAGTTGTCTGGGGAGAAGTGCAGATCTGTTACCCAGCCTCCATGCAGCGAGTCCATGCCATCCTTACCGTCCCGGGAACAAACCTTCAGCAAGGACCCATCCTTGACACTCCAGAGCTGTGGTGCACAGTCACACATTATAAATCATCCAATAAACAAATGTTAGGGCCTATAAACAACTAACACACATTTTACGCTGTCAGTTTTAAATACATGTTTCCTTCTTGTTATGTAATAAAACAGATGTAGTGGCTGGTAGAGTAAAATTGTAGATTTCATTCATTAGATTTAGAGGTAAGCTTCTTTACCTTTAAGTCGCTGTCTTTGAGATACACTTTTTCTCAGGCTGACACAGGAGTACTGACATTATTTCAAGTATTCTCTATTCTCTTTGTGGCATCTTTTTCTAAATCTTTGACGGCTTTAAACTATGTTGTGTAGTTTATACTCTCATTAATTTCATTGCTATACGTACTAAGCCGATCTTTGGCTTCCCCTCAGTATTTTAAGAGCAGCACATGATTGTATATATATGTATGCCAGTGAAGTAAGAACTTTAGAAGATGACAGTCTGAGGACTGAAACATCTCTAATAAAATATGCACGTATATCTGGGATTATTTGCACTCTCTAGGCCCCCTGCCACTAAGACTTTATGATGTGCACGAATTCTGTTGAAACGGCAATATTAAGGTTTGATGCTATAAGCTTCTCTTGAGCCTAAAAACATGACAAAGGAAACACAGAAGAGTATGAGGATTGCTCTTTATGTGACATTTCTGTGTATAGTTTGAAGTAAAACCATATAATATATAACATACAGTATATAATGAAATGATGAGTCTACTGCAGCTGTTATGCAACTGTTCACATGTCATGTTCATTTGACAGTGACACATCACACGTACCGCTATATTTAACACTTTGCATGCTTTTTGTGCTGAATGACTCACATTTGTTTCTATAGAAACCGGGGCGAGATTTCGCTGTAGTTTACGTAATTGAATCTGATGGATTCGGTCATTTCTAAATAATGGAGCTGCTCTGCTCAGAGGCCACTAGAGGGCATTAACCCTTTATTAACCAGATACGGCTTGCTGGCTGAATAGCAGATCTTCTCCTCTACCTCTCACACAGTATGGCTTCATATTTACTTTGGATGTGTGAGTTTCTGTGTACATTGTGTACAAGTGCTTCATTTTCCAAAGCCTTAGAGATCCAATTTGGCAGCCTGAGTCCTCTCCTTCACCTCCCACTGTCAGACGTCTCCTCCTCTTCCTGCTATCTTCATCCCAACTTCTTACACACTCTTCCAGCTCCCACACCCCCTCGTGAGAGGGAGCCCTAGCTCCCCCCTTTCATCTCACCCCTCCTCTGTGCACCGCAGCAATCATGATGCATTAGTAAGCACTTTATCTAAATGAGTGATGAGACGTAATTACAGAGTGATTTCTGGAATAAATGTCGACTGCTATAATTGCATTTTTTGTATGTTCCACAGCAAATTAGGTGGTTTAATGCGTTGTCATATTGGTAACATAGAGCAGGCTAGTGTGTTGACACCGCCATATTACTTTGCATCATCCCTCCCCAACAAAACATTGTGTGGCTCTGTGTATCAGATTGATTTACATCAGCAGCAGATGCCTAACTAGTCTCTTTCTAGAACAGCAACCAGAATAAAAGGACTTCAAAACAAAAGTTGAGTATTTTTGAAAACACACCCGGATCTCTCCGTTGTCATCTCCCGTTGCAAGGTGTTGGCTGTCCCACGAGAAACGGCAGCTTCTCACACACTCCTGATGGCCGATCAATGTGTTGGCACACTGCCAGGACTCACAGTGCCACAACTAAGAGCAGAATGAAAGAGAAAGAAAAGAAAAACATATAGAATTTTTTTTTTAAACTTAACATTCACACTTTCACACACAAGTTTGCGACCAAAAATCATTTAGTCAAGATAGACAAAGGCCTTTACACATCGGACGCGTAAAATCCGTGCAAATGTTTCGTGCATTAAAAATATTTCTTAGACTCAGCTGTTCTTAATGCAGCCGTTTAAACCGACCGTGTAATTTACGTGGCCGACATTTTTTTTTTTTGAACCAAGCTCCATTTTTCAGATCCGAATAAACAAAACACAACATTTAGAATGTCGCATTTGGCAACATTTATGCATCAAAATGTGCACTGGTACTGCAAATACAATGTTATGGAAAGTAAATATATGATATGGAAGTAATATAATACTATTTTACCTCGTACTCACAGTTAAAACAATAATTTCCGAGCCGACTGACCCAGTCTATCTCGAAACTGCCACACTGACATCCTGAAATATGTACGAAAGCAGTCGAGATACAGCTTCAGATCCTGGATCAAACCATGAAATTCTCCCTGCTGCTGGCTTCTCCAGACAACTGGATGAAACCATTTGTCCGTTTCTTCCTTTTCTTGTGTAGAAACATTAGGACCAGCATTGCTTGATACTGACTTCATTCCACAGTGTATTTTCTGGGGACAAATTTTTGGCAAAAACGCTACTTGTTCGGTCTGTACATAAAGTAAATTTAGATCTGAAAATTTCTGAATTTTGTGTCGGTTTTTATGTGAAATATATTCTGCATCAGATCTATGTCGTAACTTACGCCATACTTGAAACCCCATTTTAACCCTATGCTGCAACCTTCTACATAACCTGACGCACACCTACTGAGAAATTTAAGTACACGTTGGGTCGATGAATACCACAACAATTTGAATCGCGTGGAAGGTTGCGGTGTAGAGATAAAAGGAGTGTTCAGTTGCAACACAAGTTAGGATGTAGATTTCCTGCAGAAATCTAAATCACAGTTTAAGGGATCTGGGACTTAACAGCCGTCTGTGTGCATGGGTGTTGGACTTCCTCACTGGCAGAACTCAGGTGGTGAGGGTGGGCAGGTGCTTCTCCAACAGCATCACCATCAACACAGGAGCACCTCAGGGATGTGTCCTCTCGCCACTGCTCTACTCCCTCTACACTTCAGACTGTGTGGCCACCCATGGCTCCAACACCATTGTGAAGTTTGCTGACGACACAGTGGTGTTGGGTGCCATCTCCAACAACGATGAGGCGGCCTACATGGATGAAGTGAAGAATCTGGCATCGTGGTGCCAGGACAACCACCTCCAGCTGAACGTCAGCAAGACCAAGGAGCTGGTGGTGGACTTCAGAAGGGGTCAGCACAGAGACTACAAGCCCATCATCATCAATGGAGCTCCAGTGGAGAGGGTGCAGTCCTTCAAGTATCTTGGTGTCCACATCTCCTCAGACCTGACATGGGCTGCCCACATTCAGGTCCAGACCAAAAAGGCTAGGCAGCGCCTGTATCACCTACGACAACTGAGGAAGTTCAGGGTCTCTCCAAAGATCCTCAGGATTTTCTATACAGGCGCTGTGGAGAGCATCCTCACACAGAACATGACATCGTGGTTTGGGAACAGCTGTGTGAAGGACCAAAAAGCTCTCCAGAGAGTGATCCGTACAGCAGAACGCTGCTGCAGGATTGCTCTCCCCCCGCTTCAGGACACCTACACCAGGAGATGCCGGACTAGAGCAGCGCAGATACTGAAGGACCCGTCCCATCCTGGCAACAAACTGTTCCAACTTCTGCAATCTGGTAGAAGGTTCCGCATCTTCCGGGCAAGGACAGAGAGACTCAAGAGGAGCTTCTATCCCCAAGCCATCCGGGCCCTAAACACACACACCCGCCCTCTCACATCATCTATATGGACTGAGACAGGACTCTTCAGACCACTAAACCAAGGCCCAATGTAACATTTCAATTCCTTTAATTTTAAATATGTTTATATTGTCTATCCTGTAAAATAGTCAGATGTCTATTCATATTAAATGTACAGAATTCACCTGCTTGCCTGCTACTACGGCACATCACCCCAGTGTATATACTATATGTCTGATATATATATATATATATATAATGTTCTTCCTCTACTCCCCCCCCCAATTTTTGCACATGTCGAGGAGCGTGTCAGGCTACATTTCACTGTGTGTTATACTTGTATAACTATGCATGTGACAAATAAAGAACCTTGAACCTTGAACCTTGAAGGGTGCTTTATAGGTGATGAATAAGCTAAAGTGTGTTACATTTGCTATATTTTTTATGTTCAATATAAATCTCTCTGTTCAGAAATGTTTGCCTAGCAATAATCTGTCAGAACAGAATCTGTTGTAAATACTGAAGATTGAACACAGTAATAATGACACAGAAGTTTAATTTCTGTTGCTCAGAAAAATCATCACCCACTGATAGATCTTATGACGGCAAACAATCATGCCAAATGCAGAGCTAATGTTGTTACAATAACATTATCTGTTCATCAGTAATCTTTCCCTCATTGCTACCGTCTCTCATATTTTACTCCCTCCTCCACATCTTTTCTTTTTATACTCCTTCCTTCCTCACTCCACATCCTGCGTTGCACTGAAAATAACACGCCTCATAATTAGACACTTCATTTGGCAGTCGACTAGCTACGTCTGAACACAAAGTTCAATTCATCTGAAGGTCAGGGGAAAAGAAAAGAAAGGAGAAAAAAGGGGGATGGAGAGAGAAAGAGGTGGAGGGAAAGGAACAGACAGAACAGAGCACTTTCCTTTTTTGTGGTGCTCCACAAAGCAAGTCATGGTTGAGCCTTTTGGTTTGACCTCCAGATAGAGGGAAGCCAGGGACTTCAGTGTTTGTGTGTGTTTTTAGCTCCTGCTCGGTCTGGAGAGCAAGCACTATGTCACTGGCTTCTAACCAGCCCCACAACACACACACACCTCAATTATGATCTTTGCCAAATCCATAAAACACACATTCTCTCTCACTGGCGTTTACTGACAGAAGCCAGGTTGGCTGACGACCCAATGCCTGTTCTCTACAGTAAGTGTCAACCGAATCCAAATTCCCGTGTGAAACTCGGCGGCAGTGACTCTTGATCACCGGCTTCAACAAACGCCAGACGGAGTGGCTTTGAATAGTTGCTAATGGTGCACACTCAGGAACACCAGTTGTCTGTAAGTGGATAACTGATAGTATATATCTAACACTGAACCCACAGCTGTATTCAGAATCCAAGGAAAGGAAAAGGAATGACACACAAAGATGTGAAAGAGCATGACATCTCAGGATTGTTCAGCTTGTATTACGCGGTGCAGTTCGCTGCTCTTTGAATGATGAGTAGGGAAAGTGATGATTTAAGAGCTGCTTGCAGAAAACCTCTAGTCCACAGAGTCAGTCAAAGTCAGGCCAAAGTCAGGCGCAGTGGTGTCGGCAAACGGGAACCTGGCAAACGCAATATCCTGACAGGGATGTTAGTTGATTGTGGGCCTGCCAGTCTGCCAGGGTAGTTTGCCAGCTAGACTGGACATGGATGCAGAACGACAGACTGATCTGATGATCTGATGCTAAGTCTCCAAGGCCATTGGGGCATTCTGCTGCGTACCAACCTCTAAGGTCTTTTACCAAACTGCTGGAAAAAAAATTGTTTCTTAAGATATCACCTCTAGCAGTGCATCCATGTGTTTGTGCTGTAAGAAGGAGCCTTGAGAGAAGATGAGTAATATGTCATGTTGTTACTGGAGGCAGAAACAGATATGTCTCATCTCCTCTCTCTCTCTGTGTGTGTGTGTGTGTGTGTGTGTGTGTGTGTGTGTGTGTGTGTGTGTGTGTGTGTGTGTGTGTGTGTGTGAGTGAGAGAGAAAGAGAGAGAGAGAGAGCGCTGAACCTTAGCAGTCTTGTCAGTAGAGGTGGTGGCAAAGAAGAATCCGTCTGGCGAGACATGACAGGACAGAATGGTTCCATGATGAGCCTCAATGTCCTGCAGTTTCTCTCCGCTCTCGGTGTCCCACACCTAAGAGTGTGCAAAGAAGAAAAAATTACCATTTGATCTCACACGGCTGTTAAATGTAATATTATAAATGTGCAAGAGCACGAGTTTTACCTTCACAGTACCATCGAAGGACCAGGACAGCAGTCTTGAGTCGTTTGGTGAGTCGGAGAGTAGAGAGAAGCATCTGACTTGCTCCTTATGACCGTGCAGTACTTTACACTTTCCTGACTGCCACTCCCACAACTACGGGGGACAACAGAAAAAAAGTCTTTCAGCCACTTTGTGACAGAGATATCAAAAATCACTTTTCACCCCTTGTTGCCATTTTTGCCTTTCCTATGTATTTAATGAGTAATTGAATCGGTGATGCGTTTCTTAAGTATCTATACATGAAGGAAGAATCAAACTGGTCAAACTCAAGAGAATTAACTGAATTTAAAAAACACATTTCTAACTAACACAACATAGGAAAGTATTTTCAAGCAGTCTTTTCCTCAGTGTAGCGCCCCATAAAATTAAGTGGATAAATCCATCTTTACAACATAATATCATAGTACTTAATTGATTTACTTTCCTTTCCCCTTCCTTTTAAATGTGCTCACTAAATGCTGATGAATCTGTTAAGTTAGAAATCTGGACCTGTGCATGAGTCTACAGAGTGTTTGTTTTATGTGAGCAGAGAGTTACAGGAAATGAGCTGAAACAGGAGTCCAACTGAGCTCAAAGACGGAGGGCAGGACAGAGAGAAGCATCCAGATAATCCTATCAATCATGGCCTTGTGTGCAAGGTGCTGCCTTTCCACCCCCCGCAAAGAATCTGTCATTGGTGTGAAGGTTAAAACTTTTAACTAAGATCAGTGTCACTAAATCGGCATACATTTAAACACAGATATCCATCTTCTTGTGAGCACATATTAAACTGCATAAATCTCAGTTTCTTTTTGAATAAGTGGGGATTGTTTGAGAGTACTGAGAACAGTGCAGAGAGTAGCTGTATGAATATGGAATTAGATGCTGTGCTGTCGGTGAGGGAAGGAAGTGCTGCAGTGGACAGGTCTGTCGGCAAAGGGAATAGACGAAGAAGAGGGAGATGAGAGGAAAGGGGAAATGAGCAGCAGAGCATGAACGTTGGGAGTTGACAGAGCATAACGGCCTGAACAATACACACATACTCACACACTGCACAACAATAACACATAACAGATAGCTGCACGCGGTCAACACATGAGCAAGACGGAGATAAAGAGCTACCGAGAGCGGCACAGCCCGAGGCAGAGAAAGAGAAAAGGAAGGAGAGGACACAAAAAAAAGAGGGATGAAGAATGGAGAGGTGCAGAGGCCGACAGAGAAGTTGGTAGAGTGTAACAGGTAGGGGAAAGTGAAAACACCACAGGGACCTGAAATATTGTGAGGTTAAAAGATTGAGCATGGAAGGCATTTTTACTCAAGGTGAGGAATGGGAATGGGGAAAGAGTAATCGATAGCAGAGAAGAAAAATGGGAAGCAGGTTGGCAGGGGAGGTGAAAGAAACTTGCCATTGCTTAGCAGGAAAAGAAGGTGAGGATGGAGAACATACTGATGAATAGGACTAGGAGAAACAGAAATGTAAAGCAGACAGACACACAGGATAAAGACAAAAACAGAGCAACCTAGAAAGAGGAGGAACCTACTCTTATGGTGGCGTCCTCAGATGAAGTGATAAGTGTTTGGCCGTTCTGACTGAACTGACAGTGCAGCACAGTCTTAGTGTGCCCCTGCAGAGTGGCCAGAAGCTTCCCAGAGGGCACCTCCAGCACCTGGAAGGAAGAAATAAACATAAATAATCAAGTAAACAGTAAGACCTAATGGTTAATGGCTTGCTCCAAAACGGGTCTAAAGATACACTTATGCAGCAAAAGTGTCTCTGAAGGTTTTCTTTAAAAAATAAATCCTGATAGAAAGTCACACTTTAAGGGAGAACTTAAAAGAAGAGATGTAAAGCACCACTTCTGGCTTAACAGTGATAAGCACATCAAAAAGAAAGTGGAGTTTGGGAAAGAGTTGAGCAAAGTCTGGTCAAGACCATGAAGGGCAGCTGGAGGTCTGACAGCCCCGTCGATACGAGAGTGTGTGTGTGTGGGGGGGGGGGGGGGCAAAAACAGCTTTGATGCACAAAAGTTCCAATTCAAGGAGAAAAAAAAAATCACCGTGTGTTGTCACTTTTGAGTTCTGAATAAAACTTTGAGACCCTTCACAGAATAGCCAGAGCTGGATTTGAGAGAGAGAGATAAGATTTTGTGAGTGCCCTCTAAAGGTCAACTGGATGGAACATTAAATCCTGGAGGCTTCCAGAGATCCATAATGAGTTTACAGGTAAGTAAACCAATGTGAGAAAGGTGTTAGATAATAACTGAAACTGTCATGAAATACAAATGCCAGTCCTTAAGACTTGGACTATTTTCCTCCAGCACCTCTGTGTGGGTGACATTTCTGGGATTCAGTGAAGTGTGAGTGTACTCAGCAGACATTATAAAAAATTGAAATCCATTTATTTCATTTCATTATCTTTTTGGCAATGTCTTAGATACTTCGGTGATGAAAATCTTGTAAAAACAATGACACACATTCATATCAGTCTGCTTTGTGTTTAGTTGTTAGATGTATCAATCAACTGTGATTGAAACGTACAAAATATACAATATTGTGCAAAAGTCTCAAGCCACCTCCAACTTTTATGTATTTTTCTTCCAAGCACCCAGGTGTGTGATTTGTTACTGTGGTCTTAAACAACAGTTCTCTCTCCAGGCTTTGTGAAAGTCCTTCTTTGAACATCGGCTGCTTTTTCACTCATTTTCCAATTACATCTTGTATCTGACCATTTTCAGAGGAATGTTGGTTTTTGCTTGAACACCGACCTATGAATCATTCAAAAATGAAAGAACCCCCCAACTTAAGAGATGAACCAGTGTTGTGTCTACATATAAACAACATCTTAGCAAAGAACCAAGAGCCAATTTTTACCCATTTCTTTACTTATTCATAGCAAGTATAAGAAAGACGGGCATAAAATTTGTATTTCTGCACTAACGATGTGATTCGCAAAGAAAAGGCAGCCGGCATCCAAAGAATGTCTTTCAGGAATCTGCAGAACTTTTCCTGAAGACTATATGAAGACATTACAAGAAAGTTTCCTAAGAGAGTTCAGACTGTGTTGAAGAATAAAGGTGGTCATACCAAATATTGACTTTCAAGGTTATTAGAATTGTACAAAATATACTGAGGGGTTTTCAGCTTTATTTGCAGATGTTTCCGTAAGTCATTACACCCATTTCCCATTTTCCTGGCAGAATATAAACAAGTGACAGATGACAAATGACTGGCTAAAGACTTTTGCACAGGACTGTAAGGGCTAAACGAGCAGGTTAGCACTAAGGACTGTGCTATAGAAGTACAACACAAAACTGGTAGTTTGGTTACTGAGACTGATCAGCAATCACAAATCACATCAGAATAAAGATCATTATCACAGATTATATTGATTGGGAAACTGTTGTGGTTTTAGGCAACACTGAAAAAGTGGAACAGAACTGTATAATATAATACATGTTTAGTTGATCACCAAAGCTAATTATTCTACTTGCCAAGGACTAACAAAGTGAATTTTAATTAGGATATTTTGAGGTGAAATTTGATTTATTATCTACTGTAACACTAATCCAAAAACTTTACTTTTCTAATTAACCATCTGACAGATTTATCCAGTAATAGAAGAAATATTCAGATTTGGAGCAGACAGATGGCTATGTGATTGGGGCATACACCACATGGGGAAAAGAAATGCCCTCAGCAGCTAAGTCCCCCAGTTTGACTCCAAACAGACCGGACATTTGCTACATGTCACTCCCCTCCCCTCCTGCCCCATCTCTGTCCGTCCCCACTGCAGCTATCCAACAATTGTGATAAATTATGGAATCTGCGATCTGCGAAACCTCATAAACCGCAAACAACAAAGTAATACATAAATAATTAAAGACCTAGAGCACAAAATAAACTTCAGTCCATCCCATCACCTGTCGGTTTTGAAGGTATAAAGTAAAGGCTGATGTCACCTGGGGTTTTTAGCAGGCACTAAAATATTTATGTCTCAGGAGAAAGGGTTGAAAAGTCTGAGCAGAACAAGCCTCAGGGTGTGCTGACCATGTTTGTCAAGCTCCATGTTCTGACACGCGAGCTTCACAGCCTGTGAGAGAACACCTAGGCAAGCATTAAACGTCAGGCTCAAGTATTTCTGGGCTAGGGTTTTAATGGAAATGTCCATGGAGATCTGGTAAAAGAATAAATAAATATATAAGGGGAAATATGTAAAGAGGGAAAAAGGGGGACTGCTCATTTTAATATCATCACCAAAGACATAAACAAGCCACTGACTCGCTTTAAGACTCATGTGGTCAAAGACACATGAACAAAAGTGGTGAGATGGCCAAATAATTAGCCTGGTCCTGCATGGTGAGATGTGATAGCTGATACGCACAGTGACAACAATAATCTGCCTTTTCTATTATTAGCTTTAAAAGCCCTTTGAAAAAGTAAACAAACAGCCACACACACACACAAACAGCAATTAGTTATTCTTGAACACTCTGAAGTGCAAACACATTCACACACAGATCATACTCCTTCCCTACCATACCTGCACGCTGCCTGTGCACAGAGCTACTGCCAGCACCAACCCCCTGTGGGAGGTCAGGAGTCTTCGGATCCTGCAGCCAAGCATCCTTAGGAGATGACTAACTGTCAGCCCTGACGCCTGGCACACAATGCACACGTGCACACAAACACACATTTGCACTTTTCAATCATACAGAAACACACAGTGACATTATGTTCTCTCTCCTGCACGTATTTCACAAACTTTCAACTTTTTACATTAGCATAACAAAGCTGGCAGCTCACAATGCTGCAAACTGACAGATCATTGCTAATTTTTCTCCAGTACGCTGGCTATAAATAAAACAACACGTTTAAGGAAAAAAAATATGAATGAGCTGCAGCAGTCTGAGGAGCCACGATTTTATCCAGCTTACACTAGGGCTCCACCTGGTGCTAGAACCGCAACAATAAAATACCCCTAAATCATTCATTTCTTAATGTGTCAGAATAGAAAACATGTCTGCAACAGAGATTCTGGAATCGGATTATATTCAGTGTTCAGAATAATGCCCAACCCACTGACTCACACTTGTGAAAGAATCGGTCGCTCTCAGGGGCACAGTAATTTCCTGCGTGGTACTGTGAAAAGATGCTAAATATATATAAATATGATGTGGAAGCGATTGGTTATGACTGCAACTGAGCCACAAAATGGTAGGCCATGTAAAAATCAGAGAGCATCGTCTGTGGATGCTGAGGTGCACAGAGGTCACCAACTTTCTGCAGAGTCAATCGCTACAAACCTCCAAACTTCATGGCCTTCAGTTTAGCTTAAGAACAGTTCGCAGCAAGCTTCATGGAATGGGTTTCCATGGTGAGCAGCTTCATCTAGTCCTTACATCAACAAGTGCATTGCAAAGCATCGGATGCAGTGGTGTAAAGCACGCCGCCACTGGACTCTAGAGAAGTGGAGACAAGTTCTCTGGATTGACAAATCACGTGTCTCCATCTGGCGGTCCGATGGACGAGTCTGGGTTTGGCGGTTACCAGGGAAACGGTATTTGTCTGACTGCACTGTGCCACGTGTAAAGTTTGGAGGAGGATTATAGTGTAGGGTCGTTTTTCAGGAGTTGCGGTGGTTGCTCCCAACTTTGTGGGAGCATTTTGGGGACGGCCCCTTCCTGTTCCAACTTGACTGCACGCCAGTAAACAAAGCATGATCCATAAAGACATGGATGAGCAAGTTTGGTGTGGAATAACACCTTTGGGATGACAGAGTGGAGACCGTGAGCCAGGCCTTTTTGTCAGTGTCTACCCTCACAAATCCGCTTCTGGAAGAAGAACGTCCCATAAACACTCCTAAACCTTGTAGAAAGCCTTCCCAGGAGAGCTGAAGCTATTACAGCTGCAAAGAGCGGGCTCACATTATATTGAACTCTATGGATAAAGAATGACGTATCACTCAAGTTCATATGAGTGCGAAGGCAGACGAGAGAATACTTTTGGCAATATAGTTTATATCACTGTTTGTATGCATCTGCATTTATCAAAATTCTCTCCAGGTATTGTCTCGGATCACTAATCATCGCTCTTTCTTTACTTTCTGGTTGAAAAATTGTTCCCAGGAGACAGGAAGGGAGACATATGAAGGGCCAGAGAGGAGCTGTAATTAAAATCGTTAGCTCCTGTATTCATTAAGACAGCAGGACCTCTTAATTAATTAGAGCTGCTCTCTCCTGCAGGGGGCTGGACTGGCCTCAGTTCTGATGTGTCAGGGGACCCTGTTTGAGTGAGTGTTTGTGCTGTAATATAGGACAGTAACTTTGGGGGATGTACTCTACTGCTGCAGAATATGCATTAAGTACACACACACACCAGCACCAGACTACAATCTCATTCTCTGCTTGCAAACAGCAATTTATCAGCTAGACAAAGAGCAGTGGAGCAAGGAGAGAACGGGGACAGACAGAACAAAGGAGAAAAAAAGATAGATAAAACAAAAGAGGGAGAAAAAGAAATAAATACAGAGAGCAGGAGTGAAAAGGACTGAGAATATAAATTACAGGTAAAAGGAAAGGCTAAAAATTGAAACAAGTCAAGGGAAAAGGAGATGAAAGAGGTGCTGACCTGTCACACCGCTGATAGGACAGATAAAAAAAAAAGTGACAGCGATAATGTCAGATCTCATGACTCAACACGGCCTGAAAGAACACCTCCTACAGCGATGTGGAATGGAAGATTAAACTCAAAGGCTCGACATTTTTACATCTGTACAGACACACGCACACCTGCCCATACATGTATGTGCTTCTTTGATTAGGAAAAAAAAGATATAGGAAATTTGCAGTATTTGAGTACTTATACTCGCTTTAAAGAGGAGAAACATTACTTTTTAGTAAACATTACACTATAGATTATTATTTGATGAAAGGTGATTTCATTTACTCATTACACAGCGTGGACTGGTTGTTGGTGCATGACAGCACTGGGATTTTCCCCACACAGCCACCTCTAGGGTTTACACAGAATTCAAAAAAGGACCACACACAACACATCCAGACTTGAAGCACGTGGACTACAGCAGCAAAAGTCCACACTGGATGCCACTCCGGTCAGCTATGAATACTAAAATCTCTGAAAAGAGAGTTCAACCTGGAACTAGCAATTTGTACCAAATAAAGCTGAAAGTGAGCGTACTTTCGATATGCTTGTTTTATGTGCAATTTATTATGTCCTTCAGTAATGTAAGAATCTGTCTAATCTACCTGCACAGTGCCATCTTCTTGCCCCAGGACAACAGCAGAGGGCTGCCGACAGATACAGGTACACCGGATCCTGGATGACTTCTCCTCTGACTGGAACAGCACCGATCCTGTTCTACCATCACGCACCTAAAACACACACACGCATATATATATATTTTTTTAAATCACTGTACCAACCAACAATACTACAGCTTCACGTTCCTGCCACAAAAAAACTCTATGCACTTTGATATATCCACTTTCCTAACAACTCACCTGCAGTCTGTTGCAATTATCTGCAGCTGACACTATGATTTCCCCATGATTAAACAGAACGTCAGAATCTCTCTTCAGGCAGATGGCTGAGGATGTGTGAACCTTCTTGGTCTCCCATATCTTAAAACAGAACGAACAAGATATGCAAATCTAACATAATAACCCAGAGTTAGAGTTGAATATATGCAATATCACCACAAAAAAAGGAAGAAGAAAACTGAATAAATTGACGGTTGTGGCAATATTTAAGTCACTGGAATCTTCTTTGCAGTTAAGATGAGGGTTTCTGGTGAAAACAAGTCAAATCCACACATAGCCACAAAGTACTTTTCTTTTTTCTTGCAGGATATTTGCCACGGCAGGTCAGGATTTTTCTTTTTGATGAAAGAGGACACTGTAAACACGTCTGTTTATCCCACCTTTTCCCTAGTGTGACCTGCAATTTATTGCCCTGTTAAGTTTATAACAACAGGAGTGACTGCTTTTCATCTTGCGAGTCTGTGGCTGTGAGTCTGTGGCTGTGTGTCACGATCAATATCTGGTGCCAGCATAGCGATCTCAGTTTGAAGTGAGATGATGTACTGCAGTATCGACATTTTTCTCTCACCCCTAATAAGCAGTATGTACAGAAGGCTCTGCTGTAGTTGTGGACTGTCAGGGACAGTTTTGCCACCTTGTTTGAAAAACAGCAGCTGTAAAAACTGTAAAAAAAACAAACAAACAAACAAAAAAACCACCCAAAAGGCTAAACTGCAGAGATATTTCATGTTACATTGTCTTCAAGCTGTTTATGATACATATTATTTTGTTTTAGAGAGCAATGAGTCAAGACAAACCTGTTAAATAATTTATTTTGCCATCTTTATGTAACCCAAATAACAGAGAAGTAATTTAAAAGCAAGTCAAAGCAACAGCTATAGAGGACTCTTTCTTTCATAAAACAGCACAATAACTGTTAGATCTTTATTTCTGCCATGGCCTAAATGCATTGATTTCATTCACATAAAAAAAAGACCAGATACCTTTTGTACTACAGTTACATCACCATCCCTGAGCACTGCTCATTAAGAACTGAAACAGCTGGCAAGGGGGAACATAGTGTAATTAGTCAACTTGTGAAGTTAATTTTACTGTCAGAATAAGCAATTAGAACAACACTGACAGCCTCTCTCCGTACTGTTATACTGTAGCTTTATCACACACACTCAGTCTTACCCTGATGGTCTGATCATCAGAGCAGGAGAGCAGCTGTGAGCCATCAAGAGAAAACTGGACACGCTGCACCCAGCTTAGGTGGCCACTGCAGTCTGCCATCTTTTTATTGGCTTCGAGATCCCACAGCTGGAACACAAACATTTATTTATCTTTATTATTAGTAGTAGTATTATTGAGAATTTTCTTTACATACTTACATACAAAATTTTGAATTTTATATAAAAAAAAGGAGACATTAAATATATAGTGAGATACCTCAACAGCATAGTTTGAAAATGCAATGGCCAGCAGGTTACTGGTGGGGCAGGCGTGACAGTATTGAACTGTGCTCATTCGATTGGTCCTGATTTCAAACAACATGTCTGATGTCTCTACATCAAAGACCTGAGAAACAATAAAAGACAGACAACAAATCAGCACCTGCTGTCTCATCAACATGTCCAAAAGCTGTTACGACTGTACAAATAACACATTGAAATTAAAAGAAAGGAGAAGCACAAAACGTGGCTTTCCCAGTTATTTGTCTCTCCTGGTTTTATTCTCAGTGAGTTCTTTGATTCTTTGACTATTTCATTCATTTATATGTTAGCACTAATTAGCAAATATTTGTATCTCTGCAGTGTACCTACATGCATCCCTTGCAATGCTAAAAATAGCTGAGAACTTAGCGGTCGACCAATTTGTACAAATAGGTCAGGCCCGGCTCGAAAAACCTAAAACAGCAAAGGCCAAAATGCCAAGCTTAAGACAAGTCAATTGGTGGCCATGGCCATCTTTAGTATTCAGTCTAGGCCATAGGTGTCAAACTCTGGCCCGCGGGCCAAATTTGGCCCGCAGCCTAATTACATTTGGCCCGCAAAGCCACACCTAATTACTATTAGAACTAAACAATATATATATTGTTTAGTATTAAGCTTTGCTTGTTCCATATTCAGTTTTTCAGCAAAACGTGTTTGAGTACATAAGAAAAAATTCATTCTTTTATCTGGAGGAATAAATATATTTCAATAAATATTAACGTTAGCCCGCAACTTTGTTCCAGTTTTGAATTTTGGCCCACTGTGTATTTGAGTTTGACACCCCTGGTCTAGG
The DNA here is from genome assembly GCF_900408965.1 of Simochromis diagramma. Lineage (NCBI taxonomy): Eukaryota > Metazoa > Chordata > Actinopteri > Cichliformes > Cichlidae > Simochromis > Simochromis diagramma. The sequence goes on along the minus strand of NW_024386908.1, from coordinate 11,948,024 downwards.
CAAACATCAAACTCAATGCCTATTGGGGAACAAGCTACACCAATCAAACATAACATTATGTTAGAAGGCGAAGGCTGGTCCGTGACCTGGCCTCCAAATTCCCCAAATCTCAGTCCAATCGAGCATCGGTGGGATGTGCTGGGCAAACAAGTCCGACCCATGGAGGCCCCAACTCACAACTTACGCAACTTGTGTTAAGCTCAAAGGTCATTTGACAATATCAAGTATACCAAGGTATTAATGTGCTCTACAATAACTCTGTGCTTTGCATCAAAAAAAAGAAAAAGATTTTCTTCATGCCTTAGGATTAATGTTAAAGTTTATAAAGCCTCTCCTTTCAGTCACCTTAGAGTAAAAGAACCTATCCAATCTTCACTGTGTTTGGGTTCCCAGAATACAAATAAATGAAGATGTAGGGAACAGAGTGAGGCTGATAACAAGACAAGACTGGCTGACTTTGGAAAGCTCAGGAGAGGAGGGGATATGCACATTTATAACCAAGACACACTATTTAGACTCTCTAGAAGACAAACAAGCTCTCTTTCCTGTCTCCTTCAATGAAACAGCACACCAACATCAAGGGCAAAGAGGATAGAGTGAATGTGTTTTCAATTTTTAATCAGTACAGCGAGAAAGTGTTAAGATAATGAACAATATCCAAACCATATGCACCCAATTTTATCAAACATTTAGCACCACCTACAAAAAAAACCCAGCGTACAGGATCATACAGCAGCATGCTTACAATGATAAATGCTCACCAAAACAGCATTTCTGGCAGCACATATGACGCGTTTGCCATCGGCAGTCCAGGTGCTACACTTGACAAAGACGTCTTCCTTGTTGTCTGTAAACATGTCACTTACATTGATCGTCTTCCATTCATTGGTAGAAGAAACCTCAAATACCTGCAAACATGCAGAATCATGCATGTCAGTGCATTACAAGACCAAGGTATGTAAAGCATATTAGTATTTCTAAATTTAGTTACTAATAAATGATCTAAATAGAAAGCGAGTACCATCATTTGCCTATTTTGTTGCAGTAAAGTTCTTCTAGAATCAAATGTTTTAATTCAGGGATTATAAAACTATTGGGACTGTAAACTCATGACTAGGAAACATGTTGTCCAACAAAAGTACAAAAACGTATTTAAGAAAAACAAATCTTTACCATTTAAATCCGTCACTTCAGATTTAATTAAACAAAAACAGTGTATATGTCAGAGCACTTCACCCGCTAATAATTATTTCTAGTTCAGTGTGTGTTACCGTATCAAAAAGAAAGCAAGTATCAGGACTAATGGCAGTCACCTTAAGGGTACCATCGTTGGAGCAAGTTGACAGATACTTGTCATCAGGAGAGAAACAGCAGTGGTTGACTGGTTGAAAGTGACCAAACATGGTGTTCTGGGAGGATGGCTTATTGAGGTTCCACAACTAATGAAGCAAAGAAAATGCATGTGGCATTAAAAAAAATGGCTAACACATTACATAACATATTAGCCCCCTTTTTCCTTGTGTTTTTATGTGCATGTGTTAGCTAGCAATCTGTCCAGGCCTCTCTTCCTATGACAGCTGGGTTCTAACACAAATGAGACTCTGAACTGGATAAACAATGAAAATTAATAGATGAATTGATGGAAGTAGAACACGAAAGGTCAGAAGTTTAAAAACAAAATCGAAAGCATAAATAAGACAAACCTTGACGTTCTGAATATCGTCATTGGAGCAGGTGGCCAAAAGGAGGCGCCCTGATGTGTTGGTAAACTGGCAGTGGTTGACCTGCTCTTCGTGCTCCTCTTCAAACGTCCTAAGCAGCATTGCTCGCTCTCCATTCCACACCTGCAGTGTCAAGAACATCAGGATAACATGGCAGATTTCTGTGTTATTTTACTCGCTTATTTCTTAATCATAACATAGTCATAATGGTGCTGTGGACTGTGTACCTTGACTTTTCTGTCACTAGAGCAGGTTGCTAAGAGACGGCCGTCAGGGGAGAAGGCACAGCAAAGCACTTCGTCATCATGGGCAGGGATCTCCATGAGCTTCTCACCTGAGGTACTTTTAAACACCTGCACACCATTGCAAAGATGGCAGCGAAGCCACGTTTCATCAGTACAATATTGAGTTCCTCATGTAACACTAAAAACTCCTGACTAAAGTTTAATAAACTATGAATTTACAGCTTTTAACAATGGTTACGACAAAGTGTTACTGAAGCTATTTGTAGATTCCAGAGAGCTGAACAATTCTAGTTAATGATTGCATTTTGGTCCATTCTGCTGTTGCTTTTGATGCTTTGCCGGTGAAATGGTACCTTGAGTGTCTTGCTAGCTCCACAAGAAGCAATTTTGGTTCCATCCTGCGAGAAGCAGGCTGAGTAAATGGAGCCCTGGTGGGGGTGAATCACCAAACGAGACAGATTGTCTACACCGCTCTTATTCCTGTATTCAAAAACACGACACACACAAAACAGTAAAAGCAGGAGTTCAAAGCTTGTACACACCATTAAAATGGAAATAATAACAATTTCAGATATATTATATATTGAATATTCATTTTAATTGCATTGTAACAGCAAATGTCATCTAAAATCTTACATGTTAAAGAAGGGAGTACAGATTTAACAACGAAAATTAGTTATCATATAATTCATTAACAAACTAACTAATAATGAGATGTAAAAAGCAACTTGAAATATCTCCATTATAAAGAGAACACCATATTAAACGCTTGCTTTCTTACACCAAGTCAAAGTAGAGTTTCCCAGCTTTGGTCCGGTTCTGTGCCTGCAGTTGAGCTTGTTTGTAGACCTCGGAGTTGGGCGGCTGAGACAGAGCAAGCTGCACAACATCAGGGAAAGGACGCTGCTCGAGCTGGTGGCCATTCAGAGACAGAAACTCCTGGAACTGACTGCGCACTTCACTGTTCTGGAAGCAAAGAAAACACAAGCATACTTGAGTCCACTGCAAACACCAGGTCACATTAAAGGGAAACTACCCAAAGCTTGTCGCTTGTTATCATAACTATTTTTCACTAAGAACTTAAATCGCAAAAGTTTGATTGGTAAGTAATTGCTATTATGCACCATGGCATGTTCTCTTGCAAAGATGAAAATTAGAAAGTGAAAATGTGATAATTAAAAAGAAAATGAAGGTAGGAAAATTAAAGGTCAACCTTTTTATTTAATTCACAAAGTACATGAAAGACAGACGGAGTCTAAACCTGTATTTTTCCTCGGGATGAGGTAGAATGAGCTGCACTCTCATTCTTTGTTGAATTACTCTTTTTGTACATGAAGATCAGAAATTTAAGCATCAAGGACACTGTCATTTTCACTAATTTGATGCAACAGATAGGTATGCACAAATTTATGATTCCTGCAGTCTGCACATATCTCTCATGCATCTTTGTGAGTTGCTTCGCTCACTGAAAATATGACTGGAAATTTAAAAAAAAAACAATTATCTTCAGGCTCTGCGTCATGCTACTCAACTAATCTTATGCCTTGAAAAACTACTTATACATAGAAAACAAAGGTTTGTGTGGCAGTGATAAATATTAAGTTTAAAGTGACACATATCCGAACACATATGTGTATCCCATATGTGAAAAGGGCAATAGACACAGTGGCCATTTTTTTATGTCCTGACCTCTTGGTCCAGAATGGATCCATACTCCACATAGTCATTGATGAGATGAGCTGGACCCATTATCTTGGCCTTGATGATCACCCAGTTGAGAGAGAACATGAGGGAGTAGAGCTCCTAGACAGAGATGATCAGAAACCAAAAGAGAAAAAGACACAGAGAGACAGAGACATGGTGAGAAAAAAGGTAGACTGAAGAAATAAAACCCTGCTATTATTTCTCACTTATACGTCATCTTAAAACACTGCATAGGGCTGTGCAGTCTGGTCTACTTTAACTTATCTATCTATCTATCTATCTATCTATCTATCTATCTATATATATATATATATATATATAATAAAAATGGTTTCCCATACCGTAGAACAGAAAATGAGAAAGCCATTTCATTGTTCAGCACTGTAATGAATTACTAGGTTCAAACACACTTAAAAGAAAAAGAAAATAATTATCACTTCTACCTGGGTAAGGTTGGCTTTGGCCATATGGTAGGTCAAATATCGGATCCAGTAAAGAGATTCCTCGTCTCCTGAAGTGGGGGGACCGTCTCTGTAATGCTGCTGGTACTGACGCACCACCTTAGTGTGAAGGCTCTGTTTAACACAGAAAACCCAAATAAGCACACACACAACAGCAAACAACCATATTTGCTGGGTTAAAGATAATGACATTGGATTTATAGCTTTGATTTTATGCTAGAGCTAATTTAAACCTAATATAGCTAATTAGTTAGCCTGGCCTCTTAAAACTTGTAGCTTAATTTGACAATCACTGCCCACTTCAGTTGAAGGATGCCTTTAGACTGACCTCAAGCTGCGTTCGGTTCTGCTCCAACAGGAAGTCTATCTGGAGGTCGTGAAGGTAGTACAGGTAGGGTTTACTGTTATTGTCCACGAAAAGCAGAGACTTGTTAACAAATTCCTCCAGGATGTCCTCCACCTCCTCAGGTTCCAGATCCCAAAGAACAGACAGCACCTGGGAGAAGAAAGAACAACACAATTAACCGTTCTTCACCTTCTGTGGTAGAATAATATGCTATTAATCTGCAAAAATCATTAAAATTTAAAATGTCATGTCACTGTGTCAGAAAATACAGGGATCATAAACAATCTCCTTTTGTGCAGACAAACCTTAGCGGGGATTTTGACATCCTTCTGTAGAACAGTAAGATCCTTGTAGAGGTCTCGGTGCTCATCAGGAAGTACCTCGATGCTAGCAGCCATGGCCTGATCCAGGGCATCATAGTCATAAGATGATGACTTCCTTATACGCTTGAACTGCTTCATCTGCAGCTGGCAGAGATAGTAACGCCAGCGGTTTGGTTTTTCTCTGAGCAGCGCTCCGATCAGAGACACCACCAAAGGGGAGCCTGACATGAGGGGCGAGGAAACAGAAATGTGTGTTTTTTTTTAAAGCACATGACCCTAAAAATGATATGAGACCTAAATCGTCACAAAGCTTGATTTGTTTTCCCAGAAAGCAACAACTAAATCGAAATTAGCCATGTTTTCTTATAAAAAATAACATCACCCATATTAGCAAAGACATCTTCTAGGCTTCTCTTAGATTTCTTTATTAGTCAGTGTCAAGATACATACCTTTACACTCTCTGACAATGCTGCGAGCCTCCTCGGGTAGCGCTTGCAGTTTTATTCTAGTGTACAGAGCAAGGATCTCCAAGGCCTTGTTTTCATCCAACCCGCTTTCAACTTCCACCTCGTGCTTAGCACCTACAAAAACAGTCAATACAGAGTATTTTTCAGTATACAGAAAAGTAATCGCAGAAGTTTCACCCACTTAAGTCTGTACAGTGACCAGAGAAAAACAACAAAGCACATACCACTAACAGAATCAGTGAGGCTTCTATTTCTGGTGGTGAGAAGAACACGACAGTGGATGTCAAACACCTTCAACACTGTACTATCCCAGATGTCATCCAAAATCAGCAGAGATCTAAAAAACACAAAAGAAAGAAGGAATTTGTCACAGCTGCTGCTTTTTAAATCAGCTGACTGTTTACGTCTGCTGACGTAGATACCATCCAAATGACTGTGGCTGCACCACTTACTCACTTTCATATGAACAATCTGTCGCAGCAGAGCAGTTAGACAACATTCAGCACATGAAACCATCTGCATTCCTTTTACCTTTAAGCTTCTATTTTTCCATACGCAGATTTAGAGTTACTGAACACATCATTTTTTTATATTTTCTATGTAACCAAGTTTCTTCTTTAGTAAAAGTTTTAACTTTCCAAGGTATTTTGTTTGGTGACATAGGATACATTTATTACACAGTTATTTTATTTCCCCCACCCCGTCGAAACAATTCATCTTTACCTAAAATGTCTGTCGAATTTTTAAAGTTGTTGTCTTTAACTTTTTAAAACTTTCTTTTAACTTAAATTTGAATTGTTTTTAATGCATTATTGCAGTTCAAATGTCTCAGTTTATATTTCCTGCTGTGTTTAAATCAGTGGTATATACATAAAACATAATTCACCAATAAACTACATCTGACTTGACTTAAATAATAATGTTAGCGTTGTTGACCGACACAATTCATCTGGTTCAGTAACTTTAAAAATACTTTACATGTATACTGTATCTTTCTGTTTTAATTATTTTTTACATCCTTTATTATTTTACTTGTACATGTTGATATTAGAATGGCATGGTTAATGTAAATGATATACTAACTTATTCTATATACATATTACTTCTGTCATATTGATTGATTAAAGTTAAAGTATTTCATGTTAAACTCAATATTATAAATAAAAAATTGGGAGATCACATATAATTACTAAATAGTGACCTTGGATATCTGCGCAGCATGAGGAAGCGAAGACGCTCCTTGGCTTCATCCAGAGAGTTTGGGGGACGGTGGAGGGGCTGAGAATCAAGGCTCTGCTCCAGACGAAAACACAATGACTGAACTTTAACCAGCAGGTCTGGCTTGTCCACCTGGCCGATGGACAGCCAGTGGACGCCTCCAGGAAAGCAATCTGGAAATAAGAGGGAAGAAAGAGTTAAAGGAGCAAGAGTTGTCAAACTACAGAGAAGTAACTGCTATCTGTCAGTTCGTGGATCATTAGCGACAACATCATCTTAGCTGAGTCCATCGGTAATCTATGATAGTAAGAGACCCAGAAAAGTACATCAACGATTACAAAAACTTTTTTGTTTTAAGCTTTTCCTTTCTCAGTTTCATTCATTGCCTCAAACTAATTCATATTGATAGTTAGTGCTTTATATCAGTCAAATATTCACCTTCAATGATTCCATGATCTCTAACAGCTTCAGCAGCTAGGACGGACTTCCCCGAGCCAGCCATGCCAAAGACAGTGATCCAGCCGGGCTCCTTCTGGAGCCGGTAAAGCTTCTCCCTGGCCCTGTTCACCAGTTCTGGTCTGCTGACAAACACTACGGGCCTCTGTGGGATGCCACCTTCACTAAGCATTGACTGAACTGTTGAACAAAGCAAAACTGTGAGTGTTTGAAGAGTTATCATACAAAAAACAACACTAAGTTTAATACTAAGAAGATGCTCAGTCAGGATCAAGATCAACTCCCACACAACAAGCAGACTCTGCACATCCTTTTTTTTTTTCTGCCAGCACTCATGAACTCCCACACACTAACAGCACAACCTATCAAACCTCCACCATCCTCACCCACAGCTTCCTACTTCTTACCATAAGTTGCAGAGCCATCAGAAGAGCCCTTATGTGGATTCAATGAGATGTGTGGCAGGTCCCTATGGAGCAAACTGGCCAAATCGTCATATGCCTCTCTGACCAGTGCGTTGTAGAAAGAAATGTAGGCAAGGTTGTCCTTTCTTAACAAAAGCTCTATTAGTGCTCCAGCCTGATCCTTCCTGGTAAGCTGAAGACAGAAACATCAGAGATGAGATGTGAAATGTTATGATCTGGTAGAAACCATACCAGATGATGTTTTGAATAAATGTTAAGAGTCTGAGATACATTCCACAAAAAAGATTGTTCATGTTACAACATTTGTGCATGGTTTAAGCCAGCTGTATTCTAGAAATCAACCAGTTGCATCATCTAGTGGGAAAATCCCATGTTGGCAAAATGTTGGCAAAGGTTGGAATACAGTTTTATTATTAATCATTTAAAAAGAGAATGTAAAGTTACATTAAAATTGTACACACTTATTGGTTTTGCTGTTAGTTTGATTTCTACAGCAGCCAAAAAGCATTCTGTTCATGTATGCCTCAGTTACTTAACGGAACATCATTTTAATGACACAGTATTGCTTCTCTATGGCAAAATCCAAGGTAATGTATTACTAAATAACCTTAAGGGGAAAATGAGTTATCTACAGTTATCGTCATGTCTTGTGTCCACAGAAAATGGCAAAGTCAACACAAGTGTGAAAACAAAGACTTGACTCAGTAAATAAAGGTAGGAGGAGGGTGACTCAATACATGGACAATAAAGTCTGAGAGGAGGAAAGGAGGACAGGGCTTCAGTAATGTCGAGCAATATTTTCATTGACCACAGTATTAATTCTAAAAAATGTAGAAACCACCAGAAGCTCACCTGAGTCCTGATCCTCTCCTCCTCATCCACAGTCATCACACCATCACTGATCATGTGATCCATCAGGTAGGTGGGCTTAATGTCCTCCTCCAGTTTTTGGCGGAAGCGCAGCAGACAGCTCCGTGCCCCTTCCTCCAGCGCCATTTCTGCGCCACACACCAACCATACAGGATCTCGGTGCACTGCACGCTATTGGAAAAAAATACGGCGTTTAATAAATTGTGGATCTGTCCATCCTTTTTGGCATGGCATGTATTTCTTATTGTTCCATCTTCAGGAGGTAGTGTGGGTAGTCTACTAATCAGAAGGTCGGTGGTTAGATCTCCAACTCTTCCAACCTGCATGTCAAAATATCTTTGAGCAAGATACTAACCCCAGAGTTTGCGCAACTCTTTCATGTAAATGTGACTGAATGAATTTTAGGTTAAACAGTACTTATGGGGGCACTCGGTTACCTCAGTGGTTGAGCAGGAAACCACATGCTACAAGGCCAAATGCAGCGGCTTGCATGTCTTCCTCTTCCTCTTTCTGCCATCTTCTCTTTACTCAAACTATCCAATAGTGCCCCCCTCCCCTCCAAACATAATAATTAAGTTTAAATTAAATTAAATTAAATAAGTACCAATCCAAGTACTGGTACTGTACCATTTACATGGGGAATACAAATATATATATTTTATATATATAATATATATATTTTAATAAGGAGAATTAAAGTAGAAACATAGAGTAAATATTGTTAGTTTTAGTATTTGTTAGTTTGGAAAAAAATAAATAAATAAAAAAAAAATTTTAAAAAATCACATCATGGTTGTAGAGGCACTGATGGACATGTTTAATGAGACTGGATGTTTACAAGCCTGTGAGTCAACTGGTTTCTATTGTAATACATGTACTGTTTTTCCTATAACTCGCCTGACATATGTCCTCAATACGTCATGCCCCTGCTATATACAGATGTATTTGTGATTGTGTATATGTGTGAACTGATCAGTCTTGAAGGTTATGTATTCGTCAAGCTTTAAAGGTTTCCTGCTGTTTAAAAATAAAATTTGTTAGCAGGCTTTAACGGCAGAATGTAGTCTAAAACCTTAAAAATACCCTCAAAGCCACAAAAGTGTGTGAAAACAGTCTTTAATCTCCAGATATCTGTGTTCCAATACGAAACAGGAAGAGATCAAAAGTGAAAATACAAGAGCTGATAACGCATTCACTGGGGTATAGGTTACCATCTGTTATTAAAAATAGTAGGAGTACTTAGTTTTGACAGCTCAAAATGAACTTTCACTAGTGCTAATGAAGACTAAACTTGACTCTTCTTATTCTTAGTCGACATCTTTTCTAGCGTTATATTCACAAACCAAGCCCAATCCAGCACTTGTTAGGAAGTTCAACCTACTCAGACTGCTTGAAGTAAATGAAACAAAGAAAGTCAGGTAGCCACTAGCTGATACTTACGAATATCGTCTAGTCTTCAGCGAAGAAGGTGGTTGTTTAGTTGTATGCGGCTTCGATATCAGGTCACAATTTAAGAACCCAGTCACTAAACAGAGGTTTTAATTCTCTGTCTTAATGTGTTACTACACACCCAATTTTGAAAGAAGAGCTTCCTGATTCACAACAAAAACAACTGCCTCGGCGTGAAGCAGCCAATTGCTTGGCAAGCTCTAGCTCACGTGACCGATGAGCTCACGCTTTGGAAGAATGTGTAGCTGGGCAAACTGATGCGGCGTTTATGTACTTCTCGTGTGTTGTAAATATTTGCGTTCGCTCAGCTAAAACGGTTAGGCTTTACAAATATTTTCCAACGATAAAGTCATATGAATATGTATTCCAGCGGCGGTGTTTTCATGGTAAATTTGAGTAACATAAGAGTTATTATGCGTTACTATAAGACATAACATAGAAACGACCATCATTTACTTTCTCTGTCTTGTTTAATCAAAAACACTTTAGTGTGTGGTATTACCCACTAAATTCATGATACAGTTCAAACACTTTGCACAATTAGACGCCACATTAGACGAAATTAGATTTATGAATTAAAAATCCTTTGACAACTCTATTTTTATCTACCTCCAGGCCGCACTTGAAGGCAACATTACTGCCTGGTGACAGCAAGTGATGAGAGCATTTGTTTACTCCAGTACACATTGATGCCCTGATAATACAATTATAAGTAGCTGTGAATAGATTACCTATATAATGCTGTGGACATATAGGCTTGTTGTCAGACCTGCGTGCAATGAGACTCAAATGAAGTATATGCAAGCTAAAATTATTATCTATACAAATTATTGTCTGTATTTAATTAATTAAGGATGCAGGTTGGTGATTATAATTTTCATCCTTACTTAAATAGCTTTTTTTCTTAACAGTTGTGTGTTAGTCTCATGCATTCCCCAGATAGCCAAATGATAGCAATAATACATTATAGCTTTGTGTTTTCAACTTGCAACAAGAGAAAAAAGCAACACAAAATTAAAGATAAAGGTTCAAACCTGGTTTTCTTCCTATTCGTGGGCTAAACTATTAGGTTTCCTCTATTAATACCCCTTTGAAAAAATATATCTACAGGGTGGGCCATTTATATGGATACACGGTAATATAATGGGAATGGTTGGTGATATTAAAGTCCTGTTTGTGGCACATTAGTATATGTGAGGGGGCAAACTCCTCAAGATGGGTGGTGACCATGGTGGCCATTTAGAAGTCGGCCATCTTGGATACAACTTTTGTTTTTTCAATAGGAAGAGGGCCATGTGACACATCAAACTTATTGGTAATGTCACAAGAAAAACAATGGTGTGCTTGGTTTCAACGTAACTTTATTCTTTCATGAGTTATTTACAAGTTTCTCTTTGTTCACAGCCATTGACATGTCGAAGAGGTTAACACATGAGGAGCGGATCGAAATTGTGTTGATATCTGGTGAACGCAGTAACCAGGTCATTGCAGCAGATTTCAATGCAAGACACCCTACGAGACCACCCATCTCCCATGCTACAGTTAGCAAACTGCTTGCTAAGTTTCGTGAAACTGGTTCAGTGTTGGATTTGCCAAAATGTGGACGCAAGAAAACTGTCACTAATGAAGAAACATCAGTGGCTGTCCTAGCTTCATTCAGCAAGAGCCCACAGCGTAGCACTCGTCGCATGTCACTGGAGAGTGGCATTAGTCGAACATCCCTTTCGGCGGATATTAGCTACTCACAAATGGAACCCTTACAAACTCCAGCTACTGCAGCATCTCAACGAGGATGACCCAGATCGGCGCACAGAATTTGCAGAATGAGCAAAACAAAAATTGGAACAGGACCCTCAGTTCACGCAGAAGATTTTGTTCAGTGATGAGGCAAACTTTTATGTGAATGGTGAAGTTAACAAACAAAACCACCGCTATTGGTCTGACACTAACCCACATTGGATGGATCCCTCCAAGACTGTTGGAACAACAAAGGTGATGGTTTGGTGTGGTATATGGGGTACAATGATAGTGGCTCCATTCTTCATCAATGCAAACCTCAAGGCCACTGGATATTTGAAATTGCTACATGATGTGTTTCCCTCTTTATGCACTGAAGCTGGCACGTTCCCCAAGTTTTTCCAGCAAGATGGTGCACCACCACATTATGGGTGCCAGGTCCGAGCATTCCTAGATGAACAGTTTCCTGGAAAGTGGATTGGTCGTCGTGGGCCAGTTGAATGGTCCCCAAGGTCTCCCAATCTGACCCCCTTAAACTTTTATCTTTGGGGTCATCTGAAGGCAATTGTCTATGGTGTGAAGATACGAGATGTGCAGCACCTGAAACTACGGATACTGGATGCCTGTGCTGGCATTTCTGCTGCGGTGTTGCTATCAGTGTGTGAAGAGTGGGAGAAGAGGGTTGCATTGACAATCCAACACAATGGGCAGCACATTGAACTCATTTTATAAGTGGTCAAAAACTTGTAAATAACTCATGAAAGAATAAAGTTATGTTAAAACCAAGCACACCATTGTTTTTCTTGTGACATTACCAATAAGTTTGATGTGTCACATGGCCCTCTTCCTATTGAAAAAAACAAAAGTTGTATCCAAGATGGCCGACTTCTAAATGGCCACCATGGTCACCACCCATCTTGAGGAGTTTGCCCCCTCACATATACTAATGTGCCACAAACAGGACTTTAATATCACCAACCATTCCCATTTTATTACGGTGTATCCATATAAATGGCCCACCCTGTATATAAGGTTTCATCATTAAATAAACACCACATGCTCAATTTTGTTGTTTTATTATATTAACATTGATACAGAGGGAAACAAAAACTCTCCATGTTCTTATGTAAACTGATGTAAAACTACACATGTTTTTCTTTCTGCATACAAATGTCCGCTGGAAACTTTTTGAGACAAAATTCATTTCTGTGTTCAGCACCTTTCATCTCACAATTGTGTTCTTACATCCAGCGCAAATGTACTGTAAACAAAACAGCACGTTAAAATGTAACAAGCAAATAACAATATAACCAATCAACATAACTAATATTCCACTGGCAGCTAACAAATAAAATTACAGAACATACAACAAGCAACAAATACCCCAACAAATTACTCAAGCAACAACTAAAATGCACAAATCCCAACACAAAGAAACTCATGCAGACAACTGACATTACTTTCTTTCAGAAGTCAAAGCTAAGTGTGGATTAAAAATGATACAAACAGTTTCATTTTCTGGCTGATAAAAAGGTAAGAGACAACAACTAAACTAATAAATCCAAGGAAAAGGGCTCATGTTTTGCATTACCTTCAAGTGTGGCACTTCTTATTGTCAGTTTTTCTGTAGTTAACAGTTATACTGTTACCTTAGTACTTAACGGTGATAACATTATATGTAAAGAATCTGAAATTCTACTCTGCTACTTTTCTATATAAACCTCTCCATCTGTGTTTTATAAAGCTTGCTGTATGCATTATACATATTAAAATGCCCTTCTGTTCTTATATACTGCCTCCAAAATTCAAGGAGTTTGACTACAGACACAATGATCAAATGGAGGGTGTCAACATTAGGTACAGAAATGGATTATTGTAGCTAATACTGGTTTTCTGGTTTGAAGTCCTAAATGTTCACAGGGAAGCACTGACAAGGTATTTGTTATTTTTGCTGTTTACCGGGCTTCAAGTGAGGATTTACGGAACTTTTACATCTAAACTGGAGAAAGGGTTCAGGAATTTAGCTTGGTAATAAATATAATAAGTATTGTTTGGACAGCTGAACCTGAAGTCAATCTGTGGACAACTCATTTTCCAAAGTTTATTATATCTGTAAAACATGGTGGAGGCAGTCCAATGGCACTGGGTCACTAGTGTTTATTGCTTTAGTGACCAAGGACATAAGCAGCTGGATTAATTGTTAAGTATATGGCTATGTAATATAGTAACACTATATTTTTGTTCAAGCCATTGAATAAAAGCTCAGCTTAGGTCAGCACTTTTTAAAAAAATCAAATAATGAAAATAAAATTAAACTGATTGGGTACTGAGGTAAAATTATAACAACTGTGTTACTGTCCAAATATTGCTGAAAAATAAGTTTGAGCATTTTCGCAAAGTAAGGAGTCACATTTAAAGCTGAGCATGTGATAAATACACTGCTGTGCTTTTACTGCCAAATGTAATGACAAAACCACAGCTGCAGAACCTGCATGACACAATGACCCACTTTCCTCTTCTCTTTTTTTCTTTCACTCCATGCATTGACATCCCATTACTGAAAATCTTTCTCTTCCTCCTCCTATAGCTTCGACTTTTTCTTGTTTTCTTTGTGTATTAACAACCAGCTTGATGCTGCTCAAATACATTGTAGTCGACACAGATACTCCCCACCTCCTTTGCTTTACCTATGTCTAGTAGAAAAACAGTCTTCTTCAACTGCATGATATTTTCATTTTAATTGTGGGTGACAGAGTCCTGAGCTGTGTTCTGAGGAGGGTTTGCTGCTGGTTGGCTGTTGCTGAACATCAGCTTCCTCAGGATGTCAGCATAGAAAGGGCCATAGACTGTCTTGTTGTAGTTGACCAGGGAGATGAACTTTGCCCCAATTATTGCTAGTTCAGGCTTGATAGCAGTCAAACCAGCTGGTACTTGTTCAATTTTGGACTGAGGTTTTGGGTCAGAAATGAGTGCCATGAAGTACTGCTGCACACGGTCCTCTGCAGAAAAACCACAGCAAGCGTTTAGTCAATTACATCAATTTCTCAACTAAATTTTTTTTAAGAAGTTAGTCTTTCAACTTATTCTCTCTTACCAACTAGGGTTCGGATGGGATTGTCCTTTTGGGTAATGTTGCAAATCTGGCCTGTGAGGGTGCCCTGCAGCGCTGGGGTCAGTGCAGGGTAGCTCCTCTCTGTTAAAGACTTGTTAAGCTCACAGCAGATCTGAGCACTGATGCCCTCTAGTGACTCTTCTAGGTTAAAGTCCCTATAGGTATAAAAAAAAAAATCAGTTTAAGATGGAGTTTGAGACAGATATTTCTGAAAATAGTCTGACACAAAGGTACTGACGATCTGTGCATCCCATCCAGCAGCACACTGATCATCCTCTTCAGGCGGTCAGACAAGGATGGTAGACCCTGGATAGGCCCCCCAATTGTGCTGTAGACAATGAGCAGCACCTCATTCACAGCCTGACATTGCTGAAGCTGCCACTGAATCTCTTGGAGACGGATCTCATCTGTCATCCACGTCTAATGGAGAAGATTGCACCAATAAAATCTCCAAAGCACAAATTGTCTGTAAAATCTCTAATCTCTCAGCTATGTAAATATTTTTTAAAAATAACAAGGAGAGAAGCTGACATAAACGTAAGATCCTTCTCTTAACTACATTTACAACACACTACCTCAGGCGGTGGGCTCTTGGAGTAGTCCCATGTGAGGATGCGAATGAAGGCAGCGTTGAGAACTTGAAATGGCCCAGGCACCACTGGTTGTCCTTTTCCAGGACCATTAGTCTGTTCTGTAGGGGCGATGGATGACTGCAGCTCCTCCAGTGCAGACTTGATCCAGGAGGTAGTGCGGTCTAAAGCACCTGAGAAAGTTTCATATTAGTGCAAGTCTAGCAGGGTTTCAGTTTTTCACTTTGACACAGACTGTAAAGAAAAGATGGCATAGCCACTGTGACATCCTCCACTGGACTTTGGACTCTCTTTTTAAAGTTTTGAGTTGAGCAGTTAGAGTTTGTTTTGTTATAAATAGATGTACTGGGAGGTCAATATGACAGTTTTTGCTTCATTTCAGTCTGAAAGTCACACACAAAATATAAAAAAAAAAAAAAATTCTCAAATGTAGACCTCAATAAAACTGTGGCATATTTTCTGTATTTTTGTGTGTATAAAAGGGTGCTAAAGGTTATATATAAAGAAGAATGTAGTGTTATTCACTCACTGGGTGTTTTGTCCAGGATGCTCTGAAACTTTGCCCTCTCATATTCGACACTTTGCCTCTGCAGCACAGGTCTCAGGTTTTCAATTGTACAGTTGACCATGTCCGCTCTCATCAGGCTCAACACACGGAATATTTCCCTAATGTGTAGAAATAACCAAGATGCTATGAAAATTTTTCTTTTATAATTAAAAATATTATTATTAAACAGAACAGGTCAGACAGTAAATACAGTCACTGTTAATGTATATGTGTGCGCTTACTTAAAAAGCGTCACTATGTTATCTGTGCCCTCTCGTAGCTTCTTGATTTCCTCATCCCTCACGGGTGCACACATCTTGCCCATGGTTGTGATAATGTAAGAGGCAAGTCCCTGGATGTCTAGAGCATCGTTGTCAGCCTGCTGACGAATCAGGTCCATGTCCAGCACCTCCATGATCTGGGTCCGCATCCGATTGGCACCCGGATTAAGGAATGACAATAAGATCTGTTCGTCAAGAGGGGGAAAAAAAAAGTTGTTTTAGAATATATATATATATATATATATATATATATATATATATATATATATTCACTATATATATTCACTAGTTACAGAAAAATATTTGAATGCATGTGGTGACCTCTCTGATCTCCTCCACTAATCTGATGGCTTGTCCATATTCAGGAGGGTCGTCATTCAGCTCAGCCTCCAGGATATCCCAGAAGGCCTTCTGAAGATTATCTCTCACTGCCTTTAATAAACTAAAAGAAAAAAAATAAATAAATAATAGGGGGTTTATCTGAGTAAAACTGCCATTTATAAAGCACACTTTGATTTTGAGTTTTATTTTATTAACTTATCTTGAGAGTATTAGACTGGTAAATTAACTTTTTTTCTCTGAAGGAACTAAAATGATTTTCTTGGATCTTCCTTTCTTTTGATATAACTAAGTAACACTACTATTTAGTAAGTAACTAAACAGTAGTGCAACATTTGGTGTTTTCTGGTTGTACACCAATCATAAACACTCCCAGACAAGTTGCTGCAAATATACTGTAGATGCAAATCATGAAAGCATGTCCTCAATGATCAAATTCAAATCTTTCTTTCTGCTCAGAAAGTGTGTGTTTGTTACAGGATGCTATGATGTTTGAAGATAAACTTGTCAACTTAAAATTGTGTTACCCACTGGGAGCTTGAGAATAAATAACAGTGAGTCTTTGGATCTCCCTTTTCTTTTCTAACTCTAAATTCTCGCATATTATCATCAGACACAGACAGTTGGTATAACAAGACTCACATTTATTTTAGTTTATAACCATGTTTAAAAAGGTAAACATGATTTTTAAACACTGCAAAATCTCTATGTTTGTACAAAGCACAGAAAGCAGCATCAGCTCTCCCTGATACCTAACATGTTTTTCATTATGGAAAAATCTGAAATGTAGTATTGGTGTGGTATTAATATTGCAAAACTTCACATTAGTAAGCACAGGCTTTTGTCATATTTTACCTGTCCTGAGGTAGGCTATTTGGCTCCAGGTGGAAATTGCGGTTCATAACAATCTCATGGGAGAGGCTGAGATTGAAAAGGTCTCTTGCAGACTCCATGACTTCGTCCAGCGTTAGGGTTTTGGGTGGGCTTGCTGTGGGAATCAAATATTTGCTGATTTATAAATTGGGGGAAAAAAGCATGTCCGACTATTAAAGATGACAGTATAGAGCACGGATGTCAAACTCCATTTACACTGTTCATACATACAGCTCACTAAAGGTAACCAGTAAAAGTCCGTCTTTATGTCAGTGAACTGAAGTGTAACAACACATTTAATCCTTGGCATTTCACACTTCTTTTTCTTAATATAATAAAGAGAAGTCTAATAATAATAATAAGCATGTTTCAGTTTTTCCACATGATGAAGAAGAATGAATGATGCAATAGTAAAAGAACAGTACGACTTTTTGGACTTAAACTGTAAGAAATGAATATGTAAAATGACAGATGAAGTTTCCCAGACTGTCCTGCAATTATAAAACAGAAAGTTCATTAACTGAACATGTTAGATATTCTTATTCAATCTTAGATTCTTATACAATTGTTATTTGTTATATCTGGATTGGAGTCTCTGTCAGGCTTATTCTGGCACCCGGGCCTTATGTTTTGATGCCCCTGGTGTAGAGGGTGGTAGCTTTCTTACAAGCCTTTATATTAAATACAGTCATTAACCCCTAACAACAACTGCAAACAAAACAGCAGATTAAATGTATTTTTTTCTTTTTACCACTCAGACAGGGTCATCAAAAAGAAAAAACACACTGTATATGTGTTTATATTTATATCTGGGTGCCACTGCGGATATGGGGTCATCCAAAAAGAAAAAAAAAATGTGTATATCATGGTGAGTGAGCTTCTGTCAGTGCCCAGGCAGATTAGCTGCCTCCACCATGATGAATGAGAGTGAATGGTGGTTGTAGTCTTAGAAAAGCGCTATATAAATCCAATCCATTATTATTATTATTATTATATGCAGTGAGCTTATGCATAGATCAATGAGAAAGGAGGGGGACAGACTCACAGGATGGGCTACAATGCTTGCTGGAGGAGTCACTGGTGAAGCTATCACGTGAGCACTCCAGGTCGCTGTTCAATGTCATGCTGTCGCAGCGCTCTGACGATGACTCCACATCACTGCCTTGGTCCTCACCGCTGGATGTGGAGTTAGGCCGCTCATCATTTAAAGGCATTTTGGATTATAGCTGCAAATAACAAGTCAGTAATAACTTAAAAGGGATTTCCTACCACAGAGTTTAATTCAATATGTTCAGAAGATCCAGACATTTAAATGATAATTACTGAGATACTTTCGAGGGAATCCTGCATAAACTATCCTCAAAGTACTCATTAGAAAACCAAAATTTCCATGACACAATCTTACCATCATTTTACCTGAGCTCGTCTGAGAGTGAGATAGTGTGTGACTGTTGCAGTTTTTGTTACCAAGGCAGAGTGTAACAAAAACACCAGTCATACTCAGTGAAACAGCTGGAGGGCACCATTAAACAGACAAAGCTGCCTTGTTGCAAACACTTTCAACATATTATTAAAGTCAATGATGGTGCATGACGTAAGTCACTGAAAAATAAAAAGAAATAATAATAGTGTATAGTGTGGTTCAGTGTTTGTTTACTGCCACCAGGGTTTAAATCACAATACAAAGTCTAGACATAAACAGAACACATTTCCATATAGGTTTACACAAAAGCCTTTATGCCTGTGCCTGTCTATCCAATGTCAGTTGTGTCTCCAGGGCAACATGGGACAACAGAGGGCTCCGCAACTGTCAAGATGATCGTGTTACACTTCTCACTGTGCTGTTGTTTGTTTTCCACAAATACACATAGGAAAGAAAGGTAAAGATGACCGGATGTGCACATTTTTAACATTATTGTAAAGACTGTTTACCACTGTTAAAAAAAAGAGTAACCCACTTAAACATTACTTGAGTACTGTAACAGGTTAAATTAAGCCTGCAGGCCTTTCTAATATAGCCTAAGACATACAGTGCTGGCAGGATAGGACCCATAGGTGTTCCTACCCTCTGGCTCAGTTATCTGCTGCCAAAAATGAATGCACACTCCCTGGCAGCGCTTGCAGTTTAAAGATAGCTCAAGGGTCGAGGAAAATGGGTGTGGGGAGCCCTTTTATTACATCATATGCTAGACTTGACAGCTAGGTCAAAGCCATGCAGCAGGCCAATTTTCAGAGATTATCCAGAGGGATAAAAGCAGAGTGATCCAGAAAACTGATTACGGATTAGGTGTACTCTGTCATCTGCAGCTTCTTTATGAGAAAGCTTCTTTAAGCAGTTCAGATGCTAGGTAGAGTAAAATGCATTGTCCTGTTATAACCAGAAGGATGCAATCTAAGATAAATGAACATATCGTATAATTTTCCCAGATGTTTTGGAAACATATCTGAGCGAATATGTGATCGAATAAGAGGTACAGGCGCTCTCTCTCTCACACACACACACACACACACACACACACACACACACACACACACACACACACACACACACACACACTACAGGCATATTGCTACATCAACTTCTGCAGGAACAAAGACAGCCTTTTGGGGTCCAGATCTGACTGCGGTATAATGTAAACAAAGCAGTGAATCAGGAAGGCAGGGCTAGATCCACGGGAACTCTCCTTATTGGTTGCAGTTCCCCGTCTCTCAGCCCTACATGGAAACTCTTTGGTTGCACAGCTACAAACGTGGATAAAAAAAAATATCCACACACGCGTAAGAAGTGGGTACACGTGATCCGAGGTGCAGACCAAAACAAGAACTCCGTGTACATTACAAATAGTATATTGTATCTGATCATGACAGAATCCACAGAAAAAGAAGTGCGGAAACAATAATGCGTTACGCTCTCCCTTCAAAATACATCTGATGCATCCGTCAAACTCAGCACTATGTCAGTGTTATATAATTGTCTTTGTTACTTGACTAAATCCCCTGGTTTACAGCTTAATATGAGTCATAAATGTCATTAATTTCGTACACCAGCTGTCACTGGTATGCTAAATGTCAGAACCGTCAAATACTGTACTCTTCTTCCTGTTTCTCAACAAAGCGACGGATAACTTAGCAGCAGACACCATAAACTAAGTCACAAGCACAAATGTCTTCGAGAAACGCGATGTTTACCTCATTCAAGTCACTAGAAGGTGAAGCTGACAGCGAAAACAGCCCCGCTCTGAAGAGAAAAGTCGCCGTCGTCCTTTTTTTAAAGGTCCTGTTCTGATTATATTTATGGTGGTTGGCAATGGTGCATTACCAGCACCAACTGGAATTAGTGAGCTGTGCAAAGGGAATTCAAGTGTTCAATAATAGTAATAATAAATAAAAAAAAGAAAAAAACGAGAAAAGAGGAAAATAAAGTTGTCTCCTCTTGCGTTTGCCTCTCTGTTTAGAGGTCCTTCAGTAGCCCAGCTGGCTCTGAGAACTAGCGGGCGAAACCATTTTACACACGGGTGTGTTCAACTGCAAAAATAAAGGCGATTCTAAGGATTGTCTTTTTTTTAAAAAAAAGAATCTAATTGATTTAAAAAGAATCTGCAATTTAAAGAGAGCAGATACAATAATATGCAGACATTTAGTTCAGAAAAGGGTAATGTAATAATACGGGCTAAAATGTAGCCCGTATTATTACAGCTGTCGAAAAATGGTACACCCCGCCCTGCTTTTCCAAAACGTCTGTGTTCACGTGGGTTGTTTTGTTTACGGATGTAACCTCAGAACCTTCACAGTATTGTGTGGTACTGTGGACGCCTGTGCTCGCTATTATTTCCCTTAACATAAGACCCCTAAAAATATACGGGTCTTAGGTGGGAGGTTTTTATTATATTAATACTACAGTATGGTCATTGTGTGGTTATATGACATCTTGAGAAAAGATCCAGATGCTTAACTTGTGACAAATTGAGTCTTTTCAGCATGTTTCCAATGGCAGCACATCTTAAATATAAAAACTGCAAAATTTTTATTTTTATTCGACTTTAGGCATTGTTATAAAAATTTCATTTAAAAACGAAACAAAACAAATAAAACAAAAACCTTTCGGGGTCTTTTGCACGTGTGGCTGTTGTAGCCTCTTGGGGGCAGCAGCGGGGTTGAGTCGGTTCATTTTAGACGAAGAAGAACGTGATTACGTCACATATAGAATTTCGTGATGGCGCTTGATTTGACTCCTCGGTTTAGAAGGTTGAACAGCCAAACTCGAAGCTTTCGTGAAAATCTACAGCATGGTAAGATATGAGTTTCGTTTTAACGAGTTTCTCATTTACAGAAATGACTATGCAAACATAGCATAGCAATTAATACACATGCTAGATGGAACTAGCGATAATTATAAATACGGTTGCCACCACAAACACGTCGTTATCAGTGGGGCTTGTAAATTAACTTTCAACTGTAGTTTTATAAAATAAAGTATTAAATTGAAATAGTCTCGTGAAGTACTTCAACGTAGTACATAAACACCGTGATAATGACGTGCAGTGTAGCTTTTACTTACTAGTTCAATTCATTTCATTTCAATTCAAAATTTATTTATACAGCGCCACATCACAACAACAGTTGTAACCCTAACCCTTTCTAATTAGATGGAGGAAATATTACAAACTCCCCTTATCCTTCAAACTTTTAAACAAGTCATTAACATCCAACAATTACCTTTGGATACAATTAAGCAAGTTCTAGTTTAAACTTACTGGAGTCACTTTTTCTTCAAACCTCTGTTTCTTTAATTACCAACAGGCTTCTCTGGGCCCTTTGGTGCCACCCAGCTGTGGCACAACATCATCCAAGCCCTACAGACTCAAGTGGAAGTACGCAGCTGCAGGAGACATTTACGTGTTTACGCTGAATGTTTCACAGGCTCAGACGCTGTGGACGCAGTTCTCAGTTACTTGATGCAGAACGTGGCATTTTGCACAAGTGAAGTTTCTCGTCTCAAAGCTGCTCGGCTCTGTCAGGCTTTGATGGAGGCGAAGGTATTTGAACCAGTAGGCACAAAGCTGTTTCGCAGGGACAAGGAGGTGGCCTTTGAGGACAGCAGCTGCAGTCTTTACCGTTTTCTGGAATACAAAGGATTTTCGAATTCTGATGTGAAGGGAAACATTGATGCAGAAAACATACTGCCAGAACAACAGGAGATAAAAAAGAAGAGGAGCTCAAGGTAAGTTTTACATAAAATCCTCTCTGTTCTGTTACATTGGTGCTTAATTTACCTTTATTTTCCAGTATTAAAGCATGTGAATCACCACTGAAAGTGCTGATCTGAACACTGAAACTCTCATCTTTGCAGAATAGGTGTATTATGATTTTTTTTTTTTTTTTTAGTAAATTTGTTGCATTTATCTTAATGTTCTCATTTCAGTTTCTTCATAGCTAAGACATTATAAACATAAACACTCATGCTAAGTATTACAACATTTTGTATTTAGATTTTTATTTAGAAAAAAGAAACATATACACAGAACCAAAGTGTTTGTTATCATCCAAATGTTTCCTGTTCTTTCAGGAGGCTGAATGAATTAAGAACAATTGCCAATCCTCTTGCTGTTGGATCTTCAGACAGAAGGGTGGAAAGATTGCTAAGGGCCATCAATCTGCAGCCATCCTTGTCTGCAGCTCACAACAGAACCACCACATCTTCTACCTTTCTTTCCAAAACCGGTAATGAGCAAATGTGTGTATAGTAAGGGGGGGGTAATTTCGAGTGGACAGATATTTTTGTTTTTGTTTATTTTGCTCTTTCTTCCTTCCATAGTGTCAGATCAGGTTTGGAAGCAGCAAACCGTGTTGCAGCTGCTGCAGTTAGTAGAATTGCCAGTGTTGGACTGCATTCTTACCTCTCCTGAAAGAGTTCATCCCCAAACCTGCAAAGCTCCTCTGGCCAACCAGGATCTGGTTATCTCTAACACATGCTTGGAACGAGAGCTGTCTGACACCCTTCCCCTACCCCAGTCAGTCCTCTGATTCATCCCTTGAGGCTTATGCACTTTGGCTTGAGACCTATTTGTTCATGTATTCCATTACACCTGTAGTATGTTCTTTCATACTTTTTTTTTTCCAGGTTGGATGAGTGGCTGTCAGCAGCAGCAGACTGTTTGGAACTCTTTCCCGACCAGCTGATCGTGGTTGCAGGAGAACAGCTAAGCCTGCAATGTGGAAATGCGTCTTTGGAGGATCCCAGTGCAGAACATATGACAAGCAAGAAGAGGCTGTTGTTTGATACCATCGCCAAATACTACAGTGGACAAGAAAAATCTCCACTCATTTCAGGGCGTTACCTGGACATACATATTGCAGTTCTGAATTTACTGGGTAAGAACCAAAAGAGCTAAGTTTAAGTTTATAGTGACTTTTGACTCATGGTGTGGAGCATTAAGTGATAGGGCTGTGATCTGTACCACAGTTTTTTTTTTTTTTTGTTTGTTTTTTTTTCTCCAGTCATGAAGGTTAATACTTTGCTTGTGTCTTTTAATTTCCAGATGAAGGGAAGCTACAGGATGCCATCAAAGCATCTCAATTGTGTTTGCGGCTGCTGGAAACAAGTCTGAGAGATGAACTGCAAAGACTTCTGGCCTTCATGGCGATAGCAGCTCGCTCAGATGCTTGCCGTCTGCAGAAACAGGTCAGCAGCATCCTCTAAACCACACTGCCAGTTCCATTTTTTTGCACTTTTATAGAATAATAAAAGGCAAAGAGTCCATATAGAAAATAACTGAACATGTTTGAATCTGTTTCACTGAATAATCTGATAGTACCGTAGCTTTATTTTGTAAAATTATAAATGAAATTGAATTGAAACCTATTTTTTGTCCTTTCAGACTGATAACAGATCCTTGGTGTGCCGCACATTTCAGAGAGCTCTTGTTCAGAATCATGAATTGACTCGATCACAAAGTGAAGCTCTGGTGTTCTTTCTCATGGACAATCACTCTGAGCTCTTCAAGGTAAAATTCTGTGCTCTCAGAACTACATTGAAATAGTCTTCTTAGACAAACATGCGTTTCCGTCTGGATTTCAACCAGCCTTAAGTTTACTTTTTAATGTCTCTACAAGTACCTGATAGTTGTTACAGTGTTTCCTTTTACTCTCTGGTCTTATCTTGCAATAATGATAGACACCTACAACCCTTATTGAAGCTGTGAGGAGCACACTGAGGACTGTGCAGCAGGGAAAAGATCCTGACTCATTTGCTAGTAAGTTCAATGTTAATTACACTCTGACAAACCATCAAACAGTACACCATCAGATGAGATAACAGCTCACTATGTATAGATACACTGTACTTCAGTTTTTTGTGTACCTATCTTATTTGGAAACACTGTTGCTCCAGATCCACAATAAAAAAACAAAACAAAAACCCCACTTGTTCCTGAGCACTGTGCATCCTCCATGAAAACCATGAAATCCTCTTCATGTTTTGTTGCAGCGTTCACCTTCTGCCAGCAGGTGACTCCACAGGAATACGAGGACCAGCGCGAGGCTACCACCCTGGAGAGCCTCAAACAACTTCTTCATGACATTTCCTCGAGCAAGAGGATGTCTGCCAAGGAGAAGAGGAGGATGCTCAAAGAGTTTGAAAAGCATCACCCCGTGGTCTTCCTGCAGCACTTTTCTAGCACTTTCTGAAACACACAAGTAGCTGGGACTGGTTTGACTTCATGGGTGTACCTACAAATTCACGTAGTTTCAGGATTTTAAAAAAAGGTTAAACTTGAATGCATTTTATGATTCTAACTAACAAGGAAGTACTGACTTGCATATGGTTACACCTCTAATGTGTAGTATGCAGAGTGGGGATGGCATTCTGAGGTGGATACATACTACAAATGCTTTTCAAACGGCATGTTACCATGGGTGTAATCTTTCCAAATCCAAATAAATCACGAGGTAATGATAGCTGAAGTTTTATTTTTAAATTTGCTGGTAACTTGAAGGCAATGAAATTTTAGTTCAGTACATCTGGTCAACAACTGCTGTAAAAAGTATTGCACTAGTTTGAAAACTATATTGTTGGCACAGATTTTACGTTCTACAATTTAGCTTTACTGCAGGATAAAATCAAGTGTTAAAAGGGTGTAAAGGGAATACTTAAATTTCAGTACTAAATGAATTCTCACAGCCATCAAATGGTTGTTTTGAGGCAACATTAAGTGAACAGCTTGTGCTTCTAGATTGAAGTGCTCTATTTGTATGTGTAATACTAAACTATTTTTTCACTGTGCATCAGGCCTTAAGAATAGTGTTGTGCTTTTCTGGGGCTGTACATTTTAATTAAGCATTAATTTCTCTAGATCACAAAAAGATGTAAAGATGTTATCCATTTTGAGGCCTTGATTTGGTAGCTGTACTTGAAAGAAAAATACTAATTGTTGTAATAATTTCTTTTTCTGTGAACATTCTAAAAAATGTTATTATTAAATGAAAGCAGGAAGGGTGTTAGGATAACTATCCTTATGTATAATTTTATGGTTAATGACTGTATTTAGTGCCATAATTTAAATATTCTAATTGGAAGTTTTTAGGATTTTTACTTGAAAGATAAACATTATGACCTCATTGGAAAAAGTGCGGTACTCTAACTGGATATGCTACTGATGTAATTTTTCTTTAAAAATTATAAGCATCACTGTAATGAAGACATGGTCGTAATAAAAAATGTGGTCTCATTTTATTTTCAGAAACACTGAAATCATCTAAAAAATGCACTTTATGATGCTGAAACATACTTTATTTTGTTTCAGATTAACATGTTTAATAAAGCCTTTCTAAAACTTTCGATGTTGCAGTGTATGTACCACAGTGCAAACTAGAAGTCAGTGTTTTGTAATGGAATAGTGAGGATAAATATAAATTATCATTTATCATTTTTTTTTTGACACACTTCATCTGTTTCTGATTAGGATTTTCAACACTACTATTACTGCAAATGTTTTGTCATTAAGTTAATTCCTATCTGAAATTTAATAAATATTCAAGTGTTCAGTATGAGGGTGACTCTTTGACTTATTGGTCAAGAATTTATGAAAAAACATTTTTGAAATCTACTTTTTTAGAATACTGGTAACAGGGTTGCACCGCACATCGATGGTTTATTATTTATTATTCTCAAATACATAATACAAATTGATTCCTGTCGTTTTAAACCACGTTTGAAGCCTAAATTATCCTCTAACTACATAATAATCCTTAAAATTCATATTTGTAGTCATAGGTTTATATTTTTCTAATAATTTATTATAAACATATTGTTTGAATAAATTGACAAAGTGTGAAATAATGACCGTGTATAAAAGTTACGTTTTAACTTAGTTAAAATAAAACCGACCTCGAAGTGGTTATTTAAAAAAAACATAAAAGAAAAAGAGTACCTGATGACGTTGACGCACCTGACTCCGTTAACAAACCCGGAAGTAGAGCTCTTCGTTCACTAGCGTACCAAGCTAACTCATTTCGTATGCTACTGGAAGACATGGGGGCTGTGTTTCACAGCCATTACTGACAGCGGTACGGCTGAGAGCCCACTTACAATAGGAAGTAAAGCGGAGACCCTTTTTTAATATTAAGGTAAGTAGCTGGAGGCATTCGGAGTGAAAGTTTTATATAGAAATAATCGCTGTTTGACTGGAACGTCAGTCTACTTGCGCATTGTTGGCTAGTTAGCTTGGGCAGGTGACTACCGTGTTCATGTGGGGAAAAAGGCAACATATTGCAACGATGATGTCTGCGACATAGGTAGGCAAAGGGTTAATAGAAGAATTGGAAAGATATCTGTTGACTGCCAGCCGTGCTTTCAGTACTCGTTTGCATTGGCTGTGTGCTAAACAAGATGGTTAACTTGGCTAACATCAAGGTATTTCACAATCAGATCTGACAGACACGCCGAGTGACCCATAACACTTTGAAACCCATGCTAACATGTGGCTTGATCGTGTCGAATATGAAGAACTTATTAATTCCTGCCAACGTTACTTACTTGTTATTAGATACGTCCAGTTTTCATAAACAATTCCACCATGATACTAACAGGCTCTCTGGGGACCAGCTGCTAAGGTGCTAACGACTTTATTAGGTTAGCAACTGGTATTAATATAGATTACAGTCAAGTAAATCACGCGTTTCAATTTAGTTACTCGTCAGCAGACAGTCAGGACGCTTGTTGCAAAGAAAAACAGGGTCATGGGTTTCTATTCATGCATACTGATATTTTTGCCATTGTTTTTTGGCCTTTCCACTCTTTCCAGGCAGAAGCAGTGGCGTGGTAAAATAGGCTATGATGCTGCCTGTTCTATGAAATCTTCAAATCTGATTGCCTTTAGTGCTTTAGATGTTTTGCAGCATTTTTCAGAGCACTGCCACATCTTCAAATGAAGCATCAGGGCTTTAGGGTTTCGATTCTTAAACTGAGGGACAAATTCTAGAACGCTAACAGCTTCAAAAGTAGGTGATGCTATGTGATGCTGCATATAATGAGATGAGAAATACTTTATTTATCCCTTAATAGGAAAATTCTGCTGTTACAGTAGTTGAAATGATGAGGAAATTATAATATTGTCTGGCAGCTGCCTGTCCAGGAAGTGAACAGGCTGGTCTGGATTATCCGTGGATGGATAAAAATTTGTTCAGTGACCATCTCTCCACCACAGCTTCAAAAACATCCAGTTTGCAGTCAGTCACAGACCCTGGTTTTCCTAGTTGTTTTATTCAGTCTGTTGGTGTCAGCAGCTCCGATGCTGCTCCTCCAGCAAACCACAGCAAAGTCAAAATTGAATTTAAGTTTGAAAGCATTTAAAAAACGTTTTATTAAGATTCACTGTATTTTGAACATTTCAAACCCATCCATAACACTTTAAATGTAGGGTTCTGTAAAGAATTAATTATTAAAACTGCAGCTTACGTGGCAATGTATGGATTTGCTGGGAGCTTATTCGGTTCAAACATCAAAGGTCTAGAAGGCTTCTCAAGAAAGATTAAGAACACTGAAGGAAGTTTTTGCATTTTAAAAAAACAAACGTAACAAACAAAAAAAACTTGCTTCACAATCATCGGTCATGCTCTTTTGTCTAGGTTTCTGTTGCCTAACTTGCTCTTACTCTAGACTATTTTGAAAGAGAGCATTAATGTGGTGTGGCTCAGTTTGCTCTGAGTCATTTTATATTTCTGGGGACAGCGCGGATTGTTACTATGCTTATTCTCCTCAGCCAGCACAGGGAGGATGCTGGTGGGGACTTTGATGTGCAAATTTTCAAGCAGGTGCATTAGTGCATGTCTAATGGTTTGTTGAAGGCTTTTGCTTTGCCAGAAGCACACAGATGTCTCTTTCACCAACTACCTACACAGAATATTTGTGTTTCAAGTCCCATGAAGCTGACAAAATGAGCAAATAACCTTTTTGCGAAGCCTTCCACCAGTTTCAGCTTAATATAGTAGAAGTTTTTGCTAAACAGGAGAATGGGGTGAAAGCCAGGGAACGGGTTTGGGAATGCACACTCGCATTTTTAGAGGCTTCTTAGTAGGGTCACCATAAAGGCCTATTCTGAAACAGGAAAAGGAAACGCATTTGAAACAGCTTCATATTTTGATTAAATTATTGATATGTGGCTGCAGTTTACTGATAATCTTTTGCAAAAGGAACTGATTTAATCAATCTCATTATTGGGGGTTTTGTGTAAACACAGCCTTCCTATTTAATTTCTTTAACCACTGTCTTTTTTTTCTAAAAGGTGCTTCTTCAGTATCTGCAGAAATCCAAAGACCTGTTGATATACAAGGCTTTTATATCATTGAAAAGAAGTTTCAATGATATAAAAAACTTTATATCATTGAAACTTTTTTTTTCTCCTACTGACCAGAGTTGTGGGCTTTTTTTGGGCATGCATCTGTACTATAGTCTGCCAAACTATTGTTGGTTTGTGTACAGCACAGACAGTACATGCTGAATGTACTGAATCTAATATTACCACCATATTCCACATCTTTATTGAAAAATTATATCATCAGAATAAGGTCTGATGCGTGATATACAAACTGAATTTACAGTTTGCATGGCCAACTTGCAATTTGGGGAATTGCTATATTAAGAATAACAGTGGAGTATACTGTAACTGTGCATGTAACATAGTGCCTGGTTGCAAAAACTGCAAAGAATTTCCTCATCTGACTGACTGTAGCTTATGTCTTTAACCTCTGATCATTCCTTAATGATCATCATCAATGTTTTATCTCAGCTGCCAGGTCGAGCCTGAACATGGAGTCCATGCTGAACAAATTGAAAAGCACTGTCACTAAGGTGACAGCCGATGTCACTAGTGCTGTTATGGGTAACCCTGTGACACGGGAGTTTGAGGTGGGGCGACACATTGCAAGTGGAGGTCCCGGCTTGAGCTGGAGGATCTATAATGGCACCAAGAAGTCCACCAAACAGGTGTGTGTGTGTGTGTGTGTGTGTGTCAGTGTCTCTCTCTGACCAGACCACCTCTTGACACAAGTTTAGATTTGATCCAAGTTCATAAATGATTTACCCGACTTTTGCTAAAAGGGGAAAAGGAATTAATTTGAGACTGAAAACTGCACTGTCACCATGTTGTTGTATGTCTTTTACCCTCCAGGAAGTAGCAGTTTTTGTTTTTGACAAGAAAATGATTGACAAGTATCAGAAATTTGAGAAGGACCAAATCATCGATTCACTGAAAAGAGGAGTGCAACAGCTAACCAGACTGCGTCACCCTCGACTCCTGACTGTTCAGCATCCCTTGGAAGAATCACGGTGATTCACACACACACACACACAAATTCACACATGTATGTATGTCATGGATGAAACTGAATGAGTCACTGCTCAGAGGATATCTTGACATTTGAGATGAAAATGGATCATGGCAAGTAAAGGTTAAGGCCTTGTGCTTTCTTTCTTTTCATCCATGACAGCTCTAAATTCATAATTCTCTTCCTTCTGTTTTTACTCTTTCTGTTTTGTTTATTTTCTGTCTGTTATTGCTTTGAATTGAACTGATGACATTTATTTATTTGGCCCTCAGAGACTGCTTGGCATTCTGTACAGAGCCGGTGTTTGCCAGCCTGTCCAACGTGCTTGGCCAATGGGACAACCTGCCCAGCCCTGTGCCCAGCGACATCAAGGAGTACAAGCTCTATGATGTGGAGACAAAGTATGGCTTGCTACAGGTGAGCATGTAGGCAGAATAGATTTCTTTTTGTATGGCTGCATGTTTCTTGATGAATAATTAAAAAAAAAAAAAAGAAAAGAAAAAAAAAAAGAAAAAGGTCAGTCAAAGCTGCTTTTACATTTATTTTCAGTTCACCCCAGTAGGAGAAAGTGGAGGACAAAAGAAGTAGCATTCCTAACAAAAAACTATGTACAGTAGATTGTCAGTATCTGAAAGCTATATCCTTAAGAAAAAATAAATAAACCGAAAGACCTGACACAGGACCTGAGAGACTCATGTGTCCCTTCACTTGATCCATCTGCTGTTCACTGAAGCCTCATCAGAAATGGTGTCAGTGGAAGTGAAGCGCACGATCTGATATCGTCGTGTTGGTGTTGTTCCCAGATCATCATACTAAATGTTGTTCCAGGATCAACATTGCAAGTGACCAATCAGAATGTTGTGACGTCATACTTTTGCGACTTCAGGAAAAACCGCCGTAAAACCAAAAACTGTACTTAAGCTGCGAGAAACCGCCTCTGTCCGCCAATCAACGGACCCTGACCCTAACCGTAACCCTTTAATAAACGGTAAGCAGAATTGATATTGTCCTTGCAACATTGGAATTTCATAAATGCACAAATGGCTTGGCGCGCAAAAGAATAACGTCACAACAATGTGATTGGTCACTTGCGATGTTGATCCTGGAACAACATTTTCATGATGATCTGGGAACAACACCAACACGACGATATCAGATCATCCAAGTGAAGCTGTCAAGAAATCATTCTTAAGGAAGAAAAACAGAGAAAAGGCTGAAGAATGCCAAATTACACAACTGAAAATTGTTAGCAACTGGTCTGGTGAAGTGTAGATTTCAAACTTTAAATGTTTGTAAGCCATTGTTAATATGTATGGAGGAGGTCAGGAGAGAGGTATAATAATGAGTGTTTACAGATGTATGTAAAACACGGTAGAGGCTCTGTCATGGTTTTGGGCTGCATTTCAGGCGGTGGTGTTGGGGATCTTGTCAGAACTGATGGAAATATAAACCCAGAGCATTACCATCAGATTTTTATCCACCAGGTAACACCTTCTGGAAAGCATCTGGTTGGCAATGACTTGGAAAAAAAAAGCATACCTGGATAGAAAAACCCCCACAATAAACACTATCAGTCATAGATTAGCTTCCCCAGAGGCTAGACCTAAACTTTATTGAAGCAGTGGGAGGTCATCTTAACAGAGTACAGAACAATAAATCAGAACAATAGATCAATAAATGTCTACATCTGCTTCCCATTTTCCCATTAAAATATAAAGGAATGAAGGGTAGCTTACGACTTTTAAACAGTAAAGGGATCAATTTACTGTCACTATTAGGGATGGGTATTGTTTAGGTTTCATTCGATACCGGTGCCAAACCGGTACTTTTGTCAGATATCTGACATAATGGCACCGGTATCCGGTGCCATATCCATCCCTAGTCACTATATTAATTTGAGACTGAGCAAAGCACATGGCAAACTAGACTCTTAAAGCTTTTAATTAAGCATTTATTTACACAACAGTACTGGTTATTAATGTAGTTGCAATAATCAGCTTCTCAGGCTTTCTTTACAGGTTACAGAGCAAGAAATACTGGTGTTTATTTAGTGCACACTTCCTCTTCTCTTTTTTCTTCTCTTTTTTTTCTTAGTACTATGCTTGGAGATCCAAAACATTTTCTATGCTCTTTCTTCTCAAAGCCAGTTGAACCTGCTTGATGCCAAGCCTTGCCTGTCACCTTATAGAATTATGTTTTATGACAGGTTGTAATACCAGGGAACATTTTACATTCACCTCCACCTCCGTTATTGTCTCTGTCACCCACATTGGTCCTAATTCTTCTATTTGTTTTCCCTCAGAGCATCTCTCATCTGTTATATAAAGCAGGGGATTGAAGCTGAAAGACCTTAAAAGAAATGCCTGCAGTGTTTAGCATCAGTTGGTTGTTACACAACTTTTACTGCAGCAGTGCAGAATTGTGTTTAAACTTTATGACCCGGAACTCATTTACAGTGTGTTAAAATGTATGTTGACCCAGTTAAACTGATAATACTGGTGTATCTTGGTTGTTTGAGGCAAACCATGATTAATAATTAATTTATCTTGTTCAGATATCCCAATAACTTCAGTTTTCTCTCTCTTCAGATCTCGGAGGGTTTGTCCTTTCTCCACAGTGGGGTGAAAATGGTCCATGGCAATCTGTGTCCAGAGAACATTATCCTCAACAAGAGTGGTGCGTGGAAGATCATGGGTTTTGACTTCAGCATCTCCTCTAACAACCCGTCAGATGCTGAGGTATGTTTTCAGCCTGCTTGGCTTATTGCCGTGATGAAGCTCTACCAGAATAACATCTTGCAACTTTTTGACGTCTTACTTTAATTTCCTGTAGCCCAAGTACACATGTAAAGAGTGGCAGCCCAACCTTCCTCCACTCTGCCTACCCAACCCAGAGTACCTGGCTCCTGAGTACATACTGTCAGTTAGCTGTGACGCTGCCTCTGACATGTATTCTCTGGGCGTGGTCATGCATGCTGTCTTCAATGAGGGGAAGCCTGTTTTCCAAGTCAACAAGCATGACATTTTTAAGAGTTTCAGCAGGCAGCTGGACCAGGTAAGTGAAGCTGTACTGTAGACATGTTTTGTTTTGTTTTTTATTTGTTTTGTTTTTTATTTGTTTTGTTTTGTTTTGTTTTGTTTGTTTGTTTTGTTTTTTAATGACTGCTGCTCAAAAAAAACCAAACCTTTGCACAGTCTTTGGCTTTGATTTTCAAAAATGCTTGTTGTAGGCATTTGTGTTTTTGTTTTTGTTTTTTTTTTGTGGCATGTGCATCAGTCTTTCTCCATCCTCTTATTTTTGCCTTTGTTCCTTGATGCCCTCCACTTGAGCTGATTTCCCTGTGAAACGGGATTTGATTGTCACCAGTCATTAGAGAGCAGATGTTTGAAGTAAACAAAAAATGATGTGCAGCTGTGCCAAGATAACAATGTTGCCTTGAGAATAAAAGTGGACCATAATAAAGGGAACAAATACACTTATTTGGTTTCCAGCTATTCCTTCAAAGTCTTCATCACAAATATTAGTATGGGCAGTATAGATGTAAACTCCAGCTTGCCTGGTTTGTTTAGTTTTTATGCTCAGCTACTGTCATCTGTTGAGATCTGAGTCATTTACCAACTCATAGTTCAGGCACAAGAGAACCATGACAGTAACAGTCTAAACTCCAAGAAAAGCTCCTCTAAACTAATGTGGACTTAATGTATTGATAAATTATGGAATACATTACAGCTATAATACAAATAACTTGGGTATATGTTACTGTTATGGGGTTTATTCTTATCTTTCAATTGTAGTTGAGCAGCATGAGTCCAGCGGTGCTGAGCAAGATCCCAGAGGAGGTGCGGGAGCATGTCAAAATGCTGCTCAGTGTCACACCTAATGTCCGGCCTGATGCCGACCAGATGACTAAGGTCTGCATATTCATTGCTTGCATAAGAATATCATTCCATCGTCCATAGGCCTCCCTTTGAGGAAAAATATTTTTTTGTGTGTGTTTTTCAGATCCCATTTTTTGATGATGTTGGTGCAGTCACTCTGCAGTACTTTGATTCCCTCTTCCAGAGGGACAACCTACAGAAGTCCCAGTTCTACAAAGGACTCCCCAAAGTCCTACCCAAGCTACCAAAGGTAAATGCTGCAAACAAGTCCCCCCCAAAGACTTGTTTGCAGTGTGAATACTGGAGATTTCACCTTCATTTTCAGGATTTGTATAAACACGTTGGTTTACGCCTGAGTTAGCAGTATCACTGTGTTACACTCGATCTTATGACTCATATTAGTCATGTCATTTCATCTTTTACCTATTCTGTTGTGTCTTCTCTTTAGAGAGTGGTTGTATATCGCATCTTGCCAGCTTTGACCTCTGAGTTCGTCAATCCGGACATGGTTCCCTTTGTGCTTCCCAACGTGCTGCTGATTGCTGAAGAGTGCACCAAGGACGAATATGTTCGCCTCATCCTGCCTGACCTCACGCCTGTTTTCAAGCAGCAAGAGCCTATTCAGGTATACAGAAATGTAACCTGACACATACACTAATTTAAACTTGTGCACATTTGCAACAACTGGTGCTTTAAGAAACGTCACTTTTGAAATATACACATCGCCTTAGGATGGATCCTCAGGTATGGAGGTATATCTGTTTTAAAAACTCTGTTTGCATGATATATTTTTTTCCCATTTTGAGACATGTGTGTAATTAATATTTGATACGTGATTGAACAGTTGTATTTAGCCTGCCTTAAACGCATGGTGCTTTATGTCTTGTTCTGTCGCATTATCAAGACTTCTCTGTATTTTTCTTCCCATGCCTCTTCAGGCTAGCAATATGGTGAGTGGTTTTTCTGCTGTGAATATTCTCTCGTCGCATCGGCTTAGTGTATGTGTTATGTTGTTAGTGATACTAAAAGCTGTACTAAAACCACTGGAATGAGTCTCTTACTTCCATCTTCCACTGTACTCACCTGTTGAACATAGGCTAGTATTTCCTCATTCTTGTTTTCTTAACTGAGTCTCTGTGTTGTGCAGATTCTGCTGATATTCCTGCAAAAGATGGACCTACTGCTGACTAAAACGCCACCAGATGATATAAAGAATAGTGTGCTGCCCATGGTCTACAGAGCTCTGGAAGCCCCTTCAGTACAGATCCAGGTACAGAGGGGAAACGGGAATGGTGAAATAGATTATGATTCAAGGAGTTACTGTGCACATAATTTGTGAAAAAACATAGATGCAGTTTTATAAACATTCTAAGATATTCTTGGTATGTCTGGTTCTGTTTTTTGCTTTAGATACCCTTTGTCTAAATTAGAAACACTATAGCTGTGTCCCTATTCCTAGACCGCATCCTTCGGAGGCCGCATTTGAAGGCTTATTACGTCACAGCCTGGTGACAATGGCTGTCCCAATTCGAAGGCTGCTCCCAGTGCGCCCAACAAATGCGTCTTTCATTTCACCGGATTTGAAGGATGGGTTAGTGTATCCTTCGTGGCCCAACCTATTTCCAACAATGGCGGCAGCTACTGTGCTTTAATTTTACTCTTTCTGGGTCACAAAATAAACTTTCAACATATTTTCAGGAGTGAATGTAGGTGTTAGATCATTTAAAAATGTTATTGTTTGGCTTTCTTCAGTGTTTTATTTGTTCCTGAGTAAATCGGTTTGGCTGAGATTAAAGTTATAGTTTTCACACAGCCTAATAAATGTCAAACAGAAAACTGGTGAACCTCCTAAGACCTCACAGAAGTGTGAGATGGTAGAGAATTTACTCCAGTGTCCTGTTATATTTTAGGAAGCAGGGAGCTGACAGCTGAGTTTATTGAACTCTACCGAGACAGCTGGTGACGCAAATCTGAAGGCTAGACCGTCCCATTTCACAGCCTCGCACTTCCAGCGTTCTCGGTCTTCGAAGGACTCGGCCCATGTAGATCGCATAGGCCGGGTCCTTCGAAGGATGCGGCCTAGGAATTGGGACACAGCTTATAAGAGTAGTTGCTAATTTTTACTTCATTGGTGTTTATTTTTAGAATTGTGCTTTGTCAGTTTGAGACATTCATTTTTGCCTGTACTCTTAGTTCTCCTTTTAGTGTTGCAAGCACAGTAAGAATGCATTTCAACTCATTATCAAAATGTCACATTTAATAACATTATCTCTCGCTGAGCAGGAGCTGTGCCTCAACATCATCCCAACCTTTGCAAACCTGATTGATTACCCATCTATGAAGAACTCTCTCATCCCTCGGATCAAATCAGCCTGCCTACAGACATCCTCACTTGCTGTGAGTCTACATCGGTCATTCTGCTCTCGAGCTGTTTGCCTCCAATAAAATGATTTTTTTTTTTTTTTTTTTTTTTTTTTTTTTTTTTAAAAGTCTTTACTTTGCCTTTTCTTTTCTAAAAATGCCACATTCTTGTTTTCAGTGTTGTTAGCTACTGACTGAAATGCATAAATGTGTTTCCTGTTTAATTCTGTAATTTGCTGTGTCACCGTGTGTCTTGTCTCGATGTGTAGGTGCGAGTGAACTCTCTCGTGTGCCTGGGGAAGATTTTAGAATATCTAGACAAGTGGTTTGTCATTGATGAGATCCTGCCCTTCCTGCAACAGATCCCCTCTAGAGAACCAGCAGTACTCATGGGCATCTTAGGTAAACAAACCGTAGCGTCTCCCCTCCTCAGAGGAAGTTACACATATTACCATATCATTTCACATTTTGTTTTTCTTAAGAATTCTTTATTTGACGTGCTTCCTCTTTACTTTAGGGATCTATAAGTGTACATTCAACCACAAGAAGCTGGGCATCCCCAAAGAGCATCTTGCTACCAAGAGTTTGCCCCACCTCGTCTCCCTCAGTATAGACAACAACCTCAATCTCAATCAAGTACTGCACAGTCAAACTGATATAATATTTGTGTTATTTAACTGTAACTTTCTAAAAACAACAGAAAACTTTATATAAATATTAATATAACACATAGGGTAATTGATATGCTTTCTTCCAGTTTAACTCTTTCATGATGGTTATCCGTGACATGCTGAGCCGCATGGAGACAGAGCACAAGACCAAGCTGGAGCAGTTACACATCATGCAGGAGCAGCAGAGGTGTCTTTCTTAATTTAGTTCACCACGTACAGTAAAACTCCTCCTAATTATCTTTGATTAAATGACTGTGAATATTAATTGTGATTTTTATTTTTTTTTTTTTTATTTTTATTTTTTTTAAAACTACAAATGTCCTAGAATGTTTAAAGTACCTCTAATCTTTAATAGAGAGCAATTAACAGACAGTACTGTTGGTAATGTTATGACTAAATAAGCACTTACAAATGTCATTTAACAGGAGCATGAACATATCAAATCCACTCAACCAAGCAGAGGAGACCAAGAGCCCACCTAATTCTGGCAACCAGGTGATTGCTTGATTTCATGACAGTCATCGGCTCTGACAACGTGACTGTAAATGTTAGCCTCTCTTAAAATCTCTTCTTTTTGCTTTCAGATTGATGACATCTTTGGTGGCACAGGGGTTAATGGGAAGGAAAATGGATCTGCAGCACCAGTCTCACAGCCTAGCAGAGTATGCAGTTAATTCTTTTGATTAATTTCCACCCGCTTTCTTCTTTGTTCATTTAGCATGCAGCCTGGTTTGCTTATTTCCTTTCTTCCTTTGCACACCTCTAGGTGTCTCTCACGCTAGAAGAGAAGCAGCGATTGGCTAAAGAGCAGGAACAGGCAGCCAAACTGAGGAACCAGCAGCCGTTAGCGCCACAGACGATCAAAGCAGCCACCGCTGGCTCCAACTCACAGGTAAATCCTGACAATATCTGCGTACACAAACACACACTCGTGCTCAAACACTAATCATACTACTTGTTATGTTACAGACTAAGGATCTGACCAGCAGCCTTCTCAGCAACATGACATCTATGTCCATGGCAAACACAGCACGACCAGCCCCAGTGCAAGGATCCACCATGTCTACATTCCCCTCCTCCGGTCCAATGGTCGGCTCCATGGGAACCTCGGTCTCAAATGGTTTTAACCCAGCTATGGGCTTCCAGGCAGGAGGCATGGGGATGGGCATGCGACCCGCAGGTCCCAGCCTCTACGGTGGAATGGCCACCACCACCAGCACCCCAAACTTTGGATCCCTCACACAGAATCAAGGAACAACTGGACAAACAAATAAACCTCCTGACATGTCAGCATTGGACAATCTTTTTACATCCAACAAGCCCAAAGTCACTCTTAACCAGATCGGTCCCAAAGCTCCATCTGGAACCAGCAGCCCTTGGCTTGGTCAGTTTAATTCACCCCAGAACCCTCAGACTCAGATGCAGGGTGTGCCAGTTGGTATGGGAGGGGTGCCCGGTGGGTTTGGGATGCAAGCAAACCCTTTTTTCAGCCCTCAGAACTTTGCTCAACCTGCTGCTGCCCCTAGCATGAACCCAAGTGGGATAAAACATAGTGCATCTGTCAACAATGATCTGAAAGACTTATTTGGCTAAACAAGAATTAAAGAGAGACTCCAGGTTAAGTATATTCTTTTAATGACTGTGGACAGAAGAGCCTTGAATTCTCACAGAAAGGCCGACTGAATGTGAAGATTGAAAGTCCTTTCAAGGGTCTTAACTGTTGGCATTTTTAATCTGACCTGGCTTAAGTTCTGACTCTCTCTGTTGGCAAACTAACCTGAATTCCATTTTTACTTGACTAGAAGGACAGACTATCGAGGTGAAGTTTCTTCTTCTATGCTGGGGGTTTCCTACTGCTTTTGTACTTAACATTCTTGATGGGTTGACTTGAATTCCAACTCAGATTATTCAGGAAGGGTTTGTGTTTATAACATGAATGATCGAGTGGATGGACTGCAATTCACTTCTTGAACATGTGACGTCTGAGTCAACACAATTGGCGGAAAAATATTTTAAAAAAGTGGTTACTGTGTCTCTCATCTGGTCATTTTCAGGCTTCTGTACCTTTAATCCTGTTTGGATTGTAATCACCCCGTTAATTTGCCGTTATCGGTTGTTATTATTCCTATGACTGTTAATGGTAGGTAGTCACCTCACTGCTAGTGGGCTCAGTAGAACAGGGCTGCTCAAAAGGAAAATAGTGCATAAAGAGGCAGGCAGGAAAGTGGGGGTATAATCTTCTTCTTCTCATTTCTTCTAGGCTTGATTTTTACTTTCACTTACTTTTTACTTGAATTTGCTGCTTCTTGGCGTCCTTGTGCTGATTATATTAAGTTAAAAAACTACTTGGGTAGGAAAAGAAGGAATGCACTTCTTTACACAGTCACTAGAGAGCTCCTGCATAATTGAGGCCTTTTCTGCTTATTGCCAATATGATGGTAGTAGGTGGAGATGGGTGCATGCTGACTATATTTATGGGACTGATTACAACACATAATGGCTTGTCAGTGGGCTGATTACATCCATGCGAACTATACTGCTTTTCCAGACTGTTTTTTAGAATTGC
The DNA here is from genome assembly GCF_900408965.1 of Simochromis diagramma. Lineage (NCBI taxonomy): Eukaryota > Metazoa > Chordata > Actinopteri > Cichliformes > Cichlidae > Simochromis > Simochromis diagramma. The sequence continues at coordinate 11,908,561 of NW_024386908.1, read as the reverse complement.
TGCAAGTCTAAAATGATCAGAGAGCTGGCTCGGAAACAGATGCCACAAACAACAAAATGTAATCTAAATGTAGACTGGCAGTAGCTTGAATTTTGGCTCTGAGAAGCATGCAGTCTCTGATCTGCATCCAAGAGGCTCCTCTGTGGAGGAAGTCTGAGAGAGGGTGTCGAATTGACAGCCCCACCGTTGCAGTTCAGGCTAAGAAAACCAAGTAGCTCCTCTGTAGTCTGTTTCTCTGCTGCTACATTAAAGTAAACAGTTTTGACCGCCCAGGCACCTTCTTTTGTAACAAGACCAGTTTCTGTAACTGCAGTATGGGTGACTAACCTGTGTCGGATGTGTGGAGTAACCATTGAAGCAGTGTCCTTTTTAAAAAGGCACTACATAAAAGAGCATATGCACTGCTTTAGCTATTGTGCCTTACGTGGGTACATATTTAAATCTAGACGGCACTCATCTGTTACTCAAGTATTAATGTTTTCCATCTTTATCAGCTGTCTGGCACTTGCTTCTCTAACCACTTGCTTTGTTGCATGTTACTCTCCTTGACCACAAAAGATCTGAAGTTTAATTAACATCTTTTCTTATGATTCCTCATGATTCTAGTGACCAATGAAAAAATATATTAACACGTTTTTACTGATGAGATCTTTAAGGGACTTCTGCGCTACCATTTATGTTGATCAGTTTATGAAATAAAGATTATCACAATATATTTTGATTGTAGCACTTTTCAGCTATCAGCAGACCTGTACTGGTGGCATATTATGAAGTGTAGATAAATAGTTTATTTAAAAGTGGGTTGCTCTGAGAGGGCCTTGCCATTTTTTTTTTTTTTATTTTATTTTTTTGTTGTTGTTGTGGTAATGTTTAAGAGGCCTTAGCTGAGTTGTGTGCAATAATCACTGTCGGTTGTTAAGGGTGCATATCGATTGGCTCGAACATCTCTCTCCTTAACTAAAACTTTGTTTTGACCTCTTATAACATAGGTCTGTGAAATTTTCTAAAGAATTAGATATTAATGTGTGCTCATTCTAAAGCTACATTTTTCAAGAATCACAGAATTTTAGGGTTTTTAGGTGTACATTGGTCATACAGGTTGTTTTTTTTTTTCCATAATAATAATAATGATGATGATGATTGTTTAAAATGTCTTATCTTTTATCACAAAACCCTTTTGGTTTTGTATAAAAATGCCACAAATGGCAGTGTTACTCATTTAACTGAATCCCTGGGTTCTGTTAATTCCTCTGCTTTTCACATACCAGACTAAAAATGTCTGCAAATGGATGTTTTTCAACCTTGAGTCGACATGTGGCACATATTATTTCATTGCTAAATGGATGTAGTTTTTGGAGTGTTTCACATATCCTAGCAGAACCCCAAAGGAACAACTGAAAGCTTATTCTTCTACAAGATCATTTATATATGACTGTTGTCCTATATGTGTAGTGTGGGCTTTGTTTCATGTGTCAAGGTGCTGGTCTCTGAGGGTGGAAATCTGTACATATAAAGGAAAGTGCACAATCTAATCTTGTCAAAGGGTGGTGCTTATTTCTTTGACTGGATTTTTGAGTGTAAATTTAAGAAATTAAGGAGAAGCACAATCCAAAGGAAGTTTTAATAAATTCTTAAAAAGATTTACACTGCACAGCTTGTAGACAATCAGGATGACACGAAAAAAGCAAATTAACTAGGGTTAAAAAAGTGAAAACATCTAAAAAGTCCAATAATTACACAAATCTGTGAATATTTGAAGATTTACTAAAACACAGAATTTACTTGTATTTTATGGTAAACTGGTAAAAATAACTGATTTTAAGTTAAAAGATTTGTAAGTAGTTTTTCTCCAAAGATTTATCTGTAAAGGATTCCACTTATTTAATATGGAATAGGCTACATTAGCCACTATCACAAGTGCTCAACCCGGCCATGTAGAAAACTCGTACATGGCTTAATTTACTGCATCTCTGCATGTTAGTGTAGCTTGATAAAAATTCAAACTTGCAATGAAAACAAAATGACTTCAGCGGAGGAATAAATAAATGTCGATCAGCCTGTTGAGGTGAAGAGGGCAGGAAGGGAGGAGGCAGCTTCTGACAGGAGAGGCAACCTGAGGTGGGCAGTGACACAACTGGTAGGATCAACATTAAGTTGACCCCTGACCTACAAATCCCCTCAGTCACTGATTAAGTCTCACCGCTCTGGTTGTGCCCGTGCTCAGGTTTATCTGAGTTACTGTTATAAAATACAAAAGGTGTATTAGCCAGGACTGTAGATTTAAACTATAAACATTCAAAGCATATACACCTTCACAGAAATTCAGCTTTTACGCAGGTGTCTTATCAAGAAAGAATAACTAGTCAAATTATTAATCAGTAATCAGTGTGTAAGGGGGCAGCGTTCACTTCCCAATGTAACATTTACGCTAATCCACATTAACAACTCAAGAAATAAGAGATATGTGGTGACTAAGTTAAATATCTCTCCTTTCCTGGTGTTCTGCTGAATATAAAGGAGACCTAACTGACCTTCTTGTCCCAGTATTGTTATCGACTTAGACATACCTGTGATATACTAGTGGTCATATGTGCTTCAACAAAAGCCTTATTGTTTGGTTTAACAGTTCTGAAGTGAGTGTATTACCTGAGAAGCCCAGCGTGTATGAGGATCTGTTCATCTTGAAGTGTAGTGTGCCCCGTTGGTTCAACTGGTGCTGTCTCTCAATACCACTGCTGTCAAATAAACATATCTGCACACACCACATATAGAAAGAAACACAAAGAGAGAAATGCACTTTGTACATTTAGTGCAAATTCAGTGGGGCAAGGATTAAAAGTTAAAAAAATTAAGACAAACGAAGATAAATCTGTTCTTCTCTAAACAGGACCATAATTTATGAGAAATAAGTAGGACTTGAACCCACTGAGACCATAAACATATCAGGAAAGTGTTTACTGATTTCATCTATTAGCCTGTTGAACAATAGTGTAATTATAGAAATCTTTACAGTCACAATAACTGAAGGAGTTACACACTATTAGAAAGAATGGTGTCCAAACTTTTTTCCCCAAGATTTCCATATTTATTAATGGAAAATCACCCAGGGGCCAACAATCCTTCTCACCTTTCTACTTTTCTGTCACATGTGGAGGGTGAAATAAAAAATAAGATCAAGCTGTTTGGAACACCTGAAACTTCAGTGAAGCTGCTGAAGATCGTCATCTCAGGTTAATTTTAAATCTGACTAATTTTTGTGTGTATTGCGTGAGTGTATAAAAAAACTCACGCCCATGAGATGGAAAGAGGAATTACACTTTATTCATTCTGTTTGCAGTGGAGGGCTATAAATACATATAAAATCTGACCTAGGGCCATGATTGGCCCCTGGACGTGGTGGACACGCCAGGTCTGTGGGAACCCAAGCAATTACAGCTAATTATCTTTCAAGTCCACTCTAAGTGCATCACATTTCTGCTAAAACAACATGAAATGTTTGGACGACCTACTCACACGTGCTCGGTGTTCTGTCCAATTTGGGCAATCTCCTGTTAATTCCCACCTGTAGGTCTGGGAGGCGGCGGCTGTGAGCAGGGCTGAAGTGGAGCCAAGTCTGCAGTTCAGAAGAAATGAATATCATACACAATCATACAGAGGTTTTGCTTTCCTTACTGACATCTCGGTGGATTAAAGTCTTTATTTTTACTCAGCTAGCTGCAGACTTTGCAGTCTGACTGCAGGAAAAAAAAAAAGTCTTACACTCCAGTGTTGGATGCAAATTTTGGACGCCTGCGCACCCTCTTATAAGAGCCTGTAAAGGTGTGGAACTCGGTCATGCCTACAAAATGAACCAAATAAATAAATAAAAATATCACTGTATAAAAGTACGAGCAAGAACACATCACTGTAAATGGCACATACTTGAGAAATCGATCACGTAGCCTGAAAATGCAAAGGTTCCCTGAGGGTTCAGGGTGAACTGTCGTTCAACTTCTCTGCTGCTGACTGATGGCGACAACATGCTTAAACCCTGAAGAGGAGGATGACATGGAACACTCAAGGGATCAAACCTTCATGTAAAACTCAATGTGAGTTTATTTAGAATTTTTTTTCTCACCTGGGATCCATATTCACGCCACACTTGACCATCTCTGAAGTACCAGCCTATGTCCTCCATCTGCCCCTGAGGAAAGAAGTTTAGTCTCCGCACCTTCATTCCTGGGTCATTCGTCTGTAACCTGTCAAAATCTATGAACACCTTCCTGTTGAAAGACAACACAAAATCCAGTCATCTGTGTGAAGCTTGTTAATGTTCTAAACAACATGGGTAGGAGTAGTTTATATTTGACATGATGTTCTGTGACCTCCCCACCTTTCCCTTTCCCTACATCATATAACAAAGGGGAAACCCTCAAACGGAGGAGCTAAGGTGGGCGGGTCCAATGCAGCTTGCATACTGGATGCATGGACGAGGAAGTGGTATGTTCCAGTAATGTGGGCTGGCACTGAGATCAGCTGATCTGTTGATTTTATGGCTTTACTGAACTCTATAACACTGTTCTGAAGGTTGTTCCACCCCCCAGTAAAAAGTTCCATATAAATACTTAAAGGTCCTTTTCTGACCAATGACATGCTCACTTTCAGTTTTGTAAAGCTGCTGACACTATCAGATATGCTCACAACACACTGACCCATGGCGTGTATTGATACTGATTCCCTTGGCTCCTGGTTGGCAGTAGTGTGCCTCTATCACATGGTCATTTTCAATTTTCAGCCACTGATGGCCAACTGACAGCTGCCACTCATAATTCTTCCTGTTGACTGTGAAACACAAGCAAAGATCATGTTATCGTACGCACTCCACTTATTAATATGTGTTTTTGAGCAAATCTGCACAAAGGCTATGGCTTCGTGTGTAGTGTATTTATTTTTTATGGTTAGTTGTTATTTTAGGCCATATTGTTCTTTTTAAGTAGCTGCTGTTGGCACAGTCAGATGAGATAGAAAAATCAATGGTCCTTAAGTCAAAGGACTAAAAGGCAATCCTATGTAAATGAATGTATGCATGTAAATGTCTGTGAAGGTTCTCAGTCATCCAGGTCATTGTAGTCAAAGGAGCTTGCAAAGAAAAGCGTCTGGACTTCTTTAAGTTGCTTGAAGACGTTTCACCTCTCATCCGAGAAGCTTCTTCAGTTCTAAGGTCAAATGGTGGAGAGTCCCAGATATAAACCTAGTGGGAGTTTCCCCCCCACAGAGGGACAAAAGGACAAAACGCCAAGACACAAACTTAACAATGTGGTGTATGCTGTACAGTGCAGCGAGGAATGCTCAGACCTCTACATTGGAGAGACCAAACAGCCACTTCACAAGCGCATGGCACAACATAGAAGAGCCACCTCCACAGGACAAGACTCAGCAGTCCATCTGCATCTTAAGGATAAAGGACACTCTTTCGAGGATGCCAATGTTCACATTTTGGACAGAGAGGACAGATGGTTTGAAAGAGGAGTGAAAGAAGCCATCTATGTCCACTGTGAGCGACCATCTTTGAACAGAGGCGGGGGTTTACGACACCAACTCTCTGCCATCTATAATCCAGTTTTGAGATCCCTTCCCAGACGCCTTAACGCCCACTCACATCCTGGGCCATCTGACCTCAGGAATTCGCATGATAAGGTGGGGCCAGGTTTCACAATGAACACACCCGAAACTCTGGCTGATTTGGACCCACGCCCAGTTTCACACCTTGGCTCAGGCGACTAGAGGATCATCAGGGGGTCCTTTTGTCCCTCTGTGGGGGGACACTCCCACTAGGTTTATATCTGGGACTCTCCACCATTTGACCTTAGAACTGAAGAAGCTTCTCGGATGAGAGGTGAAACGTCTTCAAGCAACTTAAAGAAGTCCAGACGCTTTTCTTTGCAAGCTCCTTTGACTATGCATGTAAATGTGTCATACAGACCTACAGTTTCCTGCCAATAGACCTTTGCTCCTTCATTAATCTAGAATAACAATAAATAAACATATTGTGGTCAAAACCTTTTTATCCCCTTTCCCCCCACTGCTTAGACTGATACAGCACTCTTACCGTCAACTCAGAAAAACCACCTGTGAAAACAAAAAAGAAGAAAATCACCTCTCTCTGCATTGTTGATAAAAATGTAATTAGATAACTTTGTTAAACACCGGTTTACTTACTTATGATCGAAGACAGACCTAAACGTGCCATTCCACACAAACAACTGCTTTCACTTTCTGCTGGTGGGCTAAAGTTCATCCAGTGTGTGGACTAGGGTTTGGTTGGTCCATATGATTCAGAGAAGATAAAATTTCCCTCAATTGCCTATGAGGAAGACGTACTAATGCTGTTATCGCTGTCTTAGTTACCTGCAATTACCCTTTAGAGAGCCTTGTATGTGCCAGTCTAGAATGGAGAGAGGGCAAGACTCTGTATGAGTGCTTGTGAATAAAACAAAAACACACAAAAACAGAAATTTTAGGGCATTTCTTTATTAAAGTGCAGAATTGAGTATCCTTGTAATAGAAATAGAATGAAATAAATAAAATAAAAAAAACTCCCACAGTACAATAAAATAAGTCAATGGTAAGGTTCATCACATTGTAGATGTATTCTTTTTGTCAACATAAGTTTATAGATGAACAGAAATCGTTTTTGTTTCATTTACACAGCAACAGCCTTCTGCAGATGCTTTATATTCTAACATTGCAACACGCTACAACAGGGGTCTCAAACTTAAGCTGTGGGCCACTGTTGGCACTGTCATCTCATTGGAGGGCCACTCTAAAAGAAACACACAAGAAAACACCCACAAATATTTCCAAAAGAGAGTGTTTTGTGTTTTTTTTTAAATTTCAAGTATTATATAAGACAAAACTGCAAACGTGAATGCAGTTTTTCCCCGCAAATCCTCTCTAACAAAAAAAGTAACTTCAAGATCTATATACGGGCTGCAAGTAGGGGTGGCCGCAAGTTTCACACCCCTGCACTACAACATTTACATAATCTATATTAGGATATATTATTACTACGCTAATGCACAAAGGCTGTATTCTGTGTTGGTTTTCTGGTCTTTCCTGCTTCCTTAAATTGATATGTTCCTGCAAATATGTAAACAGCTAATGAGCCATCCCTATAAACACCAAAAACAAATATGGAATATAAAATATTTGAGGAAAAGTTATTACAGAATGCTATGTGACATAAGCATTTTGTAATGACCTTTGTCACACCGATTCCTCAGATGATGATTTGTTGCTAACAGTTTGAAATGTGTTCTCTTTTATTACACTACCTTTTTTTGTATAAAATGCTACTAATGGGAGTCTTAATTGTTCAACTGAATCTTTGTGTTCTGTTAATTTCCCCATTTTTCCCATGCAAGATTAAAAATGTCTTCAAGTAGACGTTTGTTATACTTCGATCAACATGTGGATGCATCCTAGCAGAAGCTCAAAGGAGAAACCGAAAGCTTATTCTTCCACAAGATTATTTGTATACAGCTGCTGTCCTGCATGTGTAATACGGCTTTGTTTTATGTGTCACAGTGCTGGTCTCTTAGGTTGAAGATTTTTACATATACACATCTGTACACCATATATGGTGGTTATTTCTTTGATGACTTTAAAACACGAATTTAGATTTTGGAATGTAAATGTAAGGAACCTCAATTAAGGAAAGTAAACACAAGCAAAGTGCACTGATTAAAAGGCACTTTTAATAAATTCTTAAAAACATGCATACTAAGGACAAAGGATAAAAAGGGGAAACTTTTAAAAATTCCAGTCATTACAACAACTTGTGAATATTTGAAGATTTACTAAAGCATATTGCATTTTATGAAACCATAGTTAAGTTAACAAAAGGCTTAAAGTTAACTGAGTTTTTTTTTTTTCCTCCCACTGATTTATTTGTAAACGATTCCACTTATTTAAATATGGAATAATCTGCTAAAACCAGCCCTAAACCCAGAAATGTAGAAAACTGATACAGGAAATACATTTTACTGCTTAACACTAGACGTAGTGTCATCTTAAATGTGGAAAAATAAAATTTATAACGCTTGCATTAAAAACAACATGTCTTCAGAGGGGACAAAGTAGATGTCTATCAGTTGTGTTAAGTTAAAGGAAGGAGGAAGGCAGGAGGCAGTTTCTGACAGGAGAGCCAACCTGAGGTGGGCAGTGACACAACTGGTAGGATCATCATTAAGTTGACCCCCGACCTACAAATCTGTTGTCCGCTCAGTCACTGATTAAGTCTTCTCACCGTTCTGGTTGTGCCCGTGCTCAGGTTTCTCTGAGTCATGGCTATAAAAGACAAAAAGTGCATTTATTCACAACTTCAATTATACAAATCTTTGAATATGGCTTTTAACTTTAAAGGTTTCTGATTATGTTTGCTGCTCACCTGAGAAGCTTAACTCATAGCTAAAGTTCCTGGTGGAAAATGTCATAGTTCCTGATGGGTTTAGTTTGTACTGGAACTCAATCTCCTGACTGGATGTGCTGCATATTCCCTGAATAACACAGAGCAACAACACATCAGAGAAAACACAGTCAGGCAATGTTGTTAAATTCTGGTTAGGTCACCCAATACTTTGCTCAAATTACCATAATTCCATGTTAAAGCATGTAAACTGTGCGAGGGATTGTTTGTGTTTCAGTTTGGAATTAACCCCAAACCCTACAACATCTCAACAGAAATATTATAGATGAATAACCATAATTATATTATATTATACATATATACAGTCAGACAACTTGGGAGGGGGAGGCAGCAGAGATGGAGTGCTGATCTCAGCTGAAGATATTGTGGGGTAGTGGAAGGAGTAGTTTGAAATTTTCCTGAATCCCACTATTGGCCTTTTGTAAAGTAACAAGACTATGGGGACCAGGATGAGAACTCACTATGGTTCATGCCACTGGGGCTCTGCTCACTGAGGCACATGAAGCTTCTAAGGGACAAGGCCCCAGGTTTCTCAAAAAGCTCGGGATGTTATGGAGCTCTCTTGGTTGACACACTTCCCAATTCCTTACTGGCAGACTGGAGTGGTAGTTTCCCTCTACCCGAAAAAGACACCAAGGAATTTTAAGGTATGTGGGAATTTGCCCAGCAACTCTAGATGTGTTTTGTGGATCTAAAAAGGGCATTTTTGACAGTGCTTTAGGAGTATAGAGTATTGTGGTACAACCACAATGAGAGCTTGGTTCATATTGCCCACACTAACACAATCTCATTCCCAGAGGAAGCTTGACCGTGCCAGGGCTGTCCTTAGTCATTGATTCTGTTTTTCATGAACAGAATTTCTGGGCACAGCCAGAAGGTTCAGTGGTCACAGGTTCTTATCTCTTTATTTATTTGCAGATGACATGGTTTCATTGGGTTGATAAAACCATGACTTCCAGCTCATACCGAGATGGTTTGTAGCAGAGTGTGAAGTAGCCGGAATGATAATTAGCATCTCCAACTTCAAGGCCATGACTTTCAGGCAGAGGAGGAGGCGAGGAGTGGTAGGTCTGAGCATCTCTGTCCCCATGACCCAGACCTGGCAGAAGATTGATGGACGGCTGGACGGATGGATGGAATGCACTAAATGTACTCTATAGGATTTTCTAGAGCACCGTCTACACATGAATAAAAAGAAAGTTGTGGCTTACTTTGGAATAATCTTTCCATGATCCATCCATATCTAGGAACTGCCATTGTGCCTGAGGGCCTGAACTAAAAAAAACAAAAACAACAAAAGATTTGAAATTCATTCGTTCACAGCATATACATCTTTATGTGCATATCTGGTGTGTTTGAGGCAAAACAATCTTAACATTAGTCAATCTTTTAGTGTTAACATCAGTAAATGTCCTCAAAATATAATATTTAACCTAATTCATGTTATTAATTAGCACAAAATAAGAGATGTGGTCACTGTGTGGCCAAATGTTTCTCCTTACCTGATGTTCTGCTGAACACCATATATAGGAGTCCTTCTAACTGATCTTCTTGTCCCTAAATTGTTGTTGACTTGGTACATACCTATGATAAATTAATGAAGATAATGTCTCAGTGGCCATATGATTTGCTTAAAAAAAAAAAAAAAAAGCATGAATTGTTTGGCTTAACAGAAGAGCAGTTCTGAAGTGTGTACAATACCTGAAAAGTCCAGTGTGTATGAATATCTGTTAATCTTGAAGTTCAGTGTGCCCTGTTTGTTCAGCTGGTACTGTCTCTCAATAGCAGCGCTGTCAAATGAACATATCTGCACACAGCACATATAGAAAGCAGTTATTGGTGCTCAAATTGGTTCTACAAGCTACTGGGGTGTACTTAGTTTTTCAAGAGGACTCTATAGAGTCCTGTGGAAACTTTTCCTTTCCTTTAATGAGAGGTCAGAGGTCAGATGTGACATGATACTTGAAATCTTACAGCCCTTTCTATATGTTGACAGTACACTTGTAAGAATCATAAGTTCAGAGTTACAAGGCTTTCTGTCAATTTTCGACCAATAAATCATTAATCTGACCTTGAAGAGCTCTTCCGATGTAATCCAAATTTTTATGGATTGCTAACATGACCCCACTCTATACTCCTACAAAGTTTTATCAGAATTCATTAAAACTTCTCAAGCTGTTTACAGACATCCGTACACGTGCCATGCAAGCATAACCTCCTTTGCAGAGGTAAGGACAGTTACATATCTTTGATGCTACTATGCAGCTTAGTGCAAGTCTTTAAAATTTTTCCATGCAGTTTTTGGATGACCTACTTACATGTGCTTGGTATTCTGTCCATTGCTCTCTGACTCCCATGAATTCCCACCTGTAGCCCACAGAACCGGTCTGCGAGGAGGAAGCTGCAGGCAAGTCTGAGGTCAAGCCAACTCTGCAGAGACAAGAAGTGATTATCATTCGTGTTCTTTTCCCCTGACATCCATTAGCCTTCTTCAGAGAAACTTTTTATTTATTCTCTGGGGATTTTTGATACTTTTCTTACTGACATCTCTGTATACTAAGCTTGCTCAGTGTACAAAGACTGTCTAAACTACAGGAATAAAAGAAAAAAAGTCTTACGCTCCAGTGTTGGAGGATAATTTTGGACGCCTGCGCAGCTTCCTTTGTAAGCCTGTGATGAGGTTTCTCTGTGTCATGGCTACAAGGTGAAATGAAAACACATTTACATAGCTGTATAAAAGAGCAAGCTCACAATAATATATCACTATAAACACCACATACTGGAGAAATCAATCAAGTAGGGTGTACGGCCCACTGTAAATCTGAAGGTTCCCTGAGGGTTCGTGGTGAACTGCTGTTCAACTTGTCTACTGCTGACTGATGATGACATGGTGTTGGAACCCTGAAGAGGAAGATGACAAGGAATACTCAAAGAAAACCTTCAAGTGAATTTAAGGAGTTAATTCCTGCAATTTTCCTCACCTGTGTTCCATATTCACACCACAGCTGGTCATCTCTGAAGTACCAGCCTATGTCTTCCGCCTGCCCCCGAGGAAGGAAGCTTAGTCTCTGCACCTTTATACCTGGATTATTAGCCTGTAACGTATCAAAATCTATGAACACCACCCTGTGGAAACATAAAAGATTAAAATGAAAAGTGTACTTCTCTGAATGTGCTCCTTTTAAAAAAGATTATTGATGCAATAATTTATTTTCCATTGTCCTGACACAAAATCTGTGTATCTGTATCAACACTTATTGTTGATAAAATAATATTTTTTTCTATAGACAGGACCTCTGTGGTCAAACGTTTATATTTAACATGATGGCCTTGCATGGCGTAAACATGGCGTGAGGAGGGGTTCAAAAGTGGCTTGCATATGTGCAGGCTAAAGCAACTTTAGGATGCATAGAAGAACTGATGTCTTCCAGTGATGTTGGGTGATGTTGTGTTTGATCAGCTGATCCATTTCATTTTATGGCTCAACTTGACTGAACCCTTTTTCTTGTAAGCGTACAGGATTTACAGGACTGTTCCACCCTACAGTAAAAAGTTAATTTATAATAATAGCCCAAAAACTGAGTTTCGGTTTACCTTTGTAAAATTTCAAATGGCATCTGACACATTTCCATTTCCCTTCCCTGACCAACTCTCACTTCGTTAAAGTTGCTGATACTATCAGATATAATCACAACATACTGACCCATGGCTTGTATTGATACTGATTCCCTTGGCTCCTGGTTGGCAGTAGTGGGTCTCAATCACATGGTCATTTTCAATTTTCAGCCACTGATGGCCAACTGACAGCTGCCACTCATAATACTTCCCATTGACTGTTGAAATAAAGATATGTTAGACAGAATGCAGTGATCTCATAAACCAATATCTTACTCACAATACATCAAGTGTTTAAAAAGAGAATATGTACTGTTTTAAGAGCAATATTAGCTTATTTTGAAATTGAAGACACCAACACATTTCAAACATTTCAAATGAGGGCAACAAAAGGAAAATTAAGTAGTACTAAAAAGAAAAAAAAACTGCTGGAGGAACATTTTGCAATTAATTAGTTTAAATGGCAACATGTCAGTGACATGAATCTAGAGAAATCAAGTCTGAAATCAGTGTGGGATGCTAAGATGATTCTTAGGCTGAGGCAAAGTGGAGAACTGTTCTGTGATCGAACTAGTCAAAATTTAAAATTCTTTCTAGAAAACATCAGCCTAAAAAAACAAATGGACGGTCTGGGTTGTTATCAGCACTCAGCTGGTTGTTTACAGACTGTTGTTAAAGGAAGAGGAGATGCCATCCAGCGGGGAGCATGGCCTTATCCCAACTTTTGAGATGTGTTAGTGCCATTAAATTCAAAACTAGACATTTTTTGTTCTTAAAATGCTACATGTTCTCATTTTACTGTCTTCTGTGTTCTAAACTATGGCCTTCTAGTGATAGAGGCAGTATAGCAGGAAGTTAAACTGTCACGTCAAACAGACCTGGGGTGTTCTGGGGAATCTGCTCCTCCTCATTATTGTCCTGGAAGCAATTAATAGAAATGATGCCATGAACACAAGCTCGCCTGTTTTTTTCCAGACCCTGTCAAACCCCTCCACATAGCACACACACACTTACCGTCATCTCATAATAAAAATCCACTGTGACAGAATGAAAGCAGAAAAAACACAATCAGTCAGTCTTAAAAAGCCACTTCCAGATTAAAACTTGAAAAAAATAGTTTCGTTAAATCGCTGTATTTACTTGCGATCGAGGACCGAAGCCGGCGGATAGTTTCACTGAAACGATGGCTTACACTTTCGTTTCTGGGCTTCAGCTAATGCAATTTAGCGCGTACATAGGAAATGCTAGGTGGAGCTAAAGTACCGATAATGACGCTCCCCTAAGGCTGTCTCTGGAGAGTGTACACTACAGCTGATTCCAGTGGTTTGGTTTCTTTTCACAGCGACAAAAATTAAAGCACAGTGAAGCCATCAGATGACTGTAGAGTTGCTCTTTCATGGTATTAAAGGAACAGTTCACCGCAAAATTACCCTTTTGTACTTCCCTGTGGCCTACAATGTTATGAGAAAGAGTAGACAACGCTGATATTTGGTGTGAACAAAACTACCTGCAACTTAATGTGGCAAAGTTTAAGGAACAGGAACTTTAAAATATTCCTATTGCTTTACAAAGTTGAGATATGAGAAAGTTACATGTTACCAAAAAGGCTCTGGTTGTTGAAGAAATTCAGAAGGACTGAGTTCTTTGACTCTTTCATATTGTGATGCTGTTTAATTAACATGACTGTTATGAAACAGCGCCTCTCCATCCAGTTGCTATTTACCTTGCTAATCAATTAACTGTGCATGAGACTTCGTTGTTTCCCTTCCTTACTCTGTCAGCCCACTGCTGCCCATCTCTTCTCTCACTAACACCTACCTGTAAACAACACCCCACCCTCTGAGTTTTGTCAATGGCTTAGAGTTGTCTTACCTTCACAGACAAAATCTGTAAGTGTTTGCCTGCTGCTCGCTTTGCCTGAATATATCCCAGTGTCCTAGCATTTGTTTTACGTCAGGCTGGGAAAACCTGATAGGGGAGTGTTGACTCGAGTACAGAGAGTCTGATGGGTGTAGCTACATTCACCGTACATGTTAAATGCCAAAAATTGAGCGGCAACCTACACGTGGTGGTTTTTTTTTTTTTTTTTTTTTTTTTTTTAATATACACTAACACATTTTACTATAATACTAACATATTTTCGTAAACGTTTTCGTTCATGCCTGAAAATATAATTCACTGGCCTGGTACAATGTGCCCTTAATTATGTGTGAGTGCCGTCATATGTAACATTCCCCATTTATATGTCACACCCCCCGCTGTCAGCTCCCAAAGGCTGATTCTGTTCATCTGGACGTTGCGTTTTCAGTGGGTGAAACGTTTCGTCATGCATCGGAGCGACTTCTTCAGTCTCAGCTGACTGCAGGTTTCCCCAACCTTATAAATTGGTACATTTGCACAATGACTGAAACTAGCACCATTGAAGGGACAATGGGCTGTGAGGTCAGTTCCTATTCTGTACACTTATATAGGTGTTCTGTTATAAGTTATTCATAAATTATGACGAAAGTTACTCATTTACCACTTGTCTCTTGATCATATCGATAATTAATCTCTTGTTTTGTTTTTGTACAGTTGGCCATAATGCTTTAATTTAGACACTGCTGGTGTAACTTTGCTTGACATACTATCCCGGGTGTGTTTGTGGTAGCATTAGTTACATCCATTACATCCATGCATATGTTTTTAAAGCAAATACTACTAACCATCAGGTCATTTGAATTTTCTTCTATTCACAGGTAAATTTCTAATAAATTATGTTTGGTTACGTTGCTTTGGTTATACTTACCATTTTTGTCCATTTGTTGAGGTTCTGTATGTGTGGGAGGGGCCACCCCAGTACTTCCTACTTATATAGCGTCATTGATTGCATCACAGGGTGCAACCAAATGCAGGGTTTTTCATTGTGTATAGAATTGTTTATTTTCCTTAAAGTAACATTTTGAGTTGTATTGTATGCAGTGTTTTACGTTTCAAACCATTTAGCTGTGTAAATGAGTTTGTCAGTTAGATGCATAATCTTATTCCTGTTTTTTGTTTAGATCATATTGTTTGGTCTAACCTATTTTTCAATGGTAGAGAGTAATGAGATTCAGGTGTATGTAAAGTCCTGTATAAAGCAAGTGAGGTTTTGCCTACCTGGGTGTTTTTAAAAATTGTATAATGGAGATGTCAGAAATAAAGTACAATTAAAAGAAATTGATGCTGATGCTGTCTACTTATCACCTTCCTCACCACTTGGTCTACACTACCCCAAAGAAATATTTATATTCATTTACATTTCTGACTAATTTAGTGTTGACTCAACATGAATCCAAATTTTATTATAATTAGAAAATAAGACATTTCTAATTCCCATCAAACTCTTAAGCCACGATCGCCCTCTGTAAATGTAAATGTAAGCAAGCTGTTGAAAAAGTATTTGTTTAGAACTGGTCATTGAGGTTCTGGCGTCCTACTTGCATACAAAAAAGGGGAAAGTCTTGGTGTGTTGTGATTTTCAAACATTTTTTATTACATTTAGAGAATACCAAAGATGCAGTAGTCTGTTCTCCCAAATCAGTGAAACCCGTTTCTGGTGCATTTGTGCAAAGCCAAATAAACCACAAAAAGCAAAAATTGTGGCACAATGCAAAGAGGCACGGAGACTTTTCAAGGCAGTTTGTGTGTTAAAAGCATAAAAAGACCTCAAAGGTAATGTGCAAAAAGACCTCGAACTAGTATTGCTCAGTTACATCTCATTTTTCTACATTAAAAAAAAGGCAAATGTATCATATCCCATGAATTCAAAGTGTTTGTTATACACTTCCTTTTGTTTAATTATTGGCTATAAGAACAAATTTTCCCCTCCATCCCCATATGGAAGTGTGGAAAAAAAATGCTCACTGTGACCTGAGTTGATAAGATGAATAATTTAAACAACCATGATGCTAAAAGGCAAGTTGGTAGAATGCATTATTGGAGTGGAAGATTGTCAGGCAGCATTTAAAAGTGTACTTGTAAACTTCACCCATGACAAGGCCTGCAATGAGGTAAATTCTGAAATTCAACAATAAAAAGGATGTGTTAACCATCCAAAAATAAATCTCATATAAATCTCAAGTTAGAGGGACGCGGCAGCATCGTGGTTACGTTGCTGCACAGTCTTCTGGAGGTCAGGAAATCATCTTGATGGCTCACACCAGCACACGTCTCACCCTGCGTGTGTGATTGGTCCTGACGTTGGTCTGGATCATTGCTGTGGAAAATCATAAACAAATCAACAAAAGTCTAATGTTAAATAAATGTTACATCACTTTTTCATATTGGAACAGGTAGATATGGATAGTCAGTTGTTTATTAAAATGCCTCTAAGAGCCAACAATTAATTATTATTTTGAGTTTTTTACTACAGGATTAAAATATAAAAACTCAACCTCCAAAGTCAAGATTGTAGGATTGTCCTGCCACTGTGAAGAGCATGGTGCCTTTGTTGTTTTGTTGGTACTTGCTCTCAATGTCATCACTGGTTACTGAGCAGTCAGTGGAAGTCCTTTTCTGTTGAGACAAAATCCACAGACAAACTGTGATGATTTATGTCAATGCAATAACTCAGAAATTGTACTTTTAATAATCTTAAAAATAACATCCACTGCACAGATGACATACCCTGTGTTTGAACTTGTGCCATCTTCCACTGTCGCCTTCAAATTCCCACTGTGGCTTAGTGCCCAAGCTAAGATTCTGGAAACCTGAGGATGCTAGAGCAACTCTGCGACAACAAAATCAAAAATATTTCATAAAACAGAAAACTATGTTAAATTCTCTCATCTTATCTTCTTGACAATTTTTAACTGAACAAAAATCCTTGAGGAAAATGAACACTCACCCCCCGACTGCTTGTGGTTGCCGGTACGTAGGTCGACGGGTGACTTTCCTCTTTCTGTTTTTACTCACCTGTCGCATTTCTAAGCAAACAAACAGAAATAAGGAACAATGACTGTTAAGAAAAAGCTGGAATTTAGCTGGAAGGGTGTTACAAATTTACAGATTAGTGAATACACTTCACCTTTAAATTTGAGCTCCAAAGTTTCACCATTGACGTTAAAAGTAAAGGAGCTTGTTGGATTTCTCTGAAACTTTTCCTCTATGTCAGAGCTCTTCAGAGGAGTGGAGACGCCCTTTGAATCCTGTCCGCGAGGGAGAGAAGAATCATTACCAAACAGACAAAGGAGAACAATTTCCGTTAACTTAAGCAAAGATCTAGTTGCTATCTACCTTGGCTCCATACTTGATCCAACGACGACCCAACATGCAGTACCAAATCCACGCAGTGTTACCGTCATCCAGGCGTCTCACTCTCAATTTCTTCCCAAGAACTTTCATCCTTTTAAAGTCTATGCTCACCGCCCTGTAGAGAGAGGAAAGTTGAAGCATGTAGTGACTACAGTGTGCCTGGAAATAAAAAGTTCTTCATAAACTCATTGCTTACCCGTATGATGTGTTGTATATTTTGATGCTTTTGGTGTGGGGCAGCGAATACTGGGCCTCAAGGATGTGATCATTTTCAACATCTTTCCAGCCTCTTCCGTTATTGAGCTGCCACTGGTAGCGTCGGCCATCAGTAAGCCTCTGGTCTGGTTAGAAAAACAAAACAAAAAGACATTATATGTTACATTGTAATTGGTGACTTATTACTGCACATTAAAGCTGCTCTAATATGGCTCGAACATGTAAATATATGTACCGTATAAGGTAAAATGTGGCTCTTGCAGCTATTTGTTAGGAACTAGCTGATATTGTTGGAGACCAAAGTGTTAACTGTCAGCTAGATGGCCTCACACTGGACTGTAAAATACTTTGATAAACAGAGGAGTTCATGGTCGATTCAGGGGCTGCAAGGCGCCCAAGGTCTCGTGGCGGTAAAACAAGAACAAATTATCAGCCCTCCACCACAGGAGAAGAAGTTCTCCTGAAAAACGCCCATACTATTCAGTTTTTTTCTAATTCTGCTTTCGTGAAATTTAACATTTAACATGCTTACTGAGGCCTGTAGAGGCCTGCAAGCCTGAAATGTAGCTGTTTGGTTTCTTTGAGCATTGCACAGTTTGACATTGTGGGAAATTTAGTGGAACATCCTGTCCTGGGAAGACTAAAAACTGTCTTGAATGTTTTTCACTTGTGAATAATCTTTCTCACTTAAATTTAAAAAAAAAAGAAAAAAAGAAAAAACGTCTTGTGGCGATAAAACAAACAACTAAAAACTCCAAAAGCAAATACTCACCATGACTAGATGATGACTGATCCGGAGTCCTGCCGCTTGCACTGGAGGGCACACCTTGACTTACAGTGTGGTTTAGTCTACATTTGGAGCCGTAACGACAGTTTCCTTTAAGAGCATACTTGCAAACGTGTAGGTAAGCACACCTTTCTCCGTCCCTACAGTTTCCTTTGTTGTAAAACTTGCAGGGTAAAACGTCTTCCTCATTGTCTTCCTCATCGTCTTCCTCATTGTCTTCCTCATCTGATGGTTCAGTGCTGTCTGATTCATTGCTGACATCAGAACCATAAGTGCTTTCATCGTCAGCCTCTGGACAAAACAACAACAAAAAATGCATGATATGCTTTCATATTTTGTTCCTTCGATATACAGCTAAATTCTTTATTTACTAAAGATACATCCCTGAATATATAAAGTAATATGAACAAATACAGGTACATATTTTTGGGCAACTTTGCTACAAGAATGGAAAAGCATAACAAAACATACAGTTCACCGTGGAACTCGACCTGCATTGAGCCCTGAATTCAACTACAAAGGGTAACTCTGAGCCAGACTCTGAAGGCACAGAAACAACATCTGATCTCACTAATGCTCAGGGCTTTGTGGTAGACCTTTCTTGTCAGAGCTGAGGATGTTAAAGTACATATGATACTATGCAAAAGTCTTGAGCTACCCCTAATTTGTTTAGCTTTTGCTAGTAGAGTGGGGAAATTGTTCCAGAAACTTATTGAAATGTGTGAAAACACGCATGGAAATTGTCAATGTTTGATTTTACCACCTTTATACTTTAACACAGCCTTAACTCTGGTAGGAAGGCTTTTTTTTCATTTCTTTAAATAGTCTTCAGGAAAAGCTCTCCAGGCTTTTTGAAGGGCATTCACATCTCTTCTTTGGATGTTGGTCTGCCTTTTGTTCCATTTTCTGTCAAGATGATCCCACACTGCTTCAAAAGTGTTGAGGTCCGGGCTCTGGGGATGCTGGTCTATTGTGTGTTTTTTCTATCCAGCTATGCTTTTACTGCACTGAGTGTGTTTGGGCTTTTTGTCATGCTGAGAAACAAACCCAGTGCCAATCAGCTGGTACTGCATGGTGGATTTAAATCTGACTGCACTTTTCTTATGTTCATAATTCAAATTGATGAAACAATTTTGACAAGATCCCCAACACCACTGGCTGACATGCAGCTCCGAAGTATGACAGAGCCTCCGGCATATTTTACAGATTCACAGTTGTATCTCTCTCTTGATCTTTGCACATATTGATGATGATTAGAAACATAGATTTCAAACTTGGATTCATCACTCTCTAAGACCCGTTGCCACTGATTTTCAGTCCCTGTTGTTATGTAATTTGGCATACCTCAGGCTTTTCTCACTGTTTCCCTTCTTTAAAAATGGCTTCTTCTTCCACTGAAACCATTTGTGGCTTAACAAACAAAAACAATGGTCAGGTACAAGCCCTGGACTGTAAATGAGTGATAAAGCAGCCAATGTCCAAAGGAAAACCATCAGAAAGTCTAGAGTAGCATTGTTCAATACCGCTTTAACAGCCTGGCTCCTTGGAAGCAAACTATTGAGAAGTGAGGGGTGGCTCAATAATTTTGTACACTACGGTATTTTTTATTTTGAAATAACGTATGACAATATAGTTTCGATATGTTGGTAATAAAGGCAGGCTGAAAACTTGTAAAGCTGCATTCCCTCACTTGTTGTTGAGCTGCTTTGTCCCTTTCACTTTAGAACTATGTTTAGCTATTATTTTTTCACCTGCTCCACCTTTCTATCTAATGTATGTTAATTATTTTATATATATGTATAAAATAACATTTACAAATCTGAAAACTAAGTTTCTGTGCCGGTTTGTATTGCAAATTAATAACTTGTTTATCTGCTGCCCCCTGCTGGCTAGTTAAACATGCTATTAAGAGTTTCACACATGTTAATAATATACGTTTATAAAAACGTATAAATAAAAAAAAAATGCATACTAACTTTAATTTAATTATGTAAATGAGGAATTAAAACATAACTATTAAAGTCCAGCTTTCAGGTTTTATGTAGGCATTCTATGCAATCGAGCTTCACAGTAAATGAAACAGAAAGTAAACGTCTAATTCTATACAATGACAATCAGTGTCTCAGAATAAGAGTTCAAATCTAGACTATTGGTCTTGTTAAAATATTAAATATGCTGCACATTTGCACATTTTAGGCATGTTTGACCTCACAGAAAATCTTTATGGAAACTCTGATAGAATGAGAGCTGTTAAAAATAATTCGCATGTGATTTAAAGGGAAATATAAACAAACAATAAACAAAATACCACCAGACTTTATAAAATATATGAACAGTAAAATATAGAAATGTTACAAGGAACATAGCGCGAAAGATACTCACTGCAGGAGGAGGCCATTCTGCTTTCTGCAAAACACTTTCGTTTTCCTTTGGAAGAGCCTCTCCCACGTCTGATTGCCAAGAGGCTGGCACTATATATACTAGGCTAGAATAATAATGTGATCTTAATAAGGCCTACCCAATGCAACAAAGTTGCCAAAAAATAGAGTAAACGTGTTAAGCAGCTTTTGAGAATTAGGTTTAATGGGCAGTAGTAAACATGTGTTGGTATTTTCTACACTTTGGGAAGCAGATAACTGATGAGAAACAAACAATAAACAAACACCGTTACAAGGCTATAAAGATAGGTGCGGAATTGAAATAATATGCAATTCTCCCGATCTATTGTACAATGGAACAGCATCTTTGCTTGTGCAAAATGTTTATCTCTGTATTAAAATCTGCAACATAACATCATAGATTTTTTTCCTATGGTGTACTATGAGATACATTTTGTTAACGCTAAACTAAACTAAACTAAAATAAAATAAAATAAAATAAAATAAAATAAAATAAAATAAAATAAAATAAAATAAAATAAAATAAAATAAAATAAAAGTGAGCTGACTCTGTCCCTGGAGTCTCCCTGTCTACAGGTGGCGGTAGTACGCTCTTTTCAAACACGGGAGGAAGAATGTAGGGTCCCTCGCAAGGAACCAACAACGGGGGCAAGGAGTCTTTTCCTACAAAGAACGCTCGATAAACGGGCTGACACCAAGTACGAGAAATAGGAAAAATGGAGTACGCAGACCACGAGTACACCAGCAGCACTTGCGATATGCATACGCCCGTGGATTTCACATATAAAAGTAAGGACAAACGACAGAAAGTGATTAAATAAGCTAACTATAGCTTGGAGCTAGCTTGCGCACGTAGGAAGTGAGAAGTACAAGTTATGCTGCCTTCATCGGACACTGAAAAGGGTGTGAATTCAAGAACTCCGACTAATAGAAGAACCAAAATAAAGATGATCTTTAAATACGACTTCGGCACTTTATATTTCTGTTTCTCTTCATCATTGAGTCGAAAGGCTGAAATATTATTGATATGATTTTTGCGTCCTTTCGATTATTTTTCCTCTTTCTGTTAAGTGAATTACATGTCTGTTGACAAGGTTTTTCTTGTAGAAAATCAATAACGCAATCCTGGTAGCAGCCACG
Source organism: Simochromis diagramma (assembly GCF_900408965.1). Classification (NCBI taxonomy): domain Eukaryota; kingdom Metazoa; phylum Chordata; class Actinopteri; order Cichliformes; family Cichlidae; genus Simochromis; species Simochromis diagramma. The sequence continues at coordinate 11,886,663 of NW_024386908.1, read as the reverse complement.
TTTTCTTTTTCCAGCGAACGTTTAAAATGACGTAAGTCCAAGTAAAGGCTTACCTTTTCCGATGTAACATGAATGCAGCATTTGTAAAAAAAAAATAAAAATAAAAATAAAAAGTCTGTTTAATAATACTATTAAATATTATTAAATAATAGGTGTATTTAATTAATAAATAGTGATATAGTATTATACATTTTTCACACACTCTCATATATTCATTTGTAACTTATATAATTTTTCTCTCTGTCGTTTTCAGTGAGCAAAAAAGAAATCGAAGACTTTGTAAAGCTGAGGGTTTCAAATACCTACCTCTTCTCTGGAAAGAGAAATACTTCTATGTGGGCATGGAGGTATGCCAATAATTTCAGGTTCCCAGACACTGAAAAATGCCAACTATATAGATTTCGGAACCAGAAATACTTAAAAAAAAAATTGCACCTTTGTCTTTGCCCCATCTTACTACTACTACCTGTGATAATGGTTCATCGTTGCTTTTGATGTTAGTATAAAAATTGTTTTAATCACAAGACGTGGCGTATTATATTTTTAGGACCATTTTGAAACATATGGGCTTACACCGTAAGATGACCCATCATCAAGCGTCTAAAAAATGGGAAAACCTGAAGAAGAGATACAAGGTATCTTGTATCTTGTTTGTTTGTTTTCTTTTCACTTGGACAAATAAAGCTTTTTGACAAAGCTTTCCCTTTACTTCCTGCCCTCTTTCTGTCTCCTCAGGAGCTAAAGCATCCCCCAGAAGGGGTGGAAGTGTTTCCTGATGTATGGCCTTATTTCTCCTTGATGGACAATGCAATGGCGGGTCGGCTGGAGGGCAGCGCCCCCATTCTCAAGGCCTTCCCCCACAACAAAGACAATGGGGAGTTCTTGATCAAACCCAAAAAGAAGAAGTTAGCCGCAATGGTGAAGTCTTCTATTGTGGCTGCTCCAACTGAGATTGAATTTCCACTTAATGGGATTGAGGATGGGGAGGTGGTGGCGGAACAGGAGGGACCTCAGGATATAGACTGCATCTTACAAGAGGTGGAGGACGAGAGGAGGACGACGTGCAGTGAGCAACAGGTGGCAGAAAGGGAGAAAGAAGTGATGGAACGGGAGCGTCTGGTGCTGCAGAGGGAGAGAGCAGTGCTGGACAGGGAGATCGCAGTTTTGGATCGAGACCGAGCCGTGCTGGAGAGGGAGAGGGCGGCGCTGGACAGAGAAAAGGCAGTAATGGAGAGGGAGAGGGCGATGGTGGAGAGGGACAGGGATGCCTTGCGCAGGGACCGGCTGGCTCTGGAGCGGGAGAAAGCTAGACTGATGAGCCTTTCCGAAGAAAAAGAAGGGTCTGAGGAAGAGGTTACAGAAGAAAGCAGCAGCAACAGCAACAGCAGCAATGTGAAAGAATCAAACGATATGGACAGGAAACAGAGGCTAATTCATTTGTTTGAGAAGCTTATTGACAATTTTTGAGAAAATCTCAGCTCTAAAATCCTTGCATACACTGGCTTTATCTGCAAAAATTCCCCCTTTTTTGGCACATTTCTGAGCAGTTCCCAGTTCTCATTTGCCCTCATAAAACTAAAGATCCACATTAATAATTCACCTACTAGTTATCAATAAAAACGTTGAGCCACTCCTAGTTTGGAGAGGTCTTCAAAATGACTTTATTCACTTGTGGTTATTCCATACAGAGCACACAATAGCAACCTGTTAGCATTTTTCTTTACCCCATCCACAATCAAAATCAACAGCTTCCCATCCCCATATTAAACAATAGTGTTTTGTTGACTGACTCTACACATCAGAGTTGTTGGTATCAGCTATTGTGCATGGTTAAAACATCACTTTTTTGTAGTGTAATATACCGAAAAATTGCAGTTCACTTAAAAAAAAACACCTTTTTCATGATCAGAATATATATTTTTTTATATTACAGTACAGACTTTACAACCACTGAGTGTGTTTAAAATGCACATTTTATTGCATTAGATACTCAATTGACTTTTTATCAAGCTCCAGCTTTGATAACTATATTCTAGTATACATTGCCGAAAGTTATTAGATTTATTATTAATAACATTATATTTTTTTACAAAACAAATACATTTAAAGAATGTTGTCATTTTTCTGCCAACTGTGAAAACGAACACATACATGACATTTGAGGGCTTTTAACAGATTTGTTTTTCTGTGAATACTGCCTGTTGTTCACTTTTAATAAAGTTGTGGGACAGTTTGGCTTTTGACAACATTCTTGTGTGAATGTCTGTGTGTGTGGATATGGATATGAGTATCCATATCTTTTGGTGTGTACGCGTGCTGTTGTGTGCCCTGGGATAAATATCCGAACAACGGGATGAAGATGGAGTAGAGCAGTGAATATGTGCTTGGTCAGCAGAATTACACTCACTAATTTCTGTTTTTTAAGGCTGATAATTAATCTAAATGGTGTTATATCCAGCAGCATGTATGACAGTTTATTGGTAAGGCACTGTTGTAAATGAGATTTTGGATTGACGAGTGAATGAATCGTATGTGGGCTGTTAATATGTACAAATATGTGTGCGTGTGGTTGTATTTGTGTGGTTAAATGAGATCCCCGATGGGTATACGGGGCAGGCAGATGTATGCCTGTGGGGTTCTGCTGAGGTTGATGGGGTTGCCGTCCAGACGGATGTCCTCCAGTGCTCTTCTGATGTAGCTGAAATCTTGGAGGTTGCAGAACGTGTCCTCGTGCATCATTTGAATATTGTTACGCTGAAACAGAGGGAAGAACACAATACAATACAACTTTATTTGTATAGCACATTTAAAACTACAGGTAGCCACAGTGCTTCACATAATCCAATCTAACAGTAGTAAAGTACAAAGGCAGATAAGCTAGCAGCTGGGAGGCATTGATTAACCGAGCATACAAGTACACAAGTACGCACATAAGCAAGCAAGACTTAACGATAAAAACAAGTTTTCAGCCGTGACCTAGGTTGCACCAAGAGCAATTAGTCAGACGATCTCAGTGTTCTACTGGGGGTATACACGCTAAGGAGATCAATAAGGTAGCTGGGTGCGATGTTATTTATGATTTTATAATTAAGCAGTAGGATTTTGAAATCAATGCGGTATTTAATTGGAAGCCAGTGGAGGCCAGTGAGAATTGGGGTGATAGACTCAAACCCTACGAGTACCAGTTAGAAGGCGAGCCGCGGCGTTTTGGACGAGTTGCAATCTATGAAGAAGGGCAGAATGAAGCCCAGTGTATAGGGAGTTGCAGTAGTCTAACCTGGATGTGACAAAGGCATTGATAAGCTTTTCTACATCCTCACGTGGTAAGTATGTCTGGGCCTTAGAAATTAAACGAAGTTGATAGAAACAAGATTTAATAACACAGAGGACACATGCTCTACAAGCTTAAAAGGAGCCGTCCAGGTAAACACCCAAATTACTCGCAGAGTCGGAAAGATAATCAGTGAAGGGCCCGAGGACACCAGTTAGATGGGCTCTAGGGGTATGACTGTCAAAGATTACAATTTCCGTTTTCTTGTCATTAAGGATAAGGGAATTGCTCTGCAGCCAGTATTTAACTTGTCTTATACAATGGAAGAAGCGAAGCATCAATGAAGTATCATCCTCAGTCAATTCAAAATAAATTTGAATAACATCTGCATAGCAATGATAAGAGAGTTTGTACTTTTCAATAATACGACCAAGAGGTAACATAGAGACCCAGCACAGACCCCTGAGGGACACCACAGGTAACGGGGGCAATGGAAGAGGAGTAGGTACCCATCGTGAAAGAGAAGGACCTCTCTGATAAGTAAGATTTAAACCAACTAAGGGCTATACTCGTAATGCCAACCAGATGTCCAAGCCTCATTAAGAGGATATTATGTTCCACCAGATCAAAAGCAGAGGACAGGTCCAACAAAACTAAGACCACGGTGCGCCCAGAGTCAGTAATTAAAAGAAGATCATTGAAGACCCTCAAGAGTGCCGTTTCCGTACTATGGCACAGTTTAAACCCAGATTGGAATTGATCCCAGATGTTATTCGCATTCAGATAGGTCTGAAGTTGTGATAGGACTATCAAGGATCTTTGACAGGAACGGAAGTTGGGAGATAGGTCTGTAATTAGCGAGGTTTGAGTGATCTAGGGAACACTTTTTAAGACCAGGTTTCACTACGGCATGTTTAAAGGCAGCCGGAACACAACCCAGTGACAAAGAAAGATTGATTCGTGATAATATACTAGGCCCAATTACATTAAATCCCTCCTTAATAATGCGAAATGGGAGAATGTCGTAAACAGAGTTTTTTAAACGGTCAATAATTCCCTTAACTAAGATAAAATCTTTATGCATATTAAAGCTAACAATTATAATAAAGATAATAGAAATAGAACTAAAAATAGAAATAACAGCATAATCTTAGAGTTCATTTTGGTGGTTTAAGTACTAGTTTAGTATGAGTGTTAACTTTTAAAGATGTGATTTGTTGTCATTGAGCTACACTACACTGGGATCAGGTCCTAAAATTAGATAAATATTACTTGAAATAAACAACAAGAGCATGAACAAAGTCAAAATGCAGAAGCAGCGAGTTAAAACTGCTGAATTAGAGAAGAGGATGGATGGATGGATTTTTTGGTTTGGCCAGAAGATATACCTGGAGGTGCAGAGACCGCAGGGTGTCTGGTAGAGGCACTGGGATATAATCAATGTGGTTGTCTGTTAGGTACAGGTACAGCAGGCCTGTCATATCCTGTTTAATGTAAGGAAATATAATCATTAATGGCAAAGAACCTTAGATATTACCTTTGTGAAAGACATTTTAAGGCACTCATGACAATACTAGATTTCAAACACTGGCTTAACATTAGAATTTTGCTAATTTAGTTGTACTCTTATCCTGCTATCTTCCTTTTATTCTGTTTCCATCCAAAAACACAGTTTCCTGCATTCAGCTGAGATAATACATGTGTGGCTGACAAACTATTGCTCCTTCCAAATGACTAAGAAAATGTTATTTTCATTTCTTGTCGTGAGCAAATACACACAGTTTTACTTGATATGTGAAAGTCCAACTGTAAATAAAAGAGGTGTACGTACTTTGAATGCCTCTCTATGAATACCCTTTGAGCCAACGTTATTGTGGCTGGCATCAATTAGGGTCATAGTCTCTGGTAAAGACGGCAGCTGGGAGATGTGATTTTCTCGAATCACCACCTCCTCCAGTTCAGGCAGACCCATAAAAGCTCTGTCCTCAATGGATGTTATCTCGTTGTGGGTCAGGTCAATCCTCTTCAGTTTGTCTGAAGGAAGGTGGGAAAACACATCGGAAGAAAAATTAAGCTTGCATTTAAGTTTGCGTATGGTTCTGAACTAATACTGATGTGTTTTTATTCAAAATGGAAACATACTCATGGAGGCAAAGTCAGACTTGTTGATCTTTTTGATTCTGTTGTAGCGAGCATAGAAGTGAGTGGTGTCTTTGGGGAGAGGGGGCACACTATCCAGATTCAAGTCATCGCAGTAGACTGAACCACCAAGGCATGTGCACAGCAAGCAAATGGGCATACCTGGAATACATGGACAAGAAGAAGGAAAACAGAAAAAGGAAGACATGCCATAGTAGCTTGTTAAAAATTCCCGAATCCTCCAGAGACAACCGTTGTAATCCACAGGTCAAAGTTAATAAAAATCAGGTCCAAGCACACCAGAACTTTCCAAGTCCAAAGGGGATATAGGTTTTATATAACATTCCCATCTGTTCTATACTGACCTCGTCTGTCAACCACAGGCTCTTCAGGCTTGTCTGGCTCATCAGGCTCACTGGGCTCTGGCAGCTCAGAGCTCACTGACCCTTCTACAGTGCCAGCACCCTCTTGAGGGCTTTGTGTTGTAGGTGGAAGCAGCTTCTCCTCTTGTTAGAGACAAGATTAGGTGTTAAAAATAAAGGTTAGATCATAGACATGGGACAAGACATCTGGCAAACAGTAGCCCATGGTTTGCCGCAGTGTTTTAGCAGTGTTAAGCAAGAGTTTATGACATTTAAATGACAAATGAAAATAAGACTCTGATGTTAATAACATGAAATATGATTTGCAGAGTGGTCGCAAACAGTGTGGGTGTTAGTAAAGAACAAACCGACAGAAACAAATTCAGATGGCTTCTATGGTGGGATACTAAGCTATGAAGGAAAGAACGTTCAGGGAAAGCCACAGGAAGTATTTCTATAATCGATTTTCCCATTCTGCACAACTGTGCCCATTTTTTTATAACCTTGCATAGTTTATGGGAACCTTGAACATTTTTTATTAAAGTAAACTTTTATATCCTTGTTGTTTCTGTTCTGCTTTGGGGTTCTGAGCCCTGATAATTATCCTTTTCCTAAAAACAATGCTGATAATGTCTTGATGCATTTTCAGTCATCCAGGAAAGTAAATCTCCAAAAGTTGATTCTGTTCATCTGGACGTAGCGTTTTGTGGGAGAAACGTTTCAGAGACTGGTGAAATCACTTGGATGAGTGACGAAACGTTTCTCCCACAAAACGCTAAGTCCAGATGAACAGAATCAACTTTCGGAGAATGCTGATAATGTGAGACATAGCCTTTAGTACCTACACTGCCTGTCTTCCCCAAGTCTAGATTTGGTACTGACCTTCAAAAGTGGTGGGGAGCAGAGTTACAGGGACCTCAGTTTCTCCAGATGCAGAGACACTAGAAATCCCAGAGATTCCGGATACTTCTCCAGAGACTCCATCATCTCCCGAAACCTCTGGGATTCCTGAGAACTCCCCAGAAGTACCTAGTGTCTCCTGGGCAATAATGTCTGGAGTGATTGGCAGCTCCTCCTCTTGTTAGAGCCAATGTTTGGTGTTAGGAGTGGTAACGTTGGGAGGTGAAAGGTAAGATGGACAATGAATCAACCCATTAACCAATCAATCATTCTTGAGAGATAAAATGTTAGAAAGAAAGTGATTATGAGTAAAAAAGTCCAGTAGCACAAATAATTATGAACAACATTTAACTACATTAAAAAGCAAAGCAGTTAAATGAAATTTAGGACAATCAACATAAATCCCACAAAGAATGACAAGTTAGATACTAATATGGTGCAACGATACTAACCTCCAGATATAAATGTTATCCTTTGGTCCCCGGACTCAAAGTCCCCAGAAACCCCAGATATTCCAGAAGCCCCTGAGCTCAAAAGATCTCCGGATACCTCAAAGCCAGACTGGTCTCCTGACCCTCCAGAACCCAAATGGAGTTCAGTGGAAATTCCAGAACCTCCAGAGGCAAAATCGGCCGAGGTTCCAGAAATAGCAGATCCCATGAAATCTCCGGATCCCAAGAGATCCCCAGATATCAAGAGACTGCCAGATATCAATGACTGGCTGGATTCTCCCGAGATGTGGAGCTCCTCTGAGGTTCCGGAGATCAGCACAATGCCTCCAGAGCCTCCAGAGCCTCCAGAGCCTCCTGAGGTGCTAGAGACCAGAATCTCTCCTGAGCCTCCAGACCCTGAAGCTCCGGAAGCCCCAGAAGCCCCAGAGGCCCCAGAAGTTCCAGAAGCTCCAAAGGCCCCAGAGACCCCAGAAGCTCCAGAGGCCCCAGAGGCCCCAGACTCTACAGAGATCCAGAAATCCTGAATGATACGAGGTCTATCAGTGGGTGTCAGACGAAGCTCCACCTCTTGTTAGAGACAAGATTAGGTATTAATGAACAGATAGATGAGATTAACACAGTACACAATGATGATGATTAGATGCAACAGTAGATGACAAATGGGCACATTTAACCACTGACTGCAAGTTAAATGGATGACATGCACATGGAACTGATTATCACAGGTAGACGATGAGGATGATGTGTTTCGAGGAAAGATTAGTGCCTTCTTTCTAAGTTAAGTAATGCTGCTTTCACACATCCAACGGCCCAATGCTGGACAAGACCCTTTCTCTTTCATATTTACTGAACTTACTCATGAAGTAGTTCTATGATAAAGACTTTTTCTCCTTTTTTCAGACCTTTTTGTGTGTCTAGGCCCATGAGAACCCCAGATCCTCCCGAACCCTGAGGGACTAGCTGGGGTTTTAGAGGCAACTCTTCTTCTTCCTTCGGCTGCTCCACTTCGTTCTGTGTTTCCAGTGAGCCCTCATATTCAGGTGGGGGCAGTGTTCCAATCTCTATCTGAGGGAAAGACAACAGCAGTGAGTTAAAAATATATGAGAACTGCATTTTAAAATAAACATGATAAAAGATGAAATAAAGCATTAGAAAAGTTAATTTTTATTGCTCTATGTGACAAAAACTTGCATGGGGACAAAACTGTACAGTGCTGTTAGACAAATTTTTTCAGGTTTTGCCTCTTTACATCAGCTGTTGGAGTTTAAATCAAACAATCAATATGTGACAACTTTAATTCAGGGGGTTTAACAGAAAGTTTATATTAACTGTGCAGGAATTTTACAGTCACCTTATGCATAGTTATATAATTGACAGAACATACATCATTTTAAATGTAAAAATAGTTTTGAATGCTTGGATGAAAATCATTTGCAGTTTCCTCCCATGAGATTATCTACAGGCCCCTTTTCATCCACTTTTAGTTGCTGCTTGTTTGTGGGGTTTTCACTCAGTTTTGTATTTAATAACTGAAACGCATACCGTGTTCGTTTGAAATAATATCCCATTTCTTTGCCTCGGGAAACTCTTGGTTTGAATTATGCTTTGAGGCTTCGTCTATTTTGAAGCACTGTCTAACCAGTTTTGAGGGATTTGTCTGAATATGAGCAATGAGTATGGTCCTTTACATCTCATAATTCATCCTGCTACTTCTATTAGCAGCCACATCATCAATACAAACTAGCGGCCCATGGCATAAGATTGCCTCTGCCATGTTTGAAACATAATGTTGTAATATTTGGATCATGAGCTGTTTCTCTCTTTCTTGATCATGTTTATTTTTCTTCTTCATTTGTCACATATCAGTTAATTTTCTAATGATTTCTGAGCCTATCTATGAAAACTATGCATAACAACAGCTGCAATTCATAAAATTTAAATGAAACATTTTCCTAAAACCTACTGAAAAGAAGCTGAAAGTCTGGACTGCAATCACATATTGACTGTTTGTTTTAAATTCCACTGTGGCCGTGTAAAGAGGCAAAACTACAACTGTTGTGGACAAATCAAGGACCTAACTGTACTTGGCATTTTAGCATACAAAATATGCCTCAGCACTGGTGATGTGCAAACCCTGCTCTGTTTACTATCTCAGCACTCATATTTTTCCCAGTTACTTTCACATTTAGTACTCCTGTGCTAAGCTCAGAGTCAGCGCACAGGCACCTGATAATTGCTGTTTGTTTGCCTGTTTGTTAACAAGACTGCGTAAAGACAGCAGTGTCGAATTCTGTGAAACTTAGAGGAGAGGTTGAGCAGACAAAAAAATAATGATCCAAAGATTTAAGAAAAGACACCAACAAAGATCTCCATGAACAGGAAAGTATTTTTTGATTCATAACCTTAAATTTTAACCACTAGATGGCAGCAAATTGTGCTGAAGAAACTATCCACTGCACAGCGTGCACTATTTATCTAGCTCCGATTCATAAAAAAACTAAAAAACATCCAGTGCTGTCCAGTGTGTAAAATGCAAAATAACCTTTGCTCAGACTTTATAGAGATTCAGCCAATTACTCTGTTTTATATCTGCTAGTAAGTGACCAGTAAAGCAGCGATACTACATCACATACTACATCACACACATCACATACTACATCATGGTAAAAAGGCACTGCATATTTTACATAATCCAGCACACTGGGCAGCTTAAACACTGAAACAGGAACATGCAGCGACAACTCTGAAAATGTCACAAGTTTCACAATACCAAATTACTTTGTAAACCAAGACTTAGCACCTTTGTTGATCAAACAGGCAATTTTAATTGGGGAAATTATAAAAATGATACAGCTCTGTCAAACCAAGAAAGCTTTATACACAGCTGTGCCTTTTGATTCCTTCATTAAAGGCTTCGGGTATAGCCATTTGCTATTTTAATTATATTTACAGTCTTTGCAGTTGCTCTTCTGACAGCTCAAGAAACCTGCAGTTCTATCCTTCTCCAGATGAGGGCAGTGAACTCCCACACACTTCACACAGGTAGTACCTGACACTGTACAACGCCCCTCAAGGCTGAGTCAATCCTCCAAAAAGGGAATGGTCCTTGTGGAACCAAGACTCACATGGTAGCTGCACAGATCCATTTCTCAGCCTTTTTATCTAGTTTTAACCAGAGTAATCAGATATCTGTAAGCTAAGAGGCATCAAAGGAAATGTATGTCAAGTGAATGCAGTCAAATTAATGAGAATAATTAACTACCTGAAATGTAACTGAGGAAAAAAAGGCTTGTACCAATGAAAAGCTATTCATTCATATATTTTGCATTTTAAAATTTGCCTGAGAAAAAGCTGAGGATACTACAATGAGGTAGGCCTTTAAAACGTCTTGCACTGAAAAATCCAACTGCTGCCCCCCCCCCCCCCCCCCTTTCCCCCAAACATATACACCCGAGGGGAAAGAGGGGGTAACAAACAACACTGAAAAAAAGTTTCTGAAATCCTGGATTTTGGGGAATAAGGGATGTGAAAGGAGAAATGTGGAGCGTTAAACCAAAACCAAAATGTATAAAATTACCGACCAAGCCAAAATTAAGGGTATTACTGTTATATTAGTATATATGAATATATTCATAGGCAAGTAAAACATGTTTGAGAGTCAGATGAAATCTTTCCAAACAAATTTCACCAATGTCCTCCAGCTTATCGACACAAAACAAGTGAGCAGTTTGGAAAAGTACTGAAAACTCCATAGACACCAGCCATAGGCTCTTAGTCATATGGGGTGCAGCATATATATATGTATGTATGTAATATCTAGTCCTTCGAAAAGCCACATGAGTTAAACTCACTTAAACTCTTGCTGAGTGAAAAAGATAGCACACCGTCTACATGCAGAATGTCTATTAAAGGAGCAGAGTCACATTCTGGGAAATTGGATTATTCTCTAAAGCTTAGATAATACTCCATCTTAGTTACACTTTTTGAATCAATCATTTTTCATATAGTTACTTCTAGAGTGCAGGTTGGTAAAACTGTGCTACTTTTGGACAGAGCTATGCTATCTATGCCATCTATTACTCTTCCGATTGTCGTCTTTGCCCTGACAAGCTGCTGGGAGCGCCACATAGACTGTATATTAAAGATGGACATGGGGTCTGAAACGTGGAGAGAACACAGGTTGTGCAAGGTAGTGCATTCAAAAATTCAATTAAACCTGCTTTGTTTCTAATGGCCAGCAGGGGTCAAACCTCTGGCTGCCAAAAGAGGTCTGATTGTTTAGACGTCAATGAGAAAATGTTGCTCACTATGTTGTTTCCATATTCCAGGATGTTCCATGGTTTTTAAAAAAATATATGACAATAGCCAAAAAAGCTTAAATCGGTTAAGCCCTAGCCTGGCATTGGTTTTCTTACCTTACATGAAACATGAAAGCAATAAGTCATATTTTCTTTACACTCTGAACAGTTATGTGTCATTTACCATTGTTAAAAACTTACATCCAACCTCTGGATGGTAACAAAAAACAAAACAAATAAATAGAATCTCTAATTAAGTGAACCATCCAGCTCCTAAGATGTTATAAAACTCAAGAGAAAATAGATAAGAGGCAGACTGAAGATCATGATGAAACTAATGTGCCTGCATGAATCCAAAGTTGGTGATTAAAGCATGTCCAGAGTATTTGAATGCAGCAGACTGAACAAGATTGGCTTGGATAACAAAGTAGATGAGCCTTTACTTCTCTCAAAACAGACAAGCCCCGAGGAGAAAGGAGAGAAATACCAAACGAGAGCTGGCCGTGGAAAGTAAAGACTCAGCATTCCAGAGGCATGGAGCTCATCATCGCTCCATTTCTCCCATGAGATCTGATGTTTGTGTGAAAAATACAAAAACCTCTCCTAAATCTTCACTCTTTTTAGAAGAGCGCTCTCTCAGATGATCTGCCCTCTCAACAAAACTAAATGAGAGACCCTTAAAAACTGCAATTATGAGTCAAAGCGTTATGTTTATTCAGCGTGGACAGCATGAAAAAAGATTCTAGTTACTCTAAATGCACTTTGTACTGCTTCTCCTCTTCCTACCCACGCAGACTTCCACAAAACCTCTTGAAACTTGCTGTGTAATTTCCGATTTTATTAAACGCAGACATTATCAAAGCCATTCTCTTACAACACATGAAAACATTCTCACACCCAGCAGCTCCATATGTAACTCTGAGCTGTAAAACTACACATAAAATATGCCAGTGAAGTTGATTAAGGCTAAAAAGCTTGGGTGGCACTAGTTTCTGTGGAGGTGGATGACAAAAAACTTTTCATAAGCTGGATTGTGGAGCAGACCTTAGATAAGAGCAGTTTTGTAAGTGCAGTTCACATGAGGTTTGATTTAAGTCACTGGCTCAGAGGGAGCCAGCTGAAAATCTGATGTCATTTTGACACTGCCTTGGACTAATTTCCTTGTCACAAAGAACAATAAATTGACATGAATTCTGGCTATAGCTTTCAATCCCACTGTGTCTGCAAGGCTTGCCACATCACTCTCAGCTTGAGCTGTGATATGAGATTTGAAGGGCACTTCTTGAATTCACTTCTTTCCTTTGTAGCCATTACCGATCTCCATTCATCTTTAAAAGCCGCTCTCCCGCATAGAAACTTCCAGTAACGAGAAAACACCTAGGGGTTTTCTCGTTACTGAAGGTCATGTAGTCACTGCTTTTAGTAAAGATTCCAGCTGTCTAGCCTCCAGAGGACTGACATGCACCTGCGAAATCTGTATGAAGATCTGTTGGAAGCAGATAAAGCTTTAGCTGTGTTTGCCCTTTCCCTCTACCTGTTACTTACATGTATCTGCTTGAAAAGGCAAACATAAAATAAGGTTGAAATCAGCTTCAATTCCTTTAATTTTAAATATGTTTATATTGTCTATCCTGTAAAATAGTCAGATATCTATTCATATTAATGTACAAAATTCACCTGCTTGCTGCTACTACTGCACATTCACCCAGTGTATATACTATATGTCTGTATATATATATATAATGTTCTTCCTCTACACCCCCCCCCCCCAATTTTTGCACATGTCGAGGAGCGTGTCAGGCTACATTTCACTGTGTGTTATACTTGTATAACTATGCATGTGACAAATAAAGAACCTTGAACCTTGAACCTTGAACCTTGAATAAGCAAAACAGTGCATCAGTTCAAAGTGCATCAGCTGCAGTTGGACATCAGTAATATGTAAGTAAAACTGGTGGCTGCAATGTCTAAAATTATTTTGGACGCATAAATCTGGAAAACATTTAGCTTCCCAGTGGCTCCTGGGCAGCAGCCGGTTCCCTCTGTGCTCAGTGAACCTGGTGACCTCAAATCAAATTGTCCCAGCAGCCTTTATATTTTAAAACATCAGCTGTCTGTCATGTTGATGTGATAAAATATGATTCATATTTTCTGTCTATCTTCTCAAGTTTTTTCAGTAATCAATCAGCATAAAATTTGTCGCACAATCTTTACACACAGACTAGAGGACATGTGTCTTCTAAATGTTTTTGAGAATCGGCAATAAATTCAACAGACCACATGCTGCTAAATGAAATAAATTCCATGTCTGTGAAAATGCCTTTAGTTAAAATAGTTATAGCGGTTGCTCTAGAGTAAAAAGTTTAAGGTGACCTATTTATTTTTATGATTAAAGGCAAAAGAGTCTGGAAGGGGTTTAAAAACCAGAAACATACATTTTCTCTTGCATAAACTCAAAAAAGAAATTGTGTTTCTTACCTGAGGCTCACCAATTGTCAGGACATCCTCATAGTCACTCTCCAAATTGAAATTGTCATCATAGTTAGTGCTACTGTATGTGTCTAAGTGCGCTTGCCGGGAAAATCTGGGGCTGGCCACCGCCGCTTTGAGGGCGAAGAGTCCGAACAGAAGCCGCACAAGCATCCTCATAGTCCACCTTGACGAGGGCAGAGTCACAAAGCCAGTGGGGAATGTGTGATTAAAAGATTTTACAGACGTATGTGAAGTATAGCACATTACAGGGAAATTACACATTCACATGGTGACTTTTTTTACTTAGTAGTTTATTGTCACTTGCAAAATGTAAAAAATGACACGAAAAAAGACGTGGACAGCAAATTTTAAGAGGTTTCCTTAAATAAAACCCTTTTAAACTGGTTCATTTTTACAGTACAAAGACATCTGTTGTGAGTAATGTGAACATGGTGTGTAGTAAAATATAGTTCCATATGCTGTCGGTGCACAGCAGAGCATGCCTTTGAACCTTACTCCATAACCAGTTCGAGATACTGGAAAGATAACCAGTCTACAGTGCTGCACACCAAAGCTTGACTTTGGGTTCCATCTGTAAGGTCAATGAATTCATTATCATGGTGCAGACAGCTCAGGGGATCAAAATATGAGGGCCTCCTGCTTTGCTTTAGCCAGAGGCTTTCTTTTCCATGGAGCAATCATCTTGGCTTAAATAGGTACTCGTCTGTGGTATGTCAAAGGTCAAAAGTCAGAGTTGATCTGATAATGAACCAGGAGAGGATTTTGTTTAGTCTCATTAAGGCTAAAGAATTTTAGAAATTCACTTTCAGCCTGTGGTATTTATGGTTGAAGTAAAGATTTTGGGGATATTTGATCATATAATGGGATACTCCAAAAGTATCCCATACTCTAAAAATCAAAATTAGTATGTGTAATTTTTATCATTAGCCCTGGCCTAGATACGATAGCTGCTGTTCATAATCTTCTGCACAGGTCTACTTAGTTCACCAAGGTTGGTCAGTTCTTAAGTATTATTCTAAAGTGGGAAGCACTAATAAGATTAACATATGCTAATTAGTGCTTAATTAGCTGGCACCACAGACAGTGGGCTTACGACTTTAATCGTTTGTCAGTATGCTAGTGTGTCAATGTTCGAAACACACTAATAGCAGGTGTAGTCACATTGGAACTGATATATTTTTACAGATTAAAGAGAGTCCTGTAGGCTATCACAGAGAAAAGGAGCGCAAGGGAAGAGAAGAAGAAGAATTTGACGAAGAGAGTAGACAAGATGTTGGCCCTCAGGGTTAGATGGAGAGAGCGAGGAAAGGACTGAGTAGAAGAGAGCAGCAAGAGAGCAACAAGTGTGTGTGTGTGTGTGTGTGTGTGTGTGTGTGTAGAGAGAGAGAGAGAGAGAGAGAGAGAGACAGGTTTCTAAGCTGACTCGACCCCTCACCCTTCACAGAGGGCCTTTATGAGGGCCGGTCGCTGCCTGTCTCAGCACTCAAACTCCAAATTCCACCGAGGTTTGTGGACAGGATGGCAGCGAGTTACAGCTGCAAGGAAAAGCTTCATTCAGCAGCAACGACACTCAAACACACACACACACACACACACACACACACACACACACACACACACACACACACACACACACACACACACACACACACACACAGAGATCCACGTTCATGCACACACTTGGAAAGACGCAATCCTCTCACAGATGCACACTCTGTTTTAACACACCTATCTTTCAGTGAGAGAAAACTGAGAAACCTCTGCTGCTACTATTTTGGGATGAGGACAGATATAAAACCAAAAAAACAGCTTCCTAGGTTATTTAAGTCATGAATCTAACCTTGTCAGTATGAGAGGGACAGAGTTAATATGCAAATCAGTCTCTTCGTTGTCCCTCCAACATCAACTTAGTGCACTCTGCTGAGATAACTTGATCTGACTGGTTATCATTGCTATTTAAACAAACCGCCCGTCATGGAGCTATGCAATCCAGCACAGCTAGACTGAACGAACTATACTAAAGACAGAGGTGTGCTTTTACTCAGGCCATCACAGTGTACAGTGTGTGGAAACTGTATGTATGTAAGACTGGAGCCTCCAGACTACTTCTCTGTTATGCTTGGCTTTGCATTGGGCATTCCTGATATTCAGTGATTCTGCCTTTTCCCCTCAAAACCCACAAGCAAATAAGTGATGCCCACTTGGCTGTTGGTGCAAAACAATCTGGGTTATTTGGACTGCAAGAAGGTTTAATTTGCATTGAAAAAATCCTCTATCAAAGCAGGTGACTAGGCAGTGAGAAAAGTATGGTATGCACTTGTATGTAACTATACTTTGAGGGAGAATATTTGCAGAAAGTTTTCAATTATTTAAGATTCTCAGCAAAGTAGAAGACGTTTTCTGCAGAAGTTGAGCAAAAGATGTTATGAAAAGGTGCTATTTATGCACTTTTTCATGAACACCTGCTGTTATTTCACAGACTAAGGTCATTTTTCACAAATACATACACTACAGGAATACGTAACGACATTTGAAGAAACGAGGAAAAAATCAAAACCCTTAAATTGATACTGTGAAACACCTGTCTAACACAACTGAAAAACATGTAAAACATTATGGACCCCCCAAAAAATCCCTTAGAAAGCACCTGCATATCTTCAAAAGTAAACCCAGGAGAGAAATTAAAGCCCCTGCCACACCATCTTATTTGTGTTGTAGCTCATTTTAAAAACCCTGAATAGGAGTGTTTTTGGAAGGCTTAGCTGAGCAACTCTTCCTGCCTAATCCTCTGCACCAAAGAGCCATTCAACCAGCAAGATGAAGATAGCACCAAAAACTCTTACCTCCGTCTCCTGCTTTCCCGAATGGTCCCGTCAGCCGTGATGGAGATGCTGAGGGCTCCGGGACTTGGCCAATGGTGAGAGGTCGCACAGGGTGCCTTGAAGAGGGAGGGTGCGTGTGTGAAGTGTGTGAAAGGTGTGTGTGTGTGAATTTGACAAGTGTGTAGACGTGTGTGTATGTATAGGTCTGTGCGCTCTGGCAGACCTGAGTGCCCTGCCGCTTATGTGTGAAGGTAGGCACTGAGACTGATTGGACCAGAGCAGATTGCTTTTGGTCACTCAGAGTGCACCCACCCCACACTGTACAACCACATGCACAACCCTCTCAAACATTACACACACTATACACGCACATGCACACACACGCACACATCAGACACAAAGAAACAGAGAGTAAAGGCCTACCACTGGCAAAATATCCGGCCATCCCTTTTAAGAATATGCATTATTTTTCTAAGAAGTTGGCTCAGTCAGATTGAAATATTTCCCTGTGTTTTCCTCAGGTGAAACTCTGGCATGTGTTGCTTTCATGTATGAGGGGGATCCACGGGGACCTTATACACAATGGGACCTCTGTAAGAAGCCCCTGTTAGCATAGTGCTGAGAGGAAGTCCCTGATTTAAGGAAGGCCTCTGTCCTCCTTTTGGGTTGAAGAAAATTTCTCTTTGCACCATCAGCTGCTCAGTGGTCTGCTTTAACTACAAGCCTGATTTTAGTTGTAGGAGAACTATGGATGTCTTAACTGATGGAAAATATTCTGATCAGGGTTCAGACCCCCAAGGCAAGTGATTCTTCTAAAGTCCTGATGTAGATTTAAGGGGATTCTACTGACATTGCAAAGACAGCCTGGCTCATTAATGTCCCTTGTTAAAATAAATATGGGACACATACACACATGCAAACACAGAGAGCAAGTCAGCATTATTTGGCCATAGTTTTGTCTGAACCTGTCCACTTCTCCCTCAGGAGGTAGCTCTAGACCTTATGATGAATGACAGGCAAACCTCTAACCTGCCATATATGCTGGGATTTATATCTACAGCTTTTGTTCTGCCAAGCACTCTTTAGAGGAAAGAACACAATGAACTTTTACCCAAAATATCATACCTGAGACAATGATTTATCACACAGGGAGCATGGGACAGTACCCTAAAAAGTGTTGAAGTTGGTCTCCTGTTAGAACATTTATGTGAGTGGTTCCTAATCTCTCTCATTTGACTTACCCTCAAAGCCCTGTTGGATCCAGGGGTTGGTAAACCTTGGTGACATTTTGATGAGGAAAGAATTAAAAACTCGTTATTTCCCTATTCCACTTAATGTCTTGCTATAATAATGTGGCTCAGAATGAGGCAAAAGAAACATTTTCCTTTCATGTCAACCTTTGTTATTTTCATGCTAGCAGACTTAACCTTCCTAACAATGACAAATACATTGTGCAAAATGCCTCATTAATGAGATGTCTCATCTTTCCCCATAACCATTGTCTTACTATATTAGGTATTCACGTACTAAATTTAGCAACTTTATTACGTAAAACCCTTGCACGGATATATTATTATTACTGTTTCAGTGTTATAGTGATCCAAAGTGCTTGATATATTATGTTAAACGGAACACCAGGATACAAATTTGTTCTTAGAAGTTTTATTTAAATTGAAGACAATTCAAATGACATCTTATCTCAAATTATTCAGAAAAAGAAGTGGCCATAATTAAAAAGTGTCTTGGTATTTTTTTTTATAAAAACAGTTCTCACATTGTTGTGTACAAAACATTAAGGACTGTTGGCCAGGAATATTCACAGGATTTCACTTTTATTCCCCCAGTATTAAATAAAAATAAATTACCTACAGTAAATATGCAAATTTCTAGAATAGAGTAATTTTCGGAAGAAAATCAAGACCACACACCTATAAGAACACAAGACCAGTTATTTGGCTTCAAGCCCAAAGATATAAAGTAGTCATAGAAAAAAAAAATAAAAGTTGTATTTTGATTTTGCATTTAGAAGCTTTAGCTTCTGTTCAATATTGCATAATGACAATTAGTCTCCAAGCTTTTTACATGCCATAAATACATATTGTCCTCCTATTCATGTACAGTTACATTTTGGTTCAGAAGTATTCATGCAGCTGTTTACACCTGCATAAGGCACAGCTAGTGGTCAATAGCCACAATTAAAGCTTCTAACCCATCAGTAGTGTCTTTTAGATCTTATTCAGACTTAACTAAAAAAGCTGTTTCCAAGACACAACAATACAATAAGTTCATGCCAACTAATGTCAGATACTTTACAAACATGCAAATATGTATGGCTTCACAATTCTTATTTACCAAATCAACTTCAAGGTCAAGTCATCATTTGTGGAAAATAAGAATCGGCCTAAGAAACAATGTTCGTTTTTCTGTTTAGATGACAATAGACCTAAGGAGACGGAAACACATGATGACATCTCTGGGAATTGGTGGTTGAATTTCATTGCCGTCCAGTCGGAGGTAGCGGAGTCGAGGAGCACTTTCATTAAGTGAATCGCCCAGATCTTCGACAGACACGGGACAGACACCTGAGCCGCTTACAGCTGTAAATTAAAAAAAAAAAGGGAGTTAATGTAATAAGAATGGATAGATTCCAAATGAAAAATTCTAAAGAACTTTCCTTTAAGTAACTCCAGCTTAAATTAATTTCTGATTAAGCAGAAAATAATACACCTAGGCTTACTTTTGATCTTGTTGTGGTCAAGGTGAAGATGCTCAAGGCCTGAGGGAATGAGAGGAACATCAGTCAGCTGGTTGTGGGACAGCTGCAAGTCCAAAATGCTGGAGATGTTAAACACATTTTTGGGGACTCCACTGCTGGCAAGCTTGTTGTGGTTGAGCCTCAGAAATGCCACTTTTGGCAAACCTTTGAAGTAGCCAGCTGGGATCTTCTCAATGTTGTTGCCATCAAGGAAAAGCTGGGTGGTAGAAGGTGGTAGCCCAAGAGGCATGGTACTCAGCTGGTTCTTGGCTAGATTGATCTGTACCAGGTTGTTCAAACCCTTTAGGCTGACTTCAGTCACAGCGTCATCCATCAGCTTGTTACCCTGGAGGTCCAGAAGAGTAAGTTTATCCAGGCCGACGAAGACACCTGCAGGGATCTTGGAGATTCGATTGCGAGACAGACGTAAATGCTCCAGGCTGGCTGGGAGTTGTGATGGCACTGAAGACAAGAGGTTATCGTCCATGTACAGGTGCACCAGGTGAGTCATTGCACTGAGGACACCTTCTTCCACGCCTTCACTAGTGATTTTATTGCGGTTAAGGTTCAGCCAACGCAGCTGGGTGGCATTCTGCAAGGCATCTGTTGACAGCACTTCGATCATATTGCTCTGCAGATACAGGTACCATGTGTATGGAGGGATTTTAGGGATATTCTTCAAGTTTTTATTGTCACAGTAAACAGCACGAGGGAAGTTCATTGGGCAGCGACACTCTTTAGGGCAGGCTTGAATCTGGGCAATATGTTCCTCGTAAGTTATGTCCTGGCTGACAGTTAGCCCAATCAGGCACCAGATGCTGAGAAGCTTCAGTAGAAGTTCCATTTTGCTGCTCAGCCTGCGTTAGAAGTGTTTAAAAAAGAAGAGAGTATTACAGTCAGGAAGCCCTACAGACAAATGTCTTTCCTTTAAAAAATGTTGAGCAGTTATTCCACACTGCCTTAAGAATGCAGTAACTTCTGACCCCCTTTACTAGCAACGGTCTTTGTAAGATGTTTGATGCAATATGTCTAATAACAGGTAGAATATATAAATCATGGCTATCATCAAATACATTTGGATTAGTGTACTAAGTGTTTGAAATAAATCCCAAATTAGTCCCCACCACCTACTCCATCATTAATTCATTTATGAAGGCAAGCAGCCAGCTGAGAAGTAGTCCACTCATCCGGGGGTTTACTTGCCTTCCAATTAAGTCTCAAAACACCGGAAGCAAATCCAGGTCAACTTTAATTGTATTAGGCCAGTCTAGAAGCTCAGGTGTAAAGGTGTCAATGCATGCCAGCTTCAGTCTGCATATCTGATGCAGTGATGCATGCAGATAAAAACATATTCAACTAAACATGCAAATGGTGCTAACCCCTGACAGGCGTAAAGGAAGATTAAAGGTGTGATGTTGCAGAAAAGCAATAGATTGAAAGCTCTGCAAGTAAGAAGTAAAAAATAAATGAAAACAAGAACAAACAAAAATCCAAAGTCAGCTTTGCCATCTTCTATCCACTCATCTTCTAAGCCACAACTTGATTCCTCTCAGCTACCATCTGGTGCTTGTTTAAATTCTTGATGCACTCCATGTTTGTCTGGAACTCATTTCGGGTTGCTTTCCATAGATGGCCACACTTCAAAGACAAAGGCGGATAACCTCTGCTCGGAGATGTGCCCCTCATTTTTCACTGTAGAAAAGCCAAAGCTTTGTCAATTAGCTTTGGAGTAGAATACTTAGTGCATTGGCAGCAATGTAATTCATGCTTTTATAAAGTTTAAACCCAGTTACTAAAGCTGCAAGATTAACAACTAACAACCACCAACCCTATAATTCAGACAGTATACATGTCTTTGCCTTGCAGTCCAGTCTATCTTACCTTTAGCCCGTAAAGTTTCTTTTTGTGGAGTCCTATCAAGTGTGGTCTCAAATGATGAGGATGGCTTTTACGTCCCTCTATTTGTACTGCTGGCTTTTTCATTCATGGTGTGCAAGCCTGTCACTCAGGATGACGTTAAAGCTTCTCTTGGCCAGCTAGAGTCTCCCAGGATCAATGGTCATAATCCTTAATAGATGTGTACTGTCCTAAGCCTTTTCAGTACCTGAGCCATGGCACACTTAGAATGCAAATATACCTGTCCTTAGTTTGCTGACTTCAACATGTAAAACCATTGCTGGTATAATTGATTTAATGCCACTTTAAGAGTCCTTAATCAACCTTTTGTGCTAATTTTATTCATTGGTTGTCCACTATGTGAATGCAGTTAGTGGGATAAACAAAAAGTACACACACATACAGCTCAGTATATTTGTCATGTACAAATGATCATCTCCACCTCCATATCAATGTTTAAAATAAGTACAGAAAGTCAAGAGTTGTCAACCCTGTCTGCACAGATGGCAGAAAAAAAGAATGTGGGAGGGAATTGCTTGGGGATATAAATCTCAGTTTAACTTATTCTGAATAATTCAAGTAGTATAAGACTTCAAGGAAGTATAATGCTCCTTTATTAAGATAGAAATATCCATAGTTTAATCAAAAATACTGGGATGGAACAGAGCATTATCTAAAAAACCTGCAGGAATCGGACAATTCTTTGAAATTACCATAGAGAAGGAACAAAAGGTGATACTCATAGAAAATGCCACAATCCAGTTGAATTTTAAAACATGAGGATTTTCCTGAGCAAATTTGACATTATTAAGAGGGAGGCACGTTTTTCTGCGTTACTGCTAAAGCATCAAGCACAAAGCTGACGCACTCTGCTTAAGTACAAAACCTTGCCGGAAGACATGAGAGGTTATGGGAGGGAAGTCATACTTAAGCTGAGGAGATTCTACTGCAGGCTGGCCTTGCAAAATGTTTTGCTGAAGCTCGCTTACATCAGAATTGGTGACCTTTCAACATGCGAGCATAAGACTGTGCTCAATTCTGGCAGTGACGGCAGAGCCTCGAATACAACAAGATAATCCCAGCTCACTTGTGAGGATAGGAGCAACGCTCATCCATGATCAGCCATGCAAACCCATTAGAGCTCCTCCGGTGTTTGCCAGTGTGCACCTGTGCACAGTGATTATTCCTTAACACATGTTTGTGATCCTCTACGATCAGTTAAACAGCCAGACATTTGTCCCAAGCACATTCGGAGGAATTATGCATAAAAGACACGTTGCTATCTAGAATAGTTGAAAGGGCACACATTTCAGTGCCTTAGCAGTGCCTTTACTGTCCTGCTGGGTTAGCCAAAAGCAGCTCCTTTACTTGTGATAAAAGACATATAATGGCATGTTGAGCTGTCCAATTTGTCCAATTCGATGCATTTCTGTCAGACTACTGTGTTTGCACACACTGCAGACATTGAAATTGATTTACGTGCGACACAGTCTGTTAATGTTGTACTCTAAATATGCTTTCCCTGTGCTACTTTACTATGGCCAATGAGCAACATGGGGATAAAGTCAATTTGATTCATTCATTTTACACACAAATGTGCTATTTTACAGGATCCCCCAAAGAGAGAGAAGCCAAACACATTAAGGTCTCAGAAATGCTCTCTGTATTAAAAGGTTAAGAGGTCGTCTATTGTTATTTTGTTTTTAGTTTTTAATGAGTCATGGCTTCATAGATCTGCAAAATGGAAACTGTATTTACTAAAAACAAATGTTGGGTAATATCTGCCCGACAGACTAAGGGGAAACACATGCAGGCGAATATGATAATGCTTATTTCCTGCCAGGGGCTTTGTGTCAGAGCCAGCTATGTTAATTACACAATGGCTTTTATTTGCAATGTATGAGTTTTGCATGATTATTTCCATTTGTTGAAATCCTCTTCATGACTTTGAAATATTTGGAAGAGTTGGCATGACTTTCTGTGTCCACAAAGGACAAAAAAAATGTTTTTATGGGTAATTGTTACGTGAAAAAAAAACAGGTTTGGCAGTAAATGCGACTTTCCAAGATGTTTATTTGGAAACTTCAAAAGTACCACAGTTGTTTCTTTGCGGTTCAGTCCTTTCTAGGTGTGAGTGTGTTAGTAAAACGGCTTTAAATTGGTTTAAAAAGTGCCCAGCTCAATCATGATCATAAGAAGAGATAATAAGTGTAGGTTTTTAAATAGAGGTTAGTAAAGTGAAGCCATATCAAAGATAAAGAGCAATCTCATCAGAAATCTGCAAATTCTCTGAACTCTTTCCACTACTGTCTCAAACAGACTCATTGTAAATGAAAGCCAAAATCATCTTTACCTGCTTTTCATTCGACCAGGTGAGTTTTGGTTCTTGTGCTCCTCCAATGATTAGCTTTGATGATTGTCTGCAGTCTCAG
This sequence comes from Simochromis diagramma, assembly GCF_900408965.1. Lineage (NCBI taxonomy): Eukaryota > Metazoa > Chordata > Actinopteri > Cichliformes > Cichlidae > Simochromis > Simochromis diagramma. The sequence goes on along the minus strand of NW_024386908.1, from coordinate 11,862,843 downwards.
TGGTCTGAAGCAAAAGCCCAGCCTAGCCCTGTTTCTTGTATTGTTATTCTTTTGATTCCCCCAAGGCTGCACCTTGGTCACCGGTGCAACCGAGAAGATGGAGCGTGTGTTGTTGGTGGGAGGACGATTGTGTGCGAGCTGGGATGTCCCTTCAGAAGTCTGTGTTGCCTACTTTTTGCCAGCCCAGCATTTTTTTTCTGCATCTTTTTGTCTTCCCCCCATTTTTTTCCTTTTTTTATAGAACATGAAGTCATGCTTGAACGATTGACAGTTAAGCTGATGTCACCCCACCTTTAAATGGATGTTTTGCTCTTTACTCATAACTCTGGGGGATGGACACATGATTAGTTATGGTTCATTTCAGCTCAAATGCCTTGGGGTACATTTTCTAGGGTGCAAGGTTAGATGGTACTTTACACCCAGCCTTTCACAGAAAAAGTCTTGTTTTTGTTTCCCCTACATTGCTCATACAATCAGATACAAGCACATACACATTTTGTCTGTATTATTATAGGATATTATAGGGTATTATAGGATATTTACTATAAAGTACCTTGATGCAACTGTTGGCACTATCTACAAAAATAACATAATTACACTCAGCAATTCTACTCACCTAGATTGTACTAGAGAAGATTTTACACTGTTTCACTGCAAAAACAACTGCAGAAGACAAAGATTTTCTTTGTGTCTCAAACCGCAATTAAAGTTAACCACTCAAAGTAGAAAGACATTGCAGGGAAAACTGTAATTTTAGTAAATGTGACATAATACACATCAATTTATTGTTCTAATGCAAGCATTTGTACATTTTTCACTGTGATGTTGGCAAATATTTATCCATGGGTATCCAAACCAAGCATGAAGACTTAAATCAAACAAAAGGTGTGCACATTTCAACTCACTTTGTTCTTGCAGTTCTAGCTGGGCTTCTTCTTTTTTTTTTTTTTTTTTGCAATACTAGGCTTTCCATGAAAAGGTATGCTACTTCGTTCTATTTATTCCTATTAAATGGCAAAAGGTGAAAAAAAAAAAAAACCTTTTTAAGAGAACTATAGTGTGTAAGCTTAGTGGAAATTACAACAACTGGGGTGATTGTTGATTGACACAGTTTATGAGTAAAAATAGCGATAAACAAAAAGAACAGCTGGAGACAGTCTGGATTGAAGGATGATCTATGAAACTGGGTCGCCAGGCTACAACAGCTGATTATACTTTCACCTTCCATCCCAAGCAGGAAGATATTAGGCTTAAGGTTTTATAAAAGACTTTATTGTCTAGACATAGGCAGCAGGAGCTCTACCTAAGATTTAAATAGGGGCGGCACAGGAGGAAAAGGAGGAAATTGTCCTACACTTGGAATATGATTGTATAAAAACATTAGAGATGTGAAAAAGCTGTTAAAGTAAACATGTTACATTTTGTAATGGTGGTAGCGGTGAGGCAACAGCTAACTCTTTTACCTCCAGACTTGTATCAGGTTTACCTGAGCAAAAATAGCTAAAACAGACTGGATGACATTGGGAGGTGGTGTATTTCCAGCACCCAACGACAGACAGATAACTTTTCATAATTGGGTCAAACTGACGTTTACAGCAGGATTGAATTATAAGAGCCTAGCATGAGTCAAATGGGACATCTGGAATCAGTTTACATAATAGCTATAAGTGCCACGTATAATCAACTAATCTACTCTCTTTAAATGGTGTCTGATCTAATAAGAAAACCTAGACTAATGCACCAAGAAAGACGTTGTTCCAGCGCATATGGTGCTTATCAGCCAGGATTAGCAGTGTTGTTACAGTTCGTGTAAAGCTTTGCAAAGGCGCTGGTGATCCTGTGTAAGTTGTAATAAGTGAATGTTAAGTACATACCTAGACTCAGTATGCGTGTTACTAATTTATTATGCACATTGATAATGAGGTGTGTGCATTATATACATTATAGATGAGAGAGTTAATCACTGTGAAATTATCTACAGCTGCTTATTACTCAAGCAAGGCTCAAAATAAAAAAAAAAAACAGCCAAACCTCAGGCTTAATCTAAGTCTGACAACATGTTCAGAATGATATTTAGCAGCTGTAATAGTTGCCATGTTAACGATCTCATATGAGCAGAATGTGCAGTTAGAATGAAGTGGAATCAAATATTAGTTAATTTTGTAGATGCAAACCTAAAATCTGACTAAATTCTGACCTGATTATTACCCAGAACGGTTAAATTGATGTATTTAAATTATTATTCACGTAGGTGTTGTTTGCAAAAAAAAATATGGCTGTAAACTGTATATGTTCTCAGATAAAATGAGATGAGATGGCCGCCCCTCCCTGAGCCTGGTTCTGCCGGAGGTTTCTTCCTGTTAAAAGGGAGTTTTTCCTTCCCACTGTTGCTAAAGTGCTTGTTCATAGGGGCTCATATGATTGTTGGGTTTTTCTCTGTATGTATTATTGTAGGGTTTACCTTACAATAGAATAAAACGCCTTGAGGCGACTGTTTTTGTGATTTGGTGCTATATAACTAAAATTGAATTGAATTGAAAAAAATGTCATATTTTGTACATGTTGAAACTTCTGCTGTGTTGAGGCTTGCAGAGATTTATAAACAATCTTTTTTAATTTCTAAAACAGGAACAGATAATGAAAATTGGCATTTTAGCCTCTGACAAGACTCTTCTGAGGATAATTTTTCTGGTGATATAGGCACCTTTTGGTCCTTTTAAGATCTGCAGTTTAACCTCATGGTGAGAAGAATATACAAACACAATATGCAATTAAGTAATTGAGGAATTAAGGTTACATTTTTATTAAAGCGACCGTTTGAATTAGATACAAAGTAAATATGTTAATAAGTGTACTTTGTAGCTGTGTCTTTGACGCCTTGAAAACATCTCATATATTCATGCGAAAAAGAAGGACTTTACAGGCACACCCTTACTGCTTCCTTGGAAATTAAGATGGTAAGTAGCAGCTAATCAAATGCATTTGATTAATTAAAAGTGTGACCACCTAAATGACAATAGAGGCTTTGTCAGTTTGATGGTATGGAGCATTGAATTGTGTTAATATAATGCCACAACCTCACAGTACTGGGCATCTAGCAAATTCACCCCAAGGTCAGACCATGTAGAACCTGAAAAACTGCAAAAAACCCCAAGAGCTATACTTCAGATTCTACAGGCTTCAGTTAGCAAAATGTTAAAGTTCATGACAGCACAAGGAAAAAGACTGAATGAGTATGTTTGGAAGGGTCACCAGAAAAAAAAGAGACTATTTTCTCTAAAAAGAACATGGCAGCACAGCTTGGGTTTGCAAAGTTGAATCTGAACAAACCACAAGGCCTCTGAAACAATGTCTTTTGGACACACCAGACCAGAGTGGACACGTTTGCTCTATGCCTGACAAAAACCAAACACAGGATATCAGCACAACAATATCAGGGATGAAGGTGGAGGGGTGATGATTTGGACTTGTTCAACAGCCACAGTACCTGGTCACCTTGCAGTCATTGCTCCTCTGTATACCGAAGTATACAGTCAAACGTGCAAGAGCTCAATTTAGGCCAAAACTGTGTCATGCAACACGACAATGATGCAAAGCAGAGCAGAAAATACACAACCTAATGGCTGAAAAAGAAAATAATCAAGGTGTTGCAATGGCCCAGTTGAATTCCAGACCTCAGTATGGTTGAAATGTTGTGGTGGGACCATGAGAGAACTGTGCATGCCAACAAACCTCTATGCATAAACAAATGCCCACAAACCAATGAACTGAAGCCACATTGTAAAGAGAGCGGGCCAAAATTCCGCCACGACAAATGTGAGAGACTGATAGTCTTAGAGACGAGGATTGCTCCAAGTCTTTGCTACTAAAGGTGGTACTACAAGCTACTGAATCATGGGTTGGACTTATTTTTCACAGGACTGAATAAAGTCCAGTTTTTATCACATGACTGTATATGTAATCTCATATTTAATAATGATACATTTTCTTGTGAAGGAAAAGAAAGCATACAACTTTCCAAACACATCTACTTTATATTAACATTCAGTCAGCATGTTTAAATGGATTGTACCTCTCTGGAAAGGAATGTGTGGGTTTTATGTTTTTTTTCCTCCTTCATACCATTAATCCCACATTTCTCAGACTCTGAGTCACTGTTAGTCTGAAAGCACATCATTCTTAAGATGAACATAAAACGTGATGCCTATTTTGTTCTCTACAGTTTCTTTGCAGAGGGTATGTAATCATAATAATAACAATAATAATCATGTTTATCACAGTTGATAGGAAAATAGAAAGTTAAAAATAGACCTTACTGAACAATGAGATAAGTAAGAGTGGTGAGTCCTCCCTTTTTGTTTTGAAGGACCACAAGGAACCTTTACTGTAAAAACAATAATTTTGAAATCTTCAGCCACTTGTGGTTTCTATTTGAGACAGCTGGGAGGGTAGATTTACAGCAAAAATTATTTCTACTTAAGCTTATATCAAGCAAAACCCTGCAACCCCTGCATACCTCGTGGACCAGCACAGCTGTTTTGCACAGCTGAATAGAAATATACACGATAGGTTGACTGTGCAGCTCCTTTAAATTAATGGCTAGAGAGAAACCTGCTGAAACAAGATGACCTTGAAGCCCACTATGCACTGTGCTTTGAAAAAGGTTGAATGTAAATAGTATGTTTAAAGAACACTAGCAGGCCTCAGAGAATAAATAAAGAATCTTCTGACTAGTATAGAAATCTTATAAGATGTTATTTAAGGGTTTATTTCATTAGTCCTTCTTCTTCCACTCATTTTGCAGTTCCATAACTCAATAGTGGTCATGTACTTACTTATAAAGAGTCCTATAAAACTCATACATTTTTTACAAGTGTTACAAAATTGAAATTTAGACTAACCTGCCAATAGGCGTGAATGTGGGTATGAATGATTATCTGTCTTCCTGTATTAGCCCTGCAACAAACTGGCAACCAGTTCATGTACTCCCCTTTTGCCCTTGCTGCTGGGACACACCCCCAGCATTTCTAGGAAATAAGTCCCAAATACAGGATGTCAGATTAGTTAACTCAATTCTTTACATTTACACTAAGTAAGACTTGTAAGTTATTTATAGGCTTACATATAGGCAGGCTTACCAATGATATCATGAAAATATGTTCAAACATAGTTCGTTCAACTGTGTTTAATTTTCTTACAGTGAATCCATGAACAGTTACTGAGTCAAAGGTGTCAAAAGAAGTCATGAAAAAAGGAAAGAAAATACTAGACAGATGCAGTAACCTAATAAAATAGACACACCATTCGATCAACATGAAATTGGTGCCATTTTGATGTAATGCTGGTAAGAAACATTTATCAGTATTAAACACCACCAACAACAACATAGTAATGAAAGCACCTTAACTGCAAAAGCTGTAGTTTATTCAAAGAGTGGCACCAAAGGGTGCATGCAAGTAAAGAAAATGTTGTATACAAATTAGTAATGTGAATGACAGCAAATAGTTAGGCTTTAGTTAGTATACAGAAACAATCTAACACAATCTCAAGATTACATCATTCTAACATCACAAGGTACAACTAAACAGAGAAACATATCAGCTTTAATAGTAATTTATTCTGAACAGAATTCTAATCCTTTGAAGAACTAGTTAATTATTAGGAGAAAACAGACATTTCTTAGTCGATTATCGTTTATTCAGTAAAAAAAAACAAAACAAAAGTCAGTCATTGGGACTTCATAAAAATTTGTTTCAAACCAGTTTAAAGTATGCAGTATATAAAGGCAGACACGTTCACAACACTGATATATTCCCTAAAACCGCTTTGATGAAAACACGACTGCAACGTAGCTGCTATTATACACCCACCCACCCCCATTTTCTTCTTACTCTACACATTAAATCCAAGTATGCAGTCCTTATGTGCTGGTCCTTTGCACAGCAATGGATTATTATTAATAATAAAATCCCCCTGATTATATTATACATGCTAGACACTGAAACATACAAGACAAGGAAAAAGAGAACACTAGGGCTGAATTAAGACATTGGAAAACTCTCGGTATTATTATATTGTGTCTTTATTCAGTGTGCTCAAAAACAAGTTTGGAATGTTTAAAGTGTGTGTTATAACCAAAGCATAATAATTATTCATCTCATGGAGTTTTCGGTTATTTTTAGATTGTGTGCATTTCAATTTTTTTAAACTTCGTGATTTAGTATTGGTTGGTATGTAGAAATATTGACAATGAGTTATTTGGAATATTTGTTTAATGCCTGTTGAATTTATTGATCTGATTGCACGTGCATGCCTTCTTTTGTATCACACATTGGCTAAGCTATAGATTTGTTCTAAAGCTTGGCCAATGTTTCCCAGATTATCTAGTACCTATGTCAGACATGCAAAGGCATGGCAGTACTACGAAAGACGTATTATTAGGACATGTGAATCCAGAAGGTTATGGGCTGAGCTTTGTCATGATGATAGAGAAGAGCCGGTCCTTATTCGAACATGATATCTGAGGCTTGGCGCAGGCAGTTGACAGCGTCAGCTGGCATGCTGCTGTGAGTGACGTTGTTTCCATCAAGACGCAGATGCTTCAGACGTGAATAGTTCAGAGGTCCCATGTGCTTGCAGAAACTTGACAGGTCAAACTCTACAAATGATAAAAAGTGGAGATCGTTATAGCTGCCAGTAGGGATTTTTTTAATATATTTTTTTTACATTTTCAACCCCTTAACCTGGTAAAGAGAATGACAAAAGTGCCTTGGAGATGTGCCAAATCACCATTCCTTCAACTGCTCTGGTTGCACCTGCATTGAAGTCTTTGAGAAAAGGACCCTTCATTTTCCTCAATTGCTTTTTCCCCCTCATCATAGGGGGAATTTTCTTTTTCTTAATTATGGCTATATCGAGAGAAAAATGGATGATAAAGCAGAGAATGCATTGGGGTATGGCGACGTTTTAACTGACATGTTGCTGATATGTGCATTAACTGCCTTTGCTTTGTCGCTCAGATCCACCCCTTAATTTGAGTTATAAGATACTTAAAACACAATACTGTTCAGTTTTTATGTTAAGTACATTTAAGCTTTTTTTTTAGCTAGTTAAAGTTGGCATCCCAAAATATATAACTAACAAGCTAGTGCTAGCCTTAGCATGTTAGCCCCAAACTTGGCTATGTCAGTTTTTAAAAAGCCAAAGTGATATGACTAAAAACGAGAGTTTCAAGACTTCAGAACTGTCAATAACTAATCAGAGATGCCATAGTCGCTATGTCCATCCTTTACATGCCTGCAGTCTATAGTTTAAAAGAACCTTGATGAACATTTGCATTACAATGCTTGTTTGCACATGCTGTAGAGTTGGAATTGTGCATTTGCAATCACACTGCTGCTTCTACTAAGAATCACACTTTTAATAATAATAATAATAATAATAATAATAATAATAATAATAATGTTAAATATCAGTGGCTTTAAATATAAAGTGAAATAAAAACAAAACAAAACATTGCCTTGTGTTAGCAATGTAAACTTCTTCTCCATTTCTTCTCCATTTCAGGTCACATAAATATACACAGTTTAACCCTTCTTTTCATGTAAAACCACTCATGCTGTAGCCAGCATCCTACTTAATGTCATTTTGTTTTACACAATGTTTTTGTTTTCAGATTTCAGCTGAAAATAAGTTATTTATATTTACAGTTTAAATTGGTTAGTTAGTTTAAATTACTCCCTTCCTCCTGATCTAATAATATGGATGTTTAGCATAGTTGGGTTTCACATGACTGGCACAGAGAACTGGACATGCTAGCCTGTTAATCTTTCATCTGGTTAGAAAACATTTAAAAAGGATCGTTTGGAAAGTTCTGAACTTTGTATCAATTACTCTGCTTTTGGAAAATGGTAATGCCAATACCCATGAACAAACTAAATGGCTTCAACCTAGAACCTCTCTCTGGTTTTATATTTGCTAAGCCACGCCCACATTTAAGCTTTCCAGTCATGTGTGTATAATTGGCACAAAACTGGCCTAACTAACCAATTAACCTTGGCCGTAATATTTTCACATGTTTAGATATTTCATTGAGAACACAGGAACTCGAACTTTGATGCTGTTCTAAAAAAACTTTAACAAAAAAGGCAAAACATTTAGAATCCTGTGATGTTAAAATGCTGATCACTCACTGTTGATTTCATTTGCCTGAAGGTAGAGTTGCTCCAACTGCTCGTTGATCTCAGGGATAGACTGCAGTTTGTTGAAAGAGAGGTCAAGCTCCAGCAGTGATGTCACATTGAACACTCCAGCAGGGATCCCTGAGTCCACCAGCTTGTTGTGTGAGACTCTCAAGTACTGAAGTGAGGGCAGCTTGTTCAGGTATCCTGCTCCAATACTTTCAATGACATTGTAGTCAGCATAGAGCATTACCAGTGAACTGGGAACACCAGCTGGGAGCTTCTTCAGCTTGTTGTGGCTTACATCCAGTGACAGCAGCTTCTTTAGCCCTTTGAAAGCCCCTGAAATGGCTTCAGAGGTTAGGTCATTGTGCTGAAGGTGAATGGAGGTCAAATTCTCCTTGTCAGTCAAGAGTCCAGAAGGAAATTTGGACAGCTTGTTGTTCATAATTCTCAGCTCCTCAAGGGACTTTGAGGGAGGAATGGTTGGCTCTGTAAGGTTGTTGAAGCTGATGAACAACTTCTCCAGGCCTGAGAGTTTGTCAATTGTGCCCTTTGCTATTTTAGCATTAGTGATCTGGTTATTGTCAAGTATCAGCCAGCGCAGTGTGTCAGTAACATTATCAAACACTCCTGCCTTGATCTCCTCAATCAGATTGTTCTGGAGGTACAGGTACTTGATCCCTGTTGGAACTATGGGAACAAATTTGAGCTTGCGGCTGTCACAATACATGGCGCTGGGGAAATTGAATGGGCAATCGCACTCTTGATTGCAGTTGGGCGATGAGGGCCCCATCACTGGATTAGGTTGGTAATCATAGTCATAATACTGGCAGAGGGACAGTGTGACCAGCACAGCCAAGATGGGTACACGCAGAGGCAACATGGTGTCTGCTGATCCAATAGACAGAAAGGAAGGGGAGGTAGGAAATAAGATCAAAATGTTATTATTGAAAATCTGAATATATAAAAAGGAATAAAAAAAAGTAAGAATAAAATGTAAACTTTGAAGTTGAAAATTTGTTAGGATAACTCTTCACCCACCCAAGAGAATGCCACACCCACTCCCCAGTGTATTAAAGCATATTATATGATCAGTCAAGGAAGACATTACTAATTTGGAGAGCACTGAACCCTAGATTATTTTAATAATCTGTTTGAATCACATCATTATAGCTGCAGCACAAGCCAAACTGGATGATAGAGGTTTTTTAAAACATGAATTGAAGCAGCAACATAATGTGGATGTTCCAAGAATACACAAAAGCCGATGTAGATGCTTCGAAGGCACGCTTTACGTTTTCAACATTTAAAAATACATGCTTTCTGGCTACATAATTAATGACTCTAACACATATAAAAACAAAAATCTATATTCGTTCAGAATCATGGCTTTTCATACTCAAGTCTGCAGACAAAGGAAAACCAGAATAATTGAATCCAGACCCATGAAAAATGCAGACACTGGATCCAAGAGCAGAAGATTATTTTCCAAAGTCTAAAGTCACCAAAGTCTGTCACACAGTCTTTAAAATGCATTGCAGACATATGTAAACAAGTAACAAACTAAGGCTCACACACCCAAATGGAAATGATCAAACTCCTACTTCTACTCATTAATTGTTAGTGCACATGTATTTTTTTCCTTCTCTGCTGCAGCACCAGCCAGTGCCCTAAAGCCTTGTAGTAACACTTGGTAATCCCAGAAATATGGAAGAATACTCAAACAGGAAATCACAAATCCATGCCCTCAGTCGCAAGCTTACCTGTGCTTCTCTCTCAGTGTGCGTGTGGGGTGGAGGGCCAGTAGGTAAGAAGAGTTTGGTGTTCAAAAACTGGAAGTCTCTGGAGAAAAACACAGAGAGAAAGAAGGAGAGAGGGGGAGGAGAGAGAGGGGTAGATGGAGAGACACAGAGAGGGAATAGGAAGGGGAGGAGAGGAGACGAGGGGACGAGGGAGGGTTGATAGGAGGCTTCTTCAAATAACTGGAGTCCGGGCATCAGATAAATTGAAGATGTCATCAAAATGAATTTCTGAAAGAGCATCATCCAAAAAGTTTTGTAAACTAACCAAGAGCAGGTGCATCAAGTAACAGAAATATTGCACCATATACGACGAAAATAAAAGTAGTTTTCCCTTATTATTGTTACCTGTCACTATTACAGTCAAACCATGTCATTGCATTTATTCACACTGGAAAAAACAAACTTTAATTTTAGTAGGTTGTGCGTGGAAATTTTCAAAGGGCAGGAGAAGCTAGGTCTGGAAAAATGTGAACACAATCTCTGGCAGACCCGTAATGCAGACACTGGTCATGAAAAAGAATAAATTCAGCTGTTCTCCTCGAGCTGTGAATCAGGCTTTGGAAAATTTGACCAAGAAGATAAAAACAGCCAGAACAGACTTACATAACACTTGACGTAAATATTTCTTCTCCTCTGTTTTTGACCAAAAAAGCAGGTCAAAGCAGATCCAATTGATCCCATATGTCTACGATGTAAATTATTGTACTTTTCATTCTTGCACCCTTTATTTTGCTTCGCCACATTCTTTTACAGTGAATCTCTGTGTCATATTCATTTATAAACAAACAGTAAGACAAAAGAAGAATGCGGCCCGTGGTGGCCATAACTTCTCTAAATACTGCAGCTGAATAAGGAGGTTTAGGGGAGTAAAGGGCCAAATGTTTCTCTCATTCGTTGGTGGGCATCCATCATACCATCAATGCATTCCAGGAATTGGCACCTGGATTTAATTGGTTGCAGTGCAGCCTGTTAGCCGACTCGCATATAAATCATAAACACCTTCCTTGACACACCCCTTAAATTTCACAGAGAAAACTCCCACCTTTAAATTCTAACAACAGAGTTCTTTTTAACAGTTGGATCCTCGCTACACATAATGACATGCAAAGGTTTCCACAAAGCTATGTGGTTCTACAATTAATGCAAAGGACTGTATGCAGTTTCTTAAACTGTATGCAATTTAAGAAATTAAAAGGCCAATGAGGCATTACAGATATGCAGAGTTTGGAGAGGGTCCTCATGTGTCTCCAAGGAGCTCATACTGAATGGTTTGATGGGACCTAGGAAATGGGACCAACAGAATGTTTATTGGATGATATTTTTTACGACTATGTTTAGGCACTCGCTCCATGTGATTTATTAAAAAACATCCTGCAATTCTTTTGCACCTACAGTGGGATCACGTTTTCTAGCAAGGGGTCAGAGTCAGGGTACAGTCCTGTGAAAACCTTGATTCAAAAGCTTGCAGAAGCACCTTTAGCAGCAATAACGTGAAAAAAATTGTTTTTTGTCTCTCACATTGGATTTTGGCCCACTGTTTTTTACGGCATTACTTCAGTCCACAGAGGGTTGGGGGCATTCATTTATGCACAGCTCTTTTAAGATGCAACTGCAGATCTTCAGGTGGGTTGAGGTCTGGACTTTGCTGTTGTGCTTGGGTTCATTGTTCTGTTGAATGACCCAGTTTGGACCAAGCTTTAGTTCTCGGAAAGATGGCCTGACATTTCCCCCTAGAGTAGAATGCTCGACTCAATGACTGCAACGCGGTTTGTGCATTTTGGCCAAATATCTCCACTTTGGTCTTGTCTATTCAAAAGACACTGTTCCAGAAGTTTTGTGGTTTGTCCAGATGCAATTTTGTGAATCTAAGCCATGCTGCCATGTTTTTATTTTGGAGACAAGAAGTTTTCTACTGGCAGACCTTCCAAAAAAAGCCATCCTTGTTCAGTCTTTCTAATTGTACTCATGAAATTCAACATCTAAAATGCTGACTAAGGCAAGTAGAATCTAAGATGTTTTTTTTTAAGTTTCTCTGAGCACTGCATGGGACAATTTACTGGGATATTCATCTGCAGAGAAGATTGCAGCGCTGTGTTATACCCTCTTAATTAAAGTCACAAATGGTGTACTTAAGTTTTCACTGAAATGCCAAAATGCTAAAAATCCTACTATAGGTCACTCAGTAAACAAAACTAAGACAAAACAACCCAGTTTAACATGTGACAAATTGAATGAACCTGTCTAAATTCAGAAAGACATAACTCACAAAAGTCTGGATTATCTTTGTTTTACACAGATGATTCATAGATGACAGCTAATGATGCTTTCAAGTTCCAGTTAATGTTCTTTTATTAGATAAAACTTGCAGTAAATTTGGGCTACTTTTAGAGCCTCCATATTTTTAGTAGATATAAATGGCTTAGCTGTTATAGCAAAACCTCAAACTCCAGACAGAGATAAGAGATGTCCAGATGGTGGTTATCAACTTTCTTCATAACAACAGGCTTTCATCTTCAGGTACTGTGCACACTCACATAAAAGGGAAGACTTGACATGTTATTTGACTCATCCTTCACACAAAAATCATCAACAGAGCCTCCCCTACCCCAACCAGAGACAACAGCAGAGGAACAGGTGATATAAATCTATAAAGAACAGAGAATTGATCAAAAACTATAAACTATATTTTAGCTGATGCTCTCTGTGCTGCTGGAAGAGTAATCTATTAACTGCTTTATTGTGATTTATCTGTCACACATTATGTATTACAGTCCCATACTCCCTTGAAAAAAACAAAACAAAACAAAAAAACCCCCAACAACTGGATTTTGAACCCAATTCCCAAGAAACCTGCACTGATCTTTTGTGTTTAGGTGGACACAGACCAGAAGTGGTGTCCAAGTGACAGATGTATATCCACTACTATGTAGCCATGCAGCTGCTCAGCTTCAGTTAATGTTCAGGAGCCGGTAACTTTTGTCCGTTTGGTGCGACGGGCGTCAGGTAAAAACACTGTTACTGTTACTGGAAACAGTGGCTGTAGACAATAAAGCAAATTAGTAGAAGTTGTAGGCCATAAAACCTAAACAATGATCTTTAAATGCTGAGGAGTTCTGCTGAGATACGAAAAAAAAACCTCTCACTGGTTTCCTCATTATGAGTGACTTTCCTCCCACCTCACATTTAATTCATTGTTGCTGCAAATTGGAGCCAATAGTCTAATGTGCACAAACAATAAAACCTCTTGATAATAACAACTGTCTTTGCATATTCCAAATTATATACTGAATAAAAATATTATTTCAATGGTCTCAGCACAGTTGACATATTTGCTACAAGCTGCCCAAAATGTTTATTTCTTTGAGGCGTTTGTACTTTTACCCCTGTTATTGGAACTGTTTTGTATGAACTCAGACTCAAGTTTTTCCAGACTGTTCTTTTAGTTGAGGCTGGAAAACAGACATTTAGTCATTTTGCTTAGTCACTATGTCTCTTTTTGAATGTGTTGATGTCTGCCTTATGCTGTCCTATCCTTTCCATTAGACCAGAGGACTGACACTGGCTCTCACCACAGTTTTCCTAATGCTTTATTAACTGTAACTTGTGTAACTCTTAAGTAATCATTCCAATTAACACATTGTTTTATGTGAAATATTATCTATATGGCTCACATATATAAATTTTCTCTTCATCAAATTCGAATGACAAGATTGTGCCAAAGTATTTTTTATTTTTATTTTTTTTCATTTTTCTTTCAGAGCTCAATGTAATAACATACCTTTCCTACATTTAAAAGCCACCGTGATCCCTACTTCCTCCAAAAATATTATATATTGATATATTGACTAAAAACTTATTAATCTAAAGGCTTAAGCTAAAAATGAATCACTCTAACCTGGATGACATATTCATACATCCCATGTGTGTCTGACAGAACAGATGCAGATGTAAAACTGAATGCAAGCAGTTAATGGCAAAGCGTAAAACGCTGGGGCTGAAAATGAAAGTAACATGAAAGTGTTACAAACCTCTACTGGCCTCTTGAGACTGGTTCCCAGAGGTAGACTATATGTAAAAGATGGCCATAACCAACCCGACATCATCCAATTGGTAAGGTCCTATTGTGAAGCTTTTATCGCAGCATTTTCCTGGTTGCCATCTTGGTCTTTTGATCATGATGGCAGAGCGGTGAAACTGACTGAGAAACCTAGGAGCACTTTACGCCCATGTGGTAGTGACGTACCAGTCACAATGCTCGCACACATTATGTTAGAGTCACACTAGGGAAAACAATGGTTGGACAATATGGCACAACCAAATTTATTTGCAACTCTGTGCAATGAACTTGCAATCTTGTTACATTTGAAGTGGCTGGTTTGAAAAGGGGGACCAGGTTTGTGCCCACAGTAGAAATCAACAGAAGCAGAAATTCCTCCACAAATAGTGATATAGTTGCTGCAGGATGGTTATTTAACTACAAAATGACACTCAGTTTGTACACATACCTTTGACGCCATGTGGATTAGAGAACATCCAAATTAACTTCAAACTTGTGCACCTTATTCTTATGTTTTTTAGTCATTACAAAAGTATGCTGTGTAATCATTCCACCCTGGAAAAAGAGTAGTTCAAACTTACAATATAAAGTGCCCTGAGGCAACTGTTGTTGTGGTTATATATAAATAAAATCGAATTGAACTCCTGTGTAAATGTGAAGTTGCAGAGTGTCTGAGCCATTTTATACTGCTATCCTGCAACTATGTTACTATTGGTGGAGGAATTTATCTATCAAATCTACAAATCTAGATGAATGTAAGCAATTATTGTGATTTTTTTTTCCCCCTTTGAAGGAAGGGAGTATCTAATCAGTTCAAGTTGTTTGTTAGCAGTCTAGTGTCCACAATTTTCAGGATATAATTTTCACATGTTGTGTGATGGAAGATCCCAATAACAGTTCTAGCTGATTTAATTTAGGTGACAATTGGGTGGAGTTAAAGGTCCAGGTCACACAAAATGTGAAAACCTGCCTACAGTTTTTTATGGATCGTCTTCAAACTTCGCAACAATATACTAGGCCTTGGCGGACATGTGTAACTAGACTGACAAAGCAATTCTCCTTGACCTTTATTGTTACCACCCAAGGTTAATCTCTTTGTACTGTAGACGGTAACAGGAATGGGATTGCTACTCATTTGTCGCAGTTAACGGCTGCGTTATGACAAACAAAGTGCATGTAATTGCATCTTATTCCTGTTTCGTTGCTGTCTTAATGCACCAAAGTTGACATCAAGACAGCTACTGGCTGTGAACAGACCTGGTCCCCATCTTTGAAGCCACCATATCAAACGGAACAAGATCATAAGTTCAGTGCTTGCAGTCAGTTAAGTTAATGTTAGCCAATAACTTAACACTCTATTTTCTGGTCACTGCTAGCAGTCAATATGGTGGTAACAAAGCTCTAATACTGATGCTTCAAATGGCAGAGGCTCAAAAGATGGAGTCCACCTTAGTGATCATATATTGAAATATTCACACATAGCACATATCCTAATGTTGGTTTTCTATTAGTATGTTTGAAATTAATTTCATGGTAAATTACATATGGCTGAGGTTTAGGATATTTTTGGAATCAGTAAAAATGGCAGCAAAACAGGAACTTGATTCTTTTTACAGATAAAATCAGATAAATCACAAAAAGGAAGAAGGCATCCAAACATGGACATACAAATCACAGAATACTCTTCAAATCTAACTAGAAAAAGTGTTTTTCTTTGGTTGCTCATTGTCTTTGCTGTGTTCCTGTCAATGGTTTTATGAACCAATCTGAAATTATGCTCTTGTTTTGTTATTATCCTTAGTCAGCTTACTTGCTCCTATAAAACATGTTCTTGTTGACTTTTAACACTGTTTTTCCTCATAATTATACTGTTTGTCATATCAAGCTAATTTCTTCATGATAGTTGCAAAAATTGCTCAATGATGACAACGTAGTTTGACAAAAAATATATGAGTTAGCGGTTTGCAAAGTAGAGCATTCACTGGGCAACCTTTTTCCTTCTTTTTTCCTTTAGTGAATAGTTCACTTGGCATCTGGTAAAGCACATTAGTTTAACATTAAATGTGAAATAGACACAAAAAAGAAATACATTCACTACAACAGTAGCATCATAGATTGGCTATAGTCACTCAGACTAACTGGGGATGAAGCTGGATTTTCTGCAATGAAGATATAACTCTAGCCTCAGTCTTTTAGCAAGATATTGGTAGATCTAGATTTTAAAAGTACTTGCTGCATGACTCTCAAAAATAGCATGCAATTCCAAATGGTACATATGCTAACTTTGTGCAAATGACCTTTTTTGAAAGCTTTGCAATAAAAAGAGACCTTAATGGACACCTAACTGCTTTGAATCCCACATGGATCTTACACAGCATTTGTGCACCATATAATATAGTCTGCACATTTTTACTTCATCTAACCTTCAACTAACCTTTTTTTCTGTATACAAAACATTGCATATTATTCTCTTTTTTAATCAACAGATTTGCATTACTTAATGTTAGACCTTATTTCTGATCAACAGCACACTCAGACAGATAATTGCATAAAAATAAAGGGGGATAGGAAAATAAGAGAACACTGAACAAAGTAACACACATATGCACATGGACTGCCAGGTACACGGATGGAGATCCAAGCAAGCATATTAGCAAACAGGATATTCTTGGACTTCTTGGCACCGACACACAGAAGCTTCTAATAAAGTCTCAGACAGCACTCAGACACCACCTTCTGTTCCTACCATGTGGTCATGTGGCTGTGCTTAACACAGAGAGACTCATCCCTGGCAGCCCGAGTGATTCTCTCACCTGGTGTCTCATGGGCTCACATGTGCTCCAAGAGTGACCCGGCAACAAAATTAGATGACAGGATCTACTTAACAAAACAGAGCTTTGCGCGTCTATTTGTAACACACAAACATGCCTTAATTTTCTTTAAATCCCTAAATTAAAGGATTTAGTGTAAAGTAGACCAATTTAGGCACATTTCGTGTAAAATACCTCGTGCAGTAATAACAGGGTTTAACACATTGTTAAGGTGTTGATAGGTAGATTAAGGAGAATACCACATTGATGACAGTCAGACAGATATAAGCTCAGGGTTTTTTCTATAAACTGGATTTGATAAATGTAGTTTCAAACAAACATCTGCATGGATCATTGGCACATCTGCTTCTCACCAGGATCTCACGACTCTCCTCTCATAACATGGTGAAGGGCACAGGCTACTTCAATTGCATAACACTAGACACTTATTCTTAGCAATCGGTGTGATCTGTGCATGCTCACAGCCCAACTAGTGCTTCTCAAGTTCTCCAGCACATGAAGTAAAGCACCAGACACACATGCCTAAACACACACAAGTCCTGGCAACGAGAAGACAGACGACTGTGCAGAAGATCAAGTTGCATGCTGCTCTGGCATGTGTCTGTGTGTGTGAGACTGAGGGAGAAAGGCGGATGGAAAATAGAAAGTGCTCTACCGATAGCCACCACATGGGGGCAACAGATTGAAGAGCATTCATGTTGTCTAGCTGAACCCGCTCTGAGGTCCTGGGATGAGCGCCAGAGCTCAAACACTGATGCTTTCTGTCCTTGTCTAAAGAAAATAGAAGAACCAAGCCATATCAGAGGCAGAGAGTTCTGAGCTTTTGGCAACTCGTTAATACTTTGCTTTTCATAACATGTTTTTAATTTAATTTACCAAGTGAAATTATTATAAAACCCCAAACATTTTCATGACTGGATGATCTCATGAAAACTGAATAACTCATCAGGTTAAATAGTGTCTGGTGTTTTAGAACAGAAGACTAGATTAGAATAGTCTTTTATTGTCATCGTACATGTACAACAAAATTGTGTTTATTGTGTTTCTTGAGTTATATGTTTCATTCTACTTCATTAAGCCAATTATATTTTTTTTCTGTTCTAACATATTCATTCAGTCATTGAATACATTTCACTCAGTGTTTATTTTACATGGACTGCTGAACAACTATCCAATGAAAGGGATCACTGCATTTGTTGCTGCTGCTACTTTCCCATGTATGTCCTCAGAGTTGCCTTTACAATAAGCAGTCCAAGTGTAAAGGCATGGTAAACTGCTTTTTTGGCTTGATTGTAACAGAAGTATGACAGAAGTAGACTTTCCACTGATACACATGACTGCAAGGTGGATTAATTAAAAAAAATCTTGATCTGTGTTACATTTTTGGGAACTTCATGGGTAAGTTCCCTTTATAGGAAATACAGCAGTATATACGTTGCAATATATCCGATGATCTAAAGGCCTTCTCTGGCTTATTTCATATTTACTAATTATGTTACTGGGTATGATAGTGACGGCTGTTTGAATGGAAAAGATGCGAGACGTTTTGCACTGTGTTGATCATAAAAAAAGGCAGGCTGCTAATGCTATGACAGTTCTACTGTCAATACCGTACAAAAAAAAGCATTATTGAATTGAATGAATTGAAGGTGTGTGTAGTAGGAACAAGAAAAGTGCTCAAAAAAGCCAAAAAATAATGATAAAACCACAGTTTTGAATTAAATAAGATATTGTAACTATATTAAAAAACAAAAAACTTCTTGTCACAGCCTTTTTTGGAGTCAGGAATTTTAACCACTATATATATCTCATGGGAGGCCAGTTTTTTTTCTTCTTCAACCTAAATATTCCCATTAAAGTCTCCCAAATGACTCCTTGACTATAAATCTCAGATGGCTCCCAGGCCAGAAATGTTTCTTCTGCAAATACTGTTTTTTTCATCCCGGACCACAAAACCCATCAAAATGAGTTAGAGCCTGCTGGGGTAGCTCGAAGCAAATTAATCTACCATAAGTTAGATTTTTAAGGCTCTTTACAGCCTTCACCACAGTGTTTTCACTCACCTTGGGATCTGGATGTTGTGTGATGGTGATTATAGAGCTCCGTTATCAAACCTGGTAACCTGTGTGAAGTGTACGTGATGTGTTTGTGTCTGAGCTCTGGTTTCCTCTGAAGAATCAAACACACCGCACAGGAGACTTTATGGTGATTGCACTGTGTAGTATTTGCAGTTTGGATTTTTAACCTATTCCTGCTGTAATAGGGCAAGAGGCTGGGTGCACTCTGGACGCAACATTTGCAGCATACATGTAAATATAACGACTGATGATCTGCTCAAAGTGTCTTGTTGGGAATGTCTTCAACCCCCGGAACTATACACAGCATAAGTAAATGTAGAAAATAAACTAAAACACCTATTACATACCCTACTGGTAATATATTGTACCAGTGAGTAACACAGTATACTTAACAGTTCAAAATCACTGTTTTAATGAAAAGTGCTGTTTTAATTTGATGTAATAAGTCACTAAAACCCACCTGATTCTGTCATGATATGTTGAGCTCTTGCAGGCCTGTATACTATAATTAAAATAATTAAAACTGTAGAGAAGTACAGTTTTGATGGTGTGACTCACTTACTGTTGCCAGATGGCAAGAAAGCATTGATGTTTAGCGCGAGCAGATAAAGGCTGCGATAAAAGTGAAAGCAATCGATGACTTTTAAATAATCGAAAGTGAAACATAGTCAAACCTAGATCGCTTATTAGTCTGGTTTTATTCTGAAATGCAGTCAGCTGAAATAATGAAATTGAAATTTTTAGTGTTTGGGTGCACGTGTTTTTCATTTGATAACTCATCGCGCTTTCATTGCACATATCCAGTCTTTGCCAAGGTTCTCTCTCAATGACATGCCTCCTGTTAGCATTCGAATTTGATGTGAATTTATGTTCTATGTAAGTGAAGATTTCTCATGTTTAGTACGTTCGCTTGATCATTTGTGCTATCCAGTGACCTTGGAGCTAACTCTCCATTCACACCAAAGATAATAATGCTAATTCTGGTCATTGTAACCATTAAAAACTGCTACTGTTTCCACTAGTATTTTTATTTTGTTCATGACAACTTAGCTGGAGCCCCTGCTCCGAAAAAAAGAGGAACACGTTTGTTGCTGATATATTAAGTCTGAGCTATGGTAAGTGCTTGTGCATTTAAGCAATGAGAGGTTTTTATACAGCATTTATATACAGCATCTATACATACAACATTCACACCAATATGGTTGCTGCTGGCATGTCAGTCTACATAGACCCTCCAACTTCCAACAAAAAGAATAAAAAATAAAAATAAAGGGAAGGTAAACATGAAGTAGATACATACACGCATTAACACGACAATAAAGAAAGCATCAGGTTCAAGTTGAAAGGAAAAATTAAGAGCATGCATATAAATCTTTGGGCATGGCTTCTGTTTAAAACATATATGATTTATTCTACATTTAACAAGCTATTTTCACCTTGTTTTATGGGAAGCACACACTTGGAACAGAACAGGAGATGGAATGTGATGGAGAAAATATATAAAAAGATCCAGAGCTAAAACAACATGGAAGGAAGCACAAGATATCACAAAGCAAATGAAATCACTGCTGCTTTTATCTCTACTTGGATTGAGAACAATTCAAATAGACACTCTGTGTTCTTGAAATGCAGCTTGGTAATATTACACTTTGAAGTCTATTCCTAGTACACAGGCAATATCTACTACATTCTAGTATACCGGTTGTTAAAGGGTAAAACACAAGTTAACCCATTGCTGCCTGCTCTACAGGCCAGCTAATTCATACAATGCTACAGGTCTAAAAGGCGATTAAATTGAGATTTCCACTGAGTGAGATTTTTTTGTTGTTGTTGGGTGTTTTTTTTGGTTTGGGTTCATCTTTTAATTTGTTGTCCACTGAATAAATTGCACATATTATACACATTAATATGTTACAGCACTTATGTGAACATATATGCAATATTAATGCTTGTGTAACTGGTCCCGTGAATGATGTGCCCTGTGCACGAAAGCGTCACCGTAGTGTGCTAGTATTTGCAGTAAGCTGTGGGTACTATCGTTGCACAAACCTTGAAGCTGAATATTGAATCTGATATGTTGTGTTTGAGGTCCACAGAGTTTTGAAATGAGTATGCGAATTAACTGTATCATCATTTGTGGAAAGGCAGTGTTGGTAGGGAGTCAGTGTTGTGGGGCTGTTGTCAAACACTCACACATACAAAACTCTCACACACTCATTTACAAACACACACTTCCTTGCAGTGGCACGTAGGACGCTCTACTTCTTCCTGTAGTTGCCGAGCTGGATAGCGGAGCGGTCAAAGACACAGCGGAAGGTGACTGGCTGAACTTCCCAGTAAGGCACGGGGTTGCTGAACAGGCTGATGCCAGAGTACATGGCCTTCTTGGTGTTGAAGCCGGGAGGACAGAAGTCCTCTGTTCCCACAGCAGCAATCTTGTTGGCATGAAGGTAGACCACCTAGAGCAGGGATTAAAATAATAACAACATTCGGTCACCGAACGTGCATGGCAATAATTTGGCTTTTCCAGAATAAAGCAGATTAAGAGGAAAATAATATGTCTCAAAATGAATGATAGCAACAACCAAGCCAGGCTGTTTTTCCTTCTCTCTTCAGAATGTTTAACTAAAAACAGTGGAGAAAAGGACTGCATACATGCTAATCAAGTGGTGTGTGAAAAATATGGAGAACTCAGGAAAATGACAAAGCTGCTAGGCTCTAGGAGCAAAGGCGGGAAAGTGGCATAACATTATAATGTTAATTACAGACTTCAGAGTCACCCTGCTAAATATGTCATCATATACAATGGAAAAGTCAAAAGACAGAACAAAAAGCATGAAAGAGACTTCTATAAATAATTTCTTTGTATGTGGCACCTTTTCTAAACATCTGGTTTCACTAAAAACAATATTGTTGTCCACCTTTCTTTGTTTTTTTTATGTAAAAAACACCCTAAATATTGCAGTGTAGATATTCTTACAGTTGCAATAAAACCTTCTGTTATGCAACTTCTATCAGTCCCCATCGGCTGATACATTTCTGCTCATTCTATTGGTAAATCTCATAGAGGGTGTGCTATTTAATGTGCTCCAGCATGCTTACAGTTGCTGCTGCCTCTGCAAGTTTCTCCTTCTCATACTGTATCTGATCGTCATTTAATTATTACCATGCCACTTTGGGCTTTCCACAGACTTGCGTGGGATGTCCAGGAACAGGAATTGCAGATGAATCACACAATATCCTTTTTGACTCAGAGAATGGAAGTGTCCCAATCTGTGCTGGAAGTAAAGGATTTGTGCAGACTGTGCATAGTTTCCAAATTTGAAAGTTATATCAACAATCTGGTTCATTTCTTCCAAAAGTCTGGGATGTTTGCTCTTGACAACATTCACAGAAAAAGGTAGTTTGTAATCTAATATTTTTTGATCTATTGAGAAATTCAGGGAATTACCTTAAATGAAGGAGCCTTCTGAGATAAGATTGAAGCAGTAGTTCCACATTTGAGATATCAAAGTGCCAAACTAAACGTTAAATGGCCCGTCTACTTTCCCCCTACTTTCCAGATCAGATTGTATCAGTGTAAGCTACCAACAGTCAATAAACAAACAAAAAATGAATCCATATGACTTGAGTTATGAAAGCCTTGGCTGACTTGTAATCGAGCATTGTTAACCTAAACAACCCAAATGAAAAAACGCAGCAAAGTAAACTTTTTCAGCATGGTTTACATCAGAGAAAAGGAGCTGTGTGTGATCAAACCATAAGAGAATGAGAAACATAACTACAGTGCTGGAAATAAGTGGTTGCAATAACAACGCTCCTTTGATTAAGATGTGTATTGAAAACTGGAAAAGTGCCATAATCCTAACGTTAATCAGATGAGTATGTACCTGGATGTACTTATGGTCGGGCAGGCCAGGAGGAACGCTGGTCAGAGCATTGTTGTCAAGGTGCAGCTCTCGCAGGTGGGGTGTGTTAGCCAATGTGCCGTTTTCCACAGAGCTGATCTGATTGTAGCTCAGACCCAGCCTGCAAGAAAAATCAGGAAGTAGAAAAAAGTAGTACATTGCAAACTAAGCCAGTGACATTCACTCCAAAGTCCTCAATAGCTAATAAAATGAGCTGAAAGGAAGTGAGAGAGATTTACCAGAGGAAATGCGCATGCAGGAAAATATCCACACCTGCTGCAGAGCCCAGAATCTCCCACTCAATTACTTCATTATGAGAGAATGGAAAACAAAAAGCATCTTATGCTCCTCTTCCCCCAACTTCTGCATCAAAGTGTTCTTTGTTCTGGTTTGGTATGCCATCCCTGGCATAATCTGAGCAGTGATCTTATAAACACGTTCTAGTCAAATTTATGAGCAAACCATTTATTTTGATTATCCAGAAACCACTGTTTAGGCTTTAGGGTTTTCCAGACAGAAAATTGCTTAAACAGTAACACTGCAGCTAGTTTTCCAGGTCAACAAGCCAAACCAAAGAGTGGAAACACAATTCAAAAAGGTAACTCATTCAGAAAGGTACAGTATCATAAATTATGAGCCACAAGCTTAGACTTCAGCCTGCTGTACAAATGTCTGGTAGCTCTGTATGATATCAGGGATAGCAGATATTCTTGATGTAGTACTCATGTCAGGAATAGAGCTGCACTCAAGGAGCCACGCCCACCAGCTGTCCAAACCTTTTTGAGTGGCAACCAATCAGAAAAAAGCTGCCTAAAGGGAGCGGCAATGATGCAAAAGTGACTGCAGAGAAATGTGAGAAATGTGACAAAATGTGCACATTCAGACCTGAAGCTGACAAATTCAGATGACCTAGGATTAATGGAAAAAAGTGCGTGTCTTAAGAGGCTTACTTCAGTCTCCAGTGAACCTCCCCAGACTGTTATTCTTTATGTACTGCAGAAAAACCTAGCTCTGCAAAACTCAACCAACTCCAAACCATAGGAGAGTGAGTGCCCCACTCACTCGGCTCCCTTCTGACTGCACTCCAGCCTGTCTGCAAGCGACTGCAGGCACCCTCAGCTTAATTATCATTCAATTACAAACCCCATAATAAACTTTTTCCCTCTTACACGTAAATATGTGCCAGTGCTCTACTCTTAAATCCATTTGGGCATCTGCATTTTTTTTTTTAAATTCAGGACTCTGGATAGTCAAGTTTTTCTCCTTTTTTCTAAGCATAAGGCATTAAATCTACAACTACTACAACTACTCACAGCCATGTAGTTGCAAGTGGTTAATACTGCATTGAAGAAGTGGTCCCACCTGCACTCACTTTAAAGCTCAAAATGCAAAGGAAATCACAGTTTAAAATGATAAACATATGCATATTACTTTGCCAGGTTATTTAGGCCTTTGAGCCTATCAGCTGTCAGCTTGGTGATTTTGTTTCCATCCAGGTGAAGCTCAGAGAGAGAGTTGGGCAGACCTGTGAACCCACAAGACAATAGATGCACATCAAAAACCAAGTGGTATTAAGAGGTAGCAACTTCTATGACTTCTTCAATCTTCTGTGACAGAACAAAAGCAAGAAGAGGATATTTCTAGTCTAGGAATATGCAGTATTCCTTCTTTCTTTTCTTTTTACACTAAACCAAGTGTTTCACTGTAAACTAAAACCCAGTCGCATGCACAAATCTTCTTTTAGGAGTTATTTGTGGTAATAGATGAGAGCAATACCTTTGGGGACCTCTGTGATGTTAGTGTCTGCAATGCGAATGTAAGACACCCTTTTCAGGTCAGCAAAAGCACCGGCCTCAATTCCTGCAGTTTTCAGAGGATTGGATCCAAGCTCTGAAAAAAAAAGATGGAATTGAGGACACATGACGAAAAAAGAGAAATGGATCCCAAATTAGTTCCTCCCTGGATGTGTTACGGGAACAACAAGGGCTGACTTATGAAATAGTTCTGTTTGCACAGTCATCTTTCTCCATGCCAGATTTCCTGGTTTGTCACGGAGCATCATTCTCATACCACTTTCACTGTATTTCAGCTGATTGAATCCACACGCTGGCTTTAGTTTAATCAGTGACACACTGATACTTTATTTGTGGGACAGGGAATTTTAAGAGTTAGATATGAGTTATCAAAGGGAGGAGGAAATTAATGGGACAATTCACAGCAAGTTTTGGTGTTAGTTGCCCAGATTTGGAGATTTCAGTAGTGAAAACCTCTTTAATCTTGCAAATATAGTGAAGATAAACAACTCCTGCCTTTTCGTGTTCCAGTACATTTTAATCAAACAACTTAAGTTTGATATTGTATTATTACAGCAGAAGAATTGATAATTGAACCTAAACACCAAATTCTAAGCTATAAAAACTGTAAGCTCATCATTTTCTACATATATGATTGGGAAAGAGTCACACCAAATTGGGAAGATGTGTTGGTATTTTAGGAGAACGCAGGGAGTTTTGTTACATTTATATGATGGTAGGGCCGCTGCCTTATCTTGCTTGTAGGATTCACTATGCTGAACAACTTTGCGATTTCATGTATGAAATTTGCACAAGCGTGCAATCAGCTAACATTAGAACCGAGCCAAGGGAAAAGCACAGATCCTTCTGCAGAGAATATTCAGAAGAATGGAGACACTAGCTCCAAAATTTGGATCAATTCATAGCAAAACAATCTAGATGGATAAACAGCAGTACAGCTCATTGCCCAAATATGCACATTTGATTTGTAAACTGTACATTTCAGCAAAAGAAGTGGGGGTTGTATTTTAAGGTCACACACAAAACATTAAATCAACCTTCCCAGGGGCCGTCAAGCCACCAGCTGCATACTGGGTGTGTTTACATGAGCAAGTTTGCTTCTTTTCAAATGAAAATCAGACCTGCTAGCTATTCCTCTGTATGTAATTACTTGAGGGAAGAGCAAAAGAATATCTATAAATATAATGTAGTAACTATATCAGTAAATTTTTATACCCATGACGATGACATGGGACATGCCCTGGAAAGAGGCCTTTTTAATCTTGGTGATCTCATTCTCATGGATGCGAAGCTCCTGCAGGCTCTTTGGCATGTTAGCCGGCATTTCCTTTAGCAAGTTCTTTGACAGGTACAGGCGCTGCAGCTTGGTCAGAGGGCTGAAGGCCTTGGGGTGGATGATAGTGAGTTTGTTGTTCACGAGGATCAGAGCCTGTAAGAGGGAATACAAGGGAAATAATATGATATTCTTGACTGTAAAATGTTTTTATTGCTGTCTAGTGTCTATAACAGTGTTAAAGTTAATTAAAAATGCATGAAATGATGAGTTCAAGGCATTAACAGCAACATTTCAGTCTAGAAAATACAGCAGCAGCGTTTCACATCCAGATCACTGTTTGATATTTATTTATATGGAATTTGAACATTTATTTGAAACTTTACACCTTGGTGGCTTCTAGTTTTTCCACTGAGAAAGTTTCATGGCTATATGCACCATAGGACTGTGAAAGAAATCGTACTTTCCGAATAAAACCGCAACAAAAACAAAAGATATTTTGAACCCAGCAGATGTTGTGGTGGTGGGTGTTATTACTAATGCATTTTCAGAGGAATCTCACTCCTGCTGTTGCCCTCTCTTGGAGCAGACATGAAGCAATATGTGGTATGTGGACCAATCCCCTTGTGAGGCCAGTTACATTACATTGGAAACAGCTCTGGCTGTCAGACTGAGGCATTTATTGCGAGAAGGAAAGCTACGAGAGTTCAGAGGTGTAAGGCTGTGAGGCCTATAGGGATAATACTTTCCATGGACTGGGGGACTGTGAGAGGGGCAGTCGTGGTATTTACTATTTGTATAGGGAAATGGAGGTGGTGCTTTATGGAGGGATCTATCCAACATCAAAAAATTGATTTAATGCAAGACTCCGGCTTCCTCCCACCGTCCAAAGACATGCAATTTGTGGGGTTAGGTTAATTGATTAATCCAAATTGCCCATAGGTATGAATGCGGGAGTGAACGTGAGTGCGAATGGTTGTCTGTCTCTGTGTGTTAGCCCTGCGACAGACTGACGACCTGTCCAGGGTGCACCCCGCCTCTCGCCCTATGACAGCTGGGATAGGCTCCAGCGCCCCTGAAAAGGATAAGCGGAAGCAAATGGATGGATGGATGGACAAGATGTTTCCCAGTGTGGATAATCAAGTTTTATGTTGAAAGACAGCTGTGGTGAGTTTTATAGTTACATAACTTCAGACATTATATAATGTTGGGAATAACAAATGGTTCATGGGCACGCAACCCTGTGAAAGCGAATGATCTCTTACGTGTAGTCCTTTAAGGTTCTTGAAGTCATTTTCCTTGATCTCAGTGATCTTGTTGTTCTGCAGGTCCAGCAGGGTGGTGTCATCTGGAATATCCTCAGGGACAGCCTTCAGGCCTAAGGGAGGCGATTTCAATAAGAACCTGATTAACTGCATGTGTGGTTATGACAGTCAGCAGCATACAAGTGCAATAAACCTATCAGAATGATGGATGGTGGAGTTTGAAGTAAGGCGGTGACAGTGGTGGTTCAGGTGCTGAGAGGTTAACCACACTCTGACCCCAAGAGGAAATGGATACAAAACGGTTACCCGCTATTCTTCCCTGGTTTCTGTCCGCCTTTGTCCGACTGTGTGAAAATGTGTAGTGTGTATTTGTGGAACTTTGTGCTGTTGCCAGAGGCAATGTGTGCTCAGCATGAGCTGCAGGAAAGACAGTTTGGACGCAGATGTTTGAATTCGATGTTTTGAGTTACTGGTCTTCATCCTGGGAAGGAGGATTTTTTTTTTGTCAGGTAACATGTGTGGATTTTTAAACCATCCCATAAAAATAATCAGATTGATACTGAAAAACATGTTTTTTTGAGCATCACTCAGTTTTTTTTGATAGTGTGGATGAATCGATGATTTCGATTTTTCAAAGCAATAAACAAAAACAGGTGTAGCTGATTTGATGATTTGTTTTTAATTTGAACAGCCAAGAAAAACTAATTTTTCACAATTTCACACATTTCATTTTTAGTTCCTTTAAACTTACAAATCCACATGTGATAACTGTTGTGTGTTTGTCTGCCTTGCAGTGTTACTGAATAAAGCCTCTCCATGATGTCTGTTGCATACTGGCTTGGGAATATCTAACAGTACAGGATGGTGCTTTGACTTTAAGATCTTAAGAACAGACATTCCAAAGGGACAGAAAAACTATTTGATGTGCTGCGAGGCACACATGGTGGAAATGGACCTTGAAACAAATTTCCTTTGGCATTAATGCAACTGCATACCTGGACACTGAGGTCACATGAAATCCTTTTGCTTGGACTTTAGCGCGGCACATCATGAGCAAATTAAAAAAAAAGGCATCTGATGTGAAAGACAGTTTTCAAAAAAGTTGAATGAAGACATCTAGGAGATTTTTATGCTTCTGTGGTGATACAAAAAAACATACGGCGAGATTCCTAATGGGCAGTTTACATTTGAGAGGAAGAGGCGTAGAATAAACTGTTTAACAAAAAAGGTTACACTCTGTTTCTCCACTTGTCTTGACACATTTTGGCTCAATAACTTGTGACTACTTCTGTTTGGCTCACCCAAACATTATTTCCTGCTGGTTTGTTTTTCTGTCAGCTTTTCCAACTTGGCAGTGCATGACACATTAACACAGCAGTTTGTGGTCATCATTACATCACTGCACTGTATAGCTCTAGTCTTACACACACACACCTTTTATTATTCTTTTCTAAAAAGTCAAAATATCCCTGCTTCCACGGGCCTAAAACTCATTTTTTGATGCATCTATTGTAAAAGCAACAATTTTGTAGAAAGCCAGCTGGAAAAACTTTCAAAAGGATGTGTTTGTGGTTTCTAATAGAAGCAAAAAATACGCCATATATATTAATATGTCAGGCAAATGACAACTGCTGAAAAATATGGCCTTAACCTAGTTTCCAACATCTGTCATCTGCCTCAGCTAGATACTATTTATTACAATTTACACTCAACTATCTGGTGACAAATACAGCTTAATAAGTACTCCATGTAACCGGAGGTTTAGAAGAAAAATGGGTGGAACATGTGGTGCTGACTATCCAACAAAATACATGGTTTTATGACGGCATGTTTCATCTGCAGATTCATTTTTTATAATAAGAGTGTCAAATTAATTAAAAACCACCCCTTCAAAACATTTAACTTAAAACTTGGCTAAAAAGAAATGTTTTCTATTTGAGTGTGAATAATGATTTGACCTCTCATGTGTGGAAAAAAAAATCTCGCAAGAAACTCAAAAACATTCAAGATAAAGGGCGTTGTGCAATAATCATGCAATCTGATGTGATTCAAAGTAGTTGAGCCATAAATGACCTGAGTATGAACTCCATAAGGCCCAACAAATGCGTTGTTTTCTGGACACGAAGTTTGGCTTAATTAATGTTCTCCATGTGATGTCATGCACGCTTTGTTGGAGAGCTGTCTGCCCTGTATGTGATACAATCACTGGTTGCTAGGGACAAATCTGTATCCCCGGACTGGTTAGTAGTGATTCCTGAAGGTTGCTGGCTTTCTCGTGGGTGAAATGAGTTGGCGTGGTTTTCTGTAGTTTTTCATGTTGGTCTGCAAATACTCGCTGCCTAGCTGCCTTAAAAATAAAATCTGAGCCCCGGCATTGCAGCCAAAACATTTCAAAAGTTGCAGCTTTAACTTTGAAGGCAAACAGTCTTCATTTCTGGTTAGTTTTCACAGTTTCACTACAGCTTGGACAGTAGCTGGCCAGTAGGCAACTTTATTACCTCCATTCATACTATGAGAGCACCAATACGCTAGCGACCAAAACAAGGAAGTTTTGGTCAACTAGCTTGGGAATAAACATTTTCCCCTAGAAGCAGGTGGTTACCGGAGGGTCTCTGATCGTTCTCTAAGCCTGTGTGACTGGAGACTTTAAGTTAACCTCATGTGGTTAATGAACTGTAGCCAAGCTGTCAAATGTACTGCGAAAGCAAAGCTTGAAAGAAAAACGCCTCATTACACAATAGCAAAAGTCTAATGTTAAAAAATGTTTAAAATTACAGCATAAATTAACTGAATGTTTCATTTCTTGGTTTTCATCTGTTAGCAATCGGGAAATGAGCAAGAAAAAACTGGGCTTCGAGTCTTGTCCTCACTTCACTAATCACTCAGTTTTATATCAGAGTGATTACAATCTCAAGTGCATGATTGCTTTGGAGTAGACTGGACTAATTTGGAGCCTTACAAAGAATTAATGACACTATTTATGAAATTTCCTGTCGTTTTCTGGAACTGTGTCTGGGAAGGATGAGTTGTCACAGAACCAAATGGCTCTTGGGAAGTTTGGGACTTTTTTGGGTTGTTCAGAAGGGTGTGATGCTCAAGTTGCTCACTTTATACCGTCATATATTTTTAAAAAACAATTAGCTTTACAGGTTTAATGGGGGATTGCGCCATTTTATTACTTGTAATGGAAAAAGAAAAGCTGTTCTGCAGCCTGTCAGCAAAACCTCTTTCTCACAGATATAATCGCAACTTTTGACCCTTACACCGGTTTTCCCCCTGAATGTTTTAACTGTCATCGTGCCAGCAGCAATCAGCCTCACTGAGAAAAATCCAAATCTCTGAGTTCTTTCAGACATTTTATGGCCAGACTTGTGTGTGTCCAAACACATGTAATGTTTATTCCTGTGTGTGTGTGTGTGTATCTGAGCATTTGAATGTCTATTGTGGATGTGCCAGCAGATCTGCGGAGCAGATGGGGGATCTGGAAAATAGTGCTGATGCAAGAGTGGAGACTAGAGTTGCATCTTTGGGGAAAGTGCTGCTGCTCACGGCCCCTCTTGGAGTAATGACATAATGGAACTGGTCTCTCTGACCGTCTGTGTTTGTGACTGCCTGTCTGTCCCTTAACCGTTTGAGTCGCCTGCTCGTATTTGTTTGCCCGTCTCCTTATGCTTCTTTTCCAGAATCTGAAACATCTTCTGTTTGTTTATGCGATGTCTTTCTACTCCTCATCCTAGTATCCTCCATTAGTGACACTCCTCCCTGTCCTCCTCCTTCTTGAAGCTCATACTTTCCAAACAAAAACAGGGCCAAAGAATTGTCAAACCGAACTGCCTAGTCAAGCACTTTTACATAATAACCAAATATAAATGAGGTCAGGGACTTTTGTGTGTTGGATTCTGAAAGATGACTGAACCTTTTGTGTATGCCATACATGAGATTAGACAAACATGGCAGATGAGGTCCAAACAAAGAAGATGACTATTGAGTAAATTGTTGTGAGTGTGATGAATGAAAGACCCAACTAATAGTAGTTCTAACCTTGGTAAATAAACCATGTAAACGTATAGAAGCACTTTTTGGTTAATTTAAGGTACTAGAATATATTTATGAAGTCCAGGTTAACCTTTAATCTCTGCTGCAATTAAAGAAAAGCTGTTATCCAGAAAAAGAAGATAATCTTGTTGTTACAAGAAATGAAATAAGACTTGCAGCATCTGGAAGCAGTTAATGTATCAAAACAAGTTCTCTGGAGGACTGTGCAAGAATGAGTAACACAATACACCCTTCCAATGACCCTTTGGGTTTGGGCGGAGCGAGGAAAGCAAGTGACTTCTTTCAGGCTCTTAACTCCTTCCCCCATAAAGAACATTTGGTGATCTCTCCAGTACCCTTAATGATGAGTTTTCACACCTCTATATATAAATTAAGATGTGGTTTGGCAACTAATAGGGTAGCACTAGTGAACTGTACAGGGAGAAATAACCATCACTACCTGATGCACACCCAATCTTTTTTTAGGAAGCAGGCCTGAAATATGACAGAAAAGAGAAGCTATGGTTACCCCTAGTAGGTGTCTGAGGAGGAAAAGAGTTAAAAAATGTAATGGCATGAATGGTACAGTGGAACAAGCTCAGGCATTTTGAGTCTAGAACAGGACTGCAAATGAAGGACTGAATGAAGAAAACATTTCTTTTCACAAATGTTTAGGAATTAGGCCCTAAAATAGATGTTAGCTGTGCTCAAGCAAATCCAAAAGAAACATGCAAAGCATATCTTTACAGGTGATGGAGTTCTGTTTGTCTATATATACTGAAACTTGCAGATTTTGGACTTTAACCATGGATAATTCTCATATTGTTTAATCAGTGCTAGAAAACAAGTCTACACAACCATATAAACCACCACTGGGAAGTGTATTGCCTTACCAAGGTCAGAGCACTGGATCACACGCAAGTGGCACTGGCATCTGAAGGGGCATTTAGGGCCTCCAATCACGGGGGGCAATGGGGACTGAGTAACAGGGTCCCCTGACCCCTCATCCATCATGAAGTCTAAGAAGCCAGACTGGCGAAAGGGCAGAGCCCAGCAGGCGGTGACCAGGAGCAGAGAGAGACAGGCAGACCTCATGGTGCTGATAGTAGGGAGCCTGAAATGACACAGAAGGTTTTGGGTGGATACACTTTGAATATAGTCTTTTAGTTTAGAAAATAAGTTTAGAAAATACCAAATTCTGTTGAATTGGATGCTGTTGAATGCTGCAATAAGTCAAAAGCAGACAAAAGAATGCAGTTTATAAGAAAAAGAATAAGAAATGTAGAAGTAAAAACACCTTTAGTTTAAAGAGATTAGTGAGGGTCATCCGACTGAGGGTTCCCTTACAGATACTGTTAAAAATAACAATCATATAAAATAATATATTTTCATTTTCATATTTTTATAAATATTTTTTTTACATTGTTACAATCCACGTGTCAGCCTTATTGTGACCATGGTCAAGTTTGCATTTCTACTGTTACTGCTGGAACTAGAGAAGGCTTAACATTTAAACATTTATAGAATGAGATATACAATACAAATGAAATGAAATGAAAGATTTCCTTTATCTGTCCTTTTGGCACCTAAGTTTCAGTCTGTAAGAGAAAATCATCCACTTATCCCCTTCTTACATAGAGCCTTTGTGTAATCCATGTGGATCCCTGGGTACTTTAACACCTACACCACATCAACATCCTATCCCAGCATAAACATGGCCCACGTAGCCTTTCATATTCACACGATGATACCTCCCAGTCCACTCTAGAAAAAACATCCAGTAGTGCTCCATGCTTCTCCTCCTGTATCACCAATACAGCAAACCACTGCAGAATTGTCAGTATTTCTGTAGGTTGTATTGCAAACTTTGCTGAAATTATGAGGTGTATAAGGTGAACAGGAACAGGAGACAATATAGTCTCTTTCATACTGTATCACCAATTCAGACAGAGCACTACCCAAACTCACACAGAGTCCTGGCTGTCAGATAGTCCAGCGGTCCTCAACCCCCGGGCCTCGGATCGGTACCGGTCCATGAGTCGTTTGGTACCGGGCCGCGAGAGTTGAGGCTCAGGTGTGAAATGTATTTTTTTCAGGGTTTTTTATTGGTTTTCAGCTTTATTTTGTTATCGTTTTTATCGTTAACTCAGTTTTCCTGGGTCTTTTCACGTGTGTTATGAATAAATCTTCTTTTTTTCGGTACCGGTACTAGTTTTATTTTGTTGTATTTATCCGCGACACCTTAAAGGCCGGTCCGTGAAAATAATGTCGGGCATAAACCGGTCCGTGGTGCAAAAAAGGTTGGGGACCGCTGAGATAGTCTACTGACATTTCCTGTATCTTCTCATGATAAATTCACTTGGAAAATCAAAGAAGGTGATCCTGTTGCTATCTAGATGGGAGTATGCTTTCTGCAGCACATACTGCAGATGTCTGCATGATCCATTCCCAGATTTGGTCTATATGCAAACTACAGAGGGTCAAGAGATGTTTTCATGAGCAGCATCAAGTGGGCCAAGACATATGCTTTCTCCAGCCTGCCCACTGGTCGGCTGTCTGTTGTGCTTTGGCAGAGTTTCTGAATTTCCTCCTCTATGAGCTCTTACATTTTCAACTTAACCTTCAGCTCCACCCTATCCCTAGACATGAAGACTTCATCTTTTCATTAAGCATTTCTTTCAATGACCAAAGGATTGTTCATAAATCAACATGAAATCCTTTTTGGGGAGATAGTGTGGTCACAAAATTTAATGTGTTCTGTGATTCTGCCAGCAAAACTGTTAATGTCCTGTCCATGAGGTGAACCAAGTACTCTGGTTCCAGTATGTAGCATCAAAGAAGTCCTGGATTACCTCTACAGGCTCATTTTCCATTAATTTTTACCTTTTCATTAAGCATGTTTCATATTTTATGCACCTGTTTCTTTTTTTTAATAACCATTTTAGCTAACAGCTGCTTGCGTTTTTACAGTAATTCAAAGAAGATGCATGACAAGAAATTTCATGGCTGCAGCTGTATATCATATTTAATGAGCGTTTGCTTGTCGAACACTTCATCTTCTGTATGGGTCTATATCTACAGTACAAGTGGAGTCGCTGGGAGAATCCTACTTCCTTTTTTTTCTATTTCTAAAGATAACCACACACACACACACACACACACACACACACACACACACACACACACACACACACACACACACACACACACACACACACACACATGCATGCAGAGTCTCAAAGACCCAGCAATCTGCTTGTCAACCTTAAAGCCAAACGTTCCTCCTTCCCTCGTGGTGCCACAATAATTGAAGGGCGCTTTTGAGCCACAGCTGCTAACAAACAATTTTGGAGCTGCTGGTCTGCAGCCGACCTTGACCTGAGCATCATGACCAGGATGATGAAACTTAACAAAAACCATCAGCTGGCCAGGGTTAAAAGCGACTCCGAGGTTGCTTATATGGCCTCTGAGCACACATAGGATGTTAGTGGCCCATATGTTTATTTTATTGGGGTTTTTTTGTGTGACTGGGTTCATGTTAAGGTCTTCTCAAGTGTGGATGAAACAAAAAGTTTGTTTTAATGTGTGTTAACACAGGTGCCTGTGTTGTTTTTTTGTACTGTAGTACTTTTTCTATTCTATTATTAGGCATGTCACAATGAAAATACTAGATTTGTTGCTTAAACTATTTTGTAAGCTTTTTAGAGCGTGTTTGTGAGAATGGGAGTGAAAGTGAGTGCTGACGTAGTGCAAATCCTGGTTAAGGTTGTGTTGGGTCATGGGGATCACGGCTCAAAGTGACTCTCAACATGAGCAGTAATTATAGTCTCTGTCCACAAAACAGCCACCGATTTGACACACTGTACAGCTTCAGTCCAGCGGTTACAGTGCTTTCATACAGTGTGACCAAGCTTGAAATCACATCCATTCAGAGGGGAATCAAGTTCGATAGGTTCGTTTCTGCCTCTTAACTTTCCTTGTTTTGCTATGAAGTGCAAAAACCAGAAACCCCCCCAAAACAAAGCAGCTGATTCTATAGGTTGGAAATGAGAAACTGGAATTGTGTCACATGATCATGTGTTTGATGTCCAGATTCAACTTTCTGTGCTTTAAAAACATGTTGCATTTGTTTTACTTGAATGTGTTGAATGAAAAAGCTCTGGTCTCAGCAAACATCTGATCCAGAGGACAAGTTGTTCCAGTCTTCCAAGGGCTGCGTAATCTTGGCTGTGTTAGGCTCTCATATCTAATCAAAGCAGAAAATTCAATCCAATAAAAACCTCGTCTACAAAACTGAATGCAGTGTTCTTTAATTTTGTTGGATTTTGGGATGTAAGGCACTCGTAGGCCAGTATTATGAGTATTGTGAGCCAGTGGATGCCAGATCATATGGTACCAAAATAACTATAACCAACATCATGTTGTGCTGTTGACACAGTATCTATAACAAAGTATCTATGTCAAATTGGATGGACCTGTTTTGCATGATAATTCATTTGCTAAAGCATTATAGTTTAACTATTTCAAGCCACTTTGCCAATCTTTTCAGTGAACTACTGATATTGCAAACTCCTTACATCTGGCACATTTCAGAGGCTGAAAACTCAAATTAATCAGCAAAACCAGGTTTATTAAACAGAACAGAACAGAAATGGGCACACATAACCAAGGACTACTGAACCTTATCTGTCTGCTTTGACCTCTGGCCAAAAACACACAACTAGATATACATGAACATGTTCACTGGTGCAGAATTTCAGTTTCCCTGCCATCAATCTGTCAGACAGTGTCCATAAACACTTCAGCATCTTTTAATGGAAGCCAGACATGCAAAAGGAAGAACGAGATGAGAGCAATCTCAAACTGAGCTCTGTTAGCCTTTAACCGCTGCAGCAATACTGCAAACACAAAGCTTACTGCTTACTACTTCAGTTATATTCAGATTTAGGAGTTGCTGATGATGAGAGTAAAATTATTTGAAACAAACCCAAGAAA
The DNA here is from genome assembly GCF_900408965.1 of Simochromis diagramma. Taxonomy (NCBI): domain Eukaryota; kingdom Metazoa; phylum Chordata; class Actinopteri; order Cichliformes; family Cichlidae; genus Simochromis; species Simochromis diagramma. Next base: position 11,826,602 of record NW_024386908.1, on the reverse strand, counting down.
AATAAAACTAAAAGCTTTTCAGACAGAGATTGTTGTTTGGGACGTTAACTAAGAAATTGGAACCATAGCTGCAGAATAAACTTTAAGTGGTATTAGCATTATTAAGTTAGGCGTTTTTGGATCAAGAGGTGTAGAAATTTATAAACTAGTAACTAGTAACTAAAAATTTTGGTCACCCAAAGTCTTTCTGTAAGCATTAATGTTTACTCTAAAAACCCACAGACACAATGAAAAAGTTAAAATTCAACCTGCTGCACCCCAGGCATTGCTTCCTTAATTACCAGTCTGCTCAGATGCATCTACAGGCCCCGAAGGATTGGCCTGCAAATCTAAAATATGGCTTCTCAAACAACCCGAAGGGCTGTCAGCCCTGAACAGCATGCAGGAACATGACTTGACCCTGCAAAACCCCAGATCACACCAGTGTGTGCATTTCTAATTCCCTCTAAGAAGATACAGCTTTCTGTTACAGGATAAATGTGATTCACTTTATCACTTCCAGTTTTACAGAGGACACCACCAAGCTGGAGATACAAACATAACACTAGAAAATTTTATCATTTTGTTCCTAAAATGCAGAAAACATCTTTTATTTCTATTAAAATAAAAACAAAAAACCCCAACTTTAATATATTTTTTCAGTGATTTGATGTTTGTAAAATCTCTAAATTACATTTCAAATTAAACGTACATGAACGTGTGAACAAATAGTAACCGCATTAAACTTCCAAACCTCCCTGTTTGATCTTTCAGGTCAGAGTGGCTTTATTCGAGGAACATGACGAATATTGTTGATGGTGTGGCTGTATGCCAGCTTAGAAGGTGACAATGAGAAATTCTTTGTTGACAAAAAGTGGACAGAAACTAATTGGCAAAAGCTGCTAGACAAAAGGTTTCCTGTTATTGAGCTATGAAGCAAACACTTGCACTTTAAAAACAAACACATGTTTGAGAAACAGGGCTGCAAAAAATGTCATCATCAGTAAAACAAAGATTAGCATGTGCAGAAGTGATATATAGCCAGTCATTGGAACCTAACTTGAGAAATATGTTTGGCTTTATAGTGAGATTTAAAACACACTTGGATCAAGATACTGGTGTAGTAGCAATTTTTAATCGTCGTATTTTACTGCACTGAGACTAACTAACTAACTAACTGATGGTTTAACGACTTCCAAAGACTTTGAAAGGCCTTCCAGTGATCATTAAAGGCTTCTCAAAGCATTGGCCAAAGAATCAAACTAGGTATAGCAATGTGAAAAGCTCGGGCAGCTGTGAAAAGCTTTAATCGATAAGGTTACCATTCAACAATATTTTCTTACGTATCTGAAACCTGGGATTCATCAGTCCATGTCTGATGAAAAAAAGGGGGGGAAGGGTTTGACATTTCCTGTGGCGGTGGCATCCTTGTCAGTTCTCCTGTCTTCAACTTTTGTCTCATCTCCCTTCCCTCCCTCCACTCTCCCCCAAAACTGGCCTCAGCATTACTAATGAATCCCAGACAGGAAACGGAGTCTGCAAGAGGGAGTAAAGCAATTTTCCCTTCTATGCTTCGTCACTTTCGATCGACCAAAGTGCAACAGCAGAACAGAAACAGATTCGAGCTTTAAACACCACAGAGCTTTAATTTGAACAAATCAAACCATGATGAACCAATCACCATAAAGCAGACGCTAACTGCCACTCTCGACCCTTGTCTGCTACCTCGCTCCTCTCCTCTTAACTCTCCACAGGCCTGCTCCTGACTTAGCAGAGTGTCTGCAGGCCATGAATCACTGGAAGGTATTTACAAGGCCACAGGACATTTAAAACACATGTGGCCCCTTTAACCTATCAGCAAATGAATATGTTTCCCCCTCCCACATGATTGCACAAACACATATGTTTGATTGATGACTATGATAAAATTACTGAGAACTTTTAATTCAGCAGTTACCCAACAAGTCAGTGGTCGTTACAGTCAACGAATTTCTGATACATATTTGGGGGGATTTTGTGAGGGAGAACATGAACATCTGAAAATATGCACAGACACCGCCAACAAACAATGTCAGTGCCAACGAGTTCTCTAAAATTAATATGAGTAAAGCCAAATCAGTCTTTCCTTCCGTGTATATCTGCATGATGGGATGTTTTAGGCTCCAAGAAAAACCCAGGGGTTTTTCACCACTATGATTCAAAGTAGTTTCTTCATAGAGAAACTAAAAGTTTCAGACTAAAAAATATAACTGAAAGAACTTCTTGGGTCTTAAAACCTTGCCTGGTGTTTGGAATCAAAGTATGAGAAAGCCAGTGAGTGGTTAAACCACATTTCAGCTGTTCCATGTGAAGAGCTGTCAACCTGCCATCAGCCTCAGTCCCATTATCAAACGTCTGTGCTGTACAGACGTGGACGAACTGCCCAACCTTCTCCACCTTTCTTCTCTTTCCATCTCCTCCTCCCATTCTGTGCTCTCTTCCTTCCTTCCCAAGTCTTTCTCTCATAGCTTTTGGTATTTTCTTTCTCTGTCTGACCCCTTAACTTTGGCCAGAAGGACTGACATGTGGAACTTTCTGGTATTCCAACACACACAGGGGGAAAATACTTCAAGGCTGATGTCCATTCAAGTTCCATTGTTCTTTTCCTTTTTTTGACCCAAACAATTGAATTCCAAATGGAAAAAAATGCCGTCCAGCTTTTAGTTTAAAATCTGGTATTTCTGGTTTCTGGTTCAAACATTAAACAGCTGCTTAGCCCAAGAAACTATGATCTGGAGGAGTACTTTTATTGCTCTGGGTGTATTTTAGCACAATGTGTATGCCTCTTTTTGGCTTCGATTCTATTCTAAGTGACATTTTTCTTTCTGTGTTGTTTCTAAGTTTTCCCCAGTTTTACTCCATTCCATTCAGTGTCATTCAGTGCAGCTGAGCCTTATTAAGTTTTTTTTCCCTGCTGGCAAAGAAAGGATGTAATGAGTTAGCTCAGAGTTGTGTGGTGGCTTGCCGGGAAGTCTTCAGACCTCTTTGATAGAGGAAGCTGTACCATTACAGGATTAATGGTGCTGTGTGTTGCCAGGTAGAGGGTTTTTTTCATCTCCTCCTTTTTCATCTCCTCTTCTCACTTTAAGTTGCCCCTAGCAATTTGGGCGCTGCTCTGCTTCTGTGAAAACACAGTTGCAAATGCCACGGCGGACAGAGGAGGTATGTACTGAAAGGAAACAGGCTCACTGAGCAGACAGATAAGGGATTGGGGTTAAAATGGCCTGAAATGAGTCACTGAAATGGAAACTGTGAGAAGCACCAGCAACAACCTTTCCAATCAACATCTTGACATGCAGTAATGGGCTGAATAAACACAAAGAAATCCTCATTGTTGTCGTTTCAACTTTTTTTCTCCACTCATTTACTTGTAGACTGGCCAATACGCCACAGGGAAAGGAAAAAAAGAGAGAAAAAGAAAGCTAAACAAAGAGAGAAAGAGAGAGGGAGAGGGAAAAATGAATGCAACAAATCAGAATCTTTTCCACTGACGTTAGCAAATAATGACAAAAAGAATTAAACAAGTTAAGGAGAAAGAAAGCCCAAGTTTTCTCCCTTTTCCTCTCTTAAATCCTTCCATAAGCATTGCAAATCTGATTCTATTGCCATGTAAAAATACAACACATTTGAATAATCCCCTGACATATGGGTTACATCTAAACAGTCAACAAATAAGTGGCCAAACACTTCTCTGGTCAGCTGCCACAAAAACCAACAAATTAGAAATGCAAGTTAAAACTGTAAAGTGAGAGAACTTCACACAGTCCTCACTGGTGGATACTTTGGAGATCAAATACGGGGAAAAAATAATACATTTTTGGCAGACAAGCGAGGTACTGGTATCAACAGCACTACCACACCCCCTTCCCTAGTTGCTGCTTTCAGAGCTGTATGGAGATTGGACTGGGAATGATTAAAGTCTCATCACAAAGCCAAGAGTGCTGTGGGAACAAGGCTTGGCAACAAATCTGGAATATATACAACACACACATGCACACAGATGCAAAATTAAGTATGAAAGGAGGCACATTTAAACCCACTTTGCCTCACATGTAGACACATGTTTAGAAAATAACATCGTCAGCAAATAATGTCACTTTTATGTAATGGACAAAGAGATGTTCCTAATTCATCCCTATATGTGTAAGCAAGACATTAAATGATACAAAAATCTGAAGAGTTATCTCAAAACTATTCTCAAACTAAACAAATCTGTTCACAGTCAAGCCTAAGTCGTTGTTCTTGAGCTAAGATCACTCATTCATCCTCAGATTTTCATCCTTTATCAGAGTTAAAAGATTAACCTACCTGTTCTCAGTGGAAGCTAGGCAAAGAGAGTGGTTGAGATGAGCTTGACTCCCAAAATCCAGTCGAGCAAGGGGATGAGACTGTGAAGTGGCTGAGAGGGCCTATGGGGTAATTGGACTCGGAGCGCATGCAGCCAAGATCAAGCAGGTGTGCTCTGTCACAACAAGGGGAGGGGAGAGAGAGAGAGAGAGGGTGAGAGAGGAAAAGAGTAGCAGGAGGGAAAGGGGAGTGAGACAGAAAGGGGGAGGGGTCCAACTGCGGAGCTCCTCTCAGGACCGAAACAATTGGTGGAGAACTTCCTTCGTGCTCGTGTGCTCCAAAAACAGCTGGGAATGGAGAAGGGAAGAAGGAAAAAAAGGAGAGAGAAAAAGAGGGCGAGCAGACAGAAAGGAAGAAAGAAGGGAAGATAGAAAGAGAAAGAGGCAGAGTCGAATTAAAGGCGGTGAGCAGGGATTCGTCTGGAAGCAAACTACTGAGACATCTGGTAATGATAGGTCGTCTGTGGAGCTCAGCAGAGAACACTGCACACAAACTCTTTTTCTCTCTCTTTCACGCTCTGTCATTCATTCTCATTCAAACTCCACTGACTACCTCCAGGAAAAACAAACAAACACACACACACACACGCACACACACACACACACACACACACACACACACACACACACACACACACACACACACACACACACACACACAAACCTCTTTCTCCTTTTTAACCCCATTGCCCAAATCTTAATGAGGTTTGTTTAGGCTGCCGTCATGAATCAGGGTGTGTTGGGCTTTACCAGACAAAAATAGAGGAGGAGCCCTCCAATCTTAGTCCTTGGAGAAAAAAAAATTAAATTTTTAAAATATATTTTTATTAAAAACAAAAAAATACCCCGAAACTCATATAGTGTTATTTTAAAATATTACCACAGCAGCCCACCTATTGCTGTGGTTATGGATGGGGAAAGACTGAGGTAAAGGACATATTAGCTTTCATTTATCTAGCAACGAAACCCAAATGTCTGTACAAAATCCAACCAGTAGATATTGAACTATTTCACTCTTTCAGGAGCGACTGTGTCCCAGGTGGTGGATCAGTATCCTCCAGTCCACATGTTGAAGTGTCCCCCGAGCAAGATACTGAATACCGAGCTGCCCCCAAAGCATGCCATCAAAGTGTGAACGTGTGAAAGTTAGACAAAGCACTTAGACATAAATAAAACCTTTGCAATAATGAGATATGTTGCAGGAAGACTTTGAGTGCTCAAACTTAGTCAGAAGGCCTTACATAAGTACCAGTCCATTTACCATTTAGTCGATAAGTACTCAATATCATTGCAAGGGAAAAACCATGAGAAGGGTAATTGTTACAAAGTCAATAATAATCACAGTAAAGAGATATAACATTTCCCAAATTACCCGAAAGCTGTGGGCTGAGCTTCTCAGATTGTTTTAATAAGCAAAGAATGGTCAGCTGAAGGTGAAGTCGTGGCCTTGATGTCTGCTGACTACACCTAAAACACTGAAATATTGGTTTTAGTATCCAAACGTTGAGTGAGATGACGAACTCATTGGTTCCCAAATTGCAATGCACTGACCATTGGCAGAGGGTGGTGAGCATTGAGTGCCAAATCAGCCATCAGGTTCAAGAAAACTTCTAATAAGTGAGGTTGTGTTAAATCTTGCCTTTGTTCGTGTTTGATTGGATGAGTGTAAGCATGCTCTCATCGGGGCTTGAGCGGTTCAGTTTTTCAACTTCAGGTGAGGCAGATGTCATCTTATAATCATGACTGAAAGGCAGAAATGTGGTGTTTAGAGAAAGTGTATTGCTGCTGTAGGAAGGTCGCATTAAGTTCAACTTATGCATTACCCAATATCTCCATGTGCAGCCATGTGTTCAGTTGGCAAGCCTCTATCTGCTTCCTTGTAGTAATTTACTCTGGGTCATAAAAGTAGCTATTGTACTTAGAATGGAAATGATGAAACATGGATAAAAGCATTATGCCACTAATTTTATCCCTGCAGAGTTATTTCTGCTTTGATTGCAATAATGAAATCTCAATTTTCCCTCCAAAATCAGTTTATGGCACCAGGCCTTGCTTCACCGGTGCCATAACCTGATTTACTGAGAGTGCAGATAAGTTAAGATGATGTATTTACATCTCTCATTTAAAAGGGAAAACACACCTTTTTCTCTCCCGCTTTTTTATAAATTGGGTTTTCATGCATACACAAGTACACCACAGCACCATGGAAAAATGAAAGGGAGGAATTAAGAGGGTATTTAGTAGCCAGGTGCTGCTAACTAAATACACTTGAATAATTGATTATCAGCAAGTAAGTCCACCTACAAAGCAGAAATCTTGGGAGTTTGCTGGTCTGGAGCATTCAAGTTTGTTAAGACAAACCCATTGAGGAAGGGAGCAATGATCTTAGATACGACTGCCAGACTACAGACCTTAGGTAGCATTTTAAACTTTAAAATGCGTTTGGAAACAATTAGAAAAAAGCTGAAGTGGCTTGTTTAGAAGTGTTCCCCAGCTTAGGCTTGCAAAGTTGCATCTGAACAAACCACAAAACGTCTGGGACCGAAGTTGAGATGTGTGGCCATAATGCACAGAAAACCAAATACAGCATATCAGTGCAAACACCAACTGTAAACCATGTTGATTTGTTACACACTGCTTCTGTATATTGGCTTAGTTTGAATTGTTCATCTAGACATAACTCAAGGCTGTACTGTACTTTTTTTTTATTCATACGACTATATTTGGTGTTATTCAGGTGTTACCCAGTTCTTTTTTTTAAGTGAGTATATATTATTAAGTAAAATAAGCCAGTGCAGAGATGAACATCTGGGAAGACCTTAAATGAAGGTCTGAAGCTGTTACTTTTCTTTTTTCTCAAATTCATGTCTCTCCTCTTCTTTTCTCGTGTCTTTGTTGAAGTCTTTATTGTGAAAACTCAGCTAATCAAAAAGACATTAGGAGGATACATTTTAGTTCCACCATCTCAGCTCTACACTCTTCCTGTGCCTTTTCTTTGTCTCCGGCTCTTCCTTTTGAAAAAGTATCAGATAGCAGAGGAGCAAGTTCTATCCTGTCTGGCTTACTCTCTCACTGCAAAAGGCAAAGGGCAGACCACACATGGTGCGGCCCCCAAGTGTGTTGAAATGGTCCATCTTTGTCTTAACACTGTACTTTGGAGGAAGAAGCACCATGATTTTTCTGGTTTTTGTACAAAATAATGACCTTAACTAAAATCCACGATCTATGCTCTAATGAGACTTGAACTAGAGGAGAGAGGAAGGACACAAGCCAAACACCAGCATGGAAAAAGGTCAGAGGCCAGAAAGATTACAGCATTGTGTGAGGAACTGAAAAAAATCGGGTGTCCAGCACAAAAGCTGAGATCATACCTGGCACATATAGCAATAACTGGATGAAGACAGGGGAAAAAAACCCCAAACAACCTGTCTGCGGCCTTCAATCTTTGGAAGATGATGGAAAACAGAAGGTGGTTTTGCCGTGACACGTGGCTGTTGTGGAGATGTGGATGTGTTGAGAAGATTTAACCTCTGACCTTATGCTTACAGGGTGGGTGTTTTGATGAAGTCTTCTGCTTTGATATAGAACGCTGAACCTTGCAGCTCAATCCGACCTCCCTCAGGCAGACTACAGTATACTTCTGCAGGCTCAAAGGAGGGTCGGATTACAAACACTAATTAAAGTCAAAAGCAGACGCAAATAAAAAGAACAAGTTTCATGAGACAGAAATATTGATAGGACTTAGAGGTAAGAATAAGCTGGGAGCAGTCAAAAAAGAGATGAAGGAAGAAGATAGGTTTAAGGAAGAGGAGTGCAGAAAGCACATACACTATTACAAGTGGGATTTCAGGTAGCCTATAGCTTTATATATGTGTGTCTAAAAAAGAGATTGGAAGGTGGCCAGGTTAATCTCTTGTAAAGAGAAGTCAGAAAGAAAGGTCAAAAGCTCAGCATCAAGTTGTGACCTCAGCAGTGGGTTATTTTCTTTTTAAATCATAGAGGATTTGCCAAAAACAAAAGAACAATGCCTTTCTCCAAGACAATAATAACCGTTCACAGTTGTAATTCTCTGGGCAGAAAAAAAGTTGATCTCCGTCTTAAAGAAAGCCACTGGCTGGATTCGTTCCCTTCATATCAGAGATTGTTTGAACACCATTTCCAGACATTTCAATGGCATTAGAAATGTTTTACTTTTTTTTTTTTTTTACACAGGCATGTGAAGGTTTGTTTGCCTGTGCTAACATATTCAGTGACGGGAGTGATGATTCATTGATCCGTCACTCACCAAACAAACACACACATACGTGATCTGCTGCAGAGAGCTGGAGGCTAAATATATGCTCTATTTCATCTCTCTGTATTTACTGTGTCTCTCTCAATTTTGGCAATCTACCAACCATTCATGCAACCTGTTCACTGTGTCATTTTTTCCTTTAAAAATACATTTTCCAGGGAGTCTACACCATTTACATGTACTGCCTCTCTTACACGTACTCTACCTCTGCTAGTGGGTAACAAAGGGTTGTGCTGAAAGTCTCAGACTTTGTAAAGTACGAATATGCGTGATAAAGTTAAAGGCAAACATTTAATATTGTTGCTAAGAGGCTGGTTTAGGTTATATCATTAAGTCTGGCCAAGTATGACAGATGGATATTGGGTGTGGTTCAAGCAAGAAATGTAGCCTTGGGTAATGTCTAGATGAACAACTTGTTTAAACACCTTGCCTTTTTAATGTTTAGAATGATTGCCATTTTATCAACTGTACTTTGACAGCAGTGCTGATTGAACCTGGGCTTAATCTGGCTACCAGATCACTGCTTATCACACACTGAGTTCCTGAGTACTGTTTTCTTTTAACTTGAAGAAGTGCATATGTGGCGGTCACTATTCCTGTTCTTGAGAATAAATTGAAAATACGAAAAAGTCCATTCGAACTTTATCCTATTAGGTACTTAGCATAAGTATTTAGTACTAGAAAAAAAAGCTGTTTGGTATCACTTCAACTATCTGGCTAAGCTCACATTTCTTTATATTTTTCTTAGAAAATGAGAAATTGCTGTGGTGACTGATTGATTGAAACACGTTGAAACATAACTGGAAATACAGTATATTAAAAACAGAGTTTGTGAAATTCAAATGACTTTGAAAGTCAGTATTTTGTATGACATTTATTCTTCAACATAGCTTAAACTTTCTTAAACAAGCTTTCTTGTAATTTTAGTAGTCTTCAGGTATAGTTCTGCAGGCTTTTTGAAGAACATTCAAAGCTTTTCTTTGGATGCTGGTTGCCTATTTTTCCATTCTCTCTCAAGATGATCCCAACCTGCTTTAAAAATGTTGAGGTCCAGGCTCTGGGGAGGCCAATCCATGACTGATAGTGCTCCACTGTGTTTGTCTGTCAAGGAAGAGTAGTAGTAGGTGTGTATAGAAATTTCTACTGTCATAAAATAGTGAAAACGGTTTAGTAGATATATTTTGTAAGAAGCTGGATGGATATTGCGTTATAGAAATTATAATGCACTACACTACAGTGCAACCTTACAGCATTAATGAGGGGTATTCTGGTGGGAAGTTTTGGGTAAAGGAACATATCTTTATCGTTCCAAGATTTTATCGGCTTCTTATGGTGCCACTGCCACCAAAGTGGCTTTTATATTACATTCTGTGACAAGACAGATGTGTGTAACCTGCACGTAACCAACTCTGGGAAGAAAAATCTTTGTCATGTTCTCACATACTGAGAATGACCTTGAGTGTCGTTTGTGGTCAGCTGGACAGCAAACTCTGCTTCACCATAATGAGCTAAAATTATGTTTCATTTAGAGAGCCAGCGCTCAGTAAGCCTTAATGTGGCTTGATTTACAAGTGGAGGGGGGACTGAATCGCTGCATGTGTAAAACTACAAAACCAGATGGCACGAAGTGAAATACCGGCACCATTGTGGTTCTAGTTACATTTTTAAGGAAATTAATACAACAAATTAGGAAACTTTTGAATTCATGAAATAGTTTTTTTTTCTATAATTCTTCTGAATGGTAGAGAAAATATAAATAAATAATTGAATACTGTACCTGTTCCTGCATTATAGATTTACAGCTTCTGTACACATTGGTGACATTCCTTTTCAAATAAAGTTTTGTTTTTCTGTCATTCTCAGTGACAAACCAACGGAAGTCCTTAAAGTGCAGGACTGAACACACAAATCCCATCCCAGGTTCTCTAAGTAATTCACCAGCAGTGAGGTGTAGGAGAGCTGTCATTCCTATTGCTCTGAATGGAGTATCTCAGCTGTAATGGACAAAACAGACCCTCCACACACATGCATGCTCTCTGTCTCACACACACACACACACACACGAATGAGAGTCGAGGCACCAGTGATGGCAGTGACAGGCAGACAATCGGGTTGTGGGTCAGCAGTACTGTGGGAAATGACCTTATTTGGTACAATCAAAGCAAGGCTGTGTGTTGATACTTATTCATATGATAATTGCTGTGGAGGAATCCTGTCACTTTGGTTCACTGTTTGCACCCTTTCCTCTGAGCTACACACAAAGCTTGGGCAACTCAGTTGCCAGCCTTAATGGTGAGATGGGTGCTGTGCCGCTGCACAAATAGTGAGTAACTGTGGCATTGGTAGTGTATAGAGGGAAGATGTCATTTATCATCTCTTGGTAAGAGGTTGTTCCTCAAAGTACTGTGGGAAATTGAAACTAAGATGGATGAATACAAACTGAAAGAAGAGATGGGTGCTAAATCAGATTTTTGTTTTTTGTTTTTTTTTCATGTTCCTTGCAAATTAGTCCATATTAAGGTGAGCCACCTATCGTCACAACAATGCACAAGTCTTTTCAAATAGATGTCTCCTTCATTCTGCATCTCACCTCGGCCCTCACATGAGTCACACAGACAACGGAAACATGCTCAAGAAGTGTTTTGATACAAACGTGCTCATTCAGGGCCGGCAGGACTTTCGGTGTCCATGGAGACAGACTCCTGTGTGGCAGAAAATGAAGTGAAAGACGGAACACGCGATCAGCCAAGTTTACATCACATCCTGTAATAGAGGAGAGGGATACGATGGAATCGGCAAACACAGACGCCTGGTTGCTGAGCAGTGCTGTTAAAACATTCATAGTTTTGTTTCTTAGGTTAAAAAGCCTTTACTAACCTGTTCTGTATAATAAAGGAGAAAAAAGGACAAATAAGAGTTGATGTGCAGCAGAGATTCAGTACTCTCTGCACTGCTCAGGTTTTGATTTATAAAATCATTCGTGTATTGTAGTTGCAAAGTTGTCACAAAGTTGCTGAAAGCTTTTGTATTAGAATATTGACTCAGTTGCATTACACAGTTTTAAATGAAAGAAGCGGAATTAGGTTAAGGAAGTGCAACATATGGCATAAAAAATGGATTATTCATATGGAACCTTGGGAACAAATCCATTTTTTAATTGATTTGATCTTTTGATATTTAACAAAGCTTATTCTGCTGTGTTTTCAGTTTGCTTTCGTGCCAAATTAAACATTTATGCATTCTGAATTTGAACCTCGAGGTTTAAAAGGGCACGCCGGCTGTATTGCCGCAAGGCTGGGCTGGAACTTCCAGCTACACGTCCAGTCTTATCAGCACAACCAGAACTGAAGGCATTTTCAGAATTTAACCAAATCACAGCCTGTTAATTTCAGGTGAGCATTAATCAATTATGGTAGATGAATGTAGTGGCTGAGCTCAGCTAATGAGTAAATCTACAAATGTTTGATGTGCTGAGAAATCTGTGAAAATAAGGAACCTCACCATACTTTTAGGGGTGCAGGTGCTTACCAGTGGGCAAAACACTTTCCGCTACTATTCTGATTTGTTCCCTTACAGTTTATACTTTACAAAAAGCCAAGTCTTTAATCAAATGGCATCAAAAATATTTAATTATAATTGATTTTATATAATTTAAACACTTGGAAATTGATTCACATTTATCACATCTTTATGTCTCTCACATCATCACACTTTGTCAACTTCATCAAGTCACGAACACGGTGCTGTGAGCTGACAGGCCACTGATATAAAAGACAGATACAAAAGCTTGCTATGGATTCAGTTCTTTTCTTTTTACTGTAAAGAATGATCATTTCAGAGTAAAACTAACAGATTTTATTTATTTCTTTTGTATTAAGTCAAAGACTGATTTTTCTTCTGATTTTTTGCTAAAAGAAATAATGCAAAAATGTACCATTTGTTGCCTTGGAATAAAATATTTGCCCTTTTAGCCTTTGGAAATGTAAAAATAAGATTGTTGTTCAATAATAATTATCCCTGGGGGGTAAATTGCACCTGTAGGGATAGAAAATGAACTTTACTGTTGTTTTTTTCCTGACAGTGTGTGGGATTAGACTAAATTTATTTGTTTTTCCTTAAAAACAAAAGCACTGACAAGCCTGTCTGTAAACTGTATTTTAAATGACAGGATATCTTTGTCTCAACAAATGTACACTGATGTTTTTTAAAAAGCCAATGCATTTCTACTAAGGCAGCAGTTTTAAATTGACTATTGCAGCAAAAAGTGAGAACAATAGCAACGATGGCTAGATTTTAGTGGTTTGATTCAGCAGAGTTTAAGCTCATTAGAAGAAAATACACCCATCAGTTGGCAGGTGTTTTATTGTGGAACACCACAAAAGAACAGTAAAAAACACTTTTCTGATCCAATGCTTTGAGGTAGAAAACAAAGGAAAAGATTTTATCATTTTTAAACCACACCAGTGTATCAAGGTGGTGTCATTAAAAAGGCAATAAAATATTGTGGTGGTGAGGAGGTCAAGCTGACCTATTGTTTTTCTTCGTTAATTACACAATTAACTTTTATTTTGTCGAATTTGGTTTGAGTTCATTGTGAGCTTAAACAAAAGCGTGACCAAAGCTGCTTTATTTTCTGCTCAACTATTAGCAACATTTTCACAGGGTGAACACTTTTTTGGCGTGTAATCTGTGCTGCTTTTAAATAATGGTGAAGGAATATAAGTGGCTATTACTCACATCCACAAATCTGCAGTGGATACAGGGTTAACTATGTGCAAGCGTCCCGCCTTGAATGTTTTTTCTCAAAGTACAAATGGCCACTGGGTGTTTGAGAGACTTCATTAATCTTTCGTATGGGCTTGCATGTGTTTGGTGGGCATTTTTTTCTTTCCATTTCAGTCTGTTTTTGATTAACTGAGCTGAGGTGAGCAGCCAAGCAGCTCTCTTGTCTGCCAACGAAGTTTGACCCTTCCAGAGCCGCTTGCTTTTAAACAGATATGTTAGCTGCCAAGCTTTATAGTGAACCAAGCTTTGAGAGCTACACAAATATTTTCCGCTCAACCTTCAATTCATGGAAACAAAATGAAGTTAAGCGTTAACACTGTGGTGTATTTACAGAGTCAGATGATCCACAAAACACTGTATGAGCTAAATACTACATGCCGGTGTGTCTCAGTGACAGCTCTATTAATATACCATTAACCTCACACAACACCAGACAATGTGTAAGGGCTGTATGTTGCCGATATTGTTCTACCTTTGGTTGAAATTCATTATTTTGCCCACAGGACTAATATTCATCAACTCGATTACTATGTGTGCGTGAGATAATATTCATGGAGGACAAACCTTTCATAACACTACAGCATCAAGTAGCCTGGGATACAGATAGGCCCAAAAAGTGTTGGACAAAGAAACAATTTTTTGTAGATTTTAAATCAGATAATCCACATGTGATTGAAGTGCAGACTTTCAGCTTTAATCTGTAAACTGGGGGTTTACAGATTTTTTTTTTTTAGGTTAACTGTTTAGGTACTAGAACCAGTTTAATGCATTTCCTTTTTTCAGAGTCTCAAAAATAATTTGACAGGAGAGACACGAAAACTTCAGGAGTGGGCAAATCAAGAAGAGGGAATAGTCAGATCAGTACCACCAAAAGGCTTGAAAGACCACAGAAGACAACTAACGTGCACAATGTCCGATTTTCATACTTAAAAAAACAACTTTACAAACTCAAGAGCACTCTTGAAGAAATACAGTGTATCACTGTAAAGGTCTACAATCAAGAGGTAGTACCTCCATGGATGAAATACAGAGGGTTTACAATTAGGCGCCAACCACTGGTTACACTAAACGTCTACAAGAGCCACACGATTATGCAAAGAATTCTTTGGACAGACAAAACCAAGATTAACTTGTAATGGAGAAGGAGAGAAACAGCTTATGATCTGATGAATAACACATCATAACACATATCGATGATGTGACTGCTGATAGAAACAGCAGGGAAGTATGAAGTATACAGGGCTGCTCAAATTCAGCCCATAATATAGCATACTTTTATTAAATACAATACTGAATACAGAAAGACCCACAAACAAGCAGCAAGTGAAGGCAGTTATAGTAAAGTTTAAGTTTTTTTAGTATAAAAAGGTTTAATGGTGGGTGAAATACAAACAGCAGCAATAGCTTTATCTAGCAGTTTTTTTTTTTTTTTAATATATATCAAACATTTATTCCTTAAATGTATGCCTTTAATTTTCCCCCAAAGAAGCAGCACATTAGACATGATCTCTAATGGTCTGAATCCAATGATGGTAATTCACTGGGATGTTCCAGTAATCCATTATGGCAGAAGATATAGTCAGCAATTCGTGAGGATGGGTAAACCACAAAAAGTATTTCTGACAGAAATACTCACATCACATTTCAAATAAGCATGGCAGTGCACTTTGCAATTCATCCCAGCACAAGAATTAATGTTTGCATGCGAAGATTTGTTAATTTCCTCTAGGAAAAGAAACAAACAAAAAAACATATCGGGAGTAAAATACTAGGAGCGTATGAGGCACGATGTGCAGAATTCTTACTAAATGAATTATTCAATGACCAGTGAAGATGTACAAACCGATTACAACCACATTACAAATTCAAATGTTCCCAACGGTCCATTTTGATGTCTGTCCAAACCAAATTGAAGGGAGTGTCCAGGACTTCTGCACCATCTGTTTAAACTGCCCTGTCAGTCTTTCTTCCTAAGAGCTGGTGAATCTGTCCTAACATTTCAGTGTATTCTTAACAGCTATCATGAGATGAATTAAGGTAAAGGTTTGATGCGACTGAAGGGAATGTTGGCGCAGTTGATGCTTGAATAGTGTTTATAACACAAAACTTGGCTTGTGTTAAGGTTAGATATCAAAAGAAAGCAAGGCCGGGATGGATCGGGCTACAGATTGGTAGATTTATGACATTTTTCCTTAGGTGTGTTTTGTAAAACTGGAATTTGTCCTGTTGCACAAGAGTAGGCACTGCCAATGTGTATCAGCTTTGAAGCCATCCATCAACAAAATGTTGATTTTCAGATGCTAACTAATAATAATGCCATACATATTGCATTGCTTTATCCTGCCATGTCTAACTTACTTGCTTCTCAAATGTTGCATTAACTTATTTTGTATAAATGCAGTATTTATTCACACTAAATGTAGATTAATACTTAGAAACCTTGGAAAATAATATCAGTATGAGAGTTTTAGTGGAAAAGAGTGGCTGTAAAATGGGTGATGTATTCAGCAGGCAGTCCAGGGCTCTCGAGTGTCATTTGGTAAGGCTGAAGCAGAAAGTGTGTGCATGGGAAACACATTAACAGTCAAACCCTGCCGTGGCATTGTCAGCTTAGAATGGGAGAGACAATCCACCTAATAAGCACTAGTCTGTGCCTGACTGTCACTGTATTCGTTTGAAGAGTGTTTATAGCTGTAAAGAGCTCTAATATAGCAATATTAGGAAAACAGAAAATTCTAAGTTACCGAGGATGTAGTTTTTTAAAGTGATTCATCAGCTGAAAACACAGAATATGAACTTACAACAGGACATAATGAGCTAAGTTTGGGTGTTAGTCAGCCAACTCTGTTACTTTGGAGAAAACACATCTGCAAAGTAATGAGATAAACAGATGTTGAGACACATACACAGACACAGTAATGGATAGTAGCAATATTTAATGCAGCAGATCCTGTTTGACCAGCGCACATGTGAATGGGGGGTCAGTTATTTCCCAAAATGTCAAATATCTTTAGTATTTTTCAACATAGTCCAAATAAAGCGTTACGTGAAATAGAGTATCTCCATCAGCATCGCCAGACAGTGGAGGGCAGATTATAAACAAGCTGTCAGCAAGATGAGACTAAAATGTTCCTGAATCTGAACAACAGGAGGCCCAAACACAGCAGGATGCTGATAGAGAAAAACACTATTTGTGCAGAGAAGCCAAATGGCTGCAAACATGATTACAATAAAAATGGAAAAATGTCCCACTGCTCCCCTCAGGTCAAAATCTTGGGCAACTCGTTCTCATTTGGTCCAGAGTATATACTGGAACACTGCTTTGCTCAAAAACAGCTGGTTTTTGTCAACAGTTTTAGCTTTGCACACACTGTGAGCCTCACTCTGCCTCAAAATCCATCCACTTCACACCAAAACTCACCAATTGCTGTCTGATTCACACAAAACTAGGGAAAGGTCAGTGACGTCTTGGCAACTTGGCAAGTGGATGGTGGTTGCTAGCTGTTGCTAGGTGAAATTAGTTGGAAAGAGGGTGCAGCCCTAGTAGCCCTTTTCCACTAGTACCTACTTAATGTGGCTCAACTTGACTCAGTTTTCATCATTTTCCATTACCACCTAATGGGTCGTTATAGCAACGTCCCATAATGTCATTGGTATGCAACATGAATGCTACAACAAAGGAGGACGTTGAGTCGATGGTATACTTGCTGCTGTTGTGTATCCATTTCCCTCATTGCCAGCTTTCAAAATGGCGTTTTTACTTTTTCCTGAAGGACACAGCCTAATCAAGTAACACTAGTAACTAGCCAATCAGTTGCGTGCATTTTATTGGTGGTTTTAAAAAAAGTAATTTTTTACAAAATTTACCACAGATATTGACATGCCAACTCCAACACGAGTCCTTTGACTGAGTAAAATAGCCGATATGTAGCTACTATCCCTCTCTATATTTTTGCTAGCATTTATAGACTTAAGTTAGCTAATTTTAATTCACTAAAATCGACCCCTTATTACTAGTCCTTTTTGGAGCATTTTAATATGACTAACTAACAGATAATATCACTTTCTGGGCCTTTAATTGTACTAACACCTTGCAAAAAGTCCCTGCTGAAGTTTTCTTCACTTTCAGTTGAACTATAGATCTATGTGGTACACCCAGTCTACAGGTGCAGCTTGCAAACCTTAAAAGCTAGTGTTATCGCCCTCACTCCACCTTTTTCTGTGATTTTTTTTTCAGTGGTTTTAGTAGTTATGCTAAAGTAAACTCACAAAAATGTTGCCCAAAAAAGCAAATACATGCTTTTCCCAAAATATCTGATTATTACTTTAAATCTATCCTCCGGCTATCACGTTTTCCAGGTCTACGCCCACAGGTTTAAAGTCTGGAATGCAGTTAGGACTTTCAAATACCTTCCCTTCATTTGGCTCGGACTTTGACATTGTTGGGAACCTCAGACTTGGGTTTCTGTGTGTTTGCCATGACTAAGTGTTCCTACCCAGTTACTGCAAACAGACCGCTACAGGCTCTATTGATTTTATCACCAACTTGGGCCAGTACTGGACATAACTGGTGCAACTTTTAGCAGATCCAGTGGAAAATTCTTGAACATCACCACAACAGGGAAAGAGTCTTAATCTATTCATTGACCTTAACAACTGAGTGTGCTCTTGGAACAAAGAACAGTTACTGTAAAGGAGCAGCATGGTGTTAAATCTTGTTGTGTTGCTTTTCATTAGTAATTATTCAGTAACAGCTGTACAGTGTCTTTGGAAACTTTGTTTGACCTATTTCCTGCCCCCTTTTTCAGACACGTCCATAAGAAAACACTTACATGTGTTATGTCTCCACATTGTCCCTCATGAGCCATCACAGTGTCCACACCCTACTTTGGCAGCAGCATGTGGGCTTTTGTAGAATAGTGGGTCAACCATCTATCTTCACCAAGAATTCAGGCCAGATGAAGTTCAAGTACCAACGTGGATTGTAATTAAACTGAGAGGAATTGTCTCTTCACCAGACAAAACACTTCCTTTGTATATGTTGGATGGCAGTTCCCAACCAGAATGACAGTAAAACAGACTAATGGCGATGTTTGCCTCCTGAGAAATGTTTTTCTGTTCTATCCACATTTATAATTCAGTGTGCCAAAAGGAGCTGCAGTCCAACTTCCCATTTTAGCTGTTTAAGTTTATTTCATCGAGGTGTGGTAGGAACATGTACTTTGTTACTGGACCAGATGTGACAGAAAAAGGCAGAATGTGAAAGAAAACACAAACATTGTTGCTTGCTACTTCGGTGGATAGATTTTTTGTTAATTTTACTGTTTATTGCTAGTAAAACTGACAAAATAAACTGCTGTTTGTATGTTTTAGTTTTGAAGGAAGTAGTCCTCTATTTCTGTTTTTTTAATGACATATGAGACATTTACTTTTCACTCCCAGTTCCTCAATAACCTCATAGCATAACTATGTAAACATATCCTATCTCACTTATTGCTTCACACACGTCAGCATTCGTAGATTGCCCAAATCACATGGAGCAGAAATAGAATTGGCATGAATGCTTGATATTCCACGGGAATGCATTTCAGGTGATTGGAAAAATTTGTACAGGAACTGAAGGGAGCATTCACTGAAAGATGGAAAATGCTTTCAAGTACCTGTCATGTGCAAAACACATGCTAAGGTCAACTTCAAAACAATGATGAATATTGTTGTGTTTGTCTTTTATGTGCAGGGGAGAAAGCAAAGTTGATTTTCGAAGAAAGGACAATACAGACCGACAGGAGAAAAGGATTAACACACAAAAAGAGTGTTGGTGGAGCCAATTAGGTGTTGGCCACATCTGTTCTCTCCCAGACTCTGATAATTTATCCGTGGTTAATGGCAGACCGGCTATCCATGGAACGGATGAGATGTGGTCGGAGTTTTCCCCAGTATTCTCATGAAGCTTTCCAAAGTGCACTGAACTCTCCAAAAAACAAAAAAAACACAAAAAAGGAAAAGAGAAAAACCTCTCTTTCATGGAGTTCTTCACTCTAGGATGAAATGAAATGTTCTTGGAGTGGCCATGTCTGATCAGCTAAATGCTGCTGCAGCAGAAAACCTGTGGCAAAGGGTCAGAATTCTGTGTCTAAGCCTAATCTTGTACTAATAGAGCCCATCATTTCTGGTACAGAACCTCTGCCTGACTGATTGAACCAGGATATTTTACCAGCAGGCCAAAAGATCATTCAGTTACTCTTGGATCAATTGAAGTTTACTCTAGAGTCTGCCCCCATTCTTTCCACATACTTCACATTTTCACATCCAGGTTTGCATAGCTTTACAGTGTCTCGAGTCTACTGATGGGAAAGATGACCACACAAAAACAAGGGTGTAGTCACAACCACTTTTCCACCTTTAAAATGGTCTGTATTAGTAACCCTGGCAATGAAAGCCTAATGTCAGATATGCAGGCTTGCTTTGCCAGCCTGTAAAGTATGTAACCACATGGCAACCAAATGCAAGTAGAAGCTTAACACATTTGACATAAATATAAGCAAGTCATATTATTGAACTAAATGAATCAGTTTCCCAGGTATGTGCATCATGAGAGCTCCTTGGACCATAGAGTTTCGGGTGATTGATGGCTTTGGAGCTGAGTCACAGATCATCATGTTTTCATTAAAATGCAAGAAAATTTGGAAATGTACTATAAGAGCTGATTAGAGTAAGAAGAAGATCATTTAATGTTGTGTTCTGACAGACACGGTGATCTTTTTTCCGCAAATATCACTCTAAAATTCTCATTTGTTAATACAGACAGAAATTTTAACAACAATGAACGACTTGTGTGGTGGGATTTTCCAGTTTCCAGGCAGCGATAACTTGCCAATGTCAGCATAATTGCCTTTAGACTGTTGTATAAAAGGTTCTAGACGAGCTTTGCTGAAGTCTGAAGCTGGCAACTGCAGAAAGTCTTTGATAGGCAAGAGCATAATGTTTCAACGACAAAACATTTAAAAGCTTGGGTTGAACAAAAGATCACATTGTTTGCGTCACAGAATTTGCAATTCTTTCTTTTGAAGATTTTTCCATTCTAGGGATTCAAAGTCAGGACGTCTCGACCTCCGCCTCTTCAGTTATGACTGTTTATAAAGTCTGTAAAGCTCAAGCAATAAGAGGAAGCAGTTCTCTAAGGAAACCAAATCTGATGTTGTTTCAGACACTAGTCCTCTTTTTATCTGTATTACAACAAGAATATATAATATCTTTCTGAAATTACACAACACATGTAGCACTCACTACAAAACTGGATCTGAACCACATCAAAGTCACAGTCAGGAAGATTCACTGATTCATCGGTGTTAGCTGTTCACAGATCCAAGTCACCCACTGGGGTGTTTTCCCATAATCCTTCTGTAGTTCTCTGTCAGACACATTGATGACCCTGGCAGTGAAAAATGGGCAGATGTTAAAGTTGGCGGTAGTATTTTCACACAAAAACATGGATGAAATATCTGATTTAAGTAACAGTCATTGAACTGTTGCACAACTGAAAATATCTGGCAACAAAGAAGTCACTGTTTCACAATACCTGGCACAAACAGTTGACTGGTCCATAAATCCTTTTTTAAAATATGCTAACTGGAGTTGTTTCTTTTTGGTAAAGTAACTGTTATAGTTTGCATATTCTTTATTTGGATTTTGGATTTTACATTTAGATGCAATACTTTGTTTTAATAACTGTATGTCATAGTGCTGTTATAAAAACAAACAAATAAACAAAAAAACATGATCGTAATCCATTTTTGTGTGGAAATTTCCATTGTTATTTAGTTTTTTATGGAAAACAAAATAAGAGAAACTATTGCCCACCTTTTTAAATGGTTCAATTTGTTTCTTAAGTTTAAATCGAACTAATTAAACCCGGATGGATAACTTTGTTTCACTGTGGAAAATCAGAGTTCAATGTCACAAATTTAGTGCATCTGTTTTCTATGTAACAGCTCATTCTTTCCGGGAAACTCTGCCCTGGATCGAGGAATTAAGTGTATTATGTTGTTGCCAAATGCTGTTTCAGTCCCTGCTGATGCAGCAGGACAAGGGATCTTTTGAAGACCAAAGTCGACATGACCTTGATTAGGGTGACGGTGTCAAGTGTAAGACAAAACTTTTTGCTTGTTATTTTCTAAACATTTGGTTAAAAATTGTGCTTTAATGCATCTAGACTGTCAATAATGCATATGGGTTACAACTGAAATAACTAGAATCACCCTATTAGACACGCCTCTTCAAGCCTTTGCTTGTTCAGTTCAATAACTACTCAGCCAGTCACATGGCACCAACTCAATGCTCAAACTGAATGCGAGAATGGTGAAGAAAGGTGATTTGAATGACTTTGAACCTTCCAGATAGATTTTTCGGAAACTGCTGATCTGCTGGAATTGTACAGCACCAGGAAGGAGAAAATAGCCAGCGAATAGCCGTTCTATGGACGAAAATGTCTGGTTGTTCACAAATGTTCGAGGAGGATGGCCGGTCTGAGGTGATATGACAACCCATGTCACGACATTTATGGTTCCACATCACGACAAAGCATGTAATAGACACGCTGGAATATACTTAACTTGCTGTTTGCTCACTACCAACATCATAGCTTTAAATACATTATCTCCCCTTGCTGGTAATGCAATTTCTGCATGCAGCAATGAAACTTCTGCAAGGGTGTCCATCTCACGCTTCGCCTCTCCAAAACTTGAAATGGACATGCATGTAAACAGGCATGTCTATCCGAGTACGGTTGCTGACCAAGTCCATCTCTTTATGATCCCAGTACATTAATTAATTAATTTATTCATTCATGTCACTAAAGGACTCCATAATCACTATATGTCAATCCAACAGAGCACCTTTGGGATCTGATGGAACAAGAGATTCATCAAGGGTGTGCATGGATTGTGGATTGTGGGCGATCGTGGCTCAAGAGTTGGGAGTTTGCCTTGTAATCGGAAGGTTGCCGGTTCGAGCCCCGGCTTGGACAGTCTCGGTCGTTGTATCCTTGGGCAAGATACTTCACCCGTTGCCTACTGGTGGTGGTCAGAGGGCCCGGTGGCGCCAGTGTCCGGCAGCCTCGCCTCTGTCAGTACGCCCCAGGGTGGCTGTGGCTACAATGTAGCTTGCCATCGCCAGTGTGTGAATGGGTGGATGACTGGATATGTAAAGCGCTTTGGGGTCCTTAGGGACTAGTAAAGCGCTATATATAAATACAGGCCATTTACCATTGTTTCCAGCCTACTGCATGTATGCCATGAAGAATTAAGGCAGTTTTGAGGGCAAACGGGGGTCCAACTTAGTACTAACAAGATGCACCTAAGAAAGGGTCCAGCAAGTCTATAAACATACACAACGTTTTTATGGATTGCAAGGAAATGAATCATAGAGTGTATGGGAGCGATTATTTTGGGGTCTTAATGAAATATTAACATGAATACTTAATAATAAACTTTAAACTTGATTGATTGCCATGATATTTGTTTACAAACATCATTTTTCTCCCAAAAGTCAATTATAATGTACGTGCTAATCCTTGTCTTTTCTTTATTGGGTTCAAATTTATAACCTATTTGATATTTTATGAGAAAAATACATGCAAAACCAATTAGGATGCTGCTCAAGTACAGCTTTGAACAGTATGGTTATCCTTAGATCCTTAGTGTTTCTCACATAAAAATAGTAGATGCCACTTAGATTATAAGTGCCAATAACACTGCAGGGAACACAGATAATGTCTGAATCATTTCTGCCAGTCACTCTTTGACTGTAATGTCTGCTATGAGCGGTGAACTGATTATTGAAATCCAGCCAACTCATCTTGCTGTCACGTTAACATAATCAGATGATCTAATTTGTCAGTCATGTTTTTGTTCGTGCAGTGGCACATTTGTTAATCTCACCGAAGTGTGCGAGGGAGATAAATTAGCTGTGACAGTGTTTTTGAGCACTCACCAATCGTGTGTCTATACACACCGCTCTACTCCACGTCTGCATCACATCGTCATGTGTTTAGACTTGCCTCTTATTTAAAACATCCAATCGTGTGTCACAACCCCCACTGTTGACATTAAAGCTGTGTAATACCTGCTGAGAATGAACTTACCTCTAATTTAACATCTTGTTGCTAGTGTTACTAATTTACTTTACAGCTGTTAGATTAGAGGCAAAACAGGAAGTGGAGAAACAGCGTTATCAGATGTTTTAATGCTGGTTGATGATTTGTGGTGTCAGGTGATTTGTTGACTACTGTTTGAATGTATTTGCGTCATGTAATATAGTGCTGTTATGGATTAGGTCCAGAAAAATGTCACTAAGTGGCCTTGGAGAGTTCCTAGTAGTTCTTTCCCTACTTGCCCTTTAATAAAACCACTGGCTTTGTCTGTCGTACTTTCTGCTCATTGACATTCAAAACAGACATCAGTAAAATTGGGGTGGGGAAACAATTTCTTAGGTAATGTCTGCTACCATGGAAAACCCCATGTTCTACTTGATCTTTATTTATTTAAAGTGCCAGCTGTCACTGTTTGGCTTTTTTTTAGCCCATGATATTTCTAAGGTTTCTTTGAATTACTTTTTTTTTTTTTTTTTTTTGCTTTTTGTGACCTGATTTGCCTCAGACAAACCTGTTTGAAGCCCATGTCAAAAGCCAACACACAGGAAGCTGGAGAAACAAACGACATGCTTCCTGAGGGTGACCTGGTTTATAGATTTCCCATGTTGATGGCAGACATATGGTTCAGGACCAATAAAAAAGTGAGACACAGAAGATCACTGGAACCGTAGATGGATTGATGGGTTGCCGAGTATCATGATCGGCACAAATCTTGTCATTCAGTGATCTTTACATGACTCAGCTGCTAAACGTCTGTCCCCTAATGAAGTCTTTAAACTATATTACAAGCTCCAAGTGGAATGCCATTGCATCCTGTCTGTGGTTTTGACTTGTTTTCATTTACTTTACACCTGAAAGCTCAGCGGGTTTTCAATTTAAAATGAGGAATTTTCCAAGAGTCAGGTTTAACCTTTGACTCACCAACCTAATGATCGAAACCCAAGACTGAACCAAGAGAAAACACAAAAGTCAGTTCAGTTAGATTCCAGTTCATGAACTAAACGTGAGTGTTACTGCCTCTTTACTGAATTAGAGGCCTGAAGGCAAAGGTGCATTCTTAGGTTGCTTTGTGGGCTTTGGTGAATAAATTATCGCTGCTGATGTAGAACCAAGCACAACAGACTTCTGAGACACCTAAAAAGATGGATTTAGACCACAGAAATGTAGAAAATGTAGCTGGGCTTTAGAATAAATATTTCCACATTTGCATTATAATATGTATTCAAATCTCAATATTTATCATTGTTATGGGACTGGTCTGAGTCCAGGATTAAAAGATTACAAGAAATAAAGCCATGTCGCATTTGGAAACAAAATATGTATACGTATGTAATAAGTGTATGTTTCAAATTGCATATTTAGCTGCTTGCAGATGCCCTTTCTAACATGAAGCGCAAAGCATGAAATAGTCTAGGTTGGTTGCATTCCAAATACTGGAAATACTCAGTGTGGTTTTAGGTAAGGTGCCGCCTGGTTAGAGCAAGCAGAGGCTGAGCATGGCACCCATTCACTTGGTATTGATCCAAGTGAATGTACCTGCAATATTCTCACATGGACCTTCGACTGGTGAGCTGGCAACTTAAAGAGTTTAATCTGTGTCAGACATTTTAATTCTCCCTTGCATCTGCATCAGATAATACAAATTTTGGAAGCTGCAGTATTTGTGCGAAAGTGGCTTCTGGTTGGTTTGTATCTTATGCATGACTATTTGACAAACACCAATTCCAGGAGGTCCTTTTGGATAAAACCCAGTTATCACTGTTGTAATAGTAAGCAATGATTAATGTCTTCAAACTTATTTCGATGAATGGATATGAAGTCAGACTGTTTATTGCTCCTCAAACTGGGAATGAGACAAACAAGGTGCTTTGATTGGCTCCAAAACCAGATTTACAGGGTCTTATAGTTGTGTGCTCCAGGAAATCCTGCAGGAGATTACTGGCTGGTGATTTTACAATTCTCAAAAAACAGAACAGCTTGGAAATTGGACAACTTTACAAGTCCGTGCTGTCTCTACTTTTATTTGGAAGGATCATATGGATCACTTTAAAAAGGCTGAGGGAATATGTAAGATGCAATGGAATATGCTTATTAACTATTTGGCAGAGATAAAAGGGAGGAAAAGATCAAAGTTTTCCTCACTGTGAACAGAGAATAGGGACCCCTGATTGGCTCCATGCACGTACAGTAATTGCTATTTGCATGAATCCCTGTGCAAACACCTTCAAACAAATGGCCAGCTACAGGAAAGCTGAAAGCTAAACAGGCATTGACTTGATGATAAACAACCATCAAGTTTAATGCTAGGAGACTGAGTTGGAAGATTTATTTTATGTGAAATGAATTGTCAACCAGCTTTTTAGGTCTGGGATAGAACACGTAAAGAAGACTTGATAAATCAGGTTATGGTGAGCATGTTTCCTGAGTACTTATAGGCTGGGAATAACTCACAGGCAATTATATTTCTGCATACTCCAACCCTGCAAAGTATTTTTTTGGTCAGAAGCCTGTATCAGGTGGATTTAATGCCAGTAGTAAAATGTTAAATCAATGATAGCAAATGTAAGACACGTTTTCAACTGTAACAAAGAAGAGAAGAGGAAATCCTTTCCTGCTGCAAGTTTTCGTATCTGTTGTGTGACATTTCTAGAGACTCCCTCATCCCACCTAAACCACTCTCTGCTTTCTCAAACTGGCCAACAAATGAATTACTTTAGATAACATTATGTGGCCCATTTGGAGTGTAACGACTGCTTATACCACTGTGCTTTGCTTTAGATCAAGATGTTCGGTCTCGCTCCAGAAGATAAACATTCACAGGCCCCCTTGTGGAGTCTGAGTAACATATGTGCACAGTGTGTGCACACATGTGTTAGTAATGAATGCCCTGCAATGGGTGTCTTCGTTAAATGTTCCTTAGTAGCTTTGTGTAACTAAAATTTGATGGTGCAGAGCAGATTAGCATTTTGTATATGTGCGTGTGTGACTTCTGTGCTCATGCCTGTGTGTATTGTTAGTACAGGCCTGAGGCAGAGCCATATGATGGGCTGTATTTGTGTGTATGTGTGTGTCTAGAGGTCCCTCTGGCTCCCATGGTTTCTCTCTGTATCGCCTCCTCCTTCACTTGCTGCCCTCCCTCTTTTACTTCCCTCTGCCTTCCCTTTCTCCGGGCTAACTCAAGCGCCACCTACCTTTGGCTTTTGAAATGTCACCGTGCTTGGACCGAGCTGCTATTTGAATCTCCACGAGGACTTTTATATTCTTTAGGATTACGTTTGAGATTTAGAACTGAGGTCATGTTGGTCAATCTTATCTTCAGAGTGTGGGCTTAAGGTTAGAGTTAGGATTCATCTTTGTTTTGATTTAAGGTTAAGGGTTGACAGGGGTTGAATTATAGTGGAGTCTAGAGTTTGAGCTCGGCTTAGGGGATGAATTCAGCCATTGGTTTGTATAGTGCCGAACAGCAAGATAAACAGAGAGAGAGATGGGTGTGTATGTGTATGTGTGTCTTTGTGCAAGACACCCTTAAACCCAGCACATATACACAGCAAAAATGATTTCTTTATGTGTGTCTTTCTTAGAACTGCATTCAATTACTGTATGTGAAAAAGGCCAGCCACAAATGATATGCTGTCAGTGTCAACCATCACTGAAACACTTCATCACTTCGTTTATACGTATTCCATAAAATTGTTGCTGTAGCTAATAAAACTTTTAGCATAAAATATAAATCATCTGATAATTTATACAAGTTTCATAAGTTTTACAAATATGGGAAAGGAAAAGACTGAACAGCTGAATAGTACCACAACTCAGTCCAGTCAGCCTGTGTGTTTTGTCTGGCTGGATCACATCTAGGGTGTGGTTTAATATCCTGTTCAGTCTGTTCTTTTCTGTCTTCCTATTCTCTCTTTTGTGGTCAGATTCCTCTAGGAGTTTCATGACTTTGGTCAGCATTAGAGTGAAAAAAAAAATTAAATAAATTGCACATTTTGTGTTCTCAGTCACAGCATTTGTACCTATGGGACTGTTTGAGTGAAATCTGTACATAAGTGTAAAATTGAAATGCTAAATTAAATAGAAAGAATGTTTAAGTCAGTAAATGTGGTGTTGGGGCTTTAGTCAAATATTACATGATTGCTTTGCCTTATAAGTCATGTTTGAATGAAAATCAATCAGTGCAAAAGCTTTTCTTAATAAAGAATGGCAAAGCCCCGACTTTTACTACTACTACTACTACTCCTGCATTCCTCCTGTTAGGATAAGCTTAAATATCAGATAGCATCGAGCACAGGATACCGACGTACACAAATCTGCCAAATCAACCATCTGCCAAACTGCTTAAATGAGCACACGGGCTCAGACTGTGTCAAGGGAGCAGTTCACATGACCATGACGTATCTGACTCCCACACAAGTACAGAGAAGAAAAATGCATGCGCGCAGGCATGCACATATGCATAAATTGATATGCACTTTGGTTTAAAGGTGAGTGGGTGCAGGAACATAATGTGCAACAAAGAAAAAAAAGTGAGCGAGACAGATGGAGGGAGAGAAAGGCACAAAGGTATAAAAAGAAATAAGTAGGATTTCTAGAAGACCCAGGTAGATATGGTGGTGAGATTCAGGGTCAGGGTCCTGCTGGACCGTAAGGAGGTGCTGGTAAGCTCTGCAGCCAAAACTCTTCCCTTCTGGACACGCACTGAACCAGTGGAGCCTGGATCCATTCTTCGAGCCCTCCCTCCTCTCCTTCAGCCTCTCTTCTACTTCTCTCCCCCCTCATCCCGGCTCTCCCTCTTGCCCCCTCCTCCTGCTCCTCTTTCCCAGGCCCTATGGGTGCAGTGCCACGTTGCTGACTGAACTTATTAGACTGAGGGAAAGAAGGAAAAAGGAGAAAAGTGCTAAGCACCTCCACGTGGGCTAATGCTTTTACCCCATTCTTGCCTTCTGTCTTACTTTTCACTAATAGAAAAGATTCCCCTTCTTCATTTATCT
The DNA here is from genome assembly GCF_900408965.1 of Simochromis diagramma. NCBI lineage: Eukaryota > Metazoa > Chordata > Actinopteri > Cichliformes > Cichlidae > Simochromis > Simochromis diagramma. Next base: position 11,798,015 of record NW_024386908.1, on the reverse strand, counting down.
TCTCTCATGTATATTTTTTCCAGGCCTGTGGTCAGGTTGAATCCTCTCTAATTTTTGCGAGTGAAATCCTAAACACATTTGCTTCAGAGTGAAAATCTTTTTATGACTCTTGCCCCTGTCTGTGTTTGTGCACGATGCTCACATTAAGTTCCCATTGTAGTGTGAGCCTTGAAGCCATAAATAACCTTAAATATATAATTTTCCTGACAGGATGAGCTTCCTGAAGCATATGCATTTAAACTGCCACAGTGTTGTATTTGTGCCAGGTAAAAACACATTTCTGTCTTTAGTTTTGCACACATACCCCAAGGCTGTCCTCATTGGAAACGTTCTTCTATACATTATTGCCATCTAGTGGCTAGTTTATTAGGAATGTATTTACATTTTTGGGCCATGTATTTACCGTGGAACAATAAGTCAACCGACAGGATAACTAAGACTGAACCTTTAAACTGCCCCATCACACTGTCTTTGTTCTTTCACTAAGAACCAGAAAGCTGGAATGGTTACAAACAGGGAAAAAGCAACAAACAATCAAATACACCAGCAAACGAGTTCTTTATTTTAACTTGTTTTTTATTGAGTCTGACAAATTTATATGATTAAACTTTTTCGTTGAAGATTTGAGGAAAACAGACATCTAGTTAAGTAAGATGTTATAGTGGAGACGAAAAGGCGAAGAGAGTGTCATGACAATGGCATATAATCAGTAGAATCTTTGTTATTCAGTGACTCATAAAACATATTGTTGGTACACACAGAGGAAAGAATAGATGGTTGCAATCAGTGAGCTCACACTTTACCCAAAACAAATATGAATCCATAGGCCACAGAGAGTCTCTCACTGTCAGCATATCTGACATATCCACATTCTAGAAACTAGGACAAATGAAAACAATGCTGACAATGTTAAAAAGAAAAGTAAATTTGGATCCAATAATTAAATTAAACAAGTTTACATACATTCAACATAATTGCTTTTCTTTCTTTTTTTTTTTTAAATTTCTAATTCCTTCATTCCTTCAGTTACCTTCATATAAGTAGTCTTAATTTAACTTTTAGCCTAATAAAACAGAGCAGCTTTTTTTTTTTTTAAACCTAATTACTGTAGGATAAAATAATAATGTTTGCTTTAGTTGGTCATGGAAAAACTGCCAGAAATAAAAACTGTCAGTAATAACATGATGATTTGCAGTCATACAATTCTGGTTCTAGGTACCTTAGGCTGCTCATGCTGCATGCAAACAGATGTTTTCCTACCATATAAGGGCTTTTGGGAAAAGCAGCCTGAGTCATAAAAATAGTCGGACACTGAGACTTTGGTGGGTCACACACAATAAACTGAATTTCACACACAATAAATATTGTTTTTGAGTTTCATCATTGGTTTCTTGTAATAGTGGCATTCACCTCAGGTCTTGGATAAAACTTTCAAAGCAGGATTCAGTACTATAAACTTTTATTTCAATTGTGTGCATAAAAAAATCCAAGCCTATGAAACTTTTCAGATGCTCAATAGAAGTGCACCACCTGGAAGCCCCGTAAGCATCTGAAGGCATGTGCATCCAGCTTTGCCATATCAATGAAATTGTGCTCCAACTGCACTTTCACAAGTCCGCTGAGAGTTTTATTGCCCCAGCAGAAAGCATCGCGAGGCACTGACCGAATCTTGTTGTGCTTGAGTGCTACTGAGTGCAAACCTTTAGGTAACTGTCTGGGCACCTGCTTCAGTGTGTTGTGACTCAGGTCTAACTGGTGCAGTACAGGCAGCATCCTGAATGCACCTGTTGTCACTTTAAAGATTTTATTCCATGCTAAGCCTAGGTGCTCTAGCTTTTTCAAACTTCTGAAAGCTGATTTCTTTATGGAAGATATGAAGTTTCCTTCCAAATTTAGAGTTTTAACAGATAGAGGAAGGTGTTGTGGCACCTGTTTTAGTCTGTTCCCCTCTAAGTTGATGCTTTCCAAGAACGTTGTATTGAGGAAGGAATCCCTATCTAGCCCTTTGTTTATCAGTCTGTTTGCACTCAGGTCCAACACCACCAACCCTGATTTCCCGTTGAAAGCTCCTCGGCCAAAACTCTCAAGGACGTTACCCTTAAGATAGAGCTCTTTGATTGACAATGGTAACCCCAGAGGTACTGAGATCAACATGTTGTGATCCAGGTTTAGAGTGCGCAGGTTCCCTAGAGGGGAGAGCACGCCATTAGGAACTGAATTATTCCCAAGGCTGTTGTTGCTGAGGCTCAGAACCAAGAGGCCAGGGCACCATGCCCAGGCTGCCTTCGACATCACGGTCAGGCGGTTGTTGTCCAGACGAAGCTCCTCCAGAGAAGCTGGAAGGTCTGCTGGCACCCTTTGTAAGAGATTCCTATCCAAGTAGAGGCGTTTCAGAGCTGGGACCCCTTCAAAAGCTCCCTCAATTGAACCATCTGTGAGACGATTGTTGCTTAGTACAAGGAACTCCATAGAGTCATATTGATTTAGCAGGTCCAGCTGGATGCTGTTGATGTAGTTATTCATAAGGAGGATGTAGCGGGAATTATAGGGGATACCATAAGGAACCTTATCCAAACCTTTGTCTGAGCACTGGACCACTCTAAAAACAACACATACAATTAAAGAATCATTAGTGATTTAATATTAAGAATATTGAAAGGGTATCTTAGTCTCATTTTAGTATCCTTTGTCTTACCTTCCATAGCAGGCACACTCGATTGGACAATAGTTGTCCATAAAGTAAGGAAACTGCGTTGGTGGGAAGATTTCTTTCTTCTTCTTTGGTGGCTTTTGGGTTTTATTGTTCTTCTTCCTTCTCTTTTCCTTGGACTTCTTGATGGTCTTATTTTTGCTTTGCTTGTTGTTTTTCACTGGCCTCGGTGAAGGTGTTTTGGCAGTTCCGAGCTGTGGTTTGGCTGAAGGTTTGTTCAGCTGTGGTTGCGGAGAAGATGCTTTATTTTGCTTCCCTGTAAGTTTGGTGTAATTCTCCATCAGTTCAACATTTCGGTATTTTCCCATCGACTGCAACGTGTTTGATTTGTGTGCAAGCCGAGGCACTTCAGCAGATAAAACGGCATTTATTTTTGATGTTGAGTTTGGCTCTCTGGTGAAAAACTTTGCTTCGTTGGGTTGTGTTGTTGCTGTTTGGACCAAGAAGATAAATTCACCCTCATATGGTTGCACAACTCTGTTTATTTCCCCCTTGTCCTCTGCTCTGTGTGTTTGTACCTCTTTCCATGCTGGTTTCAACAAAACATTTTTAGCCATTACATCTTCTATAACTGAGGCAGCCTTCACTTCCATTTCTTTCTGCTTGAGATGGCCCCCCAGACTCTCTGTTAAGTCTGTGATGTGACTGACTGAGTTAGGAATGTGAATATTGACAGAAGGAGACTGAAAACTATCCGTGGTGTAAAGGGTGGGAGGGTGAGAGGAGTCTGGAGGAATTTGTGTGGGTGTGACAGGAAGTGAAGGGGAGATGTGATAAGCAGGAGGCTTATTTTGAGAACGGATGATAATTTGAATTGTGGCATTTTCTACCTGAGCAGGAAATATACTTAAAGGAGATGCAATGTTGTTAATTAATACCTGATCTTCTTTTTCTATTAATTCCTTATAGACTGCATGGGCTATGTCCTCACTCTTTTTTGCACCCTTCTCCTTGTCTCCTATTTCTTTTATAGTTTGTGCCGCTCTTCTCTTCTCCTGATGACTGATCCCTGCAACTAGCTCTCCTTCTTGCTCCTCTTCAACCATTTTTTGTTTTAGCCTCTCTATTTGATCACTTCTCTTCACTTTCACATCTATCCTGTTGTGATTTGCTTCCTCTGGTATCACTGCATCATGATCATGATCTATTTTCCATTTTTTCCCAGTACGTGTCAGTCTCCTGCTCTCATTGTGTATCTCTGTCTTTGAGGCAGGGTCCAAACTCGGTCCATTTTCTCTCATTTTCGATGCAACCTCTTTATCTGTATCTACATATTCAGCTGTGTCTGGTACAGAGTAGATCTCTCTTTTTGTTGCTTCTTGTAAAAGACTACTTGTGAGAAATGTCTCAGGGGTGTACCCTTCATCACTTTTCTTTACAAAGAGTCCTTCTATACTGCCAGCTGTGGTCGTTTCACGCTCTGTGTTTTCCTCCATTTCTGTTTCTATCTGTGAAGTCAGTCCATCTCCCCTTCTTTCCTTCACAGTCTTTACTTTCTCGACAAGCTCTCTAGTAGGGTTCCTCTCTGAGGTATTCCTTTCACCCCTCTGTTCCTCAGTTTTTGTCATTTGAGTGGATTCCTCAGTAATATTTTCGGCGCCATTTTTTCTCATCTCTGCAGATGTAAAAACATCGCTAAGCTCCTTATTTCTCAAGTCAGACTGGTCATGGCTGTTCCATCCGTCTATCTGAGCGAAAGTCAGTCCTGTTGTACAATGCAATGACAGAAAGTTCATACATTTAAATAAGCACTAAAAAGCTACACTTTCACGTTACAACAACTAGCATAATTAACATGAAAGGTGTTTACGGGAATGTCAGGGCTTAGGTCTGTAAACGATTATCTTTACTGAAAGAATGTCAACTCAAAAATGCTAAAAACTTTCTAGCTTTAACTTACTGGAATGTAATACGTACTCTGTGAAAATCCAGAGACAGTGCACAGCAGGACAAGTGTGAGTGTCAGCACTTCTATTTTCTCTGTTGAGGGACAAATATCAGTAAAACAAATTTCAGACAAGAGTCATAAGAACATTCTCAGCGTTAAAAATAAAATCTGGTTACATTTATAAACCTGTTGAATCAATAAATGGCACTTTTCTAATCTGTTTGAGCACTTCTTTGTACAAGCCTTATTCACCCCTTCTGATAAATTTACCCTGAGCCACAGATATTTAAAGTGTGCTAAACATTTATTTTTGACCAGTAGCTTTTAAACCTTAACAGGTTTAAAAACATGAACTGATTGTATGAATCTCCAGTTTCCTAGAAAGTTACGAATGGCTTCTGTATGTAATACAATATAATAAATGACCATGTGTATGTGTGCTACATTTTAGGTCCCATAACATGTACTTGGTTTTGATTTTCATTCCCTTTTAACAGGTCTGACCTCTTTCTGGCTTCAAACACATTCTAAGAAAACCCCGATATCAAATAATAACAATTTACACATCTTCATATTTAAATAACTTTTTGGTGAAAAAACTAAAAAATTAAATAAATTAATTAAATACACATAGAATGCAGAATCCCAAAATTATAAAGGGATAATATGAATACAGTAAAATAATACATTAAATATGATAATAGAGTAAAATAATGAAGGTTAAGGACAGCACAACAAAGACATTGCTCAACTGATGTATGAGAGTTGCTTACCCATCATGCTGAATTCCCTTATTGTCTGCCTTTTCCAGTTGACCCTCACGTGCCTCTATCTGTAGCATCAGACTTCAGACATCAGACTTAAAAGCTACTGAACAGAATACTCCAGGAGAAAGAGTGCAACCTTTGAACCACACACTACCCCGGCATAGTTAACTTTAATGGTCCATTTCAGTGCCCCTCTCTGTATGGAGAGGTTTCACACATAAGCTCTGGGTAAGCCATGGGTAATAACTCCTAAAATGCCTTTATCTGGAAGAGGATTGTCACACTTACTCTCAATGTCAGAGGAATCTGAAGGATCAATAGTGGGAAAATGGGGCAACTTTAGGAAGAGAGGTCAGAGGTGATGGCCGCTTTACAGTGGCTACTATCTGCCACGCGAAGGCATTTGCATCTAAGAGGTTATATGAGGGTGAGAAGTGGATCCTGGAAACTGCTTGGCCTTTCACTCATATGCTAATATTTTGAAGTACTCCAGGAGTGCAAAAACCAGTTATAGCAATTTGATTATGATGAATGGTTAGATGTATTATTCTCTTCTTCAGCATTAGGTTACAGTACTGCACAAAAGTCTTGTTGCAGCCTTCAGTTCTTGTGTTTTGCAGCCAAGGAGCCAGATTATATTGCGACTCGGTCTAGAGTAATAACTCTCTAGGTATCCTGGAGGTCTAGCAAAGTTTTTCTTTGGACATCGGATGCTTTTTCACTCATTCTGTGTACTTGACCATTTTAGAGGAATGTTTTAATGTTTCTTAAGCCACTTAACACTGACCTTTACATAATTCAACCATAAAAACATCACCTAACTCAAAAGATGGACCTTTCTCTACAGATAACACACAACTTAGGAAAGATCCGATTTAAAATTTTATCTTTAGGCATTTTGTTAAGAGCAGCCTGCCACAAAACACACGTGCATATTATTTTCCCCAGCAAAATATAAAGACATGAAGGGTTAATCAAGGCTTTATCCTACAAACTTCTAATAAATTAATGTCTGGTCTGGTTTCATTTTGAACTTGGCTAAGATGTCCTAGTATACTTGCTGTAGTAGACCATGATAGGTTTTGCCTTAACAGCAACAATGTTAGCTTAGACAGAAAACAACCCAATTCATGACTCATGCCCTAGCCCCACAGTGCACAGAGATAATAACTCTCTAAGGTATGCAGCATGAGTGCTGATAAGGGCAGCAACTCATTATTTTCAGTATAAATTAAACTGCTATCAACCCTGAAAAAACTGCAACTCATTAAATGTCAAAAAAGTAGAAATCTCACTTGCAATGGGAGCAACAAATCATGGAGCTTGTGCTTTTGTTGTTAATCAGATTTGACAAACAATTCCACACATGCAGTTTTTTTGTCCTGGCGATCACTGGAATTAATGTACATTTAGAAGAACAGCGCTGTATCAGGCTACATGTGTATTTCAAATAGAAACAGTTAAATAAACAATTTGTGTTGTGTTATTTCTTTAGCTGAACAAAGTTGTGTTGTGCAAAAACAACCATTCATTACCAGACTATTTTTAAGAACATGTGGATTAAAGCACAACGTGCTCAGCGAGGGCCTGAAAATCAGGGCCAATTTTCAATGCTGTAAATATTTTGGACAGAATTTTCCCATGCCGTATAAAACACATCTTAAAAATAATGAAAACCGAACTGCAAATGTCAAACAGATGGTTTCGTTCCCCTTCGGTGTTCAGATATTTATTTATTTAGATGTGTGTCTTTAAAACACATAATCTGTGAATGTGTTTTTGTTGCATCGTGAACACTGCTTTTCAGTTTTCCATTGAATTATTATGTGTGGGAATGTGAGTATTTATGTTTATCTTTAAAAAAAAAACAGATACACAAATGGTCATGAAAATACACAAAGGCCGAGCTGACAAACAATGCTTTTCAGTCAGTTTTATCCACGAGTATAGAACCACACTAGACAAGATAGAATAAATGATGAAACTTTTTACAAATTGGTTATTGTTCAAAAACAATATCCAAATGTGAGAAACAGCTTTACTGAGTTTCCTCACTAGAAGCCAAAAACACTTGAAATGTGGACTATGCCCTTTTGTACCAAACCAAAGCAGTTTCACTACTTTATTATGGTCACACACAAGCACGCCTTTAAAATGCTGACCTCTAGTGTAGGAAATATGTCATGTGAAAGAACAATCTGATAGTAGTTGCATTGCAAGGCCACAAAGTGGCAGCATGTTCACACATAACTGCTCAAGTTGCCCCAAAAGAGCCTCCTATTGCATAAGACTGCACTGAAAAAACACAGCAGATGGGCTTTAATGTTTTGTATGGGTCTAGATCAGTTCTGTTCTTCTGGATCATGAGAAGAAAACAATATCGACTTTAATACACATGAATAATAAATGACATGGAAGGGGACCTAAATGAAAGCCCATAAGAAGAGAGCAGTCTCTACAGCTGCTTGAATAGTAGTGGCTCATTTCCTGTCAGAGGTGACGTAATGTATAGGAGAGTAGGTGTGAAAAGCAGCAATACTGGAAGGAACAGAGGTGGAGGTGGTATCGTAGGGTTGCACCTGTTTAGGCTATAAATATGGGAGAGTGTTTCACTGTACAGCATGTGGGCCTGCTGTATGCGTGTATGTGTTTAAATGAAATGATATTTTATACAGAACATTGCCCCTCCTCCCTTTCAACTGATTTCAAAGCCTTTCTCTATCTGTCTCTCCCATCGACAGCTTCAAAAATCCCTTTCACAGACAAAGCGTATGATATACTCCACAATCTGTCTGTCTGGACTTTTGCCTCCTAGCTAAATCACTTTTACAGTTGAATGATTGTTCCCCCAGTGTATCCTCAAAGCCGCCCATCAGCCTCACCAGTTACTCCTTACTGTTGTTGTATGCTCCAAATCCCAAAGAAGCAAATGAAAAACAGATGTTCAGATATCATTTTAATTTACCATTTTTAATCGTACTTTTTTCAACCTTGTCACGGATTTTAACGTCTATAAGGTTTCAAATGATCAGATGCTTGGTTTGAAGTTTATCCTTTTAGTTATTTATTTTAAATTTGGCTTTAGTGGAAAAGAAGAAACTCAAAGACAGGTATGTGTAACGTATTTGTCTCAAAACAGTTGAGATCAGCTTCACAGACCGGTGTGGTATTGGTCTGAATGGTTGCATGTGTGTCACAGATATGACTGAATTAATGTCACATATAAAGATGTATGATTTCAGTTCATTCTCTGTGCAGAGCCACAGTGGACTTTTTTCTGATCTTGGTTGACAACTGGACATGTGATAGATGAGAATATTAACCCAGTTTTCAACCCAGTTTTTTACTAGTGCACAGTCTCTTTTACAATAAAAAGACCAAACATCAATACTGTGTAACTTGAGGACATAAACTAAGGGAGAAAGTGACCAAGAGAGAGAAGAACGAAGTAAAATCAAATAGTGAGAGATAAGAAGTAGAAGAAAAAGTCTTGAGTGACAACAAGCCTGTTAAAAATAAACCCTCCCCCCTCAAACTATCCCATCTGCTTGGAGCCTGTCTGCTGGCAGTAGCACCAGTGGGGTGGGGGTTAAAAAAGGGCAAAGGACACAGACTGTGATCAATTTGTCCACTAAATGTGTCGCACCCATATTTGTGCAGTGTGCATGACGCAATGGAGAACACACAACTGACATTCACTCTTATCCTTCAAGGGCAAATGATATTACTTGTGTAAACCTAGCATGTGTTTGGATCTATACTACCTGAATGTATAGGATCATATACTGTGGTTATATATTCACCTCTATGATGGTGTAATAAAAATAGGATGAATCCAAGCTATATTCCTTCATCATTCATTTGTTGGGGGTCACTATTTGCCAGCTTTGAAAGTTAGCACAGTTAATAGCATATTTAGCGTAGGCTAACCATCTTATTTGTTTTGCAGCCAGAAGTGACACATTTGGTCAACAGGGTGGAGTGCTAAGCTAACAATAAGTAGCATGTCTAGCTAGCACACAGACACATACATATCTGCTAATTTTTGTTAATAAATCATTGAAGTAATAGGCCAACTAGAATTTCACTCACAAAAAAATTGAGCACAGATTTTCTAGTTGCTCAAGTCATACATGCAACCACCAGAGTATCCATAATTAGAGCTAGTGCTAGACTCATTCACAAGGTGGTGAGGATATTCTGTGCTAACAGTTGAGAAAAATGTCTACTTTTTTGCATATTATGGCCTCTGAGACAGATATTTTTAAACTTTTAAAACTATGAGCATACTGTGCGTGTATGGTTGTAATTATGCATACCCGTTCATGGTGTGGTTTAAAGTAGGTTGTTTATCCTTAAATTTGTTGTGTCGCCTGTAACGGTGGCCCAGTGTATAGGTTATTATATAGAATTATAGGATTGCCTCTCTTATTTTGTATATTGTGACTGTGCATCTTAGTTTATAACTTCTGTTTTATGGGCATAGTCTGAGTGCAAGTGTGCGCACGAAGCCCCTCATTTTTTTTCTTTTTAAATGAAATAGTAAAGCAAGTTGAGCCAAGTACTGCTTGTCAAAGTTGGTTGACCGCACAGTTCACTTCCCCTGGCACCAACCCCGATACTTCTTCTTGGAAGTATTAGATCTGGTTGTATTTTGGATATAAATATAATGTGATGTTTTTATTGCTATATTATGCCAATTCATTAACATAACTAATTTGCAGAAAAACTTTGAGAAAAGAACAGTTTGAAGGTTGTGCCTTTTGTGGTGTATTTCCTATTCCTTTTATAAATGTCAGCAGTTCTGTTATCAGGCAGAAGAACATAAGGTAAACATTAACACACTGACTAGTCCAGTTCAGTTGTTTGGCACCAAAATGAAGATCTGATATTGTCGTAGATGGTTAATGATTTTTAGTGACTGGAATTTTTCAAGGTTATGGATTGTTCTTTAAAAAATTCCAGACTGTGTTCCTGATATAAAAAGTGCACTAAAAAGAAAAGGGGAATTTCAGGAAAATCATGAGCTTACATGAGCATGAAAACAGGAAGTGCACAGATTGTACTTTAGTTATCCATTTGCATACTTTTTTAAGAATTTCTAAATATTTTCTCGTCCTTCTGGCCAAAAAGGATAGAAGTAATCATGAGCACCCCACAACACTGTTGTCTTAACCCTGCCTAGAATAGCTTCACCAAATGAAATGTGTGGTTTTGTTTTAGTTCTTGTGTCAACATGGCAAGAAGCATTGGAGAAATGAGGATAAAGAATAAAAATGATTTAGAAAGTAAAACAGGAGGTTGAGGCAGAAAAACATAGATTAAAGTAGGACTTTGGCTCTTTCCTTACACTTTAATTTGAAGTTGAAGGAAGAAGGCCTTTGAAGTGAAAGCCTCACCCTGGCAAAAAACATATTTTTCTTTAGTGTTAATGAAGCTTATCTAACCTGTGGGTCAGTCAGTTCTTCATAAACATCACATCAACGGTCAGGACAGACTGATCAAAGCACAGTTAGGTCTAAAATGACAAGGGCACTGCTAACTCAAAGAAAGTCATCAACATGGGTTTCAACATGGGTTTATACTGTGTTTGAATTAGTAACTCATTAACTTGTGGGAAAAGAGGGAACAGCAATTTCATACTAGCAGATTTTTCTTTATGGCCCTAGACATTCAACCTTGAAATTGTTTTACATTCCCACTCCTTTGTTGAAGAAGACTCATCTCTATAACAGCAACACAACTCAGAAGGCCTATTGATTGCTTACACACAGAGACTCACATGTACAGGCCTTTACAAACACCCTTGAAATTGATGTTTCCCATGGAGAAAACAACTTATCCATTAGGTTTTTGTTCTTTTTAGAAAAATAGAGTGTAAAAGCAACAATCTGAAGAAGCTTTGACATTTGGCTACCACATATTGCAAGATGAAACAAAAGCAATGCTGAAGCACTGTAGCAGAGCGGATGCTTTTGTCCTTTAAAATACCCCTTTGTTCATCTAGAGTGACTCATGTTACCGAAGCCACTTTTGACAGCTGTTATTGATGCCATCAGCCAAGAAAAGCTCACCATATGCCGCACAATGCATGTGTCAGTTCATGTATATACATATTCGGCTCTGTGCATTTAAAATGTATATGCTTTTTTTAAAATCTTTTTAATTCTCAAGGGCAGCTTGGATTGATTCTTTGTCCTCACAGGCAACAGGTGTCAAAAATGTGGGTGGAAAAAAGTGCACACAGCGTAAAGGAGTTGTATTGTTAAAGCGGGACACAGAGACAGATGGATCCACAGTGTTTTGCCGGGTGATGTGGGTCATTGGGCCCAGTTAACTATTCTCCAGTGTTATTAGGTACGCTGCAGCACTGCAAAACAAGTCGTTGACCTTGAAACACAACATCCCTGTTATATTCTTTTTTCTTTTTGTGGTTTCCTCTGTTAGTACAGCATGAAAAACAGTGCATCCAGCGCTGATGATCTATAACATACAAGAGCTTGTTTTAGTAAGTTTTTTTTTTTTCGAAAAATTCGCCCAAGAGAGGAAAAACAAAGTTAATCAATAAATGGTCAACATAGCAGAACCTTTTGCCACTAAAGAGCCAGGTATTACCCCAAGACCAAACTTTTGCACGCAAAAGAAAATAAACATCGCATTTGGACTAGACAAAACTCGGGAAAAATGTCTCAAAATAACTGCTAAGCACATGTATGCCACATTTGTTATGTTAAACGGACACATATGTCGACAGAAAAAGTAGCGCAGTTAACTTTTCAGACCACAGAATTCAATTCAGCCTGCATTGTGTGCCTTTGTGGAAGCGAGCGTGTGTGTGCGTGAAGCGAGCGTGTGTGTGCGTGTGTGGGTGTGTGTTTGTGTGTGTGTGTGTGTGTATGTGTCTGGCGAGGGGCCCCTGTTATTATGTCCTGCTGCTTTTCAATGGAACAGCTGTGTGAGCCTCCAGCCGCCTCCAAACAAGGTACAGACTGCCTGGCAACTGTCCTCTCATTGGCCAACTTTCCACCTCCTCCGACCAATCGTGCAGGCCACAGTCGAGGAAGTGCAGGGGGGGAGAAAAACACAACAGAGAGAAAGAGAGAACAGAAAGGCTTGTGAGAAAGTTTGCCGTGAAAAAACACGAGAAGAGTTGGAGAGACATCAGCTCGTGTTTCCAACAGAGAGTGATAAGACGGAGAAAGCAGAATGACAGCTACATACTAATCATACTTAGAAGGCAGCACTTTTTAAAGCTTTAACCTCTTTCACACAGATTACCATGGAAATCTTTTAATGTTTCTCAAATCCTGTATTTTGTAGCCTAGATTTCCGTGTCGCACTCTGTTAGCTCTGACATCCTTAAAAAGGCCACAGTAGCAATCATGAAAGGAAAGAAATCCTTCATGTTTATTATATATCAGATACAACTGCTAACAATCAGTCAACTAGTCATAGAAATTCTTGAGACCTGAAAGATTTACCAAAAAATCAGATCACTGATGTAGGGTTGTATCAACAAATAAAACAACTACATATACACATTTTCTGGGATCCATCAACCAGATAAGTGCCTGCATTGAGTGGCAACAAGGAGGCGGTGACTTTTCTTTATTGATGCTATCGGCTTTGTGTTTGGCAGGCAGAGACATGCCATTGCAAAACGAGTGTTTCCAGGGCTTCGAGTGGACTTACTGGTAGATTTGAGTCAACAGTCTCTCGAGGATAATAGGTGTTTGTCTTACAGTAGCCGTGACGCATGCGGTTGTAGATGTGAGGCTGAAAGAAGAGCGGAAAACATTTGGAAATGGGCGATAAACAAGCATGCGGTTCTATGCATCGTTTTAGTCTAAATATCTTTTCTCCGTATGTCATTTTATACATCCTCTGTGGGTGTTGAGTGTATACCATGCATTTGTTTACTGTGTATCTGTGAGAAAAGTGAAGTGGGTGGATTCAAACTCACATGTAGCATATCTTGCAATTACTAATCAAAGTGGCCCGCAGATTTTTGCAAGAACACACAATGCACAGCTCCTTTTTCTCCGCTGGAGGTTATACTTCTTCTGAAATCTCAACTGCAGTTTCTCCAGAAAACAAAAAAGACCTGTGAAGAGACACACAGGCATGGCACAGGCGAGGTGGCTTGTGTGATGTGGTTAAGAAGGAGGCTATAAACTGCGTAGGTCTGCTTACTTTAAAAACATGTGCAAACACTCTTCTGATTACACACAGACGCTCTGGCAGACACACACACACAAACCTCTCTCGCACACATGCACATAAGCACTGTCTGTGCAGCCATTTGTCAGTATGAAATGTACAAACACACTGACATTACGATATGCTGACATGGCAAAGTGGTGGGTGTTTATGAGTCAGTGGATTTGACAGCCACCAGCAGCACCATGATGATGATGATGGTGATGATGATGATGATGCAGCTGACACAGTTCACAGTACATGGATATCTGCCACAGAGATTATGTTGGTGACCTAAATCTGCTGCTCAAACAGAATATTTGCAATGCCATTTTTATACTTTAATGTTTGATGATAGTTAATCAACTGGCTGATTAATAATAATTTTGATTATCAAGGAGCCAGTTAACAGTAAAACCAGCCAAAAATACAGATTTGTTTATTTTGAGTTATCCATACAAGTCTTACCCCTTGATTTTTTTTAAATATGTAAAATGAGGTTAAATTATCTAAGGAATTGCTTGATGAGGATTGTGCATGTTTATGGTAAACCATTTATCTTGGGCCTTTTTGCTTAAAGAGGCAGAAAGTTCTGATGATGTCATCCCCTCACATCTTTTGTGCTGTGCACAGCAGACATGTCCCGACAGGCGACAAAGAGATGGCAGTTTTATTAAGCAGGCAAGCTACTTTCATATTCAAGCAAACCAGTAAACCAAATTTTAACCCACTTGTCAGCATATGATTGAGAGACTAAAGAAACCTCACGCCTGGAGGGCTTTAGCTGAATTTTCCTCTGTTCCTAGAACAAATTGATTGAACCACTGTTAGCTTTTCAGGACCAGGCAAATTACAGTTTAATTTAGATGCCCCCCTTTTAAGGTTTAATTATTGTTTAATTTTGCAAAATTTTAATGACTATATCACATTATGAACCGGGGAGTAAGATGGGATTTGGTGCAGTGCAGCGTGAGGAAAATCATATTAGGCGTCACATGATAACATGTTTTGTGAGTTCCAGTGTATTTTTCTTTGTTTGCAGGCTATGATTAGCTAAACTGTACTGCTACTCCGATACTGACTGCTTTCGGTGAGTGAATCAAATCACCATCATTACCTTAAACATAATTTGATGTCTGCTGTTCTTGACCACGAACATCAAAGCCTGATCAGATTTCACCATAACACAGCCTACCAGTTTATCCTGCACTGAACTATTCCAAACTCTTTAGTGCAGTATTTTCATGCAACCTTTGAATAACACAAAATTAGTATACTTCAACTAGTTTAGGAAGATGTTTCACAAAAAAACATTCTGTGTTGATCCAAGACCTGACTTTAAAACTATAAAGACGACAGATTTTAATTTCAAGTTTCCACCGTATCTTTATTTACATCTGTACGAGGTAGAGAAGGGATATGTTAAGGGTATGAGTGGTGTCATGAAATGTTTAAATAAGAATATCTATATCCAACCCACTTTAACCCCCGGTTACAAAAGAAAAAGGTTACCGATGTGTTTGTGCTTCTATGTTTCAATAAAGACACACTCCAGCAGTTGTTGTTGATCATTTTCATGACCTGGTTTACTTCGAAATGGCAGCTCTCGCACCCTCAGGCTCTAACAGGTGTCAAAGAGGAAGACAACAGGCCCTGGCAAGAAACAAGTCATACTACTGTTTATCTGACTTCGCTGCCTATGTGTCAAACACTGCCGTTGCTTTAAATTCTTCTCTGTCAGGGCTGATGTTGTAATGTTTTGATGATATTTCTGCATCGGTGCCCCCTGGCCATGTTGAACATTGTGAACAATTTGGCTGAACTATATTATAAGAAAATCTTGTCTTATACATTAATATGAACATCCCAAATCACAAGCTGAAAAGGTCTAAATGTCGATGCGTTCGTGTAGATGTAGAGTTTGAATCCACATTAACTCTTTTCATGGTTTCATTGTTTCTGGTTTCATTGTTTCTATATTTCTGCCACAGGTTTTACATGTACAAAAGAAACTGACTAAAGTGAAAGTGACTACACTCATGAGACTGATAAAGATTTCATGAGTGAAGCTCAGCAAAGACAGCAGAAGTCACATAAACAACTGTAATCTGATAGCTCAGTGATGAATTACTGGCTGCTGAGCTCTCAGCTGTATGTGCTTTGTACTGAACTGAATGTTAAAGCTTGACATGAATGAAAACCTGTTGGGATTGTACTACACCTAACAAGGAGGTGCAAGAGCAGCTTGTTTTTAGGCTGTCTATATAATCTGGGGGCTATAAATGGTCTTTTTCAGACCACACACTGTATGTGTGGTCTGGAATCTCAGGGTCACCCATGGGGCATAAACTCAAAACTGCACTGAGTGAGTAACAATACATGAAATCCTGAGAAGTTTAACAAAATGGACCAATCACAGTTCAAATCGTTAATTACCCCTGAGCTCTTTCTGAGACTGCGTGTGTGAGAAAACAGCCTCAATCTGCTCCCACTGTGCTGTCCAGACAATCTCAGCCTAATCCTCGAAGTCCAGTCCAGGATTACGATGTCTGCTCCACCCACCATCTCTGCATTATCGAAAAAAAGACAGGATTATTGGAACTATAAAAATGAACACAGACTCCATGCATTAAACCTGTGTAAAACTCACTACGCATCTTATAGTTTTATTGGGCGGGGTGATTACACTTCTCATTTCCCCAGATTAGTAGCTGGTAGATTTTAGAAGATCAACTCCACACAACACAAACAAAGCATTAATGCTGATTTCCCCTTATATGGTTTGATGCAGATTTGTTTTGTTTGGTGCTTGGAAACATGTTGCCATAGTGACTGTGATACATATTTCTTGGTGGATGTGTTATGCCAGCTTGTGAATTCAAGCTCCAGCAGATGGTTTCGATCCAGTGTCACAGGAGATGTGCATGTTTTTTGAATGGCTGAAAACAAGTATGTGAATAAGGAAGAGAACACAGTTGCACCTGGAGACAATTCCCTGTGGGTGAAAGTTTTTCTGGGCATTTTCCTGCAAATGTGTGTTTTGGAAGGAGGGTGGTGGACGTCAGTATATCTTATTGGTTCTGAATGAGGTGATCATAGAGCAGATGGTTTAGAGACTGTTTTGAAGCACTGGCAGCTCCAGCAGGACTTTTCATTGGACGTGGGAGCTTTCCACTGCTCTTATTTTTCTTCTCTCAGCCCAGCAAAAAAAAGTGCTGAACCACTGATGTGGTTTTTGTACTAATGCATGCCTGCTTTTACCAGCTTTATTTCCCATTTCCATGCTTGAAGTGCTTGTGCAGACCATTTCTAAAAAGTGCTGCTGTTCAGTACATTTCCTGTAATATAAAAGACATTCTTGCATAAAATTAATGAAAAGCTGATCGTGTTGTGCTACGTGATTTGGACTTGAACAAGAAGGGCTTTGATTATAGTGCCAATAAGCTGGAAACATAGACTGTACATCAAAGATGGACACGGCCAACGTGCCATCAGCCATCACCTTTTGGGGCTTTTGAACCTTCAACTAAGCTAGCTTTATAACCATTTAATTAATTAATTAATTTATGTTTATTTCTTAGTCATTTTTGTCGAAAAGTGAACAGTAGGCTTGGTAGCAAGTAGCTGCATTCATAGACTGCATGTGACCATTCAAGCAGCTGTAAGCAGAAAGAAAGAGTGCTTAAATGTTGCTTGCCAGTAATTGTTTACAAGATATGTTGTAATAAAATGACCAAAGTCCAACAAACAAAACATAAAGCTAGAGCGACCATCCCCTTATGAACGTACTTCCAGACACAGCAAACACTAGCACATCTAATATGATTAAATCCATTTTCTTAGATGCTTTAAATGTACATTCAATGAAGTCATTGAACCACACAGTAAAACATAAAAAATTAGTGCTGTCAGCGTTAATCTTGTTAAAATGACGTTAACGCCATAACCGCATTAATGCGGCAAATCTCAGTTAGTGAGTTAGAGCGGCATGCACGGCGTCAAAGCGTTAGCGCGGTTAGCTTGTTAACGCGTTAGCGCCGTCCAGCCCCACGCACGGGGCGATCCGCGCTAACTCGCTAACGGAGATTTGCCGTGTTAATGCGGTTATGGCATTAACTTCATTTTAACGAGGTTAACGCTGACAGCACTAAAAAATACAATATTTTGTTAGTATTTCATCTACTAGCATTTTCCATCTGTTACCTTTCTTTTGTGCCATTATCTCTGAGCACAGTGCTGTGTAGAATTAGATGATGAGCAGTTTTGTGTAAAGGTTCCTGACTTAAACAGTGATTTACATCCCTGGCTAAAAACTGAGTGGTCTGGACGCATTCCCCTGGTTGCTCAAATACTTTATTTTTCCTCTCTCTGACAATAAAAGGGCTTCCTGAAAATGGATGAATGAAATATGTGTGTGATGTAAACTGGATTAGTTTTGCACTATGACTGGCCACATTGACCCTGATGCTGGTGTTACTGAAAATGAATAAAAAATATGTGAGGTGGCATATACGTGTGTGTGTGTGTGCAAGTTTAGGAAGCCTGCCTACTTATCCTCAGAGAAGGGAGCCTTGTTTACTAGATGGGTTCAGAGCAAATCTCAGCCAATTACAGTCAGAGTTAAAACTCTGGTGTGCCAAAAGTTGCTGTAATTTGTGAAATTGGCTGTAATCAAGTCTCATACACAAATACTTCTTCAAAGAGGCCAGAGATTTAAAGTGTTGTATTGGACTTTTGCAGCAGCGTTAACAAACACTGCTGGGAACACGTAGATTGCCGTCAGTTGCCTTAATTTATGTATACACTTAAGTTATTCCTCTCCTCAGTGCAGTGGAGGTTTGCTATCTGGGTGAATGCTGGTATATTTCATTGGTATTCTGCTTCCATAATAAGCCCCCTTTCGACTGATGGCATCTGAATATGTCGTTTTCATAGCCGCATGAACACCCTGGTCATTTTTATATAAAAATTGCACTTAAACCATATATTTGTGAGTTGCTCAGTTCTATAAAAGAGATCATTGATTTAACAAAAGACATGAGAAATGATCAGGGTAACAGTTTTCAGTCTCACTTTGACTTGTACTGGAGTCCTTCCACTGACTGTATTTTTTTAAAGGGTAATGAGATAGAGGAAGATAGTTGCTTGCAGAACATCAGTAATTTCCTTAATTGCCTAATTATTATCACCCACAGTGAGACTGAGTTAGAATAGAATAGAATAGAATTCAACTTTATTGTCATTGCACATGCACAGGTACAGGGCAACGAAATGCAGTTTGCATCCATCCAGAAGTGCTTTAGTGATATAGATATATTACAATATATATTAGCAATAATATAGATATGTGAGTATATTACAGAAATGGGTCTATTATGGTATGTTATAATGTACACGGTATGAAGTATGTTGTGAATATTCTATAACTATAAGTATGTACAGGCTGTAGTGAGTACAAGCTATGTACAGGATATGAACAGGATATAAATATGAAAAACTATACAGAATATGAAATAAATAACTTTACAGAATCTGAGATATACAGTTATACAGAAATGGGAACTATGCAAGTTGTAAACAGTTGTAGGATTAAAGATTATCGAATGTACAGAATGATTATTTACACAGAGCTATACAGTAGTGCAGTTAAGATAAGTGAGGGTGTAGATAGTTTCTACAGAGGCTATATAAAGTGCTAGTGGTTGCGAGTGG
This sequence comes from Simochromis diagramma, assembly GCF_900408965.1. Lineage (NCBI taxonomy): Eukaryota > Metazoa > Chordata > Actinopteri > Cichliformes > Cichlidae > Simochromis > Simochromis diagramma. The sequence continues at coordinate 11,778,739 of NW_024386908.1, read as the reverse complement.
TGGTTCAGTCCATGTTATTATTGTGTGTTTGAGGGTACAGTTGTCCATTGTGGGTGTGTGTATGTTCAGTCCATGAGTTTAACGTGGGTCAGATGTCAGGAGGCAGAGTTCAGGAGTCTGACAGCTGTGGGGAAGAAGCTGTTCCGGTACCTGGTGGTCTTAGTCCGGAGGCTCCTGTAGCGCCTCCCAGAGGGCAGGAGGGTGAAGAGTCCATGCGATGGGTGACTGGGGTCTTTGATGATTTTCCCAGCCCTTTTCAGATGACTGGGGTCTCACAGCAGATGACACTGTACCGCCCATTTCATGCAAATGAGCTGTCACACAGAGTTTAAGCTACAGTTAAATAATTATTTGATCTGTTTACTAAAGTCTGCAAGAGTGCACGTCCCATAACATCATATTAGACATGGCCTCCTGACTTCAAAGCAACTACCAAAATGGAAAGGCCAAATTTAAGAACACGCACCCCATGCTACATAAATCTATCCATCATGCTCAGCTGATGTACTATCAGATCTTGTGTATTGTTAACATTATGCTAAATGTTCATGTACAGGGAAGCTATATCTCGACAAAACTGAATCAGTCTGACAGAATAACAGTAACAGTACATGTACGTGTATGACTCACTGCCTGACAGCGCATTGGTTTTAGCTTCGATTCCTGTGGAAAATGTGTGTTTTCAATCAAACTATAACTGAGCCAATGGGCAAGCAGCTTTTTCGCAGGACGTTGTTTAATACTGGATAAATACTAATGATGAGCATCGGTGATTGTAACAATAGCAAATAGACCAGCTCACAGCGTCTAATGATGTAAACATAACGTATCCAGATACATAAGCACTTCAGGGTTATAGTACATTCCTGCATTCCTTCCTGGAATTACCTGCTAAATCGATGACCTGTTACTGTTTCCTATTATCCTGCATGCGTTTGTGTCTAGTTATACAGCCACACTTCTAAGAAAGTCAGTAGACTACATCATAAACAAAATAATGTGCCACAAAAAAAATCCTGTAAAATGTTCCACACATGTAGTGTAAATTTCAAGCCACACTTAAATATTTATGATACTCAACATACTTAAAATGTGGTAGTATTTTATTTTATATTCTACAGAACAATTATATTCTTACTGCCAGCCTGTGGCCTTGGTAAGAGTCCTTCACAAAGGCAACACGACGAGCATGACCACAATGAAGACCACAAGCTGAAATGCACTGGTCCAGCAAAAATATTGTTCTACATTAGTGTTATATAACAATAATGATTTATATGAAATTAGGCTTCAAGTTAAACTGACATGAAAACACAATAATTATGTAAATTTAATTACTTCTGACAACAAACTCGATCATTTATGCTGATCTTTACATTTTTGATTAAGACAGAATGCATTTTTCCATTACTGCAAATATCCAAGAGGTGCTGAAACATTTGCTGTGCCCAGTCCATCCGTTAGTATACTTATATCCACATTATACACTTTACATGCCGCTGAATTTAGGCAGCAAAGTGTTGAAAGATGCGGTGAAAGAAAGGGAATAGCTTAATCTCTTAATCTTTGTCTATGCATACATGTTTGTGGATATCTCTGTCTGTTTTTTAATAGAAACAGAACCACAACAGCAGGTCATCTTTGTTTTATGGTACTGTAATATCCTGTGTATTCAAATTTTTTGTCATGTTTCTGAAGTGTAATCATGCTACCAGAAAATCAATAAAAATCACCTTCAAAATGGATTATTTGCTTCATAAATGTGCCATGAAAATGTAACAAATATGCAGACAAATTGTGAAAAATTGACTCAGAAAAGCTTGACAGTGTGTGCATATACAGGGGAAGATTGAAAACTGGAAGTTTAACCGTTATCTCTGGTTGCTTAGTGACTAACTCACCAAGTGAAAAACTCCTTTAGGGGCTATTTGCATATGCAAAGTGCAGAGATAGGGGAATAAAGGATCTCTGGGTCTTTGGGGAGGCGTGTCTTGTGTTTTCGGTTGTGTGAACAGGACTGACATGGATCACAGAATATGGTGCGGGTGCATCAGCAGGTCCTCCTGCCTTTCTCAGCTAACTGCTATGTGTGGCGAGATAGCACATGAGTGTGTGCGTGCCACAATTTCCATGTTCATGAGATTTCACTGTGAATTGAAGTGTGTGTTTGTGCATACATGGGTGTGTGCAGGTCTGTGAAGCAAGTAAATGTAGCAGAGCTAAGACTATTTTTTTTTAAAATTGGTGATATATATATATATACATATATATCATTTTTTGCTGTCCTGTACCACTGATAAATGCTTGTGTGGCACAACCAATAAGGTAAAGAATCCAGAACTAATGTTTTTGTTGAGCCTTTGAGCTGAACCCTAACCCTCTAGTTAGTTAGACGTATTGTCTCATCAATAGGTAGATGAAAGAAAAAAGCAGCTGTCATTTGAATAAACTGAAAATGTGATCACTTCAATTCAATTCATTTCCCCTTCATTCCCATAATTAAAAAAATGAATTTAGCCATCTCTGACCCGTTTAAAGCCATCCATTCCCAGATTCTCCAAGCTCCTACTGAAGTTGGGGCGATCTAATCATGCACTCTGAGTAAAAGTCTACCATCACCTCACATACTTGCTAATGTGGACTTTTTATGTTTACACTTCTTAATCTAGCAGTATGGTATCATGGAGTGCTACCCTGCGCATTGAAAAATGGGAAATGCTGAAGAGGTACCCGGTGCTTTTAAATGTGACAGGAAAGCCTCCTCTCTAAGCTTCAGTATGTGAAGAGGTGGGAGTGACAGTATTTTTAAATGTAAGATTTGTTGCTGGCCTTTACTTTAGACACAAAAGAGATACAATAGGGTGTTGCTGCAACAGGTCCACAGTTGTGCTACCTCCATTAACAAAAAAAAAAAAAAAAAAAGATGAAACAGAAAAAACAAGCTTGTTTTCTCTGCTTGCTGCATTCACAGTGGCCTCAGAGACATTCATTAAAGCATACAGTGGATTCAAGCACAACCAGAACACCCTGTCCTCATAGCTGGAACCTGTGTGTACATGTGTGCGGGGGTGTCTGTGTGTCAGAGTAACAAAAGAAAAAAATAGAGCACAATAAAGAGCAGATACACCTAGAATAAGATTTATCTGTAAGCAATTTGCATGAATGCATGTGTGTGTGTGCCTTTCCGTTGCAATCATGTAAGTTTTGATGAATGGTAAACAAAGAGAAGAGCTGAAATGATTGAACACTGGCGGACTTCATTGAATAAATGCCATAACATCAACGTTTGCCTGCTGAATAAACAACAAATGCAATTGCACTAGATAACTCACAATAACTGATACAGCATGGACCGTGATTCTTCTTAAAGGTTTCTGTTCACATATTCCATTGTTTGCTGAAATAGTTTGGAATCTCTTTACATATATATATATATATATATATATATGTAAAAAGCAGATCGAATAATCAAGACTGCTCCTGGACATGCTACTTAAACTATATGCAGCAATGAGTGTCTACAGCCATCTGTAAAACATGGTGGAAGCTCTGTTATGCATTGAGGCTCCATTTTAGCCAGTGGTGTTGGGGATCTTGTCAAAATTTACAGAATCATGAAGAAGTGAGGGGCGGTTTGAAGCTTTTGCACAGTACAGTACATTGAAAGCATGCTGCACACACAGATGACATTGGGCCCTCCTGTATAATCTAACCCTGACTGACTGAAAGCAAGGACAGCCTTTGTGTGTTCAAATATATCATTGGTCCTATCTTTTCTTCCCTGTTTGCTTTTTGTGCTACACTGTCCTTCATATTCTGAGTTGACAATGACTGAGTGATAGTACTGAACTATTGGAAAAACCAGTATGACCACAAGACAATGCATTTTACTTTAGTCCTCTTCGGATTTAGAGTTAATTAATTCGTAATGTGAGAAGAGCTTAAGCTGAATATGACTAGGGGTGCAACAGTTCACCAAAACCAGGGGTTGTGTTTGTACTTTGGTTTTCTTTAGAGGGGATGAATAACAAAAAAATAGGGAAAAAGGTCAATGCATTTATACTTGAGCAAAAAGAAAAAGAAAAAAACAACAACCCCAAAACAGCTGAAGGTAAAACAGAGCATCAGGATGATGAAGCAAGATGATATATGTGACTTTGAAAGAGGCATAGTTGTTTGTGCCTGATGGGCTGTTTTCAAGAATTGCTAATCTACTGGGAAAAAGCATGGATCCATCCTGCCTTGCATAACAGTTGAGGCTGCTAATTGTGTAATGGTGTGTGGGATTATTTTCTATGCACACTTAGGGCCCTAAGTACCAAATGAGAATCTTTTAAACACCACAGCCTACTTGAGTTGTTGCTGACCATGTCTATCCCTTTATGATCACAGTGTACCCATCTTCTGATGACTGCATCCAGCAGGATAATGTGCCGTGTCACAAAGCTGGAATTACCACAAACTAATTTTCTGAACATGAAGTTCACTCAAATGGGCTCCATAGTCACCCAATTTCAGTCTAGCAGAGCACTTTTCAGATGTGCTGGGATGGAAGATTCACATCATAGATGTTCTGCAACAACTCTGCAGCAACTGCATTAATGTCAACATTGACAAACATCTTTGAGGAATGTTTCCAGCACCTTGTTGAATCTTTGTCACAAAGAATTAAGGCAGCTCCGAAGGCAAAGGGGGATCCAACTGGCCAGGTGTAACTAACAAAATAAGTGTATGGCCAGCTCTATTGGCTGTAGAAGTGGACGTGGCTGTCTACACAGACCCAGAAGACTGGCTGTTTTATAAGCGTGTGCTGTCAGGCTAGCGTTCTCGCTCTCATTTCAGTTATGATGTAAAATGCAATTACCTTTAATTTAACCTGGAAAGCAATGACTGTGTGAGTGTGAGACAGACTAAAAAAAAAAGCAGATCGAATAACCACAAAGGAGGATAGAGAGAGGATCTATAACATGACAGAAAAGCTATTATTTTGTCAGTTTTACTTGTTCATTTCCTACTGTGCTGTCACTATGGGGACAGACATGCGTCAGCGCTGTTCGTCAAGCCCGTGTTACGCCCCGTCCCCTTCGCGTGTGCGTCCGCCTATGTGTTTGCATAACCTACTCAGCCACGATTTCATAACCATGTTCATCTTGGACACTGCTGCTTGCTTCCCACACAGATGAATATTGATGTAGCTACATGCCTGAATTGTGTTTACTTTGCTTATATCGCTCTAATAAAAAGCATTAAATGTATTCCCAGAATGTACTGAGTGGGGCGAAATAACAGAAAAAAGAAATCCAAGAAATCTCAAGAAAAAAAACACCAGCAAGAATCAAAATAAGAAATATCAAGCATCACTTAGTGAGTCCTTTTGGTAATTTGCACACTCACAGTCATGTATTATACAACCAGTTTGTTATTCAGTTCAAGTGCTTATTTCAACATTTACATCTGAATAAAGTTTTCAATGATTCCTTTCATTCCTTTATCCTTTTTTTTTCATGCTCAAAAGTGAGTTTTGGTTTTCACAGTCCTGACCTTTGGGATTGCAGACTCATCAGCAGAGGTGATGTGACTGTCTACACAGACCCAGAAGACTTCCAGGCAAACCAATATCTCACATGTCTCACAAGCGATCTAGCTAATCTATTAGTGGCAGAGGCTTCAGTGTGAACACTTTATGTTCCAGTGCATCTTTTAATACGCTATGCCTAAGCTATTCACATCTTCCACTTTGGTGCTTTCAGAAATTGTCAGTTTGAGCAGGTGCAACTGGCAGGAAAGCAGACACTTCAGGTGATGAAGGAACATCTTTGCGAACTGATTGCTGTTGTTTCAGAAGTGAAAGGGGGTTGACGCTAAATAATGCATAGATGAATCCGTGAGACTTATGTCATCCCCTTTTCCTCTATTTCTGTCTGAGTTCACTGTGGGTAATCTGCATCTGAAAATCGTTTATGCCGTACCAAAAAGAAAGAATGGAGCTTTTGCTCCATTTCCTGACACTTTTCTCTTTTGAATTGAGACCAAGTGTGCATCTTTTTTAAAAACAAATTCATGTGAGCGACTCGGTTAAACTGCGTGAAAGGAGTTGTTTCATAGTGTTAAAAAAAAACAAAACAGCATGATGTATTTTGACATCGCTTGGCATGCTATAGCATAATTACCTCATCAGTGATGATTATTGCGTGGGCTGGAGGCTACTGTCATGCTGTTGCTATGACATCTAGAGTCCATGAAAAGATGCGGGCATTTTTAGTGCATAACGGTGTTAGGCCTTTTGAAAGCAACAAACATGCACGTGACCAAACGCAAAACCCCCTGCACAGACACATTTTATCTACTTTGACATAGGGGGAGTGACCAGCTTCATGAAAACATACTGAGTGATTAGGGGTCTCTAATGTGCTCTCAGGTAGCCAGTGTGATCATAACCCTCTAGCAGCCGATGACAGATTCAATGGCTTTCAGTCCAGCTTTGCATCAAAGCACATTCCTGGCCCATCACTGCAGAAATTCTCAAATCTTTCCTGACAAATCTCTTTCATTCTGTCAGTAAATATTTCATACTGGGGGAGTATGAAAGTGTTGCATAAATATATTTGGGGAAAAAAAAGAAGAACTTCTGTCCTATAGCTTAGAGCAGCTTTAGGAGAATAAAACACAAGGAAAAAGTTGGCAGCACTAAATGCAATATTTAGAATAATAGCGCAAGGAAACAGGCAGCATCACATGGACAAAAGTTTTAGGCTGCAGCACCAAATCTTTGAATTCAGCTGTTTTTGGTGCCGTTGCCAAAGTGTGTAAAATCAAGCAGTCTGCCTTTACAAACACTTGTAAAAGAATGGGTTGTTCTAAAGAGCTCACTGAATTTGAGTGAGGTACTCAAACAGTTTCATAGGATGAAACTGTTGCAAGAAGTCAGTTTATGAGGTTTTTTCCATCGAACTAAGCAAAAACATTTAGAAACCACACCAAATCAGCCTCAAAGCTGCAGACAACATAAGCTGACTCATTAGCTGCAGAGTTCCAAAACTCCTCTGGTATTAACATCAGCACAAAAACGGTATGCTGGAAGCTTCGCCAAGCAGCTCTTATTGATACAATCCAAGGTGGCAATTCAGTATCGTGCCAAAAAGTTATTGTCTACCAAAAACTGACTTGTTGTCAAACATATCTTAAACACATCTCTCATTAATGAATCTTTTTTTTTTTTTTTTTTAAATATCCAGGTAAAAAGGGTCATTGGCATTTTCTTTTGGAGCAGAAATTGCAACAAATACACAGTTTTGAGTGAGAAAAAAGGACTAGATTAGGATTCTGCAGGCACAATAACACAGAGTTGTAAAGATACTTGTAAAATCTGTCGACCACAGTCTATACCAATAAATGCATAACATATTTGACAGAAAAAACATATGGAAACATCAAAACATCAAAAATCAAACAATTTTTGCCACAACACCAGCATCTTCAACTCATAAGCAGTATAAATCTGTTCCAATGCATGCTACTGTCGAGCCTGAAGTTGCTTCCAAGGACATCGTGGAGATAATTCCTCACTACTTAAAGAGGAAATAATGCAATCCCACAGACGTCTTACACCCTCAAAACATCCTGTTATCCTTGTTGTACCCGAGTTGCGTTCATGCTGCAGATGGATACGAGTTAAAGTTCGAGCCATAGCACTTCAGTATCTAGCTCACAGGTGTCAGACTCCAGGCCTTAAGGGCCGGTGTCCTGCAGGTTTTAGATATGTCCTTGATCCAACTCAACATGTCTTGACGTTCTCCAGAGGCCTGGTAATGAACTAATCATGTGATTCAGGTGTGTTAACCCAGGGTGAGATCTAAAACCTGCAGGACACCGGCCCTTGATCTAGCTAGTGCTACAGAGGAGTCAACTTTTGAAAAACTCAACATGACCAAACATGTAAACTGTTTCTGTTCAGTTCGTCACTACTGCTACCTAATTGTTCTTAGCTAGCAGACACATTCTTGAATTTCTTAGAGAGAAAAACAAAAAAGTTAATGTGCACTGAGTGATGGAGAAAAATGTAAGAAGGACCACTGCTTACTAAGGAAATTGTATAAACAAGCCAGTTAAACCTAATTCGTTTCAAATTATTTAACTTAGATATCGGCTTTCAACCTGATGTGTTGCTGAATTATATTTTTATGAAACCTCTTGCCAAATAAGCTGGAGTGTACTAGTTTCGTGTTATTCAAAAACTGCATGTAATACTGTACAAGGCCGTCTGGTATATTTTAGTGCATGCAAAACTGCTTAGTTTGCACTGCATTATTCTGGTACAGAACAGGCTGGTGTGTTCTTGGTCAATGCTACGTTACATACAGAGCAGCAAACATCAGTTATTTTTAAAAATTTAAAGGGATGATGCTGATTAAAGACGCTGAATGGATCCTGCCTTTTATACTAGCATTATAGTGTATAGCAGTTAAAAATCAGTGATATAGTTTGTGAAACATCTGCTTTAACTTTAACTGATCAAACACACACATCCACACATGTGCAATAACACTAAGTGTAATATTCCTTTCTGGCATCGTTGCATTTGTATTCTATTTTTATCTTATTGTATATTTTATTCTATTTTATTCTACTGTATATAGTATTTTATTTTATTCTATTCTGTACAGTTGTGTACTGTATTTATTCTTATTGTATTCTAATTTTTGCTTCATAACTTTTGCACTGTCCACTTCCTGCTGTGACAAAACAAATTTCCCACGTGTGGGACTAATAAAGGTTATCTTATCTTATCTTTATGTTTTTAAATTCAGCTAGTTAAACCACAAAACGCAACAACACAGGTTAGACAATCACAACCTGTACACAAAGAAAAATCTACTGAGGCTCACAAAACAAGTTAGTATTGTGAACTATTTCTAAGTACTTCCTTTCCCCATGCTGCACCGCTACACCCGATCTTAGAGTTCCCTAACCTGCCAAATACCTCTTTAACCCCTGAGTGTATCTCACATATTTCAGCCATCTAATGCCAAGCAATAGTCTCCCGTAGATATCCTAAACACACTAAACATTGTCCTTCAAATTTCTATTGATTTCTATAGTTATTATTAGCCTGATAAATATAATGTGAAACTCTTTTCCGATAGCTTTCTTAAAGACATCTTTGGGATAAATTATGTTGGTTCAGCTGTTATATAAGAGCAGTCATGTAGCTGCCATGGTAACCTGTATGGACCACCTCGGTTCAGAGGCACTAACCCACCGCACTTTGCAGCCACATGAATCTGCTGTGTGAGCTAACAGATTTACTGTATCCCTGCTATTCCTGTGTGCTGTTTGGAATTTGTATACGTGGAGGTTCATGAACAAATAAACTCAAATAAGGCGTAAATCTGATTTTGTTTGAGTTATACAACCGGCTTGGAAATATTTGTATTATACGTCATTTTTTCCAGAAAAGGAAAACGGCTACAATGATTTATACTCCTTTGATAATAGCATCGCAGAAGTTCACATTAATATTTCAGCTTAACTATAACAGGAAAGAAAGGCAGGTAGGCCACAGACAGTATAAAAAATGGATTTAGCCGTGACGTCAGGTTAGTGATTTTCTCTTTAGAAGCCTTGAGATGAGAGTTTTTGCAGTCTTGGCGTTTTAAAAGCAAGAGAGAGTTGATAGAGAGTTTGGCTGCGTCCAGAGCTTTAAATCCATCCGCGCATCCAAGAGGACTAAGTCATGTGGATTTGGACTAATATTTAACTCATTAGTGACATGGGCGGAATCAAATCCATAAGCTGTACACCACTACATAAATATTTTAATTGGCCAATGCTTTTTGTTTTTGTTCTATTTTTATGTGACTAAGAAAAAAATACAGAAACATGCTCCTAAGGCCAGTCTGTAGGCATGGCCACATAATAGTGTTGACTTTAAACTTTGTTAAAATTCAGACCGTGTTATTTACTACTGATTTCTAAGTAAAACTGTGTCCCCTCAACCCTGGAAATCAGTTATAATTAACACAATAAAGATAAAAAAAGGAGTTTAATGAGGTAAAACTCAGTTTAAAATCAGGCCCTGTGAACAGACCCTAGATGAAAAGTAAAAAAAAATGAAATGAGGAAATGATCAAGGAAACAATGATTTTACAAGTGTCAACTTCCTGCGGTTGAAGATAAAAAGTCAAAAGCTGACCAAAGTTGTTTTTCATGTTATGGATGCCATTACCACTGATTATTTTAACCCTGGTTATTAATGGCAAAACTCAGAAGCATTTGAAGGTATGGCTTTATTCTCCACTTTGAGCATCTAGTTAAAATAGCATGTAAGTGGACTGACTACAACATTATATCCCAAAATGTGGAATACTAATACAAGGCTTGGTTTCATAATTAACTTGTTACTTCACTTGCAAGACAAAAAATAACCTGAGCACTTTGAATCACTTTGAAAAGCCGAATTCTCAGGAGAAAATTATAACTGAAAACCAAACAGAAAGGCTTGTAATACCATTCAAGTGCTGTTAATTTGAATTTGTATGACATGATGACATTAGAACTGGGTTCAGAATGACTTGTGTTCTTTTCCTCTATTTTCTTCCAACCCTGTCGTGATTTCTTTGCTCCCCCCCTGCCCTTTCAAACAAACCAGTGCCGTGTTTATTTCAACACGTCTTTTCGTTGAGGCTTTCCTGGCGCATCAATGAATGTTTAGCTGGTTTCGAATGAGCCCGTCCTAATAACAAGTGTCAGCCCGCAATCCTCACATTGTGCGCACTGCCTTGAAGTACAGATGAGAAATAAATAGTTTTGCTTCTGTGGTACCGCCCTATTGTTCAGCAAACCAAACTCAGTCTGCTGTTGTAATCAGTTGCGCAACCGGTCCTAAAACTTGGACAGTGCTGATGCATTGAGTTTGTACCAGAAAGGCTGGTAAAACCAAAAAAACAATCTAAGCCACGTAGTTACCAGGTCTGTTATGCTGAGCATGCGAAACCTTGAACTAGATTTAAATAGTAAATCCTAACCAAAGCAAAACACACCAATGCATTAAGTACCATAATGTGTAAATCATAGTGTTGTAGTACACTTTGCACAGCCTAAATAAAATAATAATAACAGTAACAAAAAATCTATAAATCTCTTTAAAGCAGAGGTCTGCTTTAGTTTCACCTTCACAGATAAAATGTCTATTGGCATCACTCAGCTTATGATTGTGCATATAAGCCCATAGAAGAGGTAAATTTCTGTAGTCGTGTGACTTTCCCATTTTGTAATGAAGAATTTGTCGCAGGCCTTTGCAGGCTAATCTTCCCGCTACTTTAGGGCATCAGAATAGAAGAGCTTCCAAGAAAGAAAGCAGATCCAGGAGGTTCTATAACATGACAGGAGGAGTCAGACCGTAATCGGTGAGAGCAAATGCCATCCCTGCACCAGCCTTGGGTACGGCTGTGACCTGGGATGCCAAGAAAGTGTGAAAGTAATCCTCAGGATTTAGTTTGCTTTTCCCCCCTCACCTTCCCGCTGCTTTAAACTGTTTCCCCCATCCCATGACTTTCTTTCCATTAATCTGTACAACGACTTCTCTTCACTTCAGCCAATTTCCCTTCCATTTATACTTCCACCAGTTTGATTATCAACCCCTTCTCGTCCTCATTTCGCTTGTCACTCGCTGTCACTTTTCCCCCTTGCTTCCCCCCTTCATTATCTCCCTCCTTTATTCCTCTTTCCCTGAGGTGGCTCAGTTTAAGTCCCTGCTCCACTTCCCCTCTTCCTCTTCTTCTCAAACTCCTGTTTTTCTTCCCTAATCCTCTCTCTGTGGAACCACTCAAACACTCCCACTGAGAAGGTCCTAAAGTTCATTTTCACCTCTGCAGCAGACTCCAGTGAACCATTTCATGGGGCACAGCTTTGACCTTGGGAGAACAGTGCTACTATGGCAACGAGCCAAAAGGCGTGTTGAGATATCACCTCCATCTTAATTGTTGTGGCCTAAGGTGAAGGTGATCTACAACAGTGACAAGGTTGTTTGAGGAGATACCGTGATTAGACTATGAGGTTTTAAGACCAGTAAGCACAGATGTTTGTGTCTTACAATCAGCAGAGGTGGAGCAAAAATGTTGCCTTTGTCTACAAAATCATTTTTTCAGGTTACCTGAGTCATCAAATGTTAAATCAGCCCTGGTCCAGATATTGAACTGAGTCATCAACGGGACCAAAGCTCACTCAGTTTAGCTGGATATCTATCTCAGTAGCTTTTGGCTAGTTTTCTTTTAAATTAGGCACATAAAAGATACACAGCATGTACTTTTCCTGTTTTTGTTTACATTGGTTTTATGTAAAACGTCTACACCATAGTACACCATCAAATATGCATACATGCACCCCTCACTCCAAACTGTGGCGGCTGCTTAACTGTGTATACAAACGGCCTTGGCTGTCAAAATAAATCTTTTTTTTTTTTTTTTTTTTTTTTTTTTTTTATACGCAGATGCAGCAGGCACAAATTTTTAAAACAGACTATATAAATAATTTATAACTAGGTCTGTTTCAGCAGGATCAGGCGGCTTGGTGATTTGTTGATATCTGATTCTGTCAGTGTCTGTGTTAGCCATGTGATGGCCCGGTGACTTATACAGGGTGTGCCCAGTCCTTCACCCTAGGTCAGCTGGGATAGGCTCAGCAGCTGGAATTTGGATGGATGGATTTGTCAGCAGGCTATCCTTTGTGAAATTAGAAATTTCAAAACAAATATAAATTTGTGCCAGTGCTAATCACGTGGCAGAGATGGTTAACCTTTTTTCCTGCAGGCCAAAGTTAGGAACCCTCTTAAAAGGCTCCTGCTCCAGATACATACTGATACAAGCTTGCAAAGTGTTTATAAGATGACATCAAATGCTGTAGATTGAATATAAATTAACTCCTTTAGAAAAGGCACAATTTTAGACATCCTGGTCCAGAATTCCTGAACTCATGTCATACCCTTAAAATATGGAGTGGGTGACTGTCCTTAGACCTGCATAGGCAGCAAATTCGTGGCATTATTAGCCATCCAGCAATAAAAGTTTAATGTGTAACTGACTGCTAACATCAGCGGCATTTAAATAAACAGCTGATATGTTTTGTTGTTAGGGGCCTCTTGGCTCATGTGGCAAATCTCTTACTGATGTTCCATGGGCAGTAAAGCACTTGCCCCTTTGCTTGATGTTCCAGGAAGGAAGCTTAATTACTGGGACAATAAACACTCTCAAATCACAAGCAGGCTCAACGAGGTTAAGCAATTGAAGTATTTAGGCTTTTACGTCACCTTTTAAATTAGGGAACTTTGCCCCAAGGAAAGGCTCACCATAGAAACAGTATGTTTCGGCTGGATGGCCTCCTGCGTCAGTATCTGACTCAGCGAGCTCAAATAAGGATATCCTACTCAAACTGGGAAACAATTGTTTTCTCCTAAGGACCTTAATTGTTTAACAGTTGCATGTGTATGTTTTCATGCTTGCATGTGAACAAGTTTGAGCAAGCAAATAGCTGATAATGAAAAGCAGTAATTGAAAAGCAGGATGTGTGATTGTTAAAATAGTGGCTCTATGCTAAAGTGTTTCTTGGTGATTCAAAAGACATTTTTCCTTGGGTGAAATCTGTTTCACCCACACTGCTGTATTTGTCACATTACTACTTTATTTTTCATCTCCTACAATGATAATGTCCCACAATGGTATGTTTTTTACCTTCAAAACTGCTATTTTTCAAGACCAAAGTGAGCAAGATAAATGATTTTTTTGCACAAAATTGTACTTCGCTTGCTTGAAAAGCAGATACATTATAACTCAAGGCAACCTGGTGTCTAGTGCAATACAGATCCAAGATTCGCCCCTTCCCCGAAACAATAAATCCCTAAATGTTCCTTTGCATTCCTGGAATCTTCGCTCAATGCCTTTTGTAAGTTTCCCCTGTCTGCTAGACAGAGCGTTCTTGTTGGACTGTGATTCCTGCGTCACAGTGAAGATCCAGGTAGCAACAGAGTCTGAGTGGCATTTCAAAGAGTCCACTTTCGGATTCTTCAGAGATGAAAATGGAAGATTCCATGTGTTCATGCTGAACGCTGCTGTAAAAGCTGCAATGGACATGTAATGTTAAGATAAAACAGGACGCATGACTGGCGGATGTGGTCAACATTTATGTGAAAATCTTCCAGTTTTCTTCCAGCTCATCTTTCTTTCCAGTGAGGAATCTTATTTAAATTTATTTTTACTATTTAAACATTTTTTATATGCTGTTAGAAGTTTTCTTTCCATGGTTGAGAGTAGCTTACAAACTGGAGTGAAAATGGGAGATTAAGTAATTCTGTTTTATTGATTGATGCTTGATGTTAATGGGCATGGCTCAGCAAAAAACCTTTTACAGTTTAAGAGTATAGTATATTACAGTATAAAATAATACAAAAAAATCCACAGAACCAAGACACGTGCACATGTGTGCAAAAATGCCTTTCAGACTAATAGTGTTTATATGCCTGCATAATATTCTTGTGAAAGAAATGATCTCTTTCGTAGATTGTAGTGCAGATGTGGAAAGGTGCATTTGCACTATTGTGCAACCGTCTTGAGCAATCTGACATATTTTGCAAGGAAATGCATGAAATAGGTGGAGCAATTTATTGAGCATGTGCAAACACAAATGGAAATTCTGTATATAAGGCAAACCCAGAGTTTTTATAATTCCAATGAGCTCATGTGGTATGAGCATCTTTATTTTCCATCTCAGCCTGAACTCTGTTACGGAACCTTTCTTGTAGCAAGTATTCTTCAGGAAGAGTTTTCCAAACTCCTTTCAGGCTTGTTCTATTGAGACCATTTCTAACGAGGCTTTAGTGAACAGAAGACAGATCAACTGAAGGTCCAGATGTATCTGTCAGGTCCTGTATTAGGTCTTTTCTGGATGTTTTCCTATTTCAAAAAGAACATGACTTACCGATACTGTTCATCGACTGTCACTTCTTTCTTTGTCTTTCACTTGTCCGGGTTCCTCAAATT
This sequence comes from Simochromis diagramma, assembly GCF_900408965.1. NCBI lineage: Eukaryota > Metazoa > Chordata > Actinopteri > Cichliformes > Cichlidae > Simochromis > Simochromis diagramma. The sequence continues at coordinate 11,763,710 of NW_024386908.1, read as the reverse complement.
TTAAGGAAACATTGCACACAAATGTGGCACTTTTTTGTAGGTTCAACTAAAGAAATGGGAACAAATATTTGTTTTTGCGGGCTGCTAGAAACAAAGTGCCAATTTGTTATTTGCTAAGTTGTCTGCTGCATGCAGAGACAACACTGATTAATTTTTTTGGGTTATGTGCTCTTTTTATGCTTGAACGATTTATAGGTCAGTGTTAAGTAGCTTAACAAAGAGAAAAAAACATTCGTCTGAAAAGTATTGCTTTTTTAAATTTTTTAAAAGGTCCTTGTTGAGAATTGTGGTGAATTGCTGTTGCCATGGGACACACCTGGACATTGACACATACTCGCACTTCTATACACACAGCAGTAATCATCACATCATCCTGGCTACAGATGGAGAGTGATATTCACTCCTCAGCAATGACGCAGGCAGACATGCACACAGTATCCTGTAAGCAAATCTACATCATCACCACAAAACTGAGAACATGAAGTCTTTTACATGCATCGCAGAGGCTTTTGCACACACGCTAGGAATATATATACAGATTATACATGGATCATTATACAATTAACACTGGAGGCTGGCACCTTTGCCTCTTCCTGAGCTAACTAATGTTTGTTTACATGCATTCATGGGGAGTAAATGCATGTAAATGCATGAAGGACACACAGACACATCCACCCCACTGATTAGGAATACACTTTTCTGCCCAGATACTGTGGTCCTTGATATTTGTGACGCATATTTATTATTTATGCATTCTTTGTCAGCTGTCCTTTAGTTTCCCTAAATGGCTAAAGATTAGTTTTAATTAAACAGCCCATCAAATTGTTTATATTTCACTTTTATTTCCAAAAGATTGTTTTATAGTTGCATGTTTAAAACCCCCCCTGAAATTTTAAATTTGCAAGTGAATAATTCTGAATAATAATCATAAATGCGTGTTTCTTCTGCACGGCTGAATTAGCATAGAAACAGAAAGTAGTTTCGAGTACCTGAAAGCTTAAAATAAAAGGCAATGGGTGGAAAAATTAGTCCCTTTTAAATTTATGAGCATGATGCAAAACCTGCGTAAACATATTAGCATAAATATCCGCATGTTTGTCAGTTGCCCCCGTCATGCCCTACATCTGTCAACTTTTTAAGAGCAGCATGCTCACGTCTGGGAAGCGAGCCTACCAAAGTGGGATAGCAGAAGTGTGTCTGCATAGTAACAAGGTCTGCCCAAGCGTGGGGAATAATGGTGTGTGTGTGTGTGCGTGCGCGTGCTTGGTGAGATGACTGTCTGGTGCAGAGGCTACTGTCTGTAGGGGGTCTGTTCCTCTTCACTGGGCACAGAGATACAATGTAAACAACTACACCGATCAGCCAATCAGACAACACGCTGTGGTGAACACCCATGCCCTGACAGTAACCTCGCAAACACACATACACTCAGTCAGACTGGATGTTAAGACACACATACATGGTCATGCACATAATCACACAAAGCAAAGCATGAGGTGCTAGAGGACACAAGGCAGAGACTTCGATGACACTATTGACCCCATTTCCGTGTAAGTGTGCTTAAGTGTGTTTGTCTGAAGTGGGAGATCCTGCAGACAGACATACATTAGTGATGAAGCAGGGTCTGCGGTTCCACGCAACCAATGTTAATCATGCACGCACATTATTTTAAAGAAATGCCACAGCACTCAGTATTCATCTCTAACTGGACTTGCTAGCACGTGTGATATTGTTAACTTCAGGAAAAATTCCAACGAGAGCATGTTATGATGTTTGTCCTTCTGTCAGTCCTTGTTTAGTGTTGTTTCCTTCCTCTGGAAGGAAGCCATGATGAAATCCCTGTGCGGATCACAGGACCACATCGCCCTCCATTGTCCTTGTCTGCTGAAGGGAGAATGAGAAGAAGCATCCCGTGCTGGGAAAAGACAAATTAACTAGTAATCAAAAGTAGTGACAGAAATGTATGGGTCTTATGGGTGCGGTTAAAGAACGATGTAAAGGACAAGCTGCAATTGTCAAACTTTTTGTCTCAGTCATTATGTGGGGGTCATTCTGAGCATGTTAATGTAAACCTCAGTTGCACTGTACATCTGAAGTACTTCTATGGTAAAGCAATCATTTTTAGTTCCACTGGAAAGCAGAAACTGGGAATTACACACTTTTATAGCTGATACATATTCATTTTACCTGTGCCTTCCACTGTGTGTGTGTCTCACTGACCTCAGAAAAGTAAGATAATGTTGTTTCCTTCTTTAATGCATGAAAGAATAAAATATTGCCGAATGTAAGAGCTTGATGCAAAACTTACTTAAAATACCAAAACAAAAAAACTCCAAACCAATAACACAGCTTAAGTATTTTGATGGCAAAGCTCACATTCACACAATGGAGTGGTGCAGTGACTAGCACGGTTCCTGCAGATGAAGAAAGTCCAGGGTTTGAGACCAACATCTGTGCGAGCTTTGCATGTTTTATGGTGAATGTGTGTCAGCGAATTTATATAAATCATATGTATCAATTTAGTGTGAGTTACATTATATGATAGCAATATAAAGAACAGCAACTGTCACAAAAACAATGAAAAGTGACTTACTGAAATTTTTATGAAGACATTTAAAAATTCTGTGATGTTTGTTTCTTAACAGAAGCACACAAAATCACTTATGTATTACTCCATAAGTGTTTATGATTAAGTACACTGCTGTAGTAAAGGCAACACTGGGACAAAAGACCTCAGGGTCAGAAACATTTTCATTTTACATCAAATTTATACCAGAAACACTGCAGGCAGATTGATTCAGTGCTCTGATACATGCATAAATAACAGCAGAGGTACGTCACCTTTGAGCCTCACAACAGCAGGGACAGTCATACACATATGCAGGGCAGCAGACAGCAGCCAATACATCTTCATAAATTGCACATCCCACTTTAAATTTATAGAATGTATTGAATGGGCAGAGTGCCTCTTTTCAATATTCATGGTGATGGAGCTAACAAGAGGAAAAGGGAGCCCACTATAGTAGGTATGTTTATGCCAAGATATTAATTCTTTGCTCTAATTTCCAAGTGAAATGTTACTTAAGCTCTTGATGGCTCAATAATACATTTCATTGTGCTCTATGGGCAAATTCGGGGTCTGTAGCTTCTCCACCATGGGTAGCAGGATTAAGAAAGAAAAATCCAGGCATGCTGAGTTGAGAGTATTTAAATCTTCTTGCACTCCAGACAGAGGATGAGCAGAGGTGTGGGTGCAGTCAGGCTAAAGATGGGATTGTCTTTTAGGACACGCTCACTGAATCCACAAAAACACAGTCTGGAAGGCTGTGAGCCCCTTGGGGTATTGTGTGAGTGAGTGTACTGCATCCATCTGGCCCGTCGTTCCTTTCCCCCACCATCTCATCTCCTCCCCTGTTTCCCTCCTTTCATCTCCAGGTGGGCCTACTACAGCCCACTGCATGCATGTATTAGTGCTTTCTTGAAGTGAGGCGACCTTCGGACGCCCTTTAGTTTCCATAGCAGCGAGCGGGCAAGTCGTGTAACATTAACATTCGCAGAGCTTGAGCAGCGGCCTGATCAAAGCTCCATTGATTTTGTGTCCCACATTCATTCAAAATGCCCACCTCTTACAATTAGAAAGAAGCGAGGCGTCTTTCTTTCTAACTAAAATAGGACTTGTAAATGAAACTGAATCAGGCGAAAGATGAATAGATGGATATGTAAATGGTTAAGTTTACAGTAACCCTTTCTGTAACCCTGAAGGAGTAAAATAAAAATGTGATGAAATGATTTTGCTCTATTATTTTTTTTCCCCTTCCAAGATTTTTGGGGAATTTATTGGAACCCAAACACAGCACATATGATTTTGTTCAAAACTAAGGCGTTTTACCAAATTGTTACATCACTTACAATGTGCAAGTTCAAAATGATAAAGAAATAAAACAATCAGTTAACAGTGCTGCCTTCCAGAAAACGTCTAACATCTGTCATCTTTGTCAAACTAACCTATTTGAAGTTGTTTTCCATCCTCAGTTTGTTACAGAGATGAAGAAAAACTGCAGAAACAGCAGGTGAAAATGCACTCTTGCAGCTTCCATACGAATTAGGAGATAAGTAACAATCGGGTGCTGATAATCAAATGCACTAGAATAATTGATTATCAACAGATGTGACCATCTATATAAAAGATGACATTTTAGCAGTTTGCTGGTCTGGCCTTTTCAGAAATGTCTTGACACAATCTCAAAAAAGAAAATGATAAGGAATGATCTTAGAGAAGCAATTATTGCTGCCCTTTGATCTGTGAAAGGTTATAAGGCCATTTCCAAGCAATCTGAAGTCCATCATTCTAGAAAGATTATTTACAAGTGCCAATATATCGAGGAGTGGATGTCACAGCAAGTTCACCCCATTTCAAAATGTTCAATGCAATGTCTGTGCAATCTCAGACTCTACAGACCTAAGCTAGCATACCAAATGCTAACGTTTTTGACAAAAAAACAAAAAAAAAAAAACAAGTTTGAAGGGTGGAGGTGTTTGGGCATAATGCACAGCACCATGACTGCAAATGCTAAAGATAGCATAAGAGCTCATAACACCTCATACCAACTGTCTAGCACAGCAGTGGAAGGGTGATGATTTGGGCTTACTCTGCAGCCACAGGACGTAGGCACCTTGCAGGCATTGAGTCAGCCACGAACTCCTTTGTATACCAGAGTGTTTCAGACTGAAATGTGAGGCTCTGTCCAACAGCTAAAGCTGCGCCAAAACTGGGTCATGCAACAACAACTCCAAGCACAGCAGCGGATCTACAACAGAATGGCTGAAAAAGAAAAGAATCAAGGTGTTGCAATGGCCCGGTCAAAGTCCAGACCTCAACCTGATAAAGTTAAAGAGCGCTGTGCATAAACATGCACACAAACCTCAATGAACTGAAGCAAAGCTGTAAAGGAGAGTGACTCAAAATTCTTCCATAATGATGTGAGAGACTGATAAAGTCAAGTTGTTGCCTTATACAAGTTACTGAATCCTGGGGGGCCTTATAGTTTTGTGAAAAATCTTTTTCACGTGACCATTTATACTTCGAAAGTGGTGGATGATCATATTAACTTTAACAAAGTATCAAAAAAAAAGAGCTCAATGTATTTACAACTAATCTCTGTAAGCAAAAAACAAAAAAACATGTTTAAGACTGTAAAAACCGTTTCAGACATTTTTTCTACTCTTGGTTCTGTATCATGTAACTAAGATTAGAAATCATCTTAGGTACAGAACTCTGGCTGCGAGCAGAGGGGGCTTATCATCTGCTGATCAAACCTTCTTTTCATGAGGAGCAGGCAATCAGCAGATAGTTGAGTTAGAAGCAAAGGAGCTACACCTGTTTGTTTCAGAAAGAGGATGACCTGTAATCCTGCATGAAGGCCATGTGCAATAGGAACTAAGGGTTATTTGTAGTGTGGTCCATTCAGCCTGGCAATAAAACATGAAGCTGACAATGAGCACAATGAATATTGACTCTATGTATAGCAAATGGACTAATTTTCATCAGTCAAAGATTTGAGAGTCTACATGAAAATCCTTAATTTTTTTAAAAATCTTTGAACTCTTTAAACTCAGTATCTTAGTAGTGTCATTGTGAGAATGTTATTATGTTGATATCATTTTGGGTAAATAATGACAGCAAACGCAGTTTGTGGGATATCTCCTGAGTAAACATGGCATTCATTTATTGATTTTTTAAAAGTGTCTTTCATCATTGCAAAACACAGTTACGAATAATTTCCCCAGTGCCACAGAGGTTGTCGGTGATTGTGATGCACAGGAAGGGAGAAAGCTCCTTGGAGACTCATTGGTGCGCTGATTTTGAAAGAAGCCTATCATGGAACAGCAGAGCTGGATAAGGTAGATTAACAGAAATTCATAATGCCAGGCTGAAATTTCTCATTTCGTATATGGAACTGATTGCCCATAATATATTGAAACATTAATCCCCAGACACACACACACACGCGCACACACACACACACACAAACGCGCGCGCGCACACACACACACACACAAACGCGCGCGTGCGCGCACACACACACACACACAGTGTCAGAGTGTTTGTTGTGCAGAAGCATGATGATTGTGTGGGTAGTCAGGGATCAGTCAGACAGTAGAGACGGATAAGCAGATATAGATACGGGATCAACGTAGTCTGTCTCATTCACACATACACACACATATATACAAATACACCCATTTGATTGAAGAGGTGATGGCTTACTGCCCTTTGCCCCTTAAGCTGAGACAGGATTACATTTGATGCACACAAAGGAAGGGGTTAAGTGATGTACTGGCTAAATATTTGGAGAAGCTCGTCATTTGCATTTTGACTCAGGGGACTAAAAACAAAGGACAAATAAAGACTCGGTAAAATGCTCAAGAGATGGTTTTGTCTTTTTCCTGGTTATCCATAGTCTAGTCTCTCATTTAGCTCCTGGGCTGGGATTTAGCATAATCAATTACAAAATGAGTCCCCCTCCTCCTCCTGCCTTCTCTTTCTCTCCTTCGCCCTCATCCTCCTTGTCTGCCTCTATCCATCCCCTACTTTATTTGAGCTTTTCAGTGCAGATGATTGAATGTCAGCCTCTTTTCATGTGTGTGCATCTGCACACGGGCAGAATATGGAGACATTGTGACATTTCAGCTCCCCTTTGTCCCCGGGCTGCTGCGAGACACCGATAAAAGACGCAACAAGCTCAGTCACAGATCAACCTTTCAGGACTGGAAGAGGAGGAGGGATGAAAGGAGAGAGGAAAAAAGCTTCAAAAGCGTGGTGACGTGCAGCAGGAAAAAAGAGGGGAAAAGATGAGGACATGAGTGGGATGCAGTGATGTAATAAAGAAAGGGCTGTTGGATTGTGGTTGACAGTGAAAGGAGCGTGTCTACGGTTTCCTCTCTTTGAATGTTCTTTTTGAGGTGTGGGGACAGGTGTATCTGGTTGCATATGCAATGTAAAGCAGACAGAGGGGAATCTGAGATGAGTACTTGTCGTTTGTGTCTAGATTGTAGCTTCCTTAACCTTTTGCAATGTTGCAAAGCCTAGCTCACCATACGGACAGAGCTCGAGGCCTTTGCATGAGCATGAATAATGCAATGATCAGTCACAATCACTTGGTTTTCTCCCTATGTCGGTCTGCTTCCTACTTTAGGGAAGGAGACAAACTGTTCATGTAGGCAACACAAAATTCGCTTACTGTAATGATTTGACTCTTCCCTTACTCTGGGTTTAAGTTCATACCGTTGTAATCACATGTTTGTCTCCTGATACTTGATGCAATTTGTACGACATACCAAATTTACTTGCAATTCTAAATATTGAAGTACTGTTTGAGTGCTGCATAACTAACTGTTAAGAAAAAAATGGCTTGATCCTTTGGCTGTTTGAGGTTAATGAACAATGAATGCACAAAGAGTCCAGTAAGATGTTGAGGGATAGTCTGCATGAGCTCTATATTAAGCTCTATTCAGTAATTGTTTTCCCCCAATCTATTTACCTTTCAATTATAATTTCTTCTGTCTAATTGTGGTTTAAATACACACCCTCTACTTGTCACTTAGTCTTAGCTGAGGCATAATTGGATATTTAAGTGGTTTTAGCATAGTTAGTTTAACATTTGCCCGTTGTAGCTTACATTTGAAAAATAAAGCTTAGTCTTTCTCTGTCTCCTAAGTGGTGAAAAATGTAGGTTTTAGACTAAGAGTAAAGTCATGTTTAGCAAGCATAAACTGCTTCTAAAAACAAAACAGTGCATTATTCTGATTCAAAATAGTTCCTCTATCTGTAAGTCATATATTTTTTTCAAAAAATTGCAGTATGATTGTGAGATTTCTGGGAAGTACAGGACCTGACACTAGACTTAGAGAAGCTGTGAAAAACTGCAGGTCATGGACAGATGATCATCAGATCATAAAGTAGTTCATCTTTATTTGGTTTTTCAAACACACTGTACACTTTAAGAGATTTCTAATATTGTAGTTTTTCTATATTTGAAAAAACAAACAAACCCATATATATTTAAAAAAGATATTAAAAAAAGTTACATTTTATCTTATAGTTAATACTGTGGTTCAGGGGGTTAGGATGCTCATTTTGTAACCAGAAGGTTGCCGGTTCGATCCCCAGCTCTGTCTGTCTTGGTCGTTGTGTCCTTGGTCAAGACACTTCACCTACCTACTCCCTACTGTTGATGTCCAGAGGGGCCGATGGCGCGATATGGCAGCCTTGCTTCTGTCAATCTGCCCCAGGGCAGCTGTGGCTACAACTGTAACTTGCCTCCACCAGTGTGTGAGAGTGAATGAATAGTGGAATTGTAAAGTGCTTTGAGGGTCTCGAAAAGCACCATATAAATGCAATCCATTATTTAGTGAATTTCACATAAACTGCATATTGAAAATAGTTGGTGATTTTCTACAAAACATGTTAGTCGTTGGTTATTATGGATGCAAAGTGTTTTCTTAATCACTGATATCATCTGACTGGCTGTAAGCAGTGAATATGTGGAGCAATTTAGGGCGGCACAGCGAGAGAGGAGATGTCTATGAATTGTAGGGTGCAGCATAAACAGCAGCCTGATGCAACATACTGTAATCACAGTACTGTCAGGCACACACATGTGTGTTCATGTTGAAGGAGATTATGAATAGCGAGAAAGTCCATTAGCTGTAAGTAATATGGATGAACCTGAATTAATCAGAGGCAGGGTGTTTTTCAGTATATGAACTTGTGTAACAGACAGTAATTAAAGCAATTAACACAGCTGCACAACAATGACATCTGTGGCTTGTCTGGATGTACAATTGGCAGCAGCATCTACAAAATGACTGGCGACATGATGAAAAATTGAGCAATAAGATGGATACTGTTACATTTAGATGGTGTGTAGGAGTGCCTTTTGACAAAAAGGTTTATTTTAGTCTGATGCCTATTTGCTGCTTATTGAGTATTCATATTTACTCAAGTCCACATATGGATACTGGAGATGATTATGTAAGACAGTTTATATTAAGTTGAAGTAAGTCTGCTAACCACTAGTTTCATTTTCACTTCCTGGTTAGGTTTAACCAGTAAAAACTAGTAAAAAAAACCAAAAAACCAAAAAAGCATTTATTTTAAAATTTGCTGTTTCATGACATTTACCCTGCAAGCTGAAAAACAAAGTGTACCAAAATATGATGGCAACAGGGCATCCCAGTTTCCAAATACATGAAAAGCCAAAATCCTATTGGTTCCATCAGGACTCCATGCAACACACTCGTTCGTCCTTACAGTTACTACAATATTTAGGCCATCCTCACCACTCTTTGTTATGTTGTTGAAGTACTTATTAAGTAGTATTTCACAGGCTAACTTAGCTTGTGTTCATAACATTATTTAGTTGGTGGCCAGACAATCATCTTGGGCAGGAATATCATCGTAATTTTGGGCTATTAAGGATTTGTTGTTAACTGATTTGTTCGTTTTCCAGGGTTAATGTACTGCAAACATCTTTAATGACTTGAAAAATAACACAAGGTGCACAAGTTTGACTTTAGTTTGGATTTTCACTTATGTACACAGGTTCAAAAGTACATATAGCCTCAGATATGTACATCCACTCATTTAAATCATTTAATATTTGGTGCTGAGAGTTCTACAATGTCTTTATGACTGATTTGTTTGACAGCACTTAATGAATTGGTCAGTACTCAGAACAAAGTCCAAGGAACTCAGTAAAGAAGAAGAAGAAGAATAACTGTAAATTTACACATGTTGGGAAGATCATTTGCTCAAACAATTGTGCAGAAGAACAAGTTATTCAAATGTCTCACCACTTTACCAAGGTCTGGAAGAAGATGCAAACTGTCACTGTTATCAGATGAAAGGAAATTGGTTAGGATGTTTAGGAACAACCCAGGAAACACAAATGATCAAGCCTGCAATGAACTGAAAACCGCTGGAATACCAACGTCACTATCCACAGTCAAGCGAGTTTTACATTGCCATGGGCTGCAAGGATGCCAACCAAGAAAGAAACCCCTGCTCCAAAGCCAACACCCTGCACAAAAGGTTTATGGTCAGACTAGAAAAAAACAAGCTCTTTAGCCATAATGCCAAGGGATATGTTTGGGAGAGTAAAAGTGAGGTTTACAAACCATTCTCCAGGGCTGTTTTGCTGCCGGTGGCTATGATACTTTGCCCAAAGTAGGTGGAATTTTGGAGGAGAAAGAAACCCTCCAAAATTATCAACTTCACTAAAAAATCAACAACTAGATGGTGGAAACTTGGACACAACTGGGTGTTCCAACAGCACAATGATCCCAGACATCCTTCAAAACTGGTTAACTTCTGAAATGGCCCTCCCAAAGCCTCAGCCTAAACCCTTTTGAAAAGTTTAGCCTGAGCTGGGTCTGTGCTCGGAAACCAACTGATTTTAGAGCAGCAATAATCAAAGAACTGACCCTGTGCAAAGACTTGTGAATGTGTGCAGAGCTTGTGGGACTTTGCACAACTTACCTGAGGTTATTTCTGAAACGGGTGAATTCTGGTCTTAAGAAAAAGAGAAGTCTGCGTTATTATCCAGCGCACTATTCTTACCTGCTGTACTTGCAAATTTTGTCATTGAATCTGTTAAGCTATTGGAAAACAAAATGCATTACATCCACAATAAGGCAATAGTTTATACCCTGGGAGTAACAAGGGGCTGGCAGTACATAGAATTGTGGTTTATGAGAGCAGTAAATGCTAAGCATATATATGATACTCTGAGTAGTTAAAACAAAAATATGAGTTAAAAACACTATAAAAGAGTTCATACTGTTGAGAGTTGTGTGGTTTCCTTGAAATGATCCATTCAACATTAGACAGGCTGTTTCATCCACTGTTAAATTTAAAGGGGTTTTTGTGTCTGTGTTATTATTAAACTCTAAACTAGAGAACAGTTGCTTCGCGAGCAACTTTAGGCCAGTTTGTATTGAAGTGAAATGTCTTTCCTATTGTTTCTCTCTGTGTGATGCTTAGCTGTTTACAGTATGAAGCAACTGCTGCTGTGTTCAGTATTATGTAATGGCAGACTCTAATGGGGGCTGCCATTTGATGTGCTTATGTAAACAGCTCTCCTGCCGTTCTTTTGGTGACTCATTCCTGCCCAAACCTGCGCTTTGTGGGTGGCTCTGTGTTATCTAGCGCGTTCTTATGTCATGATTGCACCAAGGACCTCAGATGACGCTCACGCAAACTCGCCATCACTGCACCACTAACTGCCCCCATGTAACCATAACACAACAAACGCATACATGCACATGCATACGGAAAGCCTTTCGTAGCGTTCTGTAATTGGTTTTTCAGGGAGAGATCGAGCATTAAGATACATTCAAGAGGAAGGCAAGGTCGGCTTTCCCTCTGATATGTGAAACTCATTATCCGAGGAAAAGAATATGCTTCTCACCCCTTTGTTACTCCTGCTGTGTTCATGTAACTCTTTCTTTGAGCCGAGGGAGGGGACCGTGGTCTCATGCGCAGGTGACATGGCTGAAGGAGTTATATGGTGGGTGTGGGGACCAGTGGCTCATGTTAACAGAGGCTGATGATCACCTTGGGCTAAAATGTTGCTTTTTAAGGTGTATGCTGAATGAAACAATAGAAAGGAGACATCCTTTTAGGTTTTTTTTGGTTTTTTGCTAACAGGATACCATATTGTTGGCTCCATCGGTCTGTTAAAGTGGCATTGTGCCATGCAGATGTCAGAATGTCCTTTATTCAGACCTGCATGACAATGATGAAAGGAGTCTGAACAGTACACCATGTACAGGGTTTTTCCTGGATCAGAATGAGCTGTTGGTGCGTGAATGTGCACGTAAGCACAATTGGTCCACAAATAGTGTAATCAGTGGGTCTGTGTTATTGGCTGTGAATCTTCTTACGACTTAAAAACAGCCCTTTGGAACATTTAATATACTAGCATGCATTAAATTAAATCCAACTTTCCAATAATGCGTTAAGGGCATTTGTGGATGGATATTTGTGTCTCATTTCTGGTTAATTCTGGACATTTTTTTTATTGATTCGATACCAAGTAAATGGAGCCACTATTGCCAATGAAATACAGATACTCTGAACCTATGAAGGCAGCTTATGTAGGGAAGAGTAGTGAGACATGGCATGCGATATAAGAAGAATTAACATTAATTTGCAAATTCCAAGTCACTGTGATTTCTTAATCCATTAATAGTTAACACAACAAAACACACCTTTCAGATTTTCATGCATTTTAAAACTGGGTTTTTAGAGACCTGGAATGTAAATTTGCCTTTCTATTAAGGATTTCAGGTCGACTTCTGTGGTTTAAATGTGCTATAGGCTATGAATAAAATAGATGTGACAGTCTACACAAAAAGGTTCAGACATTTTTCATATAGTGCAGCACCAGTCCAATACCTGTACCAGCATTGGTATTGATATCATTGATATTTGCATCAATTCACCCACTTCTAGTGATTTCCCTTTATGCTGAGGTCAGAAACTATTTGCTGTTTTCAAGGGGATTATTTTGTCTCTTATTATAATGTTTGGTTAATCTCCAAAACAGTCATGATGTCGAGAGCTAATAGGCAGTAGACAATAGGCATCAGTTACTGAAGCTGCACGCAGTTTAGCCTTGTGCTACATTCAAAGCGAGCAGATAACCATCTAACATGTTCAGTTACTGGAAATGATGTCTGAAAGAAACTACTGTAGCATTAAAGCCTTCAGGGAAGATTCCTGGTATTGTAAACCATGTGATACTAATTAGAGGAGGCATTTTTTGTATTGTTTCCAATAGCATTTTTTTATTTTTGGGTTGACGGTTGGTCATTTGTTTTAGTTTAACCAAATACAAAAGTATCATTTTGTAATGTGCTGATATTAAACAAAGAAATTCAAATTAAAAATCCAACAGAGAAGAGCCAGGACTGTTAAGTAGCTAGAATCCTTTCTCAGAATAGGAAACGTTCCTTTGCCAAAGGTCCAACAGCTGGTCTCCTCGATTCCCAGATGTTTACAGACTGTTGTCTGGGGATGCTTCACACTGGAAATGCGTGTGAAGCATCCCAGCTTTTTAAGATGTGTTGCCTCCCTCAAAACACAAATGTTTCTTAAAATGTAAATTTTTTCCAGTTTAAACATTGCATATGTTTTCTTTGTTTGCAGTAAATAAACTATGGATTGATGACATATGGAAATCCTTGCATTCTTTTTTCTTTTGAATTTAACAGGGCATGCTAGATTTTTCAGAATTGGGTTTGTATATTACAGAAAAGTCACAACAGCAAAAAATTCTAATCCAGTTTGCTTACTCTAAGCTGGGCTGATTTACATGCCACATTTTGGGTGTTATATTATCATTCACAAGTATTATAAAGGTTTCTTGTTTTTGAGGTCATATAGAGTTTAATTATATCTAAATGTTTTTGCTAGTTTGTTTGATACCCGTTGTCTCCATATTCCAAAGTCCATTCGCATTTTTTTTAGAGCTTTTGATCACCTCCCATGGTTTTCATTAGAGTTGGCTCAGTGGAAGTCTAGATGCTCTCCCTATCCTTCTGAACATCTAGGACATATTATCCCTTTGGCTCATCCCATGTTTTTTCTTGTTTGCGGAGAGTTTTTATTTTTTCTGCATATCTTGAATATAAATTTTATACATAGAGTTCAAACCTACAAGATATTCCTGTAAATTAGTGCACAATACTTCACCAGCTGATGTGTATTCCCTGCACTGCCTTCTTGCAATAACTGCAACATGCCTAAAGATATATGAGAGAGATAACAGTAACCACTGGCATAGAGTAATTACAGAAGGACAGAATAATTAAAGGGTGCACTCATCATCAATCTTGTGCGCCATTAAGATAAAATGTTGTTCCATGTGCGCAGCTTATGGTGGGTGTGATATACGTGCAGAGGCGACGCTCATGTGAAAGATTTATCGCTATAGGTGGTGAGGGCTGTAAACAGTGAGGACACGGACACGGTAGATGACATAAAAGGTCGCAGGCGTGTACAGCTTCACAGAAAAACACACACATGAAAATTTCATTGTACCCTAATAGCCTAAAATCAAAGTTGCCACCCTCAGGAGCATCAATTTTCCAAAGACAATACAGACTCACTCTGTATTTATGATATTCCATCATCTGCCTTTCTGCTTTCTTCCCTGGAATTTATTTTCGCTTCGTAAGAGGGATTTTTGTTTTGCTCACTTGCAGTGGCATTGTCAGTGAGTGGAAAGAACAAGCCAGAGCCAATCCCTGCAGAGAATGCACCTTTGAATGTGCTCTATGATTATGTATAGAAGCCATTTAAATTTCATCACTTGTTCCATTTCCCGTAGTCAGAGGAATTCGAGAAATATGAAAATGGACTGAAAGTAGCGTTGAAGGCATCAGCATGCAAATGCTGCGCAAGCAGTGTATCACATTTGACATGTGAACGCATTACTGCTTAACAACACAGCCATAAGCCTTTAGTCTTCTAGAATCGTGGTTGTGCGAGAATTGACTAATTCAGAAGGGCCCACATAAAGCCTCCTGTGTTCTTCAAAGAAAAATATAGAATTTTGTTTAAGAAGTACAAGACAAGGGATTTGAAAACAGCTGGGACACTGCACGTTCCAATACCTCTTATATTAAAACAGTCATGTTTATGATCTGCAATCAATTTGTATGCTCTTTATAAAAATATTGTCTAAACAAAAGCTTTGCCATACTCTGCTGGTTTGGAATATTGTGTTTTTGTGTTTATATAACACAAGAAACCTTAGATAAAGATGTTATCTTCCACCACCACCGTCATACAATCTCTGTACCAATGTCAAGTATCTTCTTGCATCTCTGTGGCAATTTTGCACTGTGATGGTTCAATCTCCCAGTCAGGGGTTAAAACCCTTCATAATGGGGCCATCCATCCTCATACCAGGACTTGAGGGAATAAAAAAAAATGCTCTGCACTTTTTGGCACACACACACACACACACATGCACACACACATGGAAACACACTCGACACTTTTACTTTCCCACCTGAGCCAGTATAAATGAGCAGCCCCCCTCCTCTCTATCCCTCTAATATGGATGAAGGAGCTACTTGGCGACTTGACGACCCTAATTTCCACCCCATTGAAGAGCGTCCCATACAGCTGTAGCTGATGAAATACATTAGCTGGAAACGCAACTCTTCCGCCACAGATGATACCACCTGCAGAACAAAGTCTGCCAGCGATGAAAGGACAATGGGAGGAACACCTGTGTCCACTGGTAATGCGCATCTAGAAAACATCCACATTAAAATTTCTTCTGTTGCAACTGACTGTAACACTTGGGTATGAAATAAGAACCTAATTTAGATGAAGTTAGAAAAGTGACGTAATCTTTTGAAAGCTGTTGAAGGCCTAGAAACTGACCGTTTGGCAAACACTGTTGATGGGTGAAAAATGAATATTTCCTGACCGCTAGGGGATGGCTCTTGGTGATGGCTCTTGGTGCTGGTTACTGTGAAATCATTTGTTAAAACTGCATTCATGCAAGCTTAGAGACTGGTGAGCAACTTCCTGGCAACCACTGCCAAGGGGTCATGACCTGTTGGTGAGTGGTTACTGGAGGTTGCTGGTGTGAAAAATACATCTATGGTACTGCACTGAAACTCCCTTTGCATTTTCGTTGATTACTAGGAGCTTGTTGCTGTTGCCAGTAGTTTCCATGGAAGATGGTTACTTCTCTGCAAACTGCTCTCAGTGCAGTAGTGAAAATTTGGAATGTATAACACAAATGGAAACTGAGACCCACTTTTAACTTGGAGACAAAAGTTCTATATTTATATTATTCCCAAGTTTCACTAAAGCTTGGAGAGTAAATGATGCATTTTTGTTGGGGTTGCCATCAAAGGGCCTAAATAATCTGCTATTTCTGCTTCATTTAAAAAAGAAGTTAGATAAAAATATTTTTTGTATTCATCATTCATTTTTTGTATTCCCTGCAGATGCGACGTTAGTCCTCTGAATTGTTTTAACGTAATGGTTAACGGGTATATGTAACTTAACTGTCACCAAAATTTGTGTCCACAACTAAATTCAAGTTGCCACTAAATGCTAAATGAAGAATTTGAAGACTTTTTGTTACTATATTTGAGCTTTGAGCTTTTAGTTGGGTTGTCTGATATACGATAAAAGTTGAATATAACCAGTATAATTAGTATTAAATAATTCAGCCCCAATGACAAAAACATAACTATTTAGTGTAACTCATTAAATCATAACGTATATTCTTATATAGCACAATATAAATAGTCAACATGTTATGTTTGTGTTTAGCTGCCAGAAAACAAGGTTTTAAAGATGTTCGTTCCACGTATGTGTTGTACGTAAGTGTTGGGTCCATCACTCCACTGAAGTGTTGAGGCCATATGGTTGGCATGGTTGGATTGTCCTGGAACACTTCATTATGTGGTGATTTGGCAGAAGCACAGTGTTACCCTTGCTACCCTCTCACTCCCTTCACACTGCTGCACAGATGAAGTGGCAACACACATAAAGTGTACCTCGGTGTTTGTATATGCATCTTTTACTGTGGTTTGCTCACGTGTGTGTATGTGTGTGTTTGAGGTAACGAAGCATCAATTGTGTGGGAGTTTTTCTGCTAGGAGAGTGTGTATCCATGGAGTGGGCATATGGGCGCAGAGATGACCACGAGCCAGCCTGGCTCAGGTTGCTGTTACCTCTCGGTCACCTCCAGACCACGGCAGATGCCATATCGGCATGGATGAAGGAGAAGCTTGGGCATGTACAAAGAATTATATTATAGGTAATAAGGATCAAAATATATTATATCATAATCTCGTGATCTACTTTTGAGTTTCTGACACAGTGTGATGGCATGATAAAATTAGAATTTGTCATTTTAAGCCCAGTATTTACTTCTGTCTCACACCATTGCATTAAGAGAAGGAAGGAAACATTTTCTCAAATATTGTACTTAATTACAGTTAAAATTCTTACAGAATAAGATCATTTAAAATTTGCTTTCCTATATAACAGAAGTGATTCGAACATTGCTGATTCCAATCTTAAGTTCTTCTTCTACACTTCTGCATTTATTGCAGAATGTAAATGCATGCACGATTGAATTGGTGATGCACTAAAATTGCATAATCAAGTAATAAGTGCTAGGTGTACCCAGAAAAATAGCACACCGGCTGACTAATGTGGGTAGATTTTGAGACATACTTTCAGACCGCAGGAAAAGAGAAGAAAAACAAGTAAAGCAACTTTTGCAGACTTTGCAAAGAAACCATAACAAGAAAAAAAAATACAAAAATTAGTGACATTTATCGAAATGAAAAGGATTCTGTCAGCAGACAAACCTGCCAGTAGGCTTTTGCAGTGGTCATGATTCTCATTTTATTAGAAACAAGTTGAACTTCCTTGGAGGTTAGGCTGTGGTCCCTCTGGCGTTTCACTGAGATCTCTATTCATCCATAACCGTTAGGAGAGAC